>NC_056408.1:625000-1250000 GCF_905147365.1 Aricia agestis | reverse complement strand
ATTTCTAACTAAAGTTTATCTATTTTTAATTTCTATATACTTAAGCAAAATTTATGTCAGCGTAAGCAAAATGGATAGTAACGAGTTACTTTTAATCATCGGTTTCAATATTATCAAAATAACGACATGAGTTTAAATGGGGTACTTATATTTTGAAAACTACACTTAAATCACCAAATAGGGTTGCTCAATGCTCGTGCGTTAAATCAGCCTTTCCCAAAGTAGGCGATTACACCCCCCTGTGGGCGCTGAAGGTCTAAAGTGGGCGGTGTGGGACCCAGAAAAAAATAGGGGCGTTGCGTTTTAAATTGAAACAATGGGGACGCTAAACATAATTTGTTCTCAAAGTGGGCAGTAGACAAAATAAGTTCTTTATGTAGTGTTCTTTCTGCAATTTTTTTATGTGGAGTATATTTCCTTTTCCCAATTTTAGCCTGCGCCAGTGGTTAAAGCTAATCGTTTACGATTAACATTAACCCACACTAGTGCAAATGGATCTGACCATGGCAGTCGGCAGAACACCTGGCATCTTACTTCTTAACATTGGCGTATTTCTTGAAGTCGATCTCCGAGGCCTCCATGCTGGAGACTCCGGCCACGAGGCTGAGGTCGGCCACGGTGAGGTTGGGGCCGGCCACGTACTTCTGGCCCTCCAGGAAGATGTCCAGGATCTTGAGAGCATCCTCCACCTTGGCCAACTTCTCCTTGTCTTCGGGGGCGCCGGCGAACACTTGTGGGTACTGTGGACCGGAGGTTGGATGTAACAACTATCGTCTATCAATAAGTTCATTATAATAGACTAGATGACGGCCGCAATTCGGTTGCGCTAAAATTCGTTTAGGTATCGCGCAGGAACCATACAGTTTTTCTGGATAAAAAGTATCCTATGTCCTTTCCCGGGACTCTGAGTATCTCAGCAAAATCGAATAGACAGACACACTTTCGCATTTATAATATTAGTATGGATACGAATTACGAATAGACGTTTTCTAATGAGGTGATAAAAAAACGTGTGTGCAGGTAAGGGTTATTACAGATGTAGGTACTAGGTAGGTAATTATGATGTACCTACTCGTATCATAATTCATAATTGATTCAGAATTGTCTATATTCCAGTCTTAATCTATTTAAATACTTAGGTACCAGTTATTATCGAAAGAAGTCAATAGTTTTGTAAATTACAAAGTTTTTGATCACATTGCGAAAAATCCCTCGTATTGATATAAATGAATAAGTATATACCTATAAATGAACTTCTCCGTCTACTGTCGCCCACGGACACTCGCAATGTCGCAACATTAGAATAGCTGCAGGTGCGTTGCCGGCCTTTTAGCAGGGAATACGCTCTGTTCTTGAAGGTTTGCTGGTCGTATTGGTCCGGAAATACTGCTGGCGACAGTTCGTTTCAGAGTTTTACCGCGCACGGCAGAAAGTTACGCGGAAAACGCTGGGTGGAAGACGTGCACTCATCAAGGTGATGAGGATGGTATGTTTTTCGCGTAGAACGATGGCGATTTGCAGGAGGTATGCTTTCGAAGAATTCCTCAGAGCACTCCCCGTAATACAACCGATAGAGGATGCAGAGTGAAGCTACTTACGAAATAATCAGCGAATCGCGCGTACAGGGTCCCGATGTCGAAGTACAGGCGTTGGTCGACGAGCGCTCGGGCTTTGGGCTCGTCGGGATAGAGCGCGGAGCCGCGCGCGTACTTGTTCACGAGGTAGGTGATGATGGCGCGCGACTCGCACACCGCGAACCCCTCGTCCACCAGCGTGGGGACCGTGTGTTGGGGGTTCAGCTGGGGATGAAGAGGTAGGTTATTTAGTAAACAATCATTGCATTGACCCTTAAAATAAAAAAGACCACCTTCACCACAACTTCACAAGGTATCTTTCTAAGTAGTCCACAGATAATACCAGTGCGCGCTTTCCTTTAGGAGCTAGTTTCTATGAGGCTCTACTTTCTACTAATAAATAATAAAAAATAAAGTATTTAATTATTAACATAATTTGTATTTCTTTGAATGAGCTACTCTACTGTTGGAGAGTAGCACGTATTTCTTATTCGTGCCCGAGTACATAAAATAGAACTTCTTAAATTAAATAGATTACAGTTGTCAGTAAGTGAAATATTCTATATTATGTAGAAATCATACCTAATGGTATATGGCCTACTCTGAAGGGTGTAAAGCTTAGGTCTTAGAGTAACATTGGACGGAGATATAGTTACTACACATTCAAAGACAATGGTCCAGCGCGGCGGTTACTGACCGTACAGTGGGTGAACCACATCCAAAAACTAGTTCCCAATTCCCATGCTACAGTTCCGTGGTTGTGCAACGTTCCGAGCGGTAACGGTCTGCGCGGCGGTATGTGAACCAATGCTATCTCACAAATTTTCAACTACCTATTCCAAACGTACAGTTTACATTAAAATAGCACGACATTTTTTTCAGTAATTTACATTAATTAGACGTTTTAAAAAGCTACTTATAACAAATTATTATGTACTTATTTGTTTTCAATAATTTTATTATTGTTTGGTAGAGAATTAATGCAAGTGCGATGCCATTCCTTTAGGCTTTAAAGTTTTAAACCCTTTTACTCTCATATTGCAACTCGCAAGTTGCAAGCAAGGGTTAGTGTCTAGAGACTAGACTCTAGGTCTAGACTAATCTCTGAGTTACGATACGCTGAAACTGGCGTGGCGCATGCGTATGAGTCATAATTATACGCATGCGTTACTCCACGCCAGTTTTCTATCCGGCCTTTGTAGTTCAAGTTCTCTTTCGGGGAAAAATGTAATCAACGTAGGTTATATACGCAATGGAAAAGTTTGTAATGCGAATTCATCCTTGATTCCACAGATCCGCATGGTTCGCGCGCTGCGCGTTGATTCTGAAGCTCCCTAGTAGACTTGTAATAATTTCTAGACAAAGTGGATAAATCCCACACATCTTGTTGTGTTTGTGTTACTTATGTTTTATATTATTCATTATTAGATTTATCGAACATTCGAGAACCGGTTTCACTGTGGGTTGTTGGTAAGCTGGTTGATAATATACTCGTCGTGACTTAGATATCGGCCCAAGGTTATCAATATGATACCTGCACATTGCCATTACTTTTAAACTACTTATAAATGTTTATTGCAAAAAATAACCTATCGTATAATATTGAATGTAAATTTAAAAAAAAAATATTCAGTCTAAAAATCACTCATTGCTTTACCACATAAACATTTGTATAATAAATAGTATTTTATTACCACAGCCTAATGCCTATACAAGATAGAGATAAACATTGGCCTCACAATCGCTTTCTTTCTAGCGATATCGTGTCCATTTCTTTAAGTCTATGGCCATACCCATAATAAGATCAAGGCTACCAAGGACTATATTCACTAAATAATCGACGCCGACCTTATCGGATAATGGATTTAGGTAGCTTAGTAGCTTAGTAGTTGTCAGTTGTCTCTACTTTCCCACAAAAAGTCCTATCATGCCTGCAGTTACCACAATGCAACTGTTGTCCATAAAAGTCTGTGTTCCCTTTAGAGATCGTTGCCCTCACCATTACATAACTCCCAAGGTCTCACGATTTGTTTGAATAGCGATTTTATTCGCGTGCACTTAGGATAAAAATAGCTTGCAGCATTTAGGACCTTATAGCTCTCACAGTGGATAATTGCCAAGAACAATTTTGTTCGTTTCCGTCTGCTGGCCATGACTGACATAACTACTTAAAAGTTATGACCAAGTACTATGCTTAGCCTCTGTGCATAACTTAAGGTGGTTGTAGCTATAGGGTAATGTACTTGAAGGTAGCACAGTGACTCTACTTCATAGTGCCCTACAATGTCTATAAATCACGAGTTTGAGATCTTTATAATATGAGAAAAGCAAATCTTTGACGCGGGAGAGCCATGCTTCGGCACGAATGGGCCGGCTCGACCGGAGAAATACCACGGGCTCACAGAAAACCGGCGTGAAACAGCGCTTGCGCTGTGTTTTGCCGAGTGAGTTTACCGGACGCCCAATCCCCTACCCTTTCCTATTTCCTTCCCTACCCTCCCCTATTCCCTTCCCTACCATCCCCTATTCCCTTCCCTACCCTTCCCTATTACCCTATTCCCTCTTAGAAGGCCGGCAACACACGTGCAGTTCTTCTGATGCTGCGAGTGTCCATGGGCAACGGAAGTTGCTTTCCATCAGGTGACCCGTTTGCTCGTTTGCCCCCTTATTTCATCTGTCCATCTGGAATCTGGATTTTTTATCCGTCTGTCTCCCCGAACCAATGAGAATGCAGTAGCATTCGTTCTTATTAAATAATGGCGGATTGAAATAATTTTCAATCAATTCAATAGCGGTATGCCCTAAGACATCTCTATCTTATCTCTTACTTCTTGGGCACCCTTACCTTAATGAAGTCCTCTTTAAGATGTTCGCCATGGTGCAGGTCGACCAGCTTGAGGTTGAGGTTGATGTTGAGAGCGCGAGCTGTGAGCAGCACGGCGCGGCACGGCGCGGACCCCGGGACGTAGTATAGGTCGACTGGCATTCTGTAATGTTGTGCTGTCAATATGGAGGTCAAGATGTGGAGTTTCTAAAGTAGAGTTAGGGCCAAGCCACAACACTGCGTTGTCGCCACTCTGGATTTGAGTATAGCTGCCATGGCCCATGGCCTATAGGCAGCAGCGTCCTATGGCGTCCTAGGATGGCGGCAGAGTTCGTACATAGGGGCAGCAAAATTAACGTTGCGGCACCTCTTCGCAAAAAACTACATTGCTTTTCAAAGGTTGTTTTTGCGTTACGACGCCCCAACGCAGTGTTGTGGCCTGGCCCTTAGTTAGGAGTAAGGACCTGTCCTTACTCCTAACTAAGGGCCTAGACTAGAGTCAGAAGCTTGGCTCCATATTATACGCGGTATGTTGAACTAAGATGTAGAATTAGAGACCTTAGATAAGGCCTTGGTATGGTATAGAGGCTGACTAGCTCCCGCGTACGAAGTTAAATGACTTATGAGACTGACTGACTGACCCTTTAGGTAGGTACTTATAATATTGTGTTTGAGTGGGATAAATAACTCTGCAGTTTTTATCAGTAGGTATCATTAGGTATCATGTAATTGTAAAGCAAATAATTCATATCATATTGTTAATGTTTATCACTGATCGGTGTATCCTGAAGCATATAAACTAGATCTAGGTAAGTGCAATAGGTAATAACATTATCTCTATTGGTGCAAATACTTAATAGGTACTGAGTGTTTTAAATAGGTCTAGTAAGTACTTACTAGTTAGGTACTTTGAAGTCTAACCTTCTTTGTAATTTAACACACATTAGACAGGGGTCCTCAACCTTTTTAGGGTTTCGGACCCAAACGGTAAAAACCTATTACTAAGACTTCGTTGTCCTATTACTAAGATTTCGTTGTCTATCCGTATGTCCGTTTGTCTGTCTGTCTATCTGTCTGTCTGTCTCCAGGCTGTATCTCAAGAACCGCTATAGCTAGACTTCTGAAATTTTCACAGATTATGTATATCTGTTGCCGCTATAACAACAAATACTAAAAACAAAATAAAGTTAATATTTAAGGGAGGCTCCAATACAAAAAACGTGTTTTTTGGCCTTTTTTGCTCGTAATCAATAATGGTAACAGCTAGGAACTTGAAATTTTCACAAAATCCCTAATTATACTTGTACTTTAATAATTTATAATAAAATTAAAAATGAAAATAAAGTTAATATTTAAAAATCACAATTATTTGTCAACTTCGCTCTATACCGGTAAGAAACCCTTCGTGCGCGAGTCCGACTCGCACTTGGCAGATTATTTTTATGAAGCCCAAAAACAGTGAGATAAATTTCATTTTCACGGCGACTTTGCACTATTTTGCCAGTGGGCGTGAAATTTTGAAGTCGGTTAAAAATGGTTTAACTTCTCGCGGGCCACTGATAAAGAAAGGCCACAGCCCGCAGGTCGAGTATAGCTGATGTGCATTAGACCTACAAAATAATTATGATGAACACACTATTGACTATTATACATAAGCTTTGATCAGCGATAAAAAGTTAGCAGTTACAGTAACTAAACGCCTTCACTTTCAGCTAATCGACTAACGGACAATCACTTTAATTAATTAACTATTGTGGGTGTAGAGTGTAGACACGAATGCGGAATTGTGACGCGGCCTCAGGACAAGGCTGTCGAGACACCATTTGCATTACCCTAGCCGGTACCATGTCAAGGAAATTAAAAAAAAAACCTTTAAATAATTTAACACTTGACTGACGGTAGATGGTCATTAAACAGTGTGTAACAAAAATAAGTGATAATACTTTAGGGTGTGTACGTGTTCCTTGTAGAGTTCACTGTGAAAGTAGCAGCGCTGAAAGACGAATTTTTTTCGCTTTTGTATGGGCAATAAGGGCCCGAGCGTCACGAGTTTCCCCATGCAAAAGTGAAAAAAAATGTTGGACTTTCAGCGCTGCTACTTTCACAGTGAACTCTCTACAAGGAACACGTACACATCATAAAGTATTATCATTTATTTTTGTTACAGCCTGTAGATACCCCATAGAGAAAAATAAACATATTATACTGAAAGATACCCCATATTAATCATATTATTAAACTTTTTAATCGGGACTTAACGCGACTTATTTAAGTAGTAATGCTACTACGAGTACATACTTAAGTTAAGTCCCGATTAAAAAGTTTAATTATAATGCAACGCGAAAGTTTAAAATGTTATCTTAATCATATTATGTCTAAAAGTTACGTGTTACAAATTACACTGGAATTTTTTTAAAAGCCAATAAAATTTGATAATAATTATTATAATACTAGATGACGCCCGCAACTCCGTTGCGCCAAAACTCGTTCATCGCGCGGGAACCGTGCATTTTCCGGGATAAAAAGTATCCTATGTCCTTGCCCGGGACTAAAAGTATCTCCATGCCAAATTTCAGCAAAATCGGTTCAGCGGTTTGAGCGTGAAGAGGTAACAGACAGACAGACATACAGACAGGCAGACAGACAGACACACTTTCGCATTTATAATATTAGTATGGAAGTATGGATTATACCGCAGAGATACTGCAGTATCTCTACGGTATAATAGAATAGGTTCTCTACATGTAGAGAATTTCTATTCTATTCTATAATTATTAATTAATTATTATTATACTGTAGGGAAATACCTATTTTTTTGCAAATTTCGAAGGTAAGGTATTATTTATGAATTATGATTGTTCATCATACAAATAAATAATATCAACAATAATCAGCCAAGTGCGAGCCGGACTCGCGCACGAAGGGATCCGTACCGTAATTATCAAGCAAAAATAGGCCAAAAATTGTGTTTTTTGTATTTTATTAATATTGTAAAAAATGTAAAAATAAAAAAAAATACATACTTCCATCCATAATTTTCTGCTTACTCATTTTCAACAGCAAGGCATGGAAACAGGAAAACAATATGACACAAGCAGGAAAATTGCTTTCGGATCTTTAAATAGCTAGAAGTTTAATAATAGTTAGGTAGATAATAACGGCCGCACTCACAGATGTATAAAATAAAATATTAGGATTGCCCGCTGCCGGCGCCGGCTCCCAAAAATATCAGTAATGGGAACCGGCGGTAAGTATACTGCCGCGGCCGGCTGCCGAAAACAACGGCGGCCGGCGCCGGCACTGAAAATAGGAACCGGTGAAAATGCGTAAAACGCTAGGTTCCAGTGTTGACAAACAAATTTTAAAAAGAAATAATTACTATAATCTCCAATATTTCAGTTATTTGTTCGGCTGTGGATATTTTACTTTTTGACCGACTTCCAAAAAGGAGGAGGTAATACGTTCGGCTGTATGTATCTTTTTTTATATGTATGTTCAACGATTACTCAGCCGTTTGACTCCAATTTGTTACCAGGATGTACCCTGGTTCCGAAGGTACCCCACAGAACTTTTGAATCCTTAAAATTACAAGTTCGAGGATTTTGGCTTTATTTAAACTACTACAAGCAAAAGCCAATGAATTCTACATTATTTCTGTTGAACATAGGCTAAATTTTATTCTGGAAAAAATTGGGTTTCGTAAGATATTTGGGTTTTTCGGACGCCAAGTGTAAAATCAACCAGAAAAGTTACTTATTTTGCGTACGCTGCCGAAACTATAAAAGATGGAACCATAAAATGTTTTAAGTAATTTTAGATGTTATAAATATCTACAAAAAAGTCCGCAACACACTATACTTATCTATGTCGAGTGAGGCACAATAACCATTTTTTTATTTAAAAATCTTGAATTTTTTTTGGGCTACATTTAAACGCGTTTATTTTACTTATGCTATTAATCCTTATAGAAAAATAAATTATTTCATCACTAGGTACAGTTTGTGGAGATAACCTTTGGTCTTTGAATGATTAAAATTGGACGTTTAGTTTTGAAATTATGGCGAAATTAAAATATAACGATAGTGGGCGTTACCAAGAGGGGGTGCGCGTGCGGTAGGAAGACAATCTGTGCAGTGTGCACTATATACATTATGCATCCCTTCGAATAATAACTGCGTCCGCGTCGTCGATCATCGATGTCAGTGTTGGAGTCTGTGAATTGACCTGGGAATCATTTTGCTGACCGAGTCTTTCCTGGGTAGGCTTTTTGCAGCCGTAACCGAAATCCACGCGGGCGGAGCCGCGGGCGACCGCTAGTAATAATATGTACAACTCTAAGACAACAAGCTTAGATAAGTAATATAGCCTTGTGGTCTCATAAGTAACTAAAAAGGGTAAAATTATTATTTTTTAACAAAAAATTTAAACTGACTTCCAAGGTAAAAACAAAAGTAATATTCTTAAAAATAGTCTAAAAAGAATCAAATAATTCTTATTCCTTATTATAGTGCCGTCTTCAGACTTCGCCTAAACGCCTTCCGACTTCAAAAGCATGAAGATTGAGTACAGAAATAGTTGAGGTTTAGGCGAAGTCTAAAGACGGCACTATAATAAGGAATAAGAATTATTTGATTCTTTTTAGATTATTTTTAAGAATATTACTTTTGTTTTTAACTTGGAAGTCGGTTTTAATTTTTTGTTAAAAAATAATAACTGGTGATGCATTTTCATCTACCTTAGCTTTACTACCTTTTTTCAGCTACCAAAAAGTAACATTTTTGCACCACAGTATACCCCGTGGTATACTTTCGAAGGTACTGAACAGAACTTCGGCCTCAATAACATACAATATAGTATGTTAGAGAGTTTCAGCGTTGTTTAAAGAAGCAAAGTACTTATATTACGCTAATATGCAGATCACGTCATATTTTATCATCATCATAACTACCATTATCTTGTACTTACCTAAATAATTGTGTCTATGTCTATAACTAATACTTTGTTATATATACGTATTGTAATAAATAAAACTTTGAACATTGTATACGATGGTTCCAGAGTGGAAGTCGCTGAGAGCTTATACTAGTACAGCAAGCTCCCAACGCTATTTACTGAGTAATCTATTGATTGATTGTGTATTATGTAAGCCAGTGGCAGATTTACCAATTTGCCGCCTGTCGGCTATTCAATTTTTGCCGCCCCTATAATTGACCTTTGAAATTCAATATGTTAGTTTAGTCCACAATCATATTCCAAAAACATTTTTTGAAAATTTTTGCTGAGACGACCACACAAGGTTTCACCATGTGCGATAGCGAAACGGCGAAACCTTACATATTTACTGGTATGTAGAATTTGTTTAAGTTAAGGTCAGTAGAGTTAGGCCGTGTAGATTCAGAAGCTAATAAATTGGCTCTACATGAGATATCATATCTTTTTCACAGGGTGTGTGTAATATTTTACAAGAAATGTTTTTGGTGGGATTTTTTATTTCTGTAAGATAAAAAAATGGGTCTAAATTTGGCGCCCCTCTAAATCTGCCGCCCTAGGCTCCAGCCTACTTAGCCTATTGATAAATCCGCCACTTAAGAGGATTCCACACCGCCATTTTTCCCATACAAACGCTGTCCCCTGTTTCCTCCCTGGATAATGCTAGTAGAGTTATAATTTTTTTCCTGAATATCTACGGCCACTAATACAATGTCCCTATGTTTTCCTTTTTTTCATAATTTAATTATTAAATAAGATATGAACGTTCAAAAACCCAAAAAAATGGCCAGATTTTCCACTGTGTTCAAACGTCCAGAAAACAGATTTGGATAGATTATACAAAAAAAGCAAAACATAGGAACACAGCTCAAGCCTTTTTTTAATCTTTAATGAAAAAAGTACTTAAATCGGTTAAGTTTTGGAGAAGGAATCAGGGGACAACGAATCGTTGATTTTCTGGATTTTCTGCAGTTGTCTCTATCGCGTTCTGCGGTATAGGCTTGAGGTAAGGGAGACAGCTATAGATATTACACGTACTTTTTTTTCATTTCTCTAGCTGCTGTGGTATCCTCTTAAAAACTCATGTAAAACCGAAGTTAAATAAATTTTATTATTATTATTATTAAAATATGCATCCTCATATTATGACCTTATTATATTTTGTATTATTCATAGCATATTTTTTTTGATCATTATTTTGTCATTTGACAAGCAATGAACTAGCCCAATAGGCACCGGTAGCCTATTTAGCAAAAATCGCGAGACTTCTGTAAACTTCGGAATACGGCGCCGGCAGCCATCGGCAACCGGCGCCGGCAGCGGAGGCACTCCCTAAAATTTTATAATGATGATGAAACTTCAATTTAAGGCGCTCCCCCTACGGAGATGCCGTTAATAATTTACCGTTTTAAAGCCTTATAAATGCTATGAAAATGAAAATAAAAAAAATAAGTGATAATACTTTAGGGTGTGTACGTGTTCCTTGTACAGAGTTCACTGTGAAAGTAACAGCGCTGTAAGACCAAATTTTTTTTTCACTTTTGTATGGGGATACTCGTGAGTCGTGACGCTCGGGCCCTTGCCCATACAAAAGTGAAAAAAAAATTCGTCTTTCAGAGCTGCTATTTTCACACTGAACTCTCTACAAGGAACACGTACACACCCTAAAGTATTATCACTTATTTTTGTTACACACATTTACAAATTTCTTTTATTTGAAACACACGCCAAAAGATCGACAATTTCATTAAGTGTAATATTCGTTAGAGCATAACACTAATTATTGTACTGTGTAATTTCAGGGGTTACAAACATTACATACAAAGGGCGGAAAATGAGGAAACAATACATTTATCGCGTACGGTAATCAAAGGAGATTGCAGACAGTGCCTGGCCTGCAACCAGAGAATTTACAGAAAATATTATTATGTTGCCAGTCTTAGACCAACTGTTCACCAATTAGGCAATTACTTACGTCAATTTAAAATCTATGAATTTACCAACCTTAGGTTGGGTTGCACCAGAGACGTGGTTATAGTTAAAGTTAAATATGGCGTCCAAACACCCCATATTCTCATACGACATCTGTCAATTTTTCTGGTTATAGTTAAGGTTGAAGTCAAAGTTAGTTGGTGCAACCCAGTCGAACCTAGAATGAACGGTCTATACTCTATGACTATGATATTAAATTATTTATATGATATTAAATTCAGATGTAATATTTTGCTCGTGAAATTATTGGGGTAAATACTTGTTGTAGAAAAATGTAAATAGGTAATTAAATATTATTCATGACTTCCCAAATCGTCTCTACTTATCATACCAAAGTATAATAATTTGCGTTTCACATAAAAATAATCACAATTCTATTTTAATTTCACGCCGAATTTCGTTGCACCATTTAGTTACTGTAATTTCACACACACTTCACATCACTTACTTTTATGTGAAAGCACGCACCGAACAGCTACCACGAAAGATTTTGTGTTAATAGCCTGGCGGCGGTAGAGGAGGGCTTATATACGGCCGGCTTACTTGACTGACTGCTTGCACCAGTCCGTTTACAGCTGTGTTACCTCTGACGGAACATTAAGGCTAGTACCATAAGATTCAATTTCACGGTGACTTCGAGGTACAATAATTAATAATAACGAGATAACAATTAATCAGTCATTGATATTATGTTAAAGAAGGGCTCGATAGTTATTATGGTGGATATGTCGTAGAAAAGCAATGACTTGCCTTTTTATTCGTAAGCAGCAGAGCTGCAGACAACAGACTGCAGTATGAGTCATTCGTTGAAAATTGAAATCAGAGAATGATGATTCTTTCGGTTTGGGATTCCCCCAAGTATTTCTGGTAAAATTATTACCGTGTAACGTCATTAATGATATTTTCTTAGTAAAAAAAATGTAACCGTTAATGTAAGTCGATTATTGATTCATGACAATTTGCTAACAAGCCGGCGGTACTATTAAAATTTGATGACGTAGAGTAGCGAGAGCTGCGAGACAGTGCACTCGGCCAAGCACTCGACTTTCGAGAGCACTCGGTAGGTGTAATTAAGGCATTATCACAATAGACATAACTATCATTCTGTCTACTCTGGCATTATGCTGTAGCCTGTAGCCAATAGGACCTATAAATCGGTATTCGGTACGCGAAAATAGGGCCCCGAAATGAAAATGAATTGAAAACACTTTTGTTTCTGAATGAAACAAATGTTTTGAGAATTTTCGGGTTCGAGTACTAACTAATTGCCTATCACACTTGTCGCTGGTAATTGGTAAATAATATTTAGTAAACACAAAAATATAGCTCTACAGTCTAATCCTGCTCTACTCGGACAAAAAACAATTACTGTGCAAAAAAATGATCCAAAAAAGGCCTTGGTCTTTGTAAGTAGGTAGGTATGTTATTATTTCATGGTGACGGATCATTTTATTATCTCATTTGATAAATAGGCAAGTATTTAAAAATTAACTCATTATTACTACTGACATTAGGTCTAGTAGCTCTACTTACTGACATTAGGATTTTGCTAGTATTATACTGCTGACATTAGGACTGTCTAGTATGAGTAGTAGCTATATAGTTGCTTTAAACAAGAGAGTTATAAAGTTGGGGTTCTCAATTTACTCAAATTTTGCTACTTTTTAGAGGAAAGGAGGAAACCAAATCTGTGATGCTATTTCCTCTTCTATTATATTCAGGAAACATTCGGTTGGGAACAAAAAAAGCGTAACATTGAATTCAGTAGCGGATCTCGGGTGTCCGTCACTCGAGCTGGAACCGCACACCGGAACGACCACAATAGTGGCTGGACTCTTTAGCCTGGACCCACGCTCTAGATACAGCGTGTTTCGTTATAAAATTACGATTTATGGGTTCTTCGTCGGTGCAATGCCAACTTTTTGATTTGATGCTGTGTCTAAACTCTAAACACACTAGGCCGAAGTTACGCGGCGTAAATTCCGCATGATTCCGCCTGCAATGTAGTTTAAATTATCGATGACACACTATTCCGTTGCGTCCCGTCCGTATTTCCGGACGTAATCATGCGGAATTTACACCGCGTAACTTCGGCCTAGTCACTAGTGTGTTTAAACACAAATATATTCATAAACGGTATTTTTCGGAATGAAAACGTCAGTCCTAAAAGACGATTTCCTCTACTAAGTACTGTTTATTTCGACAGTTTAATATTATTTTAATTTTTAAGGAAATGATAAACTTTTCTTTAAATTATGACATCTTCAGTATTATAAGGTGTTGTGGTTTTTAAACCATTTTTATACAAGGCACAATACCTTGTATAAAATGGTTTAAAGACCGAATGCTATTTTCGTTCACTAGAGTGCGGCTTATATATACCATATACTTACTTAATATAATTTCATTGCGACAAAAGTACAACAGCCTGTACCTATAGCTCTTTCTTTCTGTCCTCAAAAGTCTGGCCATGGTGGCGCTACCTGGGGTCAAAAACACCAGTTGCGACATGGTGTGTGGTGACCGCGTAGGAAACGCTTTGTTAGGGTTATTCAGTTTACAATGACATTCGATGCGGCTAGGGAAACCTAGGTGTTCCGTATTTGTAATTTTTAACTAAGTTTATTTTAGGCGATAAACCGGTTTGTAACAGACAACGAATAGATAACTAAGTTAGTTATTCATTAATTTAAAATTATAATTTTTTTATCAGGGTAGGTACACCGTGCCCGAAAAAAACATGTTTTTTCCACAAATGTAGCGATTCTAGCTCTTGGGAGGCAAATGTTCAATTTGCGAATAAAGTCGATTTCGTTTTATTTATAAAATAGGGAGGTGAATGGTGATCTAACAAAAGGAATCACCTGATAAAAATTAAATTAAGAAATTTAATAAAACCCCCGCCAAACGACTTTAAAAAGTAATGAAATAATATTTACTGCCTTCAAGTTCAAATAATTCCTAATTTGTGTAAAGTAATATTTTAATCAGGGGCGTAGCGTACCTTGGCGGGGCCTCGTATAAAAATTTGTTTGGGGGCCCATAGGAAGGGTAAAGATTTCTCAAAAAAGAAAAAAACATATTTTGCATAAAATTAAAAGAAATATTTATTCATCATAATAATTACTTATCTATCTGTCACATTATTTAAAAACAATTCAAATTAAATATTAACTCTCCTTGCCCTTTTTCGGCAAACTGATTAAGTAATTAAATCATTCATAGCTGATGATAACTTTAGTTTTTCTAAAGTTTCTGCCTCTATGGACAATAGTGACAGGTCTGACCGAAGTTCTTAAAATTTGAACGCACGCTTTACTCGGGAAAAAAGAAATCGTTTTTTTTTACTTTTCTCTTTTCTGAAATTTAAAAAATTTGGGAAGTTATTATTAATTTTTGCTTACGCACCTTGGGGGGCCCTCGTAGGTCGGGGCCCCGTATAATTGATACGGCTGATACGGCGGTAGCTACGCCCCTGATTTTAATCCATAATTGTTGTCACGGTGTGTCGGGGGACCGCTAAGTAAACTACAACCTACAACCGCCAAGTCGCTGATTATCTTGATTCAGTTCGCTGTGAATTGATCCTTAAGGCTAGGTTATTCCAAATTCACGTTTCTAGAATGAGTAATTTTTAAAGAAAGCGTCATTAAAAAAAACTGAAAAATATATACATGTATAGATACATCTTCTAACTAGTGACTTTTACGGTTAGAAACACAATACAGATAATTTTGCTCGATAAAAAAAAATTCCGAAACAACCTCGATTTTAAAAACATTTTCAGTTTTATAGGACTTACAGGGACTCAATCAAAAAATAATTTGGATAGTTCGATTACTATTCAAATTTTACAGGGAAATGTACGGATACATGTTTAGTTATACTATTTTTTATCTAAGTAAAAAGGTTTTTTCTCCTATTTCGCCCTATCATGGACGCGGCGATCGTCGTAACCGCCACTGTACAAGGCGCGCTGATATGAATGTTATTTTAATGTCTTTTACGTCGATATTCGCACTGACAGACATCGGCCTGCTAATTTAGGAATAACCTCCCCTTAAGACGCTGACAACTGCCAATGACCTTGAGGATTCGCATTTCTAAGCCACGCCCCCTAATTGTCCGATAAGACAGCGCCAGCTTTGCTAGCGGCTAAACCCGGAAACTTCTAAAAGATAGGTTTGATTAATATTGAGCTGTCGCATAGAGATTTCAATAGATGGCGCGTAATAAATAAATACTATGTACTATACTTCCGTGAGCGAACTATACGAGTGCGGAAGATTAGACTGATTAGTGCAGAATGCAGATAGAACGGAGCACAGCGGAGAGGTAATATTAACGCACTTGAAAATAAACTTTATAATCATTAAACTAAAGTGCATAAATGCTTGAACCTTACAAAAAATGCACGTTTGTCCTCGAGGATACGCGGGAATCTTTAAAAGTTTGAAGTCGATATTATACTGATTCGTTATGTCTATTGTGGTAGTAATGTAAGCCATACACGTTACGCAGGTAGACCGGAATGTGTGTGGGAATATACCTGTGCAGTTTTTTGGACCTGCGCAGGCGACCAGGTCCCACACACATACCGGTATACCTGTGCAGGAATAACTGGGTGCTGTACAGGTGGATCTCTCCCGACCCCGGTAGACCGTAGCGTGTAAGGCTTACTTATGGTAAATAAAACACAGTTATTCTTTTATAATATACCTATTATATTATAAAATAATGACAAAACCCAACTGCGTAAAAACATTCAATTTTTTTCATAAACATTTTTTCTGTTACATTACAATTTACATTAAAATTACAATTACATAAGTACAGCAAGAAATAAAACAAAATTCAGGAATCGTTTTTTACTGTCCCGGCAAACGTTGCTTTGCCATAATATTATATTTACGATAATATTATTATTTTAATTAAGTGACTAACGGCCGTTCCCAATATATGATCTATCTCTGGTTTTGCCCTACTAGAGATATGAATAGCTCACATTAGACATTAGAGACATATATTTTGTCAATTGTGAGCTATTCCTATGTCTAGTAGAGCAAAACCAGAGATAGATCATATATTGGGAACGGCCGTTAGTCACTTAATTAAAATAATAATATTATTTAAATAATATTATTAAGTTACAACAAGGCCATATTACACATATTAACGGATTAACGATTAACGTTAACTTGCGCTAATTCGTCCGCAGTGTAACGCTTTAACGTTTAACGAAGCTAACATTTTTTTAACGGATTAACGATTAACGAAGTTAACTATTTGATTAACGGTGCGGTATATATATATATATATATATATATATATATATATATATATATATATATATATATACACACATAGCTGGGCACCGTTAATCAAATATTTAACTTCGTTAATCGTTAATCCGTTAAAAAAAATATTAGCGCAAGTTAACGTTAATCGTTAATCCGTTAATATGTGTAATATGGCCTTGTTGTAACTTATATCATTGCGTTAGTGTACATACAAAACCTGTTGGTTTAAGGTTTTGGAAGTTAACAGGTTAGGGACAAAACAAAATACTTCTATAATTATTGTATTCTAGGTAGAAATTACAATACAATAATTATTATAGATATAGTTTATTGTTATTATAAATCATTTGCATGTTAATAAAGAAGAGTGCAGTATAATTTAGTTAGGTAACTAAATTATACTGCACTCTTCTTTATCAACATAATGAAATGATAAAACGAAACAAATATCTTCTCACTCGCATGCGCCTGAAAATGTATATCTAGTATTATTTTTGTTTCGTCTGAACCTGTTTTCGCGCGGCGCCGCGGTGCCGTGCGGTAAATAGTAGGCATTGGATTAACGATTAACGGACTTCTGCATATTACGGAAGTTAACCAGTCCGTTAATATTTTTAAAAGTTAATCCGTTAATCAAAATGTTAACTTCGTTAATTAACGATTAACGGATTAACGAGTTAATGCCCAGCTATGTATTACTTTAGGGTGTGTACGTGTTCCTTGTAGAGAGTTCACTGTGAAAGTAGCAGCTCTGAAAGACGATTTTTTTTTCTTTTGTATGAGCAAGGGCAAGTGTCACGAGTTTCCCCATACAAAAGAAAAAAAAATTAGGTCTTTCAGCGCTGCTACTTTTACAGTGAACTCTCAACAAGGAACACGTACAAACCCTGTGTCGAGAAAATTGAATGCCGAAATCACCTACTTCGGAACTTCTGTAATAGGCTAAAAATTTACAAACTGATACGAAATATCCCATCAAAGACACAAATTTGACCCAAAGCGTGATCATGATGAAGTTATTAGAAAATTATTAGAAAACTTTGGCCGGGTGATAAAAAGAAGACCCAATACTGCAAGTGCTAACCTAGTAAAAGACATTTTATATTAAAAAAAAATAAGCTTCGTTTCTTCTATCAAACGTGGCCAAGAAAATTAAAAACAAGCAATAAGAGATTTAGAATTACAAGAAGGAATTAAAGTAAAGCCTTGCGGGCTATTTATAGATACAGGATTGCCATTTTTAGGAGCAACGCCCGATGGCATTTACGATGAAAAAACTATTTTAGAAATTAAATGTCCCATCACAGCATATAACATTGGAGTAGACGCTGCTATAACACAACAAAAAGTTACATTTTGGAAAATAGATAAACAGGGCAAATTAAATATAGACAAAAATCACTCCTGGTTTTATAAAGTGCAAGGGCAGCTCCATATTTCAGGTTACGAATATTGCCTTATTATTATTGATAGGCATGTAATGGTCTTCATTTGAGTCACTATCAATTATCAATATTAGATTGCAAAGTATGCATAGAAATGTGAATTTTGAATTGAGGCCATCTTGCTTTTCACCTACTAGTTCTATGTCAGTTAAAGCACATCCAAAAGGACCATGATGAGATATTTCTTGCAACCTCTTATAAAAATATGAAACACTTATAATTCTTCTTCCGGCATCAGGTTTCTTCTGAGGAAGTGCAGTTTCAACAATAAGCTTTTCAGCATCACATTCAGCCTCCAAACTACATAGTCCAGTGTCATGGGTACTTTTTTCTTCCAGCCTGTAAGTAAGTTTATACTTTGAGACTTCGACATTTAACAACAGTTTAAAAACTGGATCACCACAAAATTTCATAAATTAAAATGATTAACTTTTCGATTATTGGGAAATAGGAATTAGGATAAAATTATACAGAACTCAATATTTAAAAAAGCCTTTTGCTCGTTTGCCTTCTAATTTAATTAAAAAGGTATACTAAAAATTTTATTAGGCTAATACGCTGCACTCCGCAGTAGGGGTGGGTCGTTATGTGATTTTTAACCGACGAAACAAGTTGTAACTGTACGACGCGGGCGCCCGGTAACGGTGTGACGTCATATCACAATTTCGCCGCGCGGGCCCCATACAATAAACGTGATTTTTTGCTCTATCTCAATAACTGCAACAGGTAGGCACTTGAAATTTTCATCAAGGCCTTAATTATATATGTACTTTAATAATCAATAATAATATTATAATAAAATAAAAAATTAAGGGGGGCTCCTATACAAAAATCACAAATTTTGGCCTATTTTGCACTATAACGGTATGTGTATTCATAAGGGAGTCCGATTAGTAACATAATATAATATTATTATTAATTATTAAAGTACACATATAATTAAGGCCTCGGTGAAAATTTCAAGTGCCTACCTGTTGCCGTTATTGAGATAGAGCAAAAAATCACGTTTATTGTATAGGACCCGCGCGGAAAAATTGTGATATGACGTCACAAGCGGTAGCGGGAATCGATATTTTTCGAAACTTTGAATGCCTATAAAATCAAAACTACAAGGTATTTTGACTGCAACAAAAACTAGTGTATTTGTATACATACAGGCTTTAATGTGACAAAATTTCAAGCAATTTGGCATACCTAGTAACATTCTCAATTAAACCTTCCTGCCCAATTATTCCAGCGGGGCTAAAATGGTCGCTTTGTTGAATCATGAGACGAATCATAATATGATTCGTTTCTCTAATATCGCAAAATGCAACTCTGCTTGCAATTCATTTTTGTATTTTTGCACTGATTTGACATTTGTCAGTTTTGACAATTCATTTGCTGAATTGATTGAGAGGAATTGCTAAATATTACCATTTTAGCCCCGCAGGGCTTAGGTATCATTAGGAGAGCCCATTTAACCAAAAAAATGGGTGTTATTTTTTTTTAAATGACAATATTTTATCCCATTTAAAATCGTTGCAGAAAGGTCACTCGCGGCGCGGGGGAATGAAAGGGGGTGACGCCGGGATGAGGCGCGCGCGCGGGCCTATAGCCTATAGCCTTTTTTCAAATCGGACCAGTAGTTCCTGAGATTAGCGCGTTCAAACAAACAAACAAACTCTTCCCAATTATAATATATATATTGATATAAACTAATTAATATTTTTGCTAGGTAATCTGCGCGGAACTAGTTGGCCGCGCCGCCGGTATGCTCACATACCGGCGGCGCGGCCAACTAGTTCCGCGCGGACTATAGCAAACTCGCTGTCGCTCGCTAGGTCGACCGGTGCAGTGGGCGGCGGGCGCTAGCTGCGACTCCAAACGAAACAACGCGACGATCGCTCGACGGTACTTCATACCACCCAATGCAATAAAAACGTTACAAAAAACACTACTCTACTATATAAATACGACTCGAAACTAGTTATTCGGTTACTGTATGTAGCTAGTTATTGTAACTATAGTGACGTGAAATAACGCTCACCCCTACTCCGCAGTGAAGCCGCACCCTATTAGGGCCGGGACACAAAAACACGGTCCGGCGCCGTAAGCCGTCGCGTCGTCGTGCCGTGATTTTGTGTCCCGGCCCTTACGGAGCATGTCCTTGAATAGAGCTGAAAGAATCGCGCAATCGCATCGCGCTCAAATAGTAATAAACTTATTATATCTATATTTACCTAGCCTATCGTAATTGTAAAAATATACTTGCCTTTTTAAAATACTACCCGTCGCTATATTGCGATCGGCATTTGCTACATTTTCCACTGTGTTATTATCTAATTCCATCGTTTTCGGTCGACTGGAAAAAAATTAAATCATAATAATATCATAAAAAGGCTAAAATAGCTTGTAATAGATAAACTGGATCATAAAAAATACAGTGAATGAGCCATGCTTTGGCACGAATGGGCCGACTCGACCAGAGAAATACCACGGACTCACAGGAAAACCGGCGTGAAACAGCCCTTGCGCTGTGTTTCGTAGTCGTGAAGGACGTTTGGTTACAACTTATAATAAGTAGATAAATAAACTTATATGACCTTTCCAACATACTACCTGCCGCTGGATCTGAATTGGCATTTTTCGTTTGGGTTTGGGTTATCAATAATTGCACTATCCATGGTTTTCCGCCGCCTGAAATAAAAATTTAAATAATAAAGGCCTAAAATAAAACTTCAGATTCAAAGCAAAATGAACTTATAGTACCTAATTATAGTACTTGTACTATTATTTATTCTGTGCTAATAGTGATAAAAAAAACCATAAAAAGTATTACGAAAATTCTCTGAAACTCGATCCATAGACCGATTGAATATTGATTTATCAGAACGATCCCCGACGCGCGACGCTAAAACTTATTTAGGCGAACGAAATAATCAACTTTATGAGTGGTGATTTTTTAACTTTTTGAACATTTATTTTGGAGTGCAAAACTCCAACATAAATGTTCAGATACAAAGCATTATCAGTGATAAAATAAAACATAAAAAACTGTATTACGATTTACGAAAATCCTCTAAGATTCGAACCATAGGCCGATTGGAAATTGATATAATGTTATCACAACGATTGTGATAACATTATTATGTCAATTTCCAAGGTCTATGGTTCGAATCTTAGAGGATTTTCGTAAATCGTAATCATTCGTAATACAGTTTTTTTATGTTTTATTTGACACAACGATCCTGGCTATTCTAAAACACATTGAGAGTGACGAAATATTTTGATTCGGGGTCGTAATTGTTCGTTTTTTTTTTAATAAAGACGTACGCAACTAGAAAGTAGATAAAATTGAACTTACTTTTACTTCCATCATGTATTTGTGGCTTTCACGAAGCTGTCGCTTTTTTGCTGGACGTCTTTTCTTTTTCTAGTCACTCATTTTTACAGACGCGCAATATAATTTCAAATATTTACAGAAAAATATTTACAGAATAAACTTAATATACTATAAAACAATGAGAAATACCTATATACAAATTTTAAGAACTAAACGCTTCAATTACACTAAAATCACAATATCGGCAGAGCGAAATCCGTCACACGTCCACATAGCACCGCGCCTCAGCGAACACTGTCGGTTTTCATGCGAGAGAGGGAGATGTGAAATGTTCACTCAGAAGCGTGGATATATTTTTCGTTTGTTAGAGGAAAAATAAATATTGTGGGAAATCTAGATGTCAGAGCCGAAAATTAAATCGGGCAATCTTTGGATTTTTGTAAAAGGTATCAAATAAACAAATTTTTAAAGCATAGATTGTATTATTACTTTAGTTAGAACTGTTTAAAGTTCCCGAAAGATGTGACTTTGGTATTTTTTTTCATCCAGTAGGAGTACATTATTTTATTATTTAAATCGGACAAGCTTTTCCAAATATAATCAAAAATCACATATATTTTTTTTGTGCCAATCAATGAAATACATACGTCTAGAAAACTGCACAAAGATGTCAAATTGGCAGCTGTCTGCGCCTTAAACTTGTTATGTGAAATCAAACATCTACATTAGCGGTCCCCCGACACACCTTGACAAAAATTATGGACTAAAATATTACTTTACACAAGTTAGGAATTATTTGAACTTGAAGGCAGTAAATATTATTTCATTACTTTTTAAAGTCGTTTGGCGGGGGTTTTTTAAATTTCTTAATTTTATTTTATTTCATACTTTTTAAACTTTTAACGTTGTTAGTGGCGGCCGAAAAGGAAGATCTTCCGACCGAGCGAGATAGCATGCTCGGTCAGGCCGAAGCCCACTGACGTCATTTCAGACGTTGTATATATCTTGCCGTTCTCCGAAACTTCGATAGCGCGATGCAGGAATGTTAGGCGAATTGTGGGTACCGCCACATCACTCCCCCCGAAGACCTGTGGTATTCTTCGATGCGCTTGTGTTGTCAGGTGTGGGCCGAAGCTACGCGTGCAATGACCAGGAGAGGGACCCCGTGCTCTGCATGCTGACCGGTCGTTGTAGCCTATGGCTGCCTCGTTCAAGCCAGACGCGGGTTCGACCGGCGCGGAAGCCTAACGCGGCTTATGGTCGAAGCGACCCGGTTATGCTTGATGTCTGCTGATGTGGTGCGGATGGGCGGGGAGTGTTGATGATGATTAATGTCCAGAAGGATGCGTGTTCTTGTCGGTGGTCACCAATTTAACGTTGTTCGTGGCGGCCGAAAAGGAAGATCTTCCGACCGAGCGAGATAGCATGCACGGTCAGGCCGAAGCCCACTGACGTCTTTTCAGACGTTGTATATATCTTGCCGTTCTCCGAAACTTCGATATCGCGATGCAGGAATGTTAGGCGAATTGTGGGTACCGCCACAAACTTATGTAGGTTATAGTGCAGAAAATTAATTAATATTGTTACGGTACATGGTATACGGACACGTAGTGCCATCTAGCGACAAACCAGCGAAACTTACCGAGGGAACACAGGCAACATAAATCCCCTACTCAATACTAGATGGCATGAGGTGCGCAAGTACATACACGAACCTTCTAGAAAAGTCCAACATTTATTACGTGTTTACCGGTTTATTTTGTTTACGTGTTTAGTTGTTTATGTTTATTGTGGTACATGCTCGAGCCTCCTAGAAAGTTCCACTTGTTTACTTGTTTACGTGAATCGGGAACTTTCTGGAATTCGTCTCGCCATATAAAAAGCCGCAGGTAGACGGCCCGGAGTTCAGTTCGTTTCGAGCTTTCATCAAGGCGATTTCGGAGTGACAACAAGTGATCAATAGTGAGTGAACCAGTGAAACCTGCGACTTGGCTACGACCTAGGACAGTGATAGTGCTTAGTGATTGGACCTAGTGATTAGTGTTTGGACTTAGTGCTAAGTGTTGTGACCTAGTGTGTGCTTGTGTGACCTAGACATAGTGAATAAAGTCTTAAAAAGAGTCACCAGGTCTTTATCTCCGAATTCTTCGAACCCTAGCACGTAACAATATCAACAGAATCATATTCTCATGATTACCATTTATCAATGTCCTTTTCGATGAGGCCGTTAATATGAGCCCAAACATGAAACCTCTACTTTGGGTTCATACGATGCTGCAGCAGCAGCATGTAAATATTTAGTGTCTATCTACTTCTTACTGGTTGTCGCAATCAAAATGAGCCCAAACACGAAACCTCTGCTCTAAGTTGGCGAGGAGTTGGATATCCTATTGATTACCAGCTGATGCTGCAACACCAGGTCAACTTTCTATTATTATGTTATGTCATATTATATATTTACAACTAGAATGAAATATAAAACCCATCAAACGACTACAAGTTGCTAACGGCCTTTCATGAACCAGATAAACCCTGATTGTCCAGCACTGAGCAGGCTGATGATGATGAATTATAGCTAAGAACACTCTCGATCATGTCAGCTTTCAAACAAAAAAAACTAGATCAAAATCGGTTCACCCGTTTGGACGCTACGATGCCACGGACAGATACACACACAGACAAACAGACAGACAGACAGACAGACAGACACGTTAAACTTATAACACCCCTCTTTTTTGTCGGGGGTTAAAAAGCGAGTGTCGTCGCCAACGAATATCAAAGGACTTGCAAAAAGGTCGCTGACCTTTTCAAAGGGAATACGCCCTTCTTGAAGTTTTGCAACTTGTAATGTCGGCTGTACACTCTTGCCGAGAGCTCTCGGGCGAGAGTCTCGTGCGAGAGCCCCTTGCCCGAGTGCGATCATGTACATTCTCGCTTAGTTCAATCGCAGTTATGAACTCAGAGAAGATGGACCATTATTTTTCTCTATGCATCGAAAGATATCATTGTAATCCAAAGATCTATAATCAAAATTTATTTTATTTCTCACAGATAATGACTGATAATAACGTTTATTATTGTTATTTTTCTGTTCTGCGCTGTCTAGCGGCGCGACTAGTAGTGAAAAACGCTAGAGTGTACTGTAATGCGCTCGCTTTCCTCGCGAGACCCTTTGTCTCGGGCGCAAAATACCGACACCGGACCGAGAGGGTCCGAGACAGGCGAGACGAGGCGAGCGCACCCATTTACACTCTCGCACTCGGGCCGCCTCGCTGTGTCTCGGCGAGAATGTACAACCGACATAATGTTTCCGAAACATCGCTGGTGAGTGGTGACCAGTAGCAGCGTTTCGATGCTGGGCGACCGCCCAGGGCACCGGATAAAAAGGGGCGCCGAACGCAAACAAAAGGGGCGCCGCCTTTTTTGGCACTACCAGCAGCCTGGGCGTCGAGGAAATCTTGTCCAGGGCGCTGGTAGTGCTAAAACTGGCCCTGCTGGTGACAGAATATTCCATTTTTACATTCCAGTTTTACAAAGCGCGGCAGAAAGCTTTCAGAGTAAAGCGCTAGTTAGAGAACAGTCAAAGTAGCATGTTGAACTTGAACCTTGAAACTGTTTCATGACAGATGACAGATGCAGAGTAAATGCGAGTAAAATATGTTATTTTAAAGGTAGTTCCACGTAGTCAAGCGTGACTGAATGGTTAAGGCCATGAACAATTTGAGAGGCCCTGCGTTTGATATTAATGATCTTGTGGGCGAAGCCGGCAGCCGCCCGTGTCCAGAGATAAGGGCAATATTTAATATCAGGTTGATCAACCTGCGTCCTGCCCCTTATATAGTTGAAGGCACTGGACTTTTATAGTGACTGGAGACTAGATTATAAATTAATAATTATACTGCCTCGACTTGTTTAAAATACCAACTCTTAAGTTTAAAATAAGCAAAACAATGCGATTTACTGCAAATACTGTAGACTTGTTTCTTAAGAGAATGGTTTACTTCTGTGGTTTACTGTGATAAAATTGATAATGAAACAGATAAAACAAGTAACAACTTACTAACATCATTGTTATATTTTGTTGGTTTGGTTTGTGATAATGTCGGCTGTACACTCTCGCCGAGAGCTCTCGGACGAGAGTCTCGTGCGAGAGCCCCTTGCCCGAGTGCGATCATGTACATTCTCGCTTAGTTCAATTGCAGTTATGAACTCAGAGAAGATGGACCATTATTTTTCTCTATGCATCGAAAGATATCAATGTAATCCAAAGATCTATAATCATATTTAATTTTATTTCTCACAGATAATGACTGATAATGACGTTTATTATTGTTATTTTTCTGTTCTGCACTGTCTAGCGGCGCGACTAGTAGTGAAAAAACGCGAGAGTGTACAGTAATGCGCTCGCTTTCCTCGCTAGACCCTTTGTCTCGGGCGCAAAATACCGACACCGGACCGAGAGGGTCCGAGACAGGCGAGACGAGGCGAGCGCACCCATTTACACTCTCGCACTCGGGCCGCCTCGCTGTGTCTCGGCGAGAGTGTACAGCCGACATAACAATTTTTATTTTTACTGTTCACAGCTGTTGCTGTGCATGATCTTTGCTTCACGAAGAAAGTATACTGTCAGTGTCAAATGTCAATGTCACTTGTGTCAACCAATGTCAAAGTCAAAAATGGTTGAAATTCCAGATATTTTAGTGATTTATAAAATTTGGTGCATTATTGTAAATAAATATGCTTGAAAAACATGTTTCAATAAGAAATTTATATAGCAAGTGATATATTCCTGTTTAAAAGACATTTGACTAATAAGCAATGGGTGATAGCAGTGATTCGGAGGAGTTTTACGATGCTGAGGAATTTACACCTGTAAAGGGATCCAAGTAAGTTTTCTATGTTATTCTATGCTAGATAATTAATGTAACTACATTACCCCACCTAAATAACTATAGTGAGTGTCAATTTCCCGCCCTGCATGGGTCGACAAACTTTGGGAAAAGTTTTTACTAGTGTACATGTTTCTAAAACAAGTTTTACTAGGCCTGTTGAAATCAACAGATGTTTTACTAGTCCATTTCGTCCTTGATGCATATCGACAGATGATTACATGCCCAGTTTGTCATTGCAGTCAACACAAATGTAGGTCTCCTAGTTGCAGCTAGTGCTCTGATCTGTACACAACATAATGCTCAAAGTTAAAAGCATAAACTTTATAAACAATTTTAAGAAGTGAGTAAATTTTATCAGTCCAGCAGCCATTATTACAAGTTAATTTCTCAAGAATGTTAGTCTGATAAAACATACTTTACCAACCATACAACTATATTTAATGTGCCTGTATATTATGAAGTGGGGCATTCCTAGATCTTTACAAATTTTTATTTAAATTGGTTACAGAAGATCCTCCCTGTGTAAAAATATAAACTTGTCGGACATAGCAAATGCGGAGAAAGAGAAAGCAGTGGCTAATAAAGATGAACCCATAGCAGCCAACACCAGTCAGCCCTCGGAGACTTCTGAAGAGCAAGATGACAGAACTACCATCAAGAGTGTAAGTATTAACATAATATTTATTGGCATAAGGCCAATAAACAAAGAATAAACTACTTAACACCTCCATCGTGGGTATCGCAGGTACAATAGATTTTCAAATGTTATGCGGCAGCCGGCTGCCGCTTGGGGATTGATGGGTTAAATAGTTTATTCTTTATTTATTGATAACTCTTGAAATAAAGTAAAACTAGCTTAAAATTCTCACAAAGACTATGTTTTGATCTAAACATAAACAAAGAATATTTTATCTTAAATTATTTTGTAATTTAGTTAAGTGTTTTTATAATTTGTTGCATTACAATTTGATAAATTATGTCAAAAATGTAGTAAATCAAGTTAATAGGCTTGAGTTAATTTACTTAAAAAACAAAATTTCTTAAGAAAAAAGTTGTTTTATTATGTATTTTAATTAAAAATCTATTTTAAATTGCTGTTACAAAAATTTAACACATTGTAGGTTGTGCAAGGTCGTAAGAGGTTCCAAGAGCTGCGGAGATGTATGCAGACGGAGGAGGAGGACGATGCTGACCCGGCAGCTTTAATGTCTGCTCCGATGGAACATCCCTTCAAGTGAGTCTTAATTTTAACATTCAAAGCAGATGTTATTAAAATATCTGTTTTTGGCCATAGCATACACATAAACTAAGTTTTTTTATTGCATATAATATTATGCACAATTGTGTCCATAGACTTAAATCATCATTATAATATTATGATGAGTAGTTAAAGTAGTTTTTTAGAAATTTTCATCATTCTTATTACTATTAAAATAACTATACTTACTAAATTACCTCCATCATCAAAAAAGTGAGGCTCAGAATATCAATTGATTTATTTTTTAAGCAATTAATAATTTTTAATTTCAAATCATACAAATTTCGACATTTTATATAAAGTTTAGTCCCTCGAGTCACTGTTTTACCTCTTGTTACTCTCACATCTGTCATATCTATACTAATATTATAAAGCGGAAGAGTTTGTTTGTTTGTTTGAACACGCTAATCTCAGGAACTACTGGTCCGATTTAAAAAATTATTTCAGTAGTAGACTAATAGGAGCAGAAAAAAAAGAGGAAAATGTGGAAAAAACGGTAGGAAATATATTTGAAAGGGCTTATTTGAACACGCTAATCTCAGGAACTACTCCGTTTTAAAACATTATTTCAGTGGTAGATAGCCCATTTATCGAGGAAGGCTATAGGCTATATTTTATTACGCTACGACTAGTAGGGCCGAAGAAATATAGGAAAATGTAAAAAAAACGGGGGAAGTTATTTGAAAGGGCTTATCTCACGAACTACTGGAGCAATTTTTCTGTTATTTGGCACAAATAAGAAATAGACCACATGAAGGATTTTTGTGGGCTAATTTGTCTGTGAAATATCAAATTGGGCGAAGCCGTACGGAACGTCTATTTACTTACTTGCTCTCACATCTGTCATATTCCAGTAAGCACGCACGCGCCGTCTCCATAACAATTAGGCAGCTGCTGATCAGTCTCGTATTATTTAGGTCACTAATAGCGTACAAATAAATACCTTCAAATACACCTGTTTGTTAAATGGCTTGCTTGACTAGTTTTTAGTACTTTGCCATATAGGAATTGCATTGTTTACCACTTATTATTTTATACCAGTTTACAGTTGAGCCATCAGTCCATACTATTTAATATTTATATATTACTCTACTATTACTTTTTAGTTACTATGTGCTATTAGCTATATAATTACGTAATATTATTTCAGCAATTATGTGTAGTCAAAAGAAGATCTTGCCAGAATCAAACATTTTACCACAACTCACTATATTGGTGATAAGTTCCATCGAAATCGATTCAGTAGTTTAATCTAAACTATTCTAAACAATATTAAAAAGAAAGCAATGTAATCTTTTTACTTTACAATAATAGCAGACAATAAAAATAAAAAATAAAAATGTGTAGCATATCAGTTCTATGAATGAACTTAAACATTGTCTTCAAGACTTTAACGTGGGTAGTAAGGTAGGCAAGTTTGAACGTATGTTTTGATTGACTTAATAACCAGTTGGTACAGTGCATTCGGTATTGAAACTGGGTCAGATAAATATTAAATTATTACTCTTAAGTTCAGTTAAACGCCCGCGCGGTAATTCAAAGTAAGTTTTCACCATAAAATAATGTTAAAACTAATCATTATACAATTTTAACAAAATATGAATAAAAGTATTATGATAATAAAAATAGAAAGTGTTATGTTTTGCTTATGTTTGATAATTTCGCCGCGTTGCTATAAGTCAGGATGGCCGAGCGGTCTAAGGCGCTGCGTTCAGGTCGCAGTCCACTTCTGTGGGCGTGGGTTCGAATCCCACTTCTGACAATAGCTTTTTATCTTGTTTTTACTTTTTTTCTTTGTTATAAATATATTTTGGCAGTAAATTACTTTATATTTTTGTTTCAGAATAATATCTCACGACGCGATGAGCTTACAGAGTATGACGTCTTTGGGCAGAATAGGGAAGATACTGAGCGGCGTAACGGAATCACACCGTGAGTGTTAAATATTCATTATTTTCCGCACCAATATTTCCGCTATAATAACCTAGCACTTACACGATATGTGGATTAAATCATGTCTAAAATAGCGCCACAACATACGGCCTGCATAACAGATTCTAGCCAATGTAATATAGAGGTTTAATTACTAAATTGAAGCCTCTGAACCGCCAAATCCACTTCATAACATCTGCTTATAACTTTGGGGTTGATCGCAGATAATCAAAGGAAAAAAAGTCTTAAATAAGCTCATGTTCATTACTTCTTTAAAAAATACCTGCGATAGTTTATGTTGTTTTACGATATAAAAATTTAACTTTTTTTTCCAGCGAACATTCGGGACTGTATTCCACCGCCGTCCGCGTCCTCTCGGGAGCCGTCCACAGCCTCTGAAGATCCTATCCCCGTTGATAGAACTCCCACAGGTACTTAGTACTTACATTCATTATTATTTGTCAATCATCATCAACCCAATCCCTTTTAAAAGGCCGGCAACGCACCTGCAGCTCTTCTGATGTTGCGAGTGTCCATGGGCGACGGTAGTTGCTTAAACCACGTTGGTAGCAACGTGAAAATAATATGGTGATAAAAATAATTTCCATTATAATATTTTATGCAATAAAGAAGATGACTATTATACAGGCTGCAATTAAACCTTCCTGCCAAATTTTTTCCAAGGCTTAGGTATCATTAGAGTCCATTTAACAAAAAAAATTGGGTCTTTTTTTTTCAATGGCATATTTTATCCAATTTAAAATCGTTGCAGAACGGTCACTCGGGGAATGAGCGGGGGTGACGTGGGGGGGGGGGATATCTGTAACTATAGTTTGTGCGTTATAAGATGATATGGGTGACAGTTTTCATATTCCTTGCTACGGGTTTTTTACAAGAAAAAAAATAATCTAAATGTAATAAATTATATTCCATCTACAAAAACAAATGTTTCATATAAAAATTAAAAGTTGCTAAATGCTTACTTATTAATATAAAATTATAAATATTAACTGTGAAATAGGAGTATAAAATTATTGTTACGAAAACATTTGAAAAATGTCAGATGCATGAAACGGAACTTATGTCAATAGAGATTGACTCTGTTCAATCGAAATCAAATCGATAAAAAAGGGCGGCCATCTTAAATCGCCGGCACCACTGAAATGTCAGTACGAAATCGATTATTTCGATTGCAATTCCTTTACAATTGAATTGACGTGATCCGACTACATAACGTTAGTCTGTCAACTACCTAGGAATCAATTTCCTCGATGGTACTGTAACGTGCAGTATATGCAGTTATGCACATACGCAATAATTATGTTGTGTGTGTGCATCATTGACTTAAACATGTCAGGTGCCCCTTTAGTCTTTAGTTACTTAGTCTATAATAAGATTTCGTAAGGGCTTGTCGCCCTGCCGGCACCTATACTTACCTGTATCAGTGAACACTAAATCTTAACGCAATAAATGAAGTCCGATAATACTTTTATTTCATTAATCTCTCATAGGGCGCTCCCCTTACAGTACCTACTAGCTATTTTAGTCACGACTATAGTTCAAATTGTAATCGCACACCAAATAGTAAATATATGATCACCAAGCTTGACAGCTCCACCAAACTTGAAAATGCCTGATAAGTGACAACTGTGCCTGTTTTTTTTAATGGCTGCTTGCTATAAATAACCATAATAAATGCCAGTGTCAAGTATTAATGGCGAAAAAAAAAATTTTCGTATGATGTTTCTTTTGGCGAAATTGACTACGTGACAAAACTCTAGACCCCCTCCCTCCTCTCGAGCGTAGTATTTTGAAGACCCCCCTCCCCTCTAAATGTGTCACGTAGTATGGGTATGCTCCCTAACTAACATTGTGACACGAGATACATAAGATATTAATTTCTAAAGAAAGTGAATATAATTATTTCCAGTGCTAGCGATGGCGGAGCCCGACGTGATAGCGAGTACGAAGGCCAACAGCCTCAAACAGAACCGCAGCTCGTCGGCCGTAGTGGCGGTGTGCGGCGCGAGCGGCGCCCCGCCCCGCCCCGCCAGCGCCGCCGGCCCCGTAGCCCCGCCCAGGCGGAAGAAGAGAAGTAAACCCTTTTGACTTGAACATAAGATCGCTATTTCAATGTTTTGTTTTGATGATATCACGTATCCTACGTAATAACGAGTACCGACCCCGTAGCCCCGCCCAGATGGAAGAGAAGTAAACCCTTTTCAACTTGAGCATAGGAGCGCTTTTTCAATATCTTAATGTAGGATGATATCGCAATGAATGACAAAGAAAAATATTATGTGTTGTACTATAACATCACTGTCTTACTCACACCTATTAAGTTAAGTGGCGCGACACGTGATATAAAGCATAATTTGCCGCGGTACGGCGCCGCACGGTAATTTCGTAGTTTCTGGTTTTTGTAGGCCTTTCTCATTAAATGGTTGCCTTTGCCGTAGAATTTAAAAGCGTCTCCCAACGATTCCAAACATTTTGAATTTTTATTTTATTATTATTTTTATTTAAGGGACGGTCCTTCAAGAGGAATTTCACTATTATCCCTCCGCAGATAAGCTACACGGGTCGCAGTCGCTGTCCGCGGCGGAGGACAACGTGAGCGTGTGCACCACGGACACGGACGAGCTGTACCGCCCACACGTGCCGCACGCGCGTTTGGAGTCGCTGCACGTGCAGGTGACGCCCCCCGCCTACCTCCATTATGCTCCCCCCACTTCACTCTTATCCAGGGCCCGATCTAGCTATTTAGCCGCTTCGGGCATATAATTGTCGCCCCCCTTTACAAAGAGAAACTATATAAGTTATGAACTAGTTTTTTAGGGGAAAATTGGGGGAATATTTAAGTAAAATACTTAAATATTTCCACTATCCAACCTGAAGTAGTTTGAAAGGTAAAATTCTCATGTTTCGGTGGTGGATAGTAATGCCGCCCCTCATTTTTTGCCGCTCTGGGAAAATGCCCGGCTCGCCGTTTCTCCTGCTCTGTTCTATCCACTGTCTATTGGCATTTGCTATTGGCGCTATGAAAAATTTTAAAAAATGTTATGACAGTTTGGAAGCTGAAGAACTCTCACAACTCAATTAATTAAAATGTTATTGTCCTCCCAAAATAATAAAAACAGATAGAATCTAATAATATTAGGATAAGGACATTGAAATGATGATTTAAATGATGAAGGTGCCAGACAACAGCTACCAGCATTACCGTTGTGATGAATCATAAAAGACACAATTTATGCTTGTAATCACTACATAACTTGCAGCCGCCGCTGAACAGTTCCGCTCAGTGCATGCTGCCGAGCCCAGCGAGCACCATCGAGTCACTCACCAAGGAGTTCCAGGACTCGCTCGAGCTATCACACTCTAAATATGGTGAGTAGCATGAGTACTATCTGAGAAGTTGAATCATAGGCAGATGGGGGATCTACGTAAATTGGTCGCGTTATGTCAAACCTATACGTGGGAGAGCCATGCTTCGGCACGAATGGGCCGGCTCGACCGGAGAAATATCACGTTCTCACAGAAAACCGGCGTGAAACAGCGCTTGCGCTGTGTTTCGCCGAGTGAGTGAGTTTACCGGAGGCCCAATACCCTACCCTATTCCCTTCCCTACCCTCCCCTATTCCCTTCCCATCCCTACCCTCCCCTATTACCCTATTCCTCTTAAAAGGCCGGCAACGCACCTGCAGCTCTTCTGATGCTGCGAGTGTCCATGGGCGACGGAAGTTGCTTTCCATCAGGTGACTCGTTTGCTCGTTTGCCCTCTTATTTAAAAAAAAACCTATCCGACAGATCACAGCTATCATTGAATTGACATGATCCGACCAATTGACGTAGATCCGTCAATTGCCTATGAATCAATTTCTTCGATGGTACAAGTACTGAAGGAATGATTTTGATGCCTGGAGTGATCGTATAATCAGCAAACGGCCAGCGCTTGGAGTGTTTTGATGTTTTATTGAAGTCAGTGCTGAAAGTGCCAATCGATTATAATATGCTCGTTTATAGTATCGAAAAGTTTTCAATTTTTCGATACTATATCTCAATCAAAAAAAAAATCATAAGGTAAATCTCAAATCCCCGTTTTTATCTTTACCCAAATGTCTACCGAGTACACTAATTAAGAGACTGAGCCGAATATTATTGTGTTCAGCTGCGGATATGGAGGCGAGCGCACGCTGGGAGCGACACTACGACGAGCCCGATTCCGCACGAGGTGAAACATACAAATAGACTATAATTAAATTCGCTACCTCTTTCTTTATAACCCTTTCTTTTAAATCTTTGTAACTTCTTTCGCTAACGATGTAGCTCAACCTTTCATTCATCAATTGGTGCTTTTTTTTCTTTTTTGCGTTGCATTTTTATTGGCTGTTTCTAAAGGAATGTGAGAGTCCTTCTTCATATATTATCAAAGCAGGTGATGGTATTGTTATTATTGTAGCTAGCTATAGTTTAGAGAAACAAAAACAAGCAATCGATAATAAGAAGTGCGGACACTATTTTTACATACGCTAGAATCGTTTCAAGTTGTCAATCGCTAAACGTGTTCAGCAAATCTTGCGTGTTAAGGTGTTTACATTGATGTTGTAGAGAGCGCTGGATTATTTATTTATTTAAATATATTGTTCTGTTTTATTCAATGTTTGTACACTTTATTGTATGTTTTATTGCTTTGTGATTAAAAGTTACCGTTGTATCTCAGGGGAGTATACGCCGCGTACGAGCGAGGAGGCGGGGCGCGGCGGCGCGCGCACGCACAGCGAGACCCGACCCGTACCCCCACAACACAATGACAGGTATAATATATTTTATTTCAAAAATTATAACTTAATGCTTTTACTTTTATATACCGGATAAGCATTACAGTGCAACTGTGTTATTCTGAATACGGTACATATATTTTAACAACGATTCACAAACTGTAGCAGCAGCCGCAGCAGCACGGGCGGGGGTCGCGCGCGGCGGCGCTCGGCCGGCGACTCGCCCGCGCGCGCGCCGCTCTCCGACTCCGACATACTCACGCGCGTCACCGTGCTCAACCTCGACACCGGTGAGTCACGACCCTAATTTGGGGAGAAATGGAGGAAGTCACGTTTGTGATTTTAAGAAGAAATATCGCCTCAAAATCGCGATAAAATCGAGGATCTAGCACTTGATTGAATGAAACATTTTCCTCTTTTGATATCAAAAGAGGAAAATGCTTTTAAAGGCTAATGACTATTTTTCTAAATTAAATTTTCTACGTAATTTTCTAGGAGAGCGCATGCCACTAAGTGAGGCTGAACACAAACTACCGCAGTGCATCAACCCGCTCAGCCTGCACATCATGCGCCTCACGTCAGAGTACCACGGCCGCGCGCCAGACGATCACACCAGGTATGTTGATACAACACCAGCAATAGCGGTGGCATTTAACGGTACGCACGCACACATGCGTAAAGAAGTAGTGGTCATATTTTGTTGAAAGACTAGCAGCAAAAACAGCCATCGTCGAATTAGTATTATGTAAATTACGTAGCCGTAATTACTCAGGTGTGAATATTTTGCACCTCAACTATGTCTGCTGTCAGTCACTTCTGCCGTCGTATTGCACGCACGCTCACACGTGTAAATAAGTTGTTCAACTACATCTGAAGTCACCGTCACTTTTGTGTTAAAACATTTTAAGGCGACTTGTCGATGTAACACAAAACATTTTTTGTCAGTACATTTATCAGCAAACACAGATAATAATCGCCGAGCACACGCATACGCAAACGGAACCACGCAATTATTCGAAATAAGAACGTCCACATGGTGTTTAAGTATTCGGTGCGAAATAAACGACTTTCTGAATAATACAAATAACTGATACAGTACAATAATTTAAATTATAGTCACGCAATTTAGCTACGAAGATCCAGCTAGAATTGTCGGACATTTTGCAGTCGTCAGAGCAAGTGTAGTCGGGCGTGGCGGGCGCGCGCGTCGCTGAGTCTGACGTACGGGCTGCGGCGCTCGCCGTCCGCGCCGCTCGGCCCCGCCCTCTCGGCTCTTAGCATCGACACTAGGTTTTTTTTAATTTATTGACAGCTGGATACTAGTCCTTTGCATCGACATTAGGCTACAGCTGGGGTTGCCAGCACAATATAGCCTTTTTTCTTAATAAAGAGCTAGATGCTAAGATTTGCTCATTTCCTTTAGCAATAAAAATATTTAGCGTCTGCTAACTATTAAGTAACTATTCAAGGTCTGCTGCTGTGTCTGTCACGTGACGTTTCAAATGTGCCTGACAAAGATAAGCAGACCCTGTATAGGTATTTGCTTTGTAAATATTTTTATTAGTAAGGGGAATAACGTTGTTTATATGGTTGCCAGTTTGTATCCTGTGGTCCCGTGCGTGTTGCCAGCATATAGGCTTATATTATTTTATGGCTGGTAACCTTTGTTCGCCGATGTTTAGGTGTAGGCTTTCAGTGTTGTATTGGGCTTTTAGCAAGAGTACTCAAATATTTTTTTATAATTACTAATTAGGTATACTTTATACCGTGTTATGTAAATAAGAAGTGCTTGTTAAGTTTTTTGAGACAGTAAAATGTCTTATTACCAAAAAAATTAATTTGCCATAGATCGTTTCCTTATTTTATGCCTGTGACTGCCTCGTGCGTAATTTCAGGTGTCTTTTGCATTATTGTTACTGCATACAATAATTAAATTTGTTATCTGTGAGCTTTCTTAATGTATGTATTTGTGTAATAAACGATTTTAATGTGTGCAAATGCGTCAGAACACAGGAGGTTAAAATAAAACTTATTTTTAGGGAAAAATTCAAGCCGTCCTGGATGCAATTGCACCTATTATATTTGTATGCCTGTCGCCTATGTGTGGCATCTTACTCATCCATCTGCTGTCCCTTTCATTTGCAGGGAGACAGATGAGGAAAGCGAGAGTGTTTGCGCGGGAGGCGCCGACGACGAGACGAAGGACAGCAAGCGCGAGCCCGACAAGCATACTACTACCATCCGAAAACGGACTGAAAAGTGAGTAGTGCGGGGAGTGGGGTGACAAGAAAAGGTGTGCGGAAGATGGGGTGTGGCGAAATTAGGGTGTGGGGAAAATGAGGTGTGAGGTAAAGGGGTATGGGGAGAAAGGGGTGTGAGGAAAAAGGAGTGTGGGGAAGATTGGAGAGTTAAGAAAAGGCGCAGCGGAAATGGGGTGTTATGAGAATGGGGTGGTATAAACAGGAGACTAATGTTGTATGGCCACTCAGGCCAGACATGATATACGGGCATAGAGAAGCTGGGATCGCTTATGATTTATGAACTACATTATACAATTATTATACAGAGTGTAACAAAAGTTAGTGATAATACTTAAGGCAGTGTATGTGTCCCTTGTATAGAGGTAAATTCTGTGAATGAAAGAGCAATTTTTTCTTGTGATTTGTGAAAGTATCATCACCTAGTTTTGTTACACCCTGTATACTTCAGTAAAAGTGTTGGTTCAGATAACACAAGGTCTATTTAATCACTACACTTTCATAATACACTTTATTAACACAAGTTGGTGTACAGTTTGAAGCGCGCGGAACTAGTGAAGTGTCACTCGCAAGACAACATCAACATCAGGTGACGGAGTGACTAACGATTTGGCTTTTTGGTTTGGACTTAAGAGATGCTTCATATGTCACATCACATACCGTACTTATTAAGTTTGGTAAAATCAATTACAGACAACAAAATGTATGCATAATCTGTAATCTATAGGTATCTTATTTCTTTAAACGAGCAATAGGCTACTTGACCTAATTTTTTTCTTCATGCTTATCACTTCTTAATCATTCATTTTCACAAAAAAACTAATATTTTAATATTTTACCTAGAAGAAACCCATAAAAACGTTGATTGAAAAATATGCCTTATATATGGCGCCGGAAACACTGTCCGCCATAGTGTGACGTCATACGTTTTGTATTTTAGACTCTCGTTATTGAACATTTTTTTATGTGCTAAATATACGAGTCTAAAAGTGCCCAAAAATTATAAAAGAATTAAATAAGAAATTAGAAATAATTTGTAATGTTGGAAACTTTTGGAGAAAAGTTTTTGCCATTTCATTTCCCGTCTACAATAAATGGAGATAAAATGTAAAACTGATGTTTTATTTGAATTATTCAAGAAAATATATTTTACAAATCTTTCTAGGCTTATTCTTATTATTTATGTACAAATAAACTTAAATATAACGAGCGCGATAAATAAAAGATATTAAATTACGAGTCTGATGACGTCACATCCAAATCGGAAGTACCGCAAAAGCGTTTTCGTCAGTATAAATCCTATTTTCATAAAATCATATTTTCAAATCGACTTTATATATCAATCATAAGCTTTTATTTGATGATAAGGGTGAAATACGGTTTCCTAGGCCAAGCTCTACTAGAAATATGCATATTTTGTTCAATAAAATTGAATATAGGTCAAGTAGCCTATTCTTGTTTAGTAAATAGGGCCTTCGGGGGCGATAAATCGATCTAGCTAAAAATAATTTTTAGAAAATGTCATTTTGTTCGTGTTTTATCGAATACCAAGCAAAGCTCGGTCATATAGCTAGTAAGTTTAAGTATTAAGTATACTCCGTAATACATACACTTTGATATAACATTAAAATAAAGCTTATTCTTAACATTTATAATGCTACCGATTAAGATGTTACTTATTCACCGTTCATTGAGGGTTTTTTAATTTGAATTCGCGATCAAAATACATGGACAGTAATACAGTATGAATGAATATGAGCGCGCTGCAAGGTCTCTGATCTCGCTATCTCTGATATCATAGATCGTAAATTAACTATAAAATATCTGTGATTTATTTTACCAAACCGTATAATAAGCTGTCTACACTTGCAGTAAGACAGCCCGCAAGGGGCCAAGAAACTGTTTAGCTAGAACTTTTTCCTATTTATTTTCCAACAAAACAATGAAACGTTGTACTCACTCTATCCTTAATCCTCGTTTCTCTACTCTAATGGCTAACCTGAGGAAATGATTGATTTATAATTTCTTGACTTAACTGGTTTTTAATTCATTTTATGTCTTAACATTTTGTAAATATTTGACATTTCTTTTAGGTAAAATGTCTTCTTACATTGCGATGCGAAATGGATTTTAAAGTTTTAGTGTCAATTTGTAGAATATGAAGTTACTTGTTAAATAGAATTGAACAGAATTCTTATTATGCTTGCTTTTGGAATATTTAGCACGATTTTTTTAACTAATTACAAAGCTTGATCATTGGACATTAATATTTTATTAGATTACTTTGCAATTATTATGTTCCATCGGTAGACAACAAATAGTTAGGTACTATTTCGACACTCTTACACGTAGACAAAAGTAGAATAATTATTATGTAATATTACTGGTGTTAAAAAAGTCTAAAGACAAAATATGATTTCCTAACGATCCATGCATAACTGTCTCTAGTCTCTACTTCTTTTAAACGAACGTACAAAATTAAAGACTTTTCAAATTATGTTTCATTATGATGTTCCTAAAAATGTATAAAGGCTTGCCTGCCTAGACTTTAAAACCCTAAGTTTGCTTCTAATACGTCTTTATTTGAATAAACAATATTTGACTCGTTCTTTTAACATCACTGGTAGCGCTTCCAGTGAAAACTCTGTGACGCCACCAAGTAAGGCTTTGGTTTGCTAAAATGTATTTATCGTCATATTATGTGTTTTACTGTTTTGTATAAACAACGGTGATAATTTCTCTTTAACTGTATTGCGGCTATATGACGATACAATAGGAAACAGAGCTTTAGAGCGCTTACAGACGAACGGCACTTGTCGACACGACGGCACTGTCATCGATGCCTGTCGTCGATTGCCGTCGACAAGTGCCGTTCGTCTGTCAGAAACCTTAGAGCTTTTTGAATGATCAATAAAATTAACTGACCCAGTGAGTTGACCTCTCATCGTTCGTCCCTACCATATTTTCATTTCCTGACTTATGACGTATCGCAGGCTAAAGCGGTTCTTCGGCAGTACGGTCAAGCGTACCGTGGACGCGGCGCTGTCTCTCGCGCAGGAGGTGTCTGCGGCTCGGCATAAGGAGGACGTCGGCGATATCCCCGACCTGGTGCACGGGGAACACAACATCAAGCTGAAGGCGTCCAACTCGCACCGCGGACCTTACGACTTCGATGGGATTAAACATGTGCAGGTACGCTGGTAGTGGGGTCAATTCAGACCGCAACGCGACACGTACATGTATTTCTAAAGTATTGAACAGACATCATGCAAGTCTGCCAAGTCCGTACTAATTTAGAAATGTATCCACGCGCCGCGTTTCGGTGAATTGACCCTGCCGAAACCGCACTATAGCGACACGATCACACGACACTTCACGTTCCATAGAACTGAGGGGTTAGTTCGAGTTTTATTCGATCATACGCATCGAGCACGTTAACGCGGTTTTTATGGAATCAAAGCAGTATCCACGTTAGCCAGTAGATGGCGCTGCTTTTATTCCATATAAATTCGCGTTAACGTACTCGATGCCTATGATCGAATAAAACTCGCACTAACCCCCCTGACGTTTGTGAAACTTCCGATTCACGTTTGTAAAACGTCAGTTCTATGGAACATTAAGGGCCTGTTTCACCACTTCCTGATAAGTGACGAATAGGCTATCCACCAATTAACTTGACAGATTAATTATGGAGAATCTGTCAAAAAAGTTGTGATTAGCCTATTCGGCATTTTATCAGAAAGTGGTGAAACGGGCCTTAAGTGTCGCGTTTTATGATAACTTTAATTTGACTAGGATTTGGATAACCTCCATACATTTTCTGTCAAACTAGCTTCTTTAATACAAAGAAATGCTTAAATGTCTCTGAATGCAACCCTAAGAATTGTTGTCTGCCGCACGATAATACTAATCGTCAACGTTTTATTCCTTTTGCTAAAGCTTGTAGCACGACAAAAAACGTACCGCAAAGAGATGATATTTTGTGGGTTACAAAAACTGTGTAAGTTGAGAACGTTCCGTAAATCCAAATCGGTTCGTTTGTGTGAACTCGCTAAGTGCACCGATTCTATTAAATCTAAGCCCCAATTTCACCAACGACTGTTAAAGATAACGCTCGAATTAGTATCACGTTACCTCTTTCGCTTTTCTTGCAAATGAATGAGATGAATGAAAGAGATGACATGAAAGGGATTAGCCGGATACGTATGACGAGTCGGCCCCCAGGTTGAAATCGAAACGAAACATATATTTTAATATTGGCTTGATGTACGAACACGGTTTATGTACTTTTCGCGGCTGACTTCCGGTTTGTCCTGGAGATAGAGAGCAAAACATCCGTATGATTAACTATTACTGAATGTGAATCCCTGAAACTAATTAAGATAAATAACTAAAAGTTGCGCGAGGTGTTAGGTTACATTACAGAGTATATTTTGTATATATATATACATTTTTTTTTCAATAAAATTCACACTTAAAAATAAAAAAATAATAAAAACATGTTTTTTTTCTATGTTCCCTCTGAGTTACAATCACGAAATCAATATATGTTATACTCCTTTGTATCATCCATTACCTATAAAAATTGCAGGAAAAAAAAGTTGGTGCAACACAATGAAAAAAAAGAAAAAATGATTTCAGTCTTATGGTACACCACCCCTGTATTATAAGATGCACATTACCTCATTGTTTTTTAGATTTGACATTGTAAATAATAGCTTAGTTTTATTCCCTCTTTTTGTTTACACTTAGATTTAAGATTTCATATTAGTAATTCCTATTGGAAAATGTTTATCTTGTGTCTCATTTTTATAATATTGCTGTCCCTTTCGCACGGGAATGTAGTGTGTTTCACACAATTGTTATTGCTGTCTCTTTCTTGCATAGTTGCACTCGAACTATTGTTGTCTCTCTTTTACATGGCTTTGTTTTACATATTTTATTGTTTATTTATCTTATAAGAATGTTTGTTTACCATTGTATTAGCTTATAAGAATCCCATTTGATGTCATATTATGTGTAAAATGTTATATTTCAATAAACGGACTGCATTCGTTCGACAACAACCGATAGAACCCCACGGGCTCTAACGGTACAAATTTCATATATAAACACGCACTTTCTCGGTGCATACACATTCACTTCCGACAAGCCAAGCAGATGCATGCGTAAGCCCTGCTCCACCACACTCCGCTCCAAGCAGTACCAAGTTCACTCCTGTGTTTCCTTCTCGTCTCCTGCACCTCCTTCTCCAGGAATCTTCCATCCGGCATCCTTCACCCTTCAAGATACAGTCCACTGCTCTGCCACCCGGCGACCACGGCCCCGCCGAGTTTGTCGTGTCGCCAACAACTGGTCCTTCAGAAGCCGGATCACTGCGTCAGCTCGTGAAGAAAGAAGCTCGCCCTGAAGATTGCAGCCAGCCCTGGAGAAGAGAGAAGCTCGCCCTGAAGACGGCAGCCCAGTCCCGGAGAAGAGAGAAGATTGAAGAGAGAAAACACAGGAGAAGAGACGAAGCCCCTGCAGCCAAGGCCAACGTCTACCTTCTGAAGAAAGAAGAAAGAAACAAGTACGCGCGAGTGTTGGTGGTTGGCTTTGCTTACCTCCACCGATTACTTGGAAGCAATCCTCATTAACGTGCGTGGCCACCTAGCGGTGTTAAACGGCCCCTGCAGAGCGCACGGAAGCATTGTGGACGACCTGACGCCTCCACACACCTACCCAGGTGAACAGTCAGACCCCGCCGGCACGGTACGGTAACGCTCTGGGGCCACAAGTTGGCACGCAACGACGGGTGCGGACATTCCTCCCGCACTCTGATGCACCCGTGAGCGCCCGCGCCCTCTACCGGGAGGTTCCTACCTTCCTGTTCCCTGCAATCCTATTCCCGGTTCGGCGTCACCGCGGTAGCAAGCTGACCGGGCTGTTAGTAGTAGGCTCGGTAGGTCGCGTTACGTATAGGTAAAGACATTAAGTGAAGTGAAAGTGAAAAGTGTTAGTTTTAAGGTTAGGGCCCCTCGTGCGCAATGGAGAACGCGCGTGTGTTGCGCTCGGGCAAGTCCACGCCCTCGCGGGAAGAGACGCCATCGTCAGGGCAGACCACGACCCACGAGACCAACACATGGAGCAGAGGCACCGGCGTTGAAGACACGACGGAGAGCAGCACGCGTACCGACGCTAGGGCCAAACTAAATTCAGTACCCGCACAAATCGACAACGTAGTCGAAAATGTAGGAAGTGCGCCGGGCACTATAGTTAACGTCCCCGGGGACAGAGCGAGCAGCAAATTATCCGCGTTGCAGGCCGAATTAGAGTATCACAACTCCGAACTAGCACGGGCTAGGGCGGCGTCCGCAGCTGCCATGAGTCGGCTGGAAATAGCTAGGATAGAGCTAGGAGAATCCACCGACGCGGACCAGCCACCCAGATCGAATAAAACCCGAGTTGAAGGCTGGATCTCGGAGCAATGTGTTAGGCCGTCAACAAGCGCTCAAAACCCGGGACGAGACCCGCGTCCGACCGAAAACATCGAACCGCGCGCCGGTAACACGTCGCTTAGCGACATGACATTGCTAGCCAACGCGATAGTTCAAGCGGTCAATTCGAGTAGGTCGGAAGCGACGCCTAAATTCATTCATGAGTTGCCCCACTTCGACGGAACAATTACGGAGTGGATGGCGTTTAAATCCGTTTTTAATGACACCGCGGATATGTTCTCGGACATTCAAAATGTAGCTAGGTTAAGAAAAGCATTAAGAGGCGCGGCCCGCGAAACAGTTAGAGCTTTGCTATACACAGTATCGGACCCGTACGAAATAATAGATACGCTAGAACGGCGATACGGCAGGCCAGAACTACTTATTCTCTCCGAAATCGAAAACATAAAACGTTTACCCCGTATGACGGAAGATGGGCGCAATGTTAGTAGTTTCGCGAGTAAAATATCAAACACGGTAGCGGCCATAAAGTCACTTAACCAGCCACAATATTTGTATTCTCCCGAGTTAGTGGGTCGAATAGTCGACAAGTTAAATATTATTTTAAAATATAAGTGGTACGAGTTCAAATCTGAACGACCCGGAGCACCGGAGCTCGAATTAATGGCTAGATTTTTAAACATTATGGCGGATCAGTGCGGCGCGATGTTCGCGTACGAAACAGCTAGGGAGGAAAGGAGAGGCAAGATGAAACCTCGCGCGGTAAACACGACTCGCACACGGACTCATAGATCGACGCGTTATGATAGCGATAGTTCCTGTGATAGATCAGATTGCGAAGTCACGTACGAGCCGCGTAATACCGTAGCAGCCGCGTTCAAACCCTCAGCTAAAAAGGCCGAACCATTCAGGCCGAAGCATCGCACGCCGCGCCCCGCGACAGAGGCGCCACGCTCCGCGACGGAAGCGCCGTCAAACTCGTCCAATAGAAATAATTGTCCCGTATGTTCAGGCTCCCATACGACTATTAATTGTGCAGATTTTATTAAACTTAGCGTATCGGAAAGATGGGACGCAGCTAAAAATAGTAAACTTTGCTTTAGATGTCTAAATAACTCGCACGGGCGAACTTTCAGATGTAAATATATTCCGTGCGGTATAAACGGTTGCGAAGCGTCTCATAATAAGCTATTACACGGCAGCGGCAGTGCAGCGCCGCCCGCAAGCGGCAATGTTAGCTCAATAAATCACGTTCGTGCGTCAAACACCTACCTCAAAGTAGTGCCGGTTGAGATAAGTGGCCCAGTGGGCACCACCGCTACATACGCCTTGCTGGACGAGGGCTCTACATTGACCCTAGTTGAGCGTACGGTAGCGGACAGTGTAGCACCCAGGGGTCGCAGCCAGCTACTTAAGTTGGAAGGGGTAGGCGGTAACCAAATTGACGACCCCGAATCGTGCAACATATCGCTAACAATCCGCGGCGCGTGTAGTCGAAATCTAGAAAAAATGAACGCAAGCACGATTAGTAATTTGAACCTTACGCCGCAGTCCGTAAGCAAGGACCTAGTTAGACAGTGCAGCCACCTAGCGGAATTAGAAGACGAACTGTGTTACGAGCAGGCTAAACCTACGATACTCATCGGCCAAGATAACTGGCACTTAATTACGTCTCGACAATTACGTATCGGAAATAAGGGTCAGCCAGTGGCGTCGTTAACTAAATTAGGATGGGTCCTGCACGGGCAGGACGCAAGCTCGCGTAATTTAAATAATATTCAGTTCATAAGTCACGTAAGAACGTCGCAGTCCGAGGATCCCGCGTTAGAATTGATAAGGAATTATTTTAGCATAGAGTCGTTAGGTATAGAGCCGCGTAAACCTAAAGCGGATCCGGACGAGCGCGCGTTAACTGTTTTAAATAGAACTTGCAATAAAATGAACGATTGCGATCGGTATGAGTCAGGCTTATTGTGGAAAACCGACAATGAAGTAATGCCGAATAATAAGAAACAAGCCCTAAGCCGTCTGTACAATCTAGAGAATAAATTAGATAAAAACTTAAACTTGAAAATAGAGTATTCGAAACAAGTAAATAACTTGCTAAGTTCGGGTTACGCAGAACTAGTGAGCACCCCAGCCACATCACCTCGCACCTGGTACTTACCTCATTTTTCAGTGGTTCATCCCCAAAAAGGTAAGGTGCGACTGGTTTTTGACGCTGCGGCTAAATGTGGGGGAAAATGCTTGAATGATGCGCTACTAACCGGGCCCGACTTATTGCAGTCGCTTTTCGGCGTTTTAGTTAGGTTCCGCGAAGGAAAAATAGCAGTAGTAGCAGACATCAAAGAGATGTTCTTACAAATAAAAGTGATTGAGTCGGATCGCGACAGCCTTCGTTTTCTGTGGCGAGGCGACGATAGAAACATCCCCCCGCGAGAATACCGTATGACCTCGCTTATTTTTGGGGCGGCCTCATCGCCGTGCGTGGCCATTCATGTTAAAAATAAAAACGCGCAAAACTTTAGTTCAGAGTACCCGAAGGTAGCTAAAGCTGCGGAACGGAACTTTTATATGGACGATTACTTGGACTCATTCGACGACGCGGACGAAGCCAGGCAAGCGGTCAATGCCATGTATAGGATTAACTTAGGCGCTTCGTTCGAGTTACGCGGTTGGGCGTCGAATGTGCCCGAAGTAATAAAAGACGTTTCCGATAAGCGAATTAGCGGCGCGACGACTTTAGGAAAAAGCGATACAGAGAGGACTTTAGGTCTCATTTGGAACCACGCTCGCGACACTCTAGGATTTAACGTGAACCTCAGAAACACGCCATCTAGTGTAATTTCAGGGGAAATTTTACCCACCAAGAGGCAAGTCACTAGCGCCGTCATGTCGGTTTTCGACCCGTTAGGATTAGTTTCGCCGGTAACTATGGTAGGTAAGTGCCTCATTCAGGAAATATGGCGTAGTGGCGTAGGTTGGGACGATCCTATAACTAAGGAACACCACATTACGTGGATGTCGTTTATTAATAATTTAAACTTGCTGAGGACTTTCGAAATAGAAAGATACGTACCTGCCCCGCCCTCTGGCGAGGGGGAGTTACACATATTTTGCGATGCTAGCGAAAAAGTTTATTCGGCCGCAGTTTATTTCGTTAGCATGAATAATAACACAAAGACGGCTAGATTAGTTACGGGAAAGGCGAAAGTAGCGCCGTTAAAACCAATTTCGATACCGCGATTAGAGTTGCAAGCCGCGGTTCTTGGTTCCCGCTTAGCAGAGTCAGTAAAACGGGAATCTGACTACAAAATTACAAAGTCGTATTACTGGTCGGATTCAAAAACGGTATTAGCTTGGATTAGGTCCGATCCGCGTACTTTCAAGTCGTTTGTCGCGCACCGGCTAGCCGAGATCGAAAGTACAACGACCCCGGCCGACTGGCGATGGGTGCCGAGCGCCGACAACGTCGCGGACGACGCTACCAAGGGCATTCCGGTGAATTTTAGTTCGACACACAGATGGTTTACAGGACCTAGCTTTATTTTAGACGACCCCGCGACATGGCCGTGCGAAAAGCGGACCGCAGCTCCCTTACCCCCTTCAGGGGAGGAGAGAATAATTAAGCAGGTTCACGTCTGTGTAGACCATGTAAATAACGATTACTTGCCTAAAGTTGAAAGGTTTTCGAAGTATAAGCGCCTGGTACGCGCTGCTGCCACCGTCTTGCTCTCGGCTGAGGCATTTAAAGCCAAATTGCTCAAGAGAAAAGTAAATACGGAAATCTCTCCTGATCACATCAGACTAGCAGAATTGCTGCTTATCAAGAGGAGTCAGAACATCTCGTTCGCGGACGATATAAAGACGATAGAGGCTGGGCAACGACCTCCGAAGAGGTCCCCCTTTCACAAACTTGCTGTGAAACTCGACCGCAGCGGGATATTATACCTCGATAGCAGAGTTAAGGAAGAATATAATCTGCCTGTCCTACATGCGAAGGAAGAATTTACCCGACTGTTAGTGCATCACACGCACGCAGTATTTAACCACGGCAATCACCAAACCGTGATGAACGAGCTCCGACAGCGCTACCACATAATTGGACTACGCAGCATCCTTCGCTATATCTCGTCTGATTCTCGTAAGCAGCCAGGAATAAAACGTTTCGGTGCTTGCGCACGAGGGGGAGACTGTAAATAATAGCTTAGTTTTATTCCCTCTTTTTGTTTACACTTAGATTTAAGATTTCATATTAGTAATTCCTATTGGAAAATGTTTATCTTGTGTCTCATTTTTATAATATTGCTGTCCCTTTCGCACGGGAATGTAGTGTGTTTCACACAATTGTTATTGCTGTCTCTTTCTTGCATAGTTGCACTCGAACTATTGTTGTCTCTCTTTTACATGGCTTTGTTTTACATATTTTATTGTTTATTTATCTTATAAGAATGTTTGTTTACCATTGTATTAGCTTATAAGAATCCCATTTGATGTCATATTATGTGTAAAATGTTATATTTCAATAAACGGACTGCATTCGTTCGACAACAACCGATAGAACCCCACGGGCTCTAACGGTACAAATTTCATATATAAACACGCACTTTCTCGGTGCATACACATTCACTTCCGACAAGCCAAGCAGATGCATGCGTAAGCCCTGCTCCACCACACTCCGCTCCAAGCAGTACCAAGTTCACTCCTGTGTTTCCTTCTCGTCTCCTGCACCTCCTTCTCCAGGAATCTTCCATCCGGCATCCTTCACCCTTCAAGATACAGTCCACTGCTCTGCCACCCGGCGACCACGGCCCCGCCGAGTTTGTCGTGTCGCCAACAGACATTATGTAGTTGGTTTTAAAGCTTCAGTGGAAAAGCATCCTAAGTTCATTCCTCGCTTCACCCTGCTTGCCGTTTTAACGATATTATTGTTACGGATTTGGAGAGAAAGACCTGCTGACTCTCTTGAAGACTTTATTCACTAAGTCTAAATCACACAAGCACACACTAGGTCACAACACTTAGCACTAAGTCCAAACATTAATCACTAGGTCCAAACACTGTCCTAGGTCGTAGCCAAGTCGCATGTTTCACTGGTTCAGTCACTATTGATCACTTGTTGTCGCCTCGAAGATCGCTCAGATCGAACTGACTCGCCGGGCCTGCCTGCGGCTTTTTATATGGCGAGACGAATTCCAGAAAGTTTCCGATTCACGTAAACAAGTAAACAAGTAGAACTTTCTAGGAGGCTCGAGCATGTACCACCTAGCGCCATCTAGTTTCGAGTAGGGGATTTATGTGTAGTGTGTCCTATAATCATTTTCGCTGGTTTGCCGCTAGATGGCACCACATGTCCGTATACCGTGTACCGTAACATTATGTTCTGTGACAGGAGATGGGGTCCGGTCACACGGGCGCGGTGTGGTGCTGCAAGTTCAGCGGGTGCGGGCGGCTGCTGGCCACCGCCGGCCAGGACCGCCTGCTGCGCGTCTGGGTCACGCGCGACAGCCACCACATGTTCCAGGTATACTGCCCCTTACTAAAGTTACGCAGCGAATGACTATCAAGGTTGCTAGTTTTTCTATAAAATGACATTTCCAATATGTCAGACAGAGATAAGGAGACCTCGTACTGTAAATAAAGATTGCAAGCGTCTAACGTCCCGTGTTGTACTCTCGCAGGAGATGCGCACGAAGTATAACAAAGAGAAGAAGGCGTCGCCGTCGCCGAGCACGGAGTCCCTGCGCGGCAGCCCCGAGCCCCCCGGCGCCCCGCCGCCCCCCGCCGCGCCCTTCTGCCCGCAGCCCTTCGCCGTGTACGCCGGCCACACCTCCGACCTGCTCGACGTCTCCTGGTCCAAGAACTACTTCCTGCTGTCCTCGTCCATGGACAAGACGGTCCGCCTGTGGCACATCTGCCGTGGCGAGTGCCTCTGCTGCTTCCAGCACATCGACTTCGTGACCGCCATCGTGTTCCACCCGCGCGACGACCGCTACTTCCTGTCCGGCTCGCTGGACGGCAAGCTGCGCCTGTGGGACATCCCCGACAAGAAGGTCGCCGTCTGGAACGAGGTCGACGGCAAGACGAAGCTCATCACCGCCGCCAACTTCTGCCAGAACGGCAAGTTCGCCGTCGTCGGCACCTACGACGGCCGCTGCATCTTCTACACGACCGACCAGCTCAAGTACCACACGCAGATCGACGTGCGCTCCACGCGCGGGAAGAATTCCACCGGCCGGAAGATCTCCGGCATCGAGCCGATGCCGACCGACGACAAGATCCTCGTGACATCCAACGACAGCCGCATCCGGCTGTATGACCTACGCGACCTGGCGCTGTCGTGCAAGTACCGCGGGTACGTGAACGCGTCGAGCCAGATCAAGGCGTCTTTCTCGCACGACGGCAAGTACATAGTGAGCGGGTCGGAGAACCAGTGCATCTACGTGTGGAAGACGTGCCACGACTACGGCAAGTTCGCGTCGGTGCGCCGCGACCGCAACGACTTCTGGGAGGGGATCCGCGCGCACGGGGCGGTGGTGACGTGTGCGGTGTTCGCGCCGGCGCCCGACCGCTACATCCGCGCCGCCGACGAGCGCGAGCGCGCCGAGCGCGGGGACCCTCCCCCCGACGAACACGACGACCAGGAGGACCTGGTTAGTTACTTTTTTTATTTAGGCTTTGTTTACTGCCATTAGGTTTTTCGCCCATATTCTTTTTTTGTCTCTTTAAAAAAAACCACACCTCTAATTTTTGTAATAATATATCACTAACGAAAAATTCACAATATATTATAATCTATGTTGTCTTTGTCTGTCAGACTTTTTTGACACAAAATAATACGATGTCTGTTACAGTTTATATTTTATTATTAGCTAAGTAATCTTATGTTATTTGATACTAAATCTTCCCTTACAATGTCTACTCAATTTGCAGAAGGCGGCGGAGGGCGGGCTGGTGTCGCGCTCGCAGACCGGCCACGTGCTCGTCAGCGCGGACTTCAACGGCTGCATCAAGGTGTTCGTTCACAAGGCCAAGCCCAAACACTCCTCGCTGCCCGCCTCCGCGCTCGCCTGAACGCTGTGACGTCATGTGACCGTCGCGAATAGCCGCGTACTGATTGAGCGAGCAGCCTCGCGAGGCAAATCCTCGGTCGGTCAAGAACGCACGCGCTGCCTCGCCCGAGCGTGCCGCGGCCCGAGCCGAGCGTTGTCGGTTGTTCGGGATACGTTTGCCGCGCTCAATCAAGACGGTAGTTATTTGCCTCGCTTATTCGTTGCCTCTTAGTTGTGCGTTTCGAGTTAAGTCGTCAGTCGTCATTCAAGCTAACGAGCTCGTTGTGACGTCACGCTTAGCCGCTTGACGTTCGCTAAAACCTTGTGACGTCATCCAAATCTAACACGTTAGACCCGAATCACACCGAAATGGCAGCATTTTCAGTGTCATATGATTTTAAACTTTATCTTCATTATTGGTATACGTAGTATCGCTTGAGAAACTTGGAAAGTCTCGTGGCCGTCGCCGCTGCGCTGCCATTTCGGTGTGATTTGAGCCTTACGCTTCCCGCCTAATGTTAAATTAAATTGTCGTGTTGTGATTATGTAATGAGTGGTTTATTCGTCGTTAAATTAATTGTAACGTTACTTTTTCCATAAATTTTATCAATGTCAATTTTTCAACTATTCACCAACATGACAACAGTTTTGAGGGTATTTTACGGGATATTTTGTATATTATGCGTATGTCCAAAGTAATTATTAATTATGCCATATTTGTAAGTCATTATTGTACGCCAGTATTTAGTTCCTAGTTACGTTGCGCATCACAATACGTTCATATATTCAATTCTGAACAACAATATTATTCTTATTTCATGTAAAAAGAGGTGCACAAAGCTTATTGTCTACCACCACAGTCCACAGTGTATTATTTTTTATTTATTTTATAATTTACAAAATATAAAAGTTAAAGAAATATTTTGTAGAAACTTAAAAATTAAAAATGAAGAAGCATCTGGTAGAATGTTAGAAAGAGACGCAACTATTGACTGGTGCCTCTCGCTCGGTGAGCGTTTGAGAAACGCGTGGAAAGAAACGTATCTTTATAAGTACGTTACTATGATTGTGATAGAAGAGATTTTTATAATACATGGTATATAATAATATATATTTTATATACTTAGTTCAAAGTAAAACTTGTAAAAGACTATGCACTAAAAAAAATTGGTTATGTATTTTGAATATTGTATGATTTGAAACAACAAAAATATGTATCTAACCCGCACTTAATGATTAATCACTGTATTTAAAATATTTTTTTTACTTATTTTTGGTGCACCATACGTCCTTTTTATACTTTTTAAATCATAATTTTGTAGTCTTATTGCTATGATAGAGTTTAGTGTATTTACTAATATTTATTAAGTTACCTTTTCTATAAACTTGCCCGTACACCAGTGAATTTTATAGAATCGAGACAACTCAAACGAATCATTGTTATACGCATGTTATGTAGATCTGCTAAGGTAGGGTAGGTGCAATATATTATAATATGTTTCTTGGCGACTAAAAAGTTGTGAAAAAATCATAAATCAATAAGTGTAGAAGTAATAGAATAATAACTTAATTTAATAATTATTATACAAAAAACTATTACTTTAAGTTATAATTAGTTATAAACCAGCCCCCCTAGCATACGCCAACGAGATATCTCGTGGATATCTCACTCTCGAGCGTAGTCATATTGTCGATACCGATATATATCTCTTTTTTGCTAACATGCGTACGACAGACGTACGAGAAATAAGGTATGTCATTTTAGAGTCAATAGAGATGAAGAGATAAACCAGTTAACATCGATAAAACGTGTAGAGTGAGATATCTCGTTGGCGTATGCTATTGCTAGCACGGCAGGTCACGGAATATGCAGAAACTCCATAATTGATCTTCCGCTTCTTGTCTCCTTTACTCGCGGACAAATAGCGTAGTCTTTTAATTAAGAAACATACATTTTAGTCGCCATTATATCTTTAGGGCACACGAATGCACAGTAAGATACGATAATATAGTGTACATTAGAATAGAACATTATGTAACAGGAAATGTAATTCATATGATCCTACATTTTGTCACGTTGCCAAAACAAGACCTGACGCAGCTATCTTGTAAAGCGATTGTCGATCTTGTAGATCGATTTTATATCCATGTTCTATCAATATCATCCACGCGCATCCAAGACATACTTGTAAGTTTATAAGCAAGAAGACGGTTGTAATATTGTTATGAGTTATGACATGTGATCCCCTTATTAATGAAAATATTTGCAGAAAGCTTTAAATGGTCTGGTTGTCTGTGGACCTTGATTAGTTATACGGTGCGTAAATATTTTAATGCAAGGGGATCATTATTAAAAAATTATATTCCCTGATACATATTTTGCGGAGTCTTGCCGCCCATTGACTCGTGCTAGCCGTTCATTTTGCAACTCTCAACAGCTGTATATTATTTGCTTAAAATAATAATATAATTGCTTGCTTAACCAAAAATAATGATATTTTATGCATGCAATAGTGCACGATATAGTCTGTCTTTATTATTTATGCGTTGTTGCAAAGTGAATGGTGTTCAATGTAATATATTAAAGATCCAGCCATGATTATTGATAATGTATATTTTAATTTCGCATTTATCTTAATAAATAATAAATCGTTATATTTTATATTGTTTTTATTTTATTAATAAATAGTACAAAAATATAAAACGTATACGCGGGAATGTTTGCAACATTTAAATATCTTGACTTAATTATTAAACAAGGACAAAAAATAACCACTAAATAACCACTAAATGCAAGAATGGCCACTCGTTAGGGTTCCGTACCCAAAGGGTAAAAACGGGACCCTATTACTGAGACTTCGATGTCTGTCCGTCTGTCTCCAGTCCGTCTGTCCTAACTCAAGAACGGTAATAGCTTGAGAGTAAAAATTTTCACAGATTATGTATATCTGTTGCTGCTATAACAACAAATACTGATAACAAAATAAATTAATATTTAAGGGGGGCTCCCATACAACAAACGTGATTTTTTTTCACCTTTTTTGCTCTATATAAAAATAATGGCAACAGGTAGGTACTTGAATTTTTCTCAAAGTCTTTAGTTATATATGTGTACTTTATAATTTAATTTCAATACTAAAATAAAATAAAAAATTAAGGGGGGCTTCCATACAAAAAACACAATTTTTGGCCTAGTTTTGCTCTATAATTGGTACGGAACCCTTCGTGCGCGAGTCGGATTTGCACTTGGCCGATTTTTTGTAACTCATCCCACAATTCAGAGAAGACCAATGCAAAAATATTGCTTTAAATATAAAAACCTAAACTCTAAATCTACAACGCCTGGCCGAAAGGAGCAAAAAGATTAGCTTAGGGCAGCTATGCTTCGGAACAAATGGATCGACTCGACTGGACGAACCGCACTTTAATTATCCTACAGCCTTACAATTACAACGGACCCGGACCGAAATCGCGCTTGCTGTTACCGCTTGTTACGCCATGTTAGGCCCCCAAATCACAGATCGGGTTTTAGACATATTAAGGATGTGCGTGCAAAACGCAGACCGCCGCATCGCATCACCGCAGATATACAATTTCAAATTGGTCGACTATCGTACAACTAAATGGGGATTGTCCATTTTTTTTAAATTTTGCTCATTACAAAAACATTTCGAGGAATAAGGTCAGTGATCGTTTTTCTGTATATAAACGAAAAAAATACCCATTAGTTACTTATATTTTTGAACAAATACGTTTAACCTTTGTTTGACCTTCAATGGCGTTAAATTAGCAATAAATTCGACCAACATTACGTTTCGAACTTTTTTTAAGCTTCTCGTATCAGCTTTCACATAATGAGAACTTGCATTTGACGAAACAGCCATTATAAATAAGATTGAAAGGAAATTTAAAACATATGCAGAGGTCAATTGGCGGCCGATGATGACGTCAGAGCGAAACTTTAAAAATTTATTGAGAAAAAACTAGCCAATGAATTTCAAAATTATTTAATTTATATTCTTAAAATACCCTATTTTAACGAAAAGTACATGTGATTTTTTTTGGACAATGCCCATTGCCAAGGTAGTTCCACAATTTAACTGGACAACATTTAGTTGGATGCAATGTGCGAGCTCTCATAAGTCTACTAAGTACGTAAACTATGAGATTTAGTGGCCAACTTGAAATTGTAAGTCCGCAGTCGCTCTTATACTTCAGTGTTTTTTTCGGTCCGGTATCGGATAGTTTGAAAACGCCTTTAATCCGCATTCAATCCTTTGTAAAGCATAGATGAGATACATAACTAAAATTGTAACGTCTACGTGCATTCTTTTCGGCCGAGCACTGCAGTTTTACCTCTTAAGAATATAGTCACTAGTATATCAGGAACAACGAGTTTCACCGGGAAACGTGTAACAATATCGAAACAAACCTAAGGTAATCTGGACGGAATGTTAATTCATTAGGAATTTGTACTATTTGTTTCATTTGGGCAATCGTTAGACTCTGTGACTGTATTTTAACGACAAAAAGAGGTGTTGCAAGTTAGACGAGTTGTGTGAAACGTTTTTGATCTCATTTTTGTTAGGAAACTGATACAGTATAGTATATTTATAGTGTAGGTAGCTATAGTCCTTGATATAGGCCATTATAGGCCGCATCCTATGGACGGCAGCGTCGATAGAAGCCCTACTGATTGCGTGCATGAGGCTGCGGAAGTAAAGTGGCCTACTCTCATAAGAAATATAAATTTGTCGAATTTACATTTTTATGAGACTGTTGACTAACGAGAGTTTTTGTTATTTGCTGTTAACTGTAAAAAAGCCTGCTGTTTATGAAGACATGTTTCAGTTACTCAAACAAGACATTTGATGACATTAAAATGTTAACCATGGCAATGTCGCGTTATGTGAATCACTGTAATTATTTAATTAATAAAGCTAATGTTCATGTTTGCTCTACGGCTCCCACACAATTCTATGATACTTCCACATTTCCAAGACTATTTCTATGACTTTCCCATATTTCCATGGGAGTTAACATTGTCACGCCTTCCATGGCGGTTTGGCGGTGTTGCGGCGCGCCCGGCGGTCGTTGCGGTCACTTGTCGGCTCCTCGACACCTGCTTTCTCGGGACTCGTCTCCAACGGCGAGAAACTCGGTTTCTTCGTTAGAAGCTTTAACCAAAGATTTGACATTTGCATTGTAGTTACAGTCATAATTAAAGTTAGTTGGTGCAACCCAATCTGAAAATACTAGGATGTTTCCAGTAGGCCATGCGCTTTAAGCAGTTACTTGTTAGTTGCTGTTTAAATGTGAACTTGCAGAAACCGTATACTTTGATGATTGACTCGGTCTGCACAGTCGGGTGCAAAGAACATATTCACTTTATAGCAGTACCTATAAATACATACCTGTCGTATGTACCGCTGTAGATCGGTGTCGCTGTCTCGGTCGACGGACAGCGCGGAGCTCAGCTCGAACTCAGGAAATGCACCGGTCGCCGCTAACGACATGATGTTAAGGTTTTAGGCTGCCCTTCCCACCAGAGCTGAGCAGAGCTGAATTGCGAGGAATGTGTTCTTGAAAACCAATAGAATCGCTTCATTGATATGACTTTGCCATGACATCGCTCAGCGCGGCGATGCTATTGGTTCTCAAAAACAAATTCCTCGCAACACAGCTCGGCTCAGCTCTGATGGAAACGCAGCCTAAAGCTGGTATATAGCAAGTGCTTATTCGGGATAAAAGTATACTGTATAGTTGTATACCCTTAAGATTAGATTATTAAATTGCATTAAATAGTTTTAGCATGAAATAGCGTCAAGCATACACATTACACACTCATCACCTTTTATTGGTTGCTTACAATAATATGTCAATGATTATTTATATATTTATATTATATTGTGAATAGTTATATATAATCATATTATTATTTTCTAAAAAAATATTTTCGCATGACTGTATACAATAGTCAATATATTTTACCTGTGTCATGAGTCGAGTCTAGATATCGGTTATCCTGCGCCAGCTGTCGAGCCTGTGCATACGCGTTTTGCGCGGTGTGCGCATATTGCCCGTGCTGCGCATGCGCAGACTGTCCGTGTTGCGCAGAGTTCCCGTGTTGCGCATATTGCCCGTGCTGCGCAAACTGTCCGTGTTGCGCAGTGTTCCCGTGTTGCGCATATTGCCCGTGTTGCGCAAACTTCCCGTGCTGCGTAGCGTGCGAGTCAGCAGTGTCGTGTTGTTGCGGGCGCGTGAGTATACGCAGCGCCTGCGTCCACTGCGCCTGCATGACGCCGTGTAGCTGCGCCGCCATCTCGCCGCGGCGTTTCTTCCACGACTCCACTTTACTCTGCAACACAATAACCAATTTCTTGGTAAGTTGTCGACGTGGGAGAGCCATGCTTCGGCACGAATGGGCTGGCTCGACCGGAGAAATACCACGTCCTCACAGAAAACCGGCGTGAAACAGCGCTTCCGCTGTGTTTCGCCGAGTGAGTGAGTTTACCGGAGGCCCAATCCCCTACCCTTTTCCTTTCCCTACCCTCCCCTATTTCCTTCCGTACCCTCCCCTATTCCCTTCCTTACCCTCCCCTATTCCCTTCCCTACCCTCCCCTATTACCCCTTAAAAGGCCGGCAACGCACCTGCAGCTCTTCTGATGCTGCGAGTGTCCATGGGCGACGGAAGTTGCTTTCCATCAGGTGACCCGTTTGCTCGTTTGCCCCCTTATTTCATAAAAAGAAAGTAAATAAGACAACCGAAAAGAAATGATAATATTATTGTTTTTTTTATTAAAGTAAAAATCGGTTCAGCGATTTGGGTGTGAAGTCTCTCTGTGACCTCACAGATAGACAGACACACTTTAGCCTCTATTATATTAGTATGGACAACATATTGTTGTGACAGTAAAAATACATTGGCTGCATCAACTGCTTAGTGGGCAGTGGCTCACCTCCAGAAGCGCGATCTTCTCGCTGGCCTGGGCGAGCTGCAGGCGGTACAGTTTGATCTCTTCTCTCTGTTTCTCTTCTAAAACGTTCACTTCCAATCTGTGTCTAGAAGTACAAAATATATTGTATTTGTTTTAATATGATGGAGTATAGTTTAAACTTTAACCAATTAAATCTCCAACAGACATTAGTCTATGTGTTTAGTATATGAAAAATATGGCTAACTTCAAGTTAATTTACTATTTGCCACTTTATATAATAACGTTGTTTTGCCATATAAATTATTTCTAGTATCAATATAATAAGTAGACAAAACCTATTCTCAGGCCTAACTAATGTTCCATCGAGGAAATTGATTCCTAGGCAGTTGACGGACCTACGTCGTGAGGGCGGCTTATGTCAATTCAATATTAGCTGTGATCGGTCGGCTGGGTTTGACTTAACGCGACCTTACTTAGGTCCGCCTAGGAATTAACTTCTCTGATAGTACATATAAAACAAAAATGCAAAACTTACTGCTCCTCAATCCGTGCAATCTGCTTGTTATATCCGTCGACCACCGCTGCCTCCCTCACCCTGGCAGCCTCGTCCATGTCCCGCTGTGCCAGGTCCAGCTGGTGCTGGAACTCCTGCAGCTTGCCCAGCACGGCTTCCTCGACTTGCTGCTGGTAGTGGCTTTTTAGCTCCGTCTTCTGCAGCTCCAGGTGCTTCCGGAGCGTCTTTGCTTCGTTGTCGAGGATATCCTGAAAGTTTTATTATTAAAATACTTTCATACTAAAATTATGAATACAACAAAAGTGTACTTCTTTAAATGTCTGAACTAATTTAGATGATATTTGGGACTTTATACACTTTGAACACCAAGAAATGAAATAGGATAGTTTTTAGAACAATCTCTGTACGAAAGACCTTAGGGCATTGTATTAACAGCTATCAATCAATCAAAATCATTTTATTTGCTTAGGAATATGATACAAGCAAGTGGATGTTACACAATTATTGGCTGATATTTGATTGGAGTCACTTATTTGTTGAGAGTTCCAACAACTATAATAACTACTGCAACATATTATATACCAGTTATTTATATAATATTCATATAACTCATATTATAGTATATTTGATTATAGTATTGACTCATATTATAGTATATCTGAACGCCTCCGTGGTCTAGTGGTATAGAGCGCGGCTCTTGACTCGGAGGTCGTGGGTTCGATTCCCGCGTTGGAAACATGTTATTTCCAAGTTTGGTTAGGACAATGCAGGCTGATCACCCGATTGTCTGACAAGTAAGATGATCCATGCGTCGGATGGGCATGTAAAAAAGTCGGTCCTGCGCCTGATCTCTCACCGGTCGTGTCGGTCTTCCGTCCCACTGGTTTATGAGAGTAAAAAATAGGAATAGAGAGTGCTCTTGTGTACTGCGCACTATAAAATTACTCCTGCGTAGCTGGCCTGGTTTCAATGAAACGGCCACCGTCACCGAAACCGGTGTGGGAGCTGTTATTATAGTATATATGTCGTAGGTTGATTTGATAAATCGGATTATCGCGAAAATTCTAGGGACTTCGCGAAAACATGGATAATTAGACAATGGTGATTACATTTTTCACGACTTTTTGTCAGTAAGGATGGTGATTACATCCTTACTGACAAAAAGTCGTGTTTTCGCGAAAACGCTCGTCGCCTTAGTAAGATTGCGAAACGAATCGTTGGTTATTATCGAAAAAAATCACTGATTGGTCGGTTTAAGCGCACCACAACAACCTCTTCTCTGATTGGTTGAAGACTTGACGTTTTAAATGTCAATTCATTGTCACGCGTTCTTCTTTTTTGTGGTCGTTTTTGTAAGCGAGTTTTTGATATTTTTAATGTGTTTAAAATTGGACTTGAAAAAATACAAAATGACTGATACAAGACGTGAAACTAGTCATGAAAGTTCAACATATCCAGAAACTAATTCTTAAGTTATGGTTAAGATAAGAAAAAGGTTAAATAAAAAGTAAAGTTCCTATGAAGAGGCATTTTCAAGAAATGAAAATGCCTCTTCATAGGAACTTTACTTTTCTCTTACTCTTTATAATTCTATGGTGTAATACCTCAAAGATACATATAGAAAAAGTAACCAGTAGTAACCAATCAGAATAAGAGTTAGCCAGTAAGCAAAAATCAAGCCAATCAGCGTTAAGAATGTGCAATGTTACTGAGGCAACTCGCGTTTTCGCAAAAAACCTAACTTTTTTATGAAAAATTAAAAAATATAAACAGCATTATCTAATTATAATTTTCGCGAAAGTTCGATTTATCAAATCATCCTACGACATATACATTATACACATATATAGTAGTAATCTAATTTTATCTGCTTTTTGTAACTATGAACTATTGAATGACTAGCAAATTCATTGAATGAAACCATCTAATTTACAGTCTAATGCTAAGTAATCACATACGGTTTTGCTCGATAGTTTTACTCCGAATCGAAGGAAATGACATTTAATTCCATCGAGCCGGCTTGAAGCGAGCCTTCAAGCTGTCAGTTTTGCGGTCCACACGGTGGTTATTGCTCGATTTGGAGTAAAACTATCGAACAAAACCTTATGTGAGTACTTAGCTTAAGATTTGAAAAGTTAACCTTTAGTTTTTTAATTAATAATAGTTTAATTCATTCAATTCGATAGTCATACAATCAAACAGCAGATTTAACCAATTCATTGCGACACATATGCATCATGATGATAGAATGTCCAAGAAACTGTTCCACTTTAACTTACACATTTCTTCAACAGTTCTCCGACTTGGTTCTGTGAATCACACAGCTGTCTCTCCAGAATGCTGCATCTTGATCTCTCTTCGTTCACTTTCTCTTTCACTATATCTCTCTCCTGCTCTGCAAGTATTCTCTCCTCGTCCAATGATTCCATCTTACTTTGTAACTCTCTCATCTTATGTTTTGTTTCTTCATGACTTCTTTTCTCCTGTAGTATTAATAACATGCTTTAGTTGAGCCAGCTACACCTTATCATTCTTATCAACACAATATATTATAGTATAAATGTGACAGTGTCTGTCTATTACCTCTTCATATCCAACCTACAGAACTGATTTTTCTGAAATTTGTTATGGACATACTTTGAGTTAAAGGACATAGGATACATTCAGTTTTCATTTACCTCATTGTCTCAAAATTAAATAACTGACAAAACCAAAGTTTTTATTATACCTTTTCATAACTTACGTACTTAACTTTTTAAGGTGAAGATTTGCTGGTCATAATATAATTTGTCAGTCTTTCAGTACAGTAGATGAAAAAAATCAGAAAAACTTTAGTTGAACTTTGGTTTTGTCAGTTATTTAATTTTGACATAATGGGGACGATATTATGATGGTTTATCCATTTCAAAACACAATACACTTATCGTGTCGACGGCCCGGATTCCGGACGCGATTAATAACACACTCCGCAGTCGATGGTCTGGAATCCGGACACCATGGACCAACACCACCTCACCTCTTTCCCACTCAAAACGGCGTATTTAAATACTTATATTTAATCTTAAAAAAACTCATTGCAATTAAAAAGAAGAAGGAAGGATCTTCTTAAGAATGTCATTACCTCGTTAGGTTTTATAAAAAATTAAAATGTAAAAATAAAAAAATTTAAACAACTGTTGTGTAAATAAAATGTATAGTGGCATCTGAAGTTTTATTTTTATCTTATACCTAATATAAGTACTGACTACTGAAGTGTAAATAATACTTATACAATTTGAGAATCAAATATTGTTTTATTTAAAAAATAAATCAGAAAATTGTTTAAATCATAAGCTAGATACTTTTTCTTAAAAGTTCTGTACCACATTTATTTTTATATTTAGGCAGACATAAAGGTAGAAAAAAATAAAGAATATTTAATATACTTACTATGTAATTTTTACTATGAATTATTTTTACTATGAAATTCCACTTAGGGGGGTATTACATTATCATTTATATTGGATCATTTCTATGATCATATATAGGATCCAATATATATGATCATTTGATCATATCTGCGTATTACATTTTCATATTTCATTGATCCTATTTTACGTCATATGTGGTTTCAATAGCCAATAGAGAGCGCTAACGACGTCAGGGTTACTAGATCTCAGAGAATTCGATTTGTCAAAAGACATCGTCATTTTTAATATGGCTTGTTTTTTGTTATTTCAGCAAGATTATCCAAGTATATAATTAGAAAAATAATTACATTACATTATTTGAAACATATTAACGAACAAGAAATTAAAAACTCCTTTTCATATTAAATAACTGGCAACACCTATTTCTATGACCGTATTGGATCCTATCTCTCAGCAAATGTCAAAAATCTATGATCAAGGTAGAAATGAATCATGTCTATATTACATTATCCAATATCATTGACTCAATGATCTCGGATCCAATATATATGATAATCTAATATCCCCCTTAGAATCTGGGAAAAATTATAATGTAGCTAAAAACTGAGCTGTCAAACTCTGGCAGTCACACATCCTTAATCCGGGTCGACCTGGTATTGAAAGAATTTTGACAGGTTGATTAGGGTTACGCAATTAATTTTACATAATATTACATACCTTTTCCATAGCTTCTTCCAAATTGCTAACATATTCTGTGGAGTGCTTATTCATTTTCATTACAGTTTCATAATTCTCCCTCAGACTCTCTATTTCATTCTGTTTTGTGAGTATTTCATCCTCTTTCTCTGCTAACATCTTCTCAGTATGCTCTTGAAGTTCAACTTTTTCATTATTTATTTGCTTACACTTTTCCTGGTAATCATGAGCCAAATCCAATGCCTTGTAAAGCTCCTTTTCAAAGTGGTTAGTTTTCTGTAACAAAAAAACATTAGTTTCCTTTTTTTACAGATTCTATACATATTATAAAACAAAGTCGCTTTTTTTTCCCTCATGTCCCTTTGTTCCCTTTAATCTTTAAACTACACAACGGATTTTGATGCGGTTTTCTTTAATAGATAGAGTGATTCAAGAGGAAGGTTATATGTATATTATAACATTCATTAAACAGTAGAGAAATATTGTTATTGTTAGGGTTTCTAATGTGATGTCGTCAATAATTACATTTTTTCTGCTTACATTGCAAACGCAGGCTGAACCCTACGAGATTTATCAAAATAATGTACCAAGTCTGTAGACCTTTTCAATGTGTACAATACACATTGAAAAGGTCTACAGAAAACTCCGCGATGGTATATGTCTATCTCTTATGGATATCCCATAATAACATTTTTTTGTCATTTTCTTTTTACGACAAATAATGGCTTTGAAAGAGCTTATTTGAACGCGCTAATCTCTGGAACTACTGGTCCGATTTGAAAAATTCTTTCAGTGTTAGATAGCCCATTGATCGAGGAAGGCTATAGGCTATATTTTATCACGCTAAGACTAATAGGAGCGAATAAATAGTGTGGAAAATGTGGTAAAAACGGGGGAGATTATATAAAAGGGCTTATTATCTTAAGATTCTTAAGAACTACTGGAGCAATTTTTATGTTATTTGGCAAACATGAAGAATGGACCACGTTAAGGGACATAGGCTATTTTTTTGCGGAAAAATGTACGGTCGCGATAAATTCCTAAATTACGCAAGCGAAGACGCGCGGAACATCTATATGTAATAAAATCGTAGGAAAGTCAATGATGTACATTAAATATTTTTGTACAATAAATAATACTTGGGACGTGATCTACTATACTAACGCGGACGAAGTCGCGGGCAACAGCTAGTAATGAATAAAAGTCAAAACTGCTGAATCGATTTTAATCATTTTTTCAGTGGCTATAATATATTTTATACCCGATGCGAAGACAGGGCGGGTCGCTAGTTACCAAATAAATGACAAATGGCTTGGTCAATAAAAATTTAGATTAACAATGGTAAGTTAAACTATGACTTTGCACTGCTGAGTGCTGACATACAAACTAAACACTTAAACCATTATTTATAACAAAAGATTTTGTAACAAACCTTCTGTGAATCATCAGCTACATTTTTAAAGTTTTCCACTTCTCTCACCATCTTGTCGAGGGCTGCCTTGTGTCTCTCTTCTGCTCTACTAAGGCTGTTAGTGAGTCTCAGCCAGGCCTCCCGGAGTTTGGAAATAGCGGTGTCCTTAGCTTTATCAACCTTCATAGCTACTGCCAGTTTCTCTTGCTGATCTAAAATTTTCTTCTGTAGCTGTTGAATTGTCACTTCACAGTGCTGAAACATTAATAACATACTGTAAACCTTGACTTAACTATTACTTTAATTAAAACTGATTGCCCTCTACCAACATCACAATAATGTTATTAGGATTTATTATTAATAGTTCTGCTCATAATAGTTACCAATGCTCAGGGAATTTTATTATTCTACTTACTTCTCTTTTCAATCTCTCTTCCTCTAATTTGATGCTGTCAGCTCTTTCTACATTCTCCCCCCTCTCCCCCCACAGCTCACTCAAACTCAACAAGTCAGTATCTATAGTGTCCACCTGCATAGCTGTCATCTTCAAGCCATCATTGTCCACAAATGGCCTAATTTGGGGCATTTTGAATTCCTCCTTCTTTATTGAATCTTGTAAAGAGGTTTTATTGTTGTTAGATGAGTTTTGAGACTTGTACTGTTCTAGAACCATAGAAGCTCTGTCGTATATTTTATTGGAGGAGGGCTTGAAACTGTCTGAAAAATTGGCACCTTCTTTGGTACGTTTCGGTGTAGAAGTCGTCTGCACATCCTTGTTTTCTGTGAAGTTAAGTCTACTTATACTGTTTGACTTTTCATTTGTATCGTAGTCACTATTTGACGCTTGGCCCTGGTTGTTTTTCACTAAGTAAATGTATTTGTCTAATATATTCGCAGGAACCATTCTGCCGCTCGGCAACTTCACCTCAGTACTAGGATCGAGTTTGTCCGTGATATAGTCCCCTGTGGCTTTAATGACATCGTTCGTGTTTATACTACTTTCTCTTCTGTAAATGGATTCCGGACTTTCGTATGATTCCACTTTATTCAAAAACTCATCTATTTCATTCAGTAGAAGTCGATCGTTTTTTTTACTGGGGGTCGATATAATACTACTTATGTCTCCGTCCATGCTGGGGGTGTCGCGCTTGGAACGTTCTAAGGTACTCACTGTCCTCCAGTCGCTCGGGACATCTCTCTCGCCGCTTCTCGCCTTTCTCACTTTGCGGCGACGTCGACGGGGAAAAGTGAAGTACTCCCGGTCGACACTGCGACTATCGCAACTGATATTATTCCATGTATTGTATTTTAGAGATTTGGCGGTAGAGTTAATGCTGTTATCCAACTCGAGATCTTCCAATCTGGATTCTAGCGTATGCACTTGATCTACGAGCTTGCCGAGCACTCGAGCCGTGCACGAGACGGGTTTATGCAGGACAGTTCTAGAGGAGTTTATGAAGGAGTCCTCGGAATCGGAACTTTTCACATTAAAAAAGTTTGGCGGTATGTTTAAGAGAACGTCGGTGTCGTCCGTTTCACTCATCACAATAATCCCTTTCTATACCGGAGTCTAGAACAGATGCCATTATAATAATAAGTTGAGTTAAATTATGAATAAAACATAGAGAAATATAAAAAGTAATTGACTGAAAGAATTGGTTCTAAAAAAATATTTCATAAACTTGTTTGCATCTTGTTTGTATTTTCTTCTTCTTTTTTAGGGTTCCGTAGACAAATGGCAAAAAACGGAACCCTTATACTTTATAGATTCGTCATCTAGCAAGTAGTTTTTTTTATATTATATGTCATAATCATAAATGGTAAACCTTAATTTAACTTTCATTAAATTAACTGAAATATAAAAATAAACCAAAAACCTTTTAATTTCATAGAAATAAACCTATTGCTGCTGCGGAACCCTTCATGGGCAAGTCCAACTCGCACTTGGCCGGTTTTTTTTTCTTATTATGGCACTTTGCTATATAACCATGACCAGTGTCGAGTGAGCACACTCAGACGGGCCGTGCCGGACTGCCGGGGCTCAGCGTGCCGCGGCGCATCGCAAAAATCCGCCTCCATACAATTTGTACAGAAGCGGATGCGCGTATCGCACACTGTGCCGGGGCGCATCGGCGCAGATTTTTGCTCGGCGGATTTTCGTCAATGCGACACGGCCCGATAAAACTCGCCCTGGCAAGACCCGCTGCGCCCCGGCAACAGTGTCCAAATTTTTTTGTAAATTTTAATATAAGATCGATATTATATAACAAATAGTATAAAAAATTAAAATGCATAATGAAGACAGTCCATATAAACATTTTAGTTTTATTTTAGTTTTAACCACGTAGAATTTATACGTGGGAGAGCCATGCTTCGGCACGAATGGGCCGGCTCGATCGGAGAAATACCACGTTCTCACAGAAAACCGGCGTGGAACAGCGCTTGCACTGTGTTTTGCCGAGTGAGTGAGTTTACCGGAGGCCCAATCCCCTACCCTATTCCCTTCCCTATCCTCCCCTATTCCCTTCCCATCCCTCTCTCCTATTCCCTCTTAAAAGGCCGGCAACTCACCTGCAGCTCTTCTGATGCTGCGAGTGTCCATGGGTGACGGAAGTTGCTTTCCATCAGGTGACCTGTTTGCTCATTTGCTCCCTTATTTAATAAAAAAAAAAGAACTGATTGATTAAATTGAGTAAATTTTACTCTAGGTAACGTTATAAAAGAACATATATTTACCGTTATAAATCCTATTTACCGTTATAAATAAATTAAAATAAAATAAAATAAAATATCTTTTTATTCAAAATGGGTATCATGATACACTTTTTGAAAGTCGAACGAAGAAACTACGTTGCCTACCACCGGTTCGGGAACTACCCCGCCGAGAAGAACCGGCGTAAGAAACTCGCACGGGGCCATCTTTTGCAAAAAAAATGGAAAATTACAATGTTACGGCTTACAGCTATGTAACAAAATTAAAAGAAAAGTAACCTGCATGGAGCCACCCTATTTCCAAGGTGTGCTGTCCTCGAAGAAATCATTGACTTTATAATACGCTTTAGCACACAAACGTTCTTTAACTGCTTTTTTAAATTTGTTTAAAGGTAGATTTTGAACATTTTCTGGGATTTTATTGTATAGGCGTATACATTGGCCTTTAAAGGATTTGCTTATTTTGGCTAGTCTGAACATTGGTATTGCTAACTTGTTCTTATTTCTAGTATTTACATTATGATTATCACTTTTCTTTTTGAAAATATTTATGTTCTTTCTAACATACTAGCGGCCCGGCCCGGCTTCGCACGGGTGGACATTGGTTTTTAAATTATTTTTTTTAAATAAAGGTAGTCAATCTTTAAGTTAAGCAGAACATAAAAATAGTTAACATTATTTAGCCTGCAACTACTATATTATAATTATTATGTACATATAACACATTTTTATTGTATTTTTTTTTATATTTTTATATTTTAAGTGTTATGTTTGATTATTTTATCCTTACCTGCAGAACTATAAGACTATAGTACATCACTTTGCGATAAGTAAGTATAGTCTATAATTTATAAAGCATAAGCAAGAAGGAATATTTTGGTAGATTTTTCACACAATTATTAACACTTAATACGGTTCCCTTTTTTCTTTCATTAAATATAGCCTATATTCAGCAGAAATAGTGTGGATTAAAAAATATGCATTAATACTTCCATCGTGCATCGGCATCGTGGGTATCGCAGACACAATAGATCTTCAATTGTTATGCTGGCAGCCGGCTGCCGCTATTGGAGATTTATAGTTAAAGAAATTAATTAATTATAATAGCAATCAAAAATAATAGTCATTCAAAACTTATTTTAAAAAGTTCTAAAAATATTACTTTCGTAGTCATAACTTTTAAAGCTTTTTTGAAATTAGGATTATAATAATGAAGCACGATAGTCTATATCAAATCAATAAAGCAGCACCCGGCTGTCGCATAACTATTGAAAATCTATTGTGTCTGCGATTCCCACGATCGAGGTAATATTTACGTGGACTCTCGGGGCGAGTCTGTGGCACTGATAATTAAATCTCTCCCCTACCGCACGCACACCCGCGCATCGCGCCTTGACGCCCAATTCGCAACGTGCAGCAGAAATCGTAATATTTTAATTTCGCCATAACATTAAAACCAAACGTCCAATTTTAATCATTCAAAGACCAAATATTATCTACATTAACTGTACTTAGTGATGAAATAATTTATTTTGATAAGGGTCAATAGCATGATTTAAATAAACGCATTTAAATATAGTCCAAAAAAAATTCTAGATTTTTTAATAAAAAAATGGTTATTGTGCCTCACTCAACATAGATAGGTATAGTGTGTCGCGGACTTTTTTGTAGATATTTAAAAGATCTATAATTACTTAGAACATTTTATGCCTCTATCTTTTATAGTTTAGGCAGCGTACGCAAAATAAGTAACTTTTCTGGTTGATTTTTTAAACCTTGCGTCCGAAAATCCCAAATATCTTACGGAACCTTATATTTTTCCAAAATAAAAATTAGCCTATGTTCAGCAGAAATAATGCAGGATTCCAATGGTAAAAGAATTTTTCAAATCGGTCCAGTAGTTTCGGAGCCTATTCGACTCAAACAAACAAACAAACAAACAAACAAACAAACAAACAAACAAACAAACAAAAAATCAAATCTTTCCTCTTTATAATAGTAGTGTAGATAAGAGATTTTCCAAAATGTATTGAGATGTGACGGTCAGAATTCTTATTTCTTTAAATTTTTCTCTTAGAGATTCCAAAGACGACATCTTATAAATAGAACGAATAGCTCGCTTCTGCAGCACAAATATTGTATTAATGTCCGCCGCGTTTCCCCACAAGAGGATGCCGTAAGACATTATGCTATGAAAGTAGCTAAAGTAAACTAATCGCGCGGTCTCTACATCAGTGATTTCACGAATTTTTTTAACAGCATATGCTGTAGAACTAAGCTTATCTGCCAGTTTCGCAATATGTGGACCCCATTGTAACTTACAATCCAGCGTTATGCCTAGGAATACGGTGGTGTCTACTAAATTCATTTTCTCATCATTTAATAGTACATTGGTTTGTACTTGCCTAACATTTGGCAAGATAAATTTTAAACATTTTGTTTTATTACAGTTCAAAAGTAAATTATTAGCATTAAACCAATGTACTATTTTTGAGAGAGCACTATTTACCTCGTCATAATTAAATTGTCGCCTCTTCACATTAAAAATTAGTGAAGTGTCATCAGCAAAAAGTACTATCTCATGCTTATCTTTAACAAGATAAGGTAAATCATTTATATAGATGAGAAAAAGAAAAGGCCCTAAAATGGACCCTTGCAGGGCCGTAGCTAGGGGGGGGCATAGTGGGGCAATGCCCTACCTTAAAATCACAATGCCCTACCTTAAAAATACCAATAATCGGCCAAGTGCGAGTCGGACCCGCGCACGAACGGTTATACCGCGCACGTACCGTTATAGAGCAAAAATAGTATGGGACCTACCTACCTACCTAACCCTTATTTTTTTTTAACTTTTATTATTATTTATTAAATTACAGATATTATTAAGGCCTTTGTGAAAATTTCAAGTGCCTACCTGTTGTCATCATTGATAGTTAAGCAAAAAATGTTAGAAAAATCACGTTTGTTGTATGGGAGCCCTCCTTAAATATTTAATTTATTTTGTTTTTAGTATTTGTTGTTATAGCGGCAACAGAAATACATAATCTGTGAAAATTTCATTTCTCTAGCTATTACCGTTCTTGAGTTACAGCCTGGAAACAGACGGACAGACATCGAAGTCTCAGTAATAGGGTCCCGTTTTTACCCTTTGGGTATGGAACCCTAAAAAGGAAGACCTAAAGGACTTGCATTACAGGTATTAGACAACAGAAATATACTTTATTTTTATATAAACTATACATTATATAGTTAAGATTTTTATTATACCTTTAAAAACTTTTTGTTCCGTTGGCAGGATTCGAACCCGCGTCCCCCGGATTAAGCTGCCACACGCCCAACCATTGGGCCACAGAAGTCGTCGATAATAATTCTTTGTTCTGTGTATAGATGGCATTTGAATCACTATTAGATTAAGCGATGCGTCCATTTAATTATAATCTTAATGAAAAAAAAAAGATGTAGTACTGCAGTGTGCGAGTCCACGTTTTCAACTTTAACTGCAATTAATAGGCCTTAAAGACTGTCACATGGGTCACGAAAGAATGGCTGGTATGGTATTTTTGGCCTTTGAAAAAAAAAGAACAAAAAAAGTTGATCTGAACGAAGTCAGAGTAGACAGAATGATAGAGTATGCCGACTTAGAACTGATGTTGAAATTTTTAAATTTGACGTATTATGACGAAAATCGTCGATAGGGTTGTTAACTTGTTACCTACGAATTTAAAACTATGACATATTCGCTGGACGTGTTCCTCTTTGGTCGTATTGTTGTTTGTGTTTTGGCACATGCGATTAAAATTGTCAGAATCCAATTTTGAAAACTTTATTTTTAATATTTAAAAATTTATTATATCAGCCAGCGCGAGGCACATTCCGTTCATAATCCTAGTGAAACCCGACGAATTTGACAGATATTGAAACCTGTCCGTCTCTTTGCAGTCGAACTACTGGTCGTTATGTCTATTGTGACGAAGTTCTTCGCATTTTTAATAATATTATGGCGAATCGTAGAATTCAGCTGTTTTAAATATTTTATGTTATTTTATTATTAATTATTATTTTAATAAGTTTGCAGAAACAATAATAATCTAAATATATTTTTAGTCGTATCTATTGACTCGTATCACCCAACCCAACAATTAATTATTATTTCCTCACTCTCACTCACACGTGGATCGCTACATCCAGAAGTTTAACCATATTGTTCGCTTGTTCTTCGTAATTGAGGATTTAATAATATGTAGTTCTTAGATATAGTGCTCATGCTTTGTCACAGATTTTTTTTAAGTATCTAAGAATAACTATTGAATGAATTGAATACATCATTGACCTAGAGATAAATCAAAACAACAAATACTAAAAACAAAATAAAATCAATATTTAAGGATTCGTGCTTTTTGGCCTTTTTTGCTGCATATTGATATTAATGGCAACAGAAGGCACTAGACATTTTTGCGAAATCACTTAATTAATTAATAATACAATTAAAATAACATTTATATTTAAAGGGGGCTCAATTACAAAAAACACAATTTTGGCCTATTTTTTATCTATAACGGTACGAAACCCTTCGTGCACGAATCCGACTCGCACTTGGCCGATTTTTTTTGCTTCCGCCCTACCTGTAACCGATGGTGCCCTACCTCAAATTTGACTCTAGCTACAGCCCTGGACCCTTGTGGCACACCTAATTTTATTTTGGTTCCATTAGACCTTATGGAGTTAACTTCCACCCTCTGCGTTCTATTTGTAAGGTAAGATTTTAGAAGTTTAAGTGCCGTGCCCCTTACACCATAATGGTGTAGTTTTCTTATTAGAGTATCATACTCCACACAGTCAAATGCTTTAGAGAGATCGCAGAAAATACCAAGTGCATCCTGCGACTCCTCCCAAGCTTCAAAAATACTACACAGAAGACTAATGCCTGCATCTGTTGTAGACCGACCTTTAGTAAAACCAAATTGATTATTATGTAATAAATTATTTGAGTTAAAATGAGCAAGTAATTGATTTAGAATTATTTTTTCAAAGATTTTACTTAAAGTCGGCTATATGGATATTGGTCTATAATTGGCTGGGTCTGATTTCTTCCCACCTTTAAATAGAGGCATCACCTTGCTGTGCTTCATTAACGGCAGTTCCCAATATTTGATCTATCTCTGGTTTGGCCCTACTAGAGATAGGAATAGCTCACATTAGACATTAGAGACATATATTTTATGTCAATTGTGAGCTATTACTATCTCTAGTAGGGCAAAACCAGAGATAGATCAAATATTGGGAACGGCCGTAAGTCTGGGAACACACCACTTTCGATACAATTATTAAAAACTAAAGCTAGGTAAGGGGCAATGATGTCAATTACTGATTTTATAATTTTTGTGGACATACCCCAGAGATCAGTGGTATATAACATTTACCGGTATTAATTCCAATTTTTACCGTTATTTCTAGTATCGAATAAATTTTCATACCGTTATCTATGGCCTTGAAGTAGTAACGTTATGAAAAAAATACCGGTATTTGAAGCCCTGTTGCCAACACATAGGTGAATCTAGAACAGTTGAAAAAAATGTGATTCATGTCGGCGTTCTCTTCGTTACAAAAAGTGCAATTATTGCTGCTTATTATGTTCAATCTCGCAAGGTGTACAGGTGCAGTGTTATGACCTACAAACAATAAAAACTAAGGAATCGTAACTCCCATACTATTACCGTTTTAAATTTGGTTCCTTTTGATCTATCATGTAACGTCAGCCTAGTACCGTTCAGTCACCTAAATATTGCAAGTGTCATAGATCATAGACATATAGATGGATATATATATCTGTATTATCTATGGCCTATAAATAGAGAAAACATAGAAATGGCTGTATGGGCAACGCTCCCTTTGCCTGTCCCGACCGGGACGAATTAACAAAAAAAAAATCTATGGCCTAGAGCATGCCTAGAGGCTAGAAGCCAAACTAGAAGCCAAGTCAGACCTACAAATATATACTAGTAATCTGTGAGTCAGACGCTTATCTGTCTACAAATATATACCCAAAATATATTATTACTATCGTGTTCCCTCCATGATCATTCCCAACTGTATAATAAACTATCTTTAATCCCTATTCCATTTCCTACTTCTGTAAATATACTACTTGCTTCCAATGATAAATATGTATATAATTGTATATCTAATTAATTAACATTAAATAATATTAATATTAAGAATAAGTTATATGTCATTTAGTTTATTGTAGAATTTAATTATTTACCACACTGTTTTAATTAACTTTCTTCCAAATTCCGTTTCCTTTTATTCCTTCCGCCGTTCCTTACCTTTTTACCCTGTCTGTGGCACAACACGCATCCTTTGTGTCAAGTTGCCAAAATAGAAGAAAAAAAAAATACTAGTAATCTGTGTATATACCTACTAGTAATCTGTGAGCCAAGTGTAATGTGTATCGTTACAAATAAAATGTAATTCATAGAGGAAAATAATACACTGGGCAAATGGTGTAATTATAATTTATACCTACTGCCGTCTGCCAGTGAACTTTAAAATATAAATAAAAAAGACTAGTAAAAATAATAGCGTGTATAATGCCTCGAATAAGTTCTAGTCTTGCGTGGGATTTTTTTCAAAAACTCAACAAAGAAAAAGCAAAATGCAATATTTGTGGTCAAGAATACAGCTTCAAAACTACGACTGCGAATTTAAAAACTCATTTGAAGCGTAAACATCGGCATGCGTATTCAAATTTTTGTATCGTGAAGTCAACGGCGAGGAACCCAGAACTGGTAAGTAGCCCACATAAAAATAACTACATAGTTCCAAAATCACTCGTTTTGTGATCACAGGTGACCCCGAGCAAGTCACCGGGTTTGTTGCCCCATACGGTCACCGGTGACCGACTCTTAGCAGTAATACCGCCTATTTACTTTATTTGTACAATCTAAACAAAAGCAATACAAAATATAGGAAAACTATGTACAAAACGCCTATTTGACTCTATTCTATGCAAGACTAGCAACTTTTTTTTTAAAATATGTAATTCATCCCTCCTGATAGATTTTCTTTGGTGACAAACTACCTATTTAATTTTTGTCTCATGATTTCCATTTTCATGTTTCCAGACTCGCAGCTCTTCAGTGGAGAAAGATGAGTTTGAGGTGGAGGCGCTAGAATCTGAAGATGATGATGATGATGATCCTCTTGTCAACATGTGTAACACAGACGAGGATGAGGAAAAACCGGCGTCGTTTCTCGAACCTCGGCCGAACAACCAACATGACAACTTCGAGACACTAACATCACCCAAGACCGTCCCCACCTGTATTAAAACAGAGGAATACCTCGTCTCCGAGTCGGTGCACACTAATCATAGAACAGGCTACGACGAATATGACCACTTTGGTCTAATGTTAACGTCCAAAATAAGAAAAATAAAGAATGTTGGCACTAGAGAAGAGCTTATGAACGCCATTCAAAATTTAGCCTACAAATTTTATTTGAGAGATATGAAGAATAACAGCAAATAGTTATCATTCATTTTATATGATCTAGTTTTAGGAAACTTGTGATTGTGAGTGTGACTGGTGGGCCTAAATTGCTGACAGCGTGGGCTATGGAGAAGTTGAAAATAACTCTTATGAACTGGATGTTTACTGGGTTTCAGAATTATTAGACAAATAAATCAGCATCTCAAGGTAGAAGTGACAACAAATTATTTACAAGAAAAAAATTATATAGCGCAAATGTTTGATATACTGTTATGTTAAAAGTTATCAATCCGTTGTGCTGAGTAAAGTAAAACAACTTAAGGACGACTAAATATTCTATAAGTAATTAAGAGATACTTACTTGATATTTTAAAGAAAACCAAGTTAGTTTCAAGAAGTTTAGTTCATAAAACTGTTTATCTCTCTTTTTTAGGGTTCCATCCCAAGGGGTAAAAATGGGACCATATTACTAAGACTTTCATGTCTGTCTGTCTCCAGGCTGTATCTCAAGAACGGTAATAGCTAGAGAGTTGAAATTTTCGATTATGTATTGCTATTGCCGCTATAACAACAAATACAAAAACAAGATAAATCAAATATTTAGGGTGCGTTTCCACTGACGCGGAGCGGAGCTTAGCGGTGCCCAATTTCACCAATCGTGCTATTCCAGCGGAATGACAGCGAAGCGGAGCAAAGATTTCGAGCATGGTGATAGGTCAATTCGGAACTGCTCTGCTCCGCGTCAGTGGAAACGCTTCCTTAAGGGGGCTCCCATACAACAAACTTTAATTTTTTGCTCTATATCAATAATAGTTTAAGCGATAAGTTGAGAATGGCGAAATATAGAGATAAGGGTCCTAAAAATATGTGCGATAGCTCATTAGATTTGGGAAGACGTCTAGAAAAACGTGTATTAGCACACAAAAAATTGCAAAAGTTATAAGCAAATTAGGTTGCAAAAAAGGTATTAAGATTTTTGTTAAAAACAAACAGTGGTTACAAAAACAAAAAAAAAATTATCATTAATTTCATAAATATTAATTATAATAGATAACAACAATCTAAACACTAAAAATACTCTATAATAAATCAATTTCATTGTTTATTAACTTAACAATTTGATATAAAAAAATGCTGAACTTTTTTATATTCTTTTTCTGAAACTCCTAAAAAATACAAAAACAACATGTACAAAAGTGCAGATTTTTTTTTTCAATTTTTTATTGCACCATTTCAAAAAAAAAGCACTTTGTTGTAAATCGTCGTTTTTGTATTTTTTAGGAGTTTCAGAAAAAGAATATAAAAAAGTTCAGAATTTTTTTTTTGATTAAAAAACAATGAAATTGAGGATAAAAATAAAAACCGGCAAAGTGCGAGTTGGACTCGCCCATGAAGGGTTCCCCATCAGCATTAATGTTTATTTCTATGAAATTAATAGGTTTTTAATTTATTTTTATATTTCAGTTGATTTAATGAAAGTTAAATTATGGTTTATTATTTATGACGTATAAAAAAAACTACTTGCTAGATCTCGTTTAAACTAATTTTCGTTGGTAGTTTTTATATTACTATAAAAACTACATCATATATACATCATATATTTTTTTTAGAATTATCATGCCCCTACTTTAGAAATTAGAGGGGGGGGGGGGGACACATTTTACCACTTTGGAAGAGTCTCTCTCGCAAACTATTTAGGTCAGAAAAAAATGATATAAGAAACCTCAATATGGTTTTTAAAGACCTATCCATAGATACCCCACACGCATAGGTTAGATGAAAAATTTTTTTTTTGTTTCAGTTGTACCTATGGGGACCCCTAAAATTTTTTTATAATTTTTCCATTTTTGTATCAAAATCTTAATGCGGTTCACAGACTACATCTACTTACCAAGTTTCAATAGTATAGGTCTTATAGTTTCGGAGAAAAGTGGCTGTGACATACGGACGGACAGACAGACAGACAGACAGACAGACATGACGAATCTGTAAGGGTTCCGTTTTTTTTTACGGAACCCTAAAAATCTTTTTGTAACCATCTAGAGGATGGTAAATTATGATTTTTAAGAGGAACAATTTTTTCTTAACTAATAATTTAAAGAATAGAAATATAAAAAAAAAAAACTATTATAAACAATTAAATATTGTTATTATGAAAAAAAAATTGTTTCTAAATATCATATTATTTTCAAGAGAATAAAGTTAAGAAAAAAAAAATTTAAAGCATCGGATTACTCAATTTGTTTATAATTTTTTTATAAACAAATGGACGAAAAAAATTTTTTTTTTAGTTAATAAGTACATGTCTTTCATTGATATAAAAACAATTATGTGATAATAAATTAAATATTTTTTTTACAATATTACTTGGATTTCTAGTTTTTTGTTCAAGTTAAAAAAATAGTACCTGCTTTGCCCGGTATAGCGAACATTCATTGACTTCGTGTAATAATAACGCCATCTACTGGTCGATAAAACAATTAGTTGCCAACAAAATAGTATTATTATTCGTCAATAGATGTCAGGAAGAGTCATATTTTTCAGTTTATCGATTATTGATAAGATAAAACACGAATAAAAAGACATTTTCTGAAAATGATTCCTAGCTAGATCGATTTATCGCCTCAGAAACCCCCTATATACTAAATTTCATGAAGCCGATTCCGAGATTCCAATTATACATACATATATATATATATATATATATATATATTATATATATATATATATATATTATATATATATATATTATATATATATATATATATATATATATATATATATATATTATATATATATATATATATATATATATATATATATATATATATATATATATATATATATATATATATATATATATATATATATATATATATATATATATATATATATATATATTATAAACAAAGTATTAAAAATTTTTAAACTTATGGCGTGATCTTGTTAAGTATGTTTATATCAATGGCTCCACGAATTGAAAAATTTTTACGAAAATTATTTAAACTTTTTTAATACCTTAAAAAATAATTTGTGTGACATGCTCGGTTTTGAAGCCGCGTGCGCTACATAAAAATGCAGCGCGGAGGCCTACTTTCAGCGTTAAATTAAAATTATAAATTCTATTTCGGGTTTTTTATGGAAATTTCCACCTCTTGAAGAATCTTTGTTTTAAATTTCTTAAATATTAATAGTTTCAGAGTTTTTAACAAAAATCGTAATATCTTTTTTTTGCAACCTAATTTGCTTATAACTTTTGCAATTTTTTGTGTACTAATACACGCTTTGCAATTCCTTTTTTAAAAATCGCTATTTACGGAACCCTCCGTGCGCGAGTCCGACTCGCACTTGGCCAATTATTTAATACATAATATTATGTATAGTCTGTCAAAAACGTGAAGAAATTAAGAAGTGGCAACATCATAGTGTCACCCCTTTTTTCTTAGATTGATATGACTACGATCTTGCCACTTTTTAATTTCTTCACCTTTTTTGTATAACATTATAGATATTTTTGTAATAACTATTTGTTTTATTTACAATAATATACCATGGGTTTCACTGAATTGTTAAAATATAATACTACAGTAGAAACTCGATTATCCGGCCCTTAGGGCTTAGTTACACTCGTGATTGCCGAGAAAAATTATATATTCTAATAAGTGTGGCGTCTTTGTCGCACCTGTTAGCTTAATTTTAATTAATATTAATGCTTGTTAATTTTAATTATCAATTTTATTTGTAGTCTATGACAATATTGCTTAAATTCTGCTATTACTGCTTTTCTAGAAAAGCAGAATATTTTTACTAATAGTACTAAGTAATTAATAAGTATTGATATACCTTTTTTATTATTTAATATAATACATATTGTGTAAGATAATTTTGATTTTCGTAACGTTTTGCGTCAACCGAAATCATATTTTCTGTTTTTTTTAATGGTCTTATTTTCTAGAAATAGTATTAAGTTATGGGTGGTTCTAGTGTCAGCTAGTATGCCGTATGCGCCCTTAATATATTATTGTTTATCAATAAATCAATAAACATTAAATAGTCTGGTTAATTAAATGTTAATCAGGTTTACTACACTTGCACCTATTGGGTCACAACTCACAACTCATAGCACACATATCATCCGGCCTTAGGGGGGTATTACATTATCATTTTTATATATGATCATTTCTATGATCATATATAGGATCCAATATATATGATCATTTGATCATATCTGCGTATTCATTATCATATTTCATTGATCCTATTTTACGTCATATGTGGTTTCAATAGCCAATGGAGAGCGCTGACGCTGACAGGTATTGACGTCCGGGTTACTAGATCTCAGAGAATTCGATTTGTCAAAAGACATCGTCATTTTTAATATGGATTGTTTTTTGTTATTTCAGCAAGATTATCCAAGTATATAATTAGAAAAATAATTACATTACATTATTTGAAACATATTAACGAACAAGAAATTAAAAACTCTTTTTTATATTAAATATAAGTATAGATAACTGGCAAAACCCTTTTTCTATGACCGTATTGGATCCAATCTCTCAGCAAATGTCAAAAATCAATCAAGGAAGAAATGAATTATATGTCTATATTACATTATCCAATATAATTGACTCAATGATCTCGGATCCAATATATATGATAATCTAATATCCCCCTTAGCCCCAATTCCACCAACGTCTGTTAGTGTTAACAGCTTGTTAAAATTTCATGTCATCTCTTTCATTCATAACAAAAGCGAAAGAGGTAACGTGATACTAATTCGAGCGTTATCTTTAAGAGTCGTTGGTGAAATTGGGGCTTAGGCTGGTATAAATAGTCAGTACTCAAGATGCATCTCAGTCTCAAGACACCGTTTAGGCTCTGTGATTGGTTGGTTGTCAAAATTTGAACCAATCACAGAGCCGAACCGCGTCTTGAGACCGTGTCGCTTCTTAAGTACTGACTATTTATACCAGCCTTAAGGTCACAGCACACTTAAAATCATCTCGAAAAGGGATCGGCACCGTATCGCTTCGAGCCGTTCAATATTGTTTGTATGAAACTCCCTACTGCAACGCACACTAAGCGGAACCGCCTCGCCTCGTAAGTCGTAACATGCTCCGACTCTCCGAGTATGCGACGCGTGGACGGCTCGCGTCCACCCGCTTCGGGTCGTCGTCCCCGTGCTTACTGGTCACAACTCACAGCACACGTTGTGACCTTTACTCTCTTATTTTTAGTCCATTGAAATGTTACATGATCTTTGCATTTATTAGAGGACACAATTTTATTTTTTGACATGTGGAGTTCTCAACAATGCTACAACTTATGATTTTACAAATTTTTTGCAAGACGTTTCCGAGGTACCTATCGAGAAAATGGTGTTGTCATCCCTTTTTCCAAGATAGCGGCCGGGGGACAAGAGTGGCTATCCCACAAACTTGAGGTTAAGCTTCATTGACCCCCACCCCCCCTATATGTCCCAAAAATAAAATTGCGTCCTCTAATAAATGCAATATTAGGTCTTTAAATTGTAACATTTCAATGGACTATTTTGAGTAATGAGTGCAACCAACATATACAGGGTGTAAAAAAATAAGTGATAATACTTTAGGGTGTGTACGTGTTCCTTGTAGAGAGTTCACTGTGAAAGTAGCAGCGCTGAAAGACCAACATTTTTTTTTCACTGCATGGGGAAACTCGTGACGCTCGGGCCCTTGCCCATACAAAAGTGAAAAAAAAAATTCGTCTTTCAAGGTTGCTACTTTTACATTGAACTCTCTACGTGGAACACGTACACACCCTAAAGTATTATCACTTATTTTTGTTACACACTGTAGACAAAGCATGAACATAGTAAAAGGAGGGGAGGTAAGTTATCTTCATACAAAGGCACCGCGCGTGGCTTGTATGTGTGCGCCATAGTATCAATGCGTCGCCACACGGCACACAACAAAATCTCGGCAATTTTTCGACAAGTACCAGTACTCGCTGTACGCTCGCGCCGCGGCTAAACGAATCAAAAATGTCCGATCATAATCGCAGGAGTAATATATATTGTTAGCGGATGTCAATGGACAAGTTACATGATATTATATTTATTTATTTAAATCAGTATATTATGTTAGTCACTATATATAATTTTAATAAGTGATTATTATATTTTAAATATTAATAAGTAAGGTACTTGATTTTGACAATTAGTTATAAATGGGCGGGAGGATTATTTACTTCCGTTATAACTTCCTCTTCTCATATTATCTAAAATATGAGAAGTACATTAATTAATATTTAGAATTATGTACTTAACTTATTCTTAGCCATTCTTAATTTTAATGTATTTCTTTATGATTTTGCTATATTTGAATTGTCAACGGAAGTTCGTTTCTTTTGTGTAAAATGGTATAAAAGCCAGCCATATTGCATTGATTGATTCATTCTGTAATTAACTTTGAGACATGTAAGGTAAAACTCTGCTCGAATAAATATCGCTCAATGTATAATTCAAGACTTTTACTAATCTCTAACATCTCAGAAGTGGGATTATTTCAAAAATGTCCGGTCCTTATGCTGCGGGACTTGGCAACCGGAGAAGAACGCCCAGACTTGCTCAGACTCTCTGCGATTGATAGCGAAGAAAGTGATTTTTTTTCCTTTTTTTTGAACATAAACAACAGTGATTGTGATATGTGAACCAGTGATAAAACGACGCAGAATTACTCAAGCTGATGCAGAAGTGATACCAAAGTTTGAACCAGAAGACGACGCTTGTAATGTAGCTGCATGGCTGCATAAAATCGACCACCTAGGAGAGGTTTACGGAACAGTACCTACCGATCGACAGTTCATCGTGCAAATGCGTTTACGTGGGTCCGCTAGACAATGACTGCCTTGAAGCTATGATGATTCAAACGAAGACTGAAAGCGGGCTGCGGGACGATGACCAAATATTACCACGATAAAGTCTCTCTGCTTAAGAAATGCAACATCCAGGGCGAGTATGCAATATCTTGCGTCATAAGAGGGTTACCGAATGAACTACAAGCCAATGCGAAAGTCTACTTGGAGGAAAGGTGCAAGTGATGGAAAATAGCAGCTCTCCAGCCAAGAATAAACGCTGCTACAATTGTCGAACTTTTCAACGCCTCTGTCATGCGACGGCTAACTGCTGGTTCGCGAATACAGCAGGAACAACTCGGCAACCGCAGATTTCAACACAAGTAACACTTTTTATACTTCAAGTAATTTTTTTTTTTAATTGAAAGGTTCACAAACTGGCTGTATCACTAGAACAATTTTATAAAATAATAATATATATAGTATGTTAGTAGAACTGAGTGTACAACCTTCTACAGTGAACACAGCATGCAATATAATGCTCTTACAAAAAATGTTTTAAGAAGGTTTTGGTAGGTAAATACAATATTGTGGAATTTAACAATAATATATAAAGAAACACGAAAAAGGTTACAAGTTACAATTGACAATAATAATACAAATTAAGTGGTCACAATAATTTAGGAGACATGAAATGGTGTTTAATCGATTTGATCGATGCATTGAATATATCAAGTTCATGGCAGACATTGCTATATGCATAGCAAAGACGATAGAGTGGCGAGTGTTGACCGTAATTAGTTCGGTGCACAGGTAAGTTGAAGGTTTTTATGTTGCATAGTCGACTTCCGGGGCTCGGTACGCGGATTTGCATTAGTTTGCAGTAATATCTTAGTAAATAATGTGTGGCGGTTTGCAGTAATATCTTAGTAAATAATAATATTTGCAAAAAAAAATGTGGGTAGGAGACTATAAAATAGATCAAGTGCGTCTTAGTCACCATGTAGAGACTGTACAACAACTGCCAAGTGACATAGACTTAATTATTGGCCAATCAATGATCAACCAGCTTGGTATTATTACTACAGCAAATTCTGCCACTTTTACTGAGACTTATAATTTGTTTGACAGTTACAAACAGCTGACAAATAAGTGATAGATTTTGGTGATAGATATAACTTGACACCAATTTTGTTGACATTGTGCGCTAAAAACTGAAGTCCAGGCGGACGAAGTCGCAGGCAACAGCTAGTAATTAATACTATTTCTAGTATTTATTAAAAAAAAAAAACAAGATAAGTGATAGTCACGCGAAAACGAAAAGACTACAAATATGTACAGTGTTGCGTAGTTTGATAACCCTGTTGACAATTAAGTTTGTAAATTTAATTATTTGATTTAGCAGTGTTAGTAAACGGATCTTATGGGTGATCTTTTTGTGCGTATAGAATGCTTGTATACCTTTAATTTGTCGATATTTTCGATTGCATCTTTTGTTTTGTTTTGGATAAAAAAAAATTAAAACCTAATAATAAAAATTATTTTATTGTAGATAAAATATTGACGCGGCGGATCAGGAAAAAAGCTTGAAATATACCTTTTATAATAGGCTTTCAGGTGGAATACAAAATTTTATTTATTACGTAAAAGTTTTGGAGAAATATGGATATTTCCCATCCGGGTCGCAAAAAAACGCTAAACTTTGGTAGCTTGTAGCATCAAAACTATTGCGAATGTTCTGCTCTCTCTAAACACGGGTGTTCTACTCTCGCATTCATAATATCAATGCCTATTCAAAATTGAAGACAACAGAAAATTTCCAATTTTTTGACTCCTCCGTACACTGTGGAAATGGAAATGTGTGGCGGTGGAAATAAAGTGGCCTATGTTAAAAAGTATAAATCCAGCGCTGCTTATGATGCTCTAGCAGCTGTTAGTGGTGCCTGCTTAATGAAGGCATCCAGTTTAGTCTTAAAAAGCTCACTGTTGATTGGTTCTCCTGCTGCACACAGAGGATTTCTCATGACATACTTCACATACAATTCACTGTATATCTTCCTCAAAATCTCACGGGTGTTCTGTGCTTGGTTGTCAGTGTTCATGATAAATTTGAGTCCAGAAGGCGTCTCTAAGCAGTGTAATGTGTATTTTGATGTTTTATAATTTAGAAAGCCGTCTTTTGGATCCAGGGGCGATATTTTTGCAACAAACGACTTTATTGAATATAGCATGCCATACATTAACTTCCCTTCCTGCAAAAGAAATAAGAATTTTAACTTCACAGCAGCACTATGTTTTGAAATGGTTTATGGACTAGTATATTATTGTGCACAAAATGCTCTAAGAACATAGTAAAATAATAAAGTTGTCTACAAACCAATGCGAATCATTTTTTACACAGTAGGAAGATCGTTTTGGAAACTACAAAATTTGATACAAATATTTAAACAGTTCCTTGTGAGGCTATGTTAATATCAACGAATGTGTATTAAATTCAAATAATTACATACTTCTTCTCTGGACATCCCACTCTGTTTAGTTCGATTCCATTCTCCATAGTAGAGTAAGGTACCGTATCGGTCAAAAATATACAAATTATGAATGGTCATTTTTAATAAGCATACCAAAACTGAACTTATTTTTTTTTGTTAACAGTGCATTTATTTAATAAATTTCATAAAACCTTGCTCTCTCGTCTTCTAGTTTTTCTTTATATCAAAGAGAATATAATCACTACGTTTTACTTTTAAATATTTTATTGGAAAATAAAAATAATGAACTTTACATTTTTAGTTGGCGTTTCTGATGCAGCTTGCACTCCGTGAGTAATTTGTGTTCTGTGAGCTTGCTTTTAATTGGTTATCGAGACGTTAGATACACTAGCCAGTAAACTGCTTGAAGTTTCGGAACACAGCATACTTTTTGACAACCCATACGTCATCTAGTTACTAAAATGGAAACTGTTTGACAATCAAATTTAAAAAAATTAGAAAATGCCTCATTTATATCCCTGGTAACATCTTAGATACTTTTTTTTTAAACAACTTTCAAAAAAGGAGTTAATGTTTACTTTGCTGTTTGTGGTCAGATTTTCAAAATTCTTTATAAAATCGGCCAAGTGCGAATCGGACTCGCGCACGAAGGGTTCCGTACCGGTATAGAGAAAAAATAGGCCAAAAGTTTTGTTTTTGTATGGATTAGAATATAATTAAAATTTAAGGGGGGCCCCTTAAATTTTAATTATACTTCTAATTTTATTATTAAATATTAAAGTACACATATAATTAAGGATTCTGTGAAAATTTCAACTGCCTGCCTGTTGTCAAAAAAAGGCCAAAAAAAAATGTTTGTTGTATGGAAGCCCCTTTTAAATATTGATTTTATTTTGTTTTCAGTATTTGTTGTTATAGCGGCAACAGGTATACACAATCTGTAAAAATTTCAGAACTCAAGCTAGGTATAATGGTTTTTGAGATACAGCCTGGAGATAGAGAGATGGATAGACAACAAAGTCTTAGTAATAGGGTCCCGTTTTTACCCTTTGGTTACGGAACCCTAAAAACGATGAACTTGATAAGTAATGGAATTGAAGAAACTCCTTGAAATTTACAACGACAACCAAAGTGATTACCAATTCTAGCAAATTCTTCATACTTCTATTATGCGCTTTTATGATTACGGACAATGATATTGTATGTTACTAACGTAACTAGATTGGAAGTTTACGGTAGCAACGCGTTGCCACTTCGAAGATGCCAGCAGGCATATCTCACATACATAATGACATAACGAATATATGACTTGACATTGTCTTTTGAACAAAGTGGTTACGCATTTCTGAGAATCTTTTGTAAGACATTGCTACTCTAGTATTTTAGAAACTCATTGATTACGGACGTCACGTTATCGTGGACGCCGACTTCCACAATAAAACGTTGGGTACGTCAATTTATGCCCTTTTGATTTTACGCACCGCGGACGTTTTGTGCGGTTCAAAAGAGTGTAGGCGTTGTGATGTCCTCTAACGTGCACGATAAACAGTTATCGTCGACGGAAATTTAAAAGCGTCTTCATAATATTATATTTCCATACATTTTACTTCCCTATGTTATCGTTTTACCGCGGATGTCCACGATACTACTGCCACATCCAAAATTATAAAAGCGCACATTTTCTTCTGATTAATTTCGTTGCGGATCCCAAACCAGTTTGGGGCCTGTCCCTCGGGCTCCCTGAGATCAAATCAAAGGGCTTTTGATCAAAGGGCTTTTGTGGTCAGTGGTTGCATACCGCTGTCGATTCTGGTGACACAGGAGATACAGTGGTGGGAATGTGTGGTGGCTGGTGGGCCAACGCCCATAAAGAAATTACATTGTGGGTAAGTAAGTAAACAACATCAAGCGTTATTTTGTTCTGGTTTAATTGTAGATTATGAATCTGAGAATAAGAGGTAGGATATAAAGGGATACATTAAATCCCGTCTTCTGAAGTCTATCCTCTGTCTCCGTCACACGTTCCTTTCCCCTGTCCTGTGGCCCCCATCCCCTGTCTACGCCAAACGGTCTTCGAAGAAAGGATTTTTCAAAACGATAGCTGGTTCTTTGATGTGAATTAAAAATTTCGTGTGTAATATAGATCCAAATAAAAAGATGGGTGTTCAGTTTTCTAAATAACATACATTCACACGGACGAAGTTGCGGGCAACAGCTAGTTGCCATAATAAGAAAAAAAAAACTTGACTTTGTCATTTAATGACATTTCATTTTTTTATAGAGATGTCACTTCACACTTGTCAGATGGTAGAAATTGGTAGAGATTCAGTGAAATGATGTAAAACATGGTTTCATTTTTCCAATAATCAAAAAATATCGAATATAATTGTCTAAAACGCTGTCTTCATTATAATAGTTTTAAATAAATGTAAGTATTTATACTCTGAAATATTTATGCATTGTGCCACATTGAAATACAAGAACTTATTAGAGGTTAGGTACATCTGGAAGGACTTCTTACCTAATATTTATTTATTTCAGTATAAATTGCAAACATGGATGAATATTCAAGAGAACCTTGTCCGTGGCGAATTCTTGACGATTCGGGCGGTGCCTTTTTAATGGGTGCGATTGGAGGAGGCATATTTCACTCAATAAAGGGATTTAGAAATGCTCCAACTGGATTCAGTAGGAAAATGGTAAGTGAATGTAATTGTATCTGATCTGCTTATATTGGTACATATTATATACATATATGTAGGTAGTAATGTACATTCCTTAGGGCCAGTTTCACCACTTTCTGATAAGGTGCCGGATAGGCTTATTTGACAGATTCTCCATACTCTATCTGTCAAGTTAAGTGGTGGACAGCCTTATCAGGAAGTGGTGAAACAGGCCCTAACTATTATTGCGATCTGTTTTAGCTGGGAAGTTTAGCAGCTATGAAGGAAAGATCACCCATTGTGGGTGGCAATTTTGCAGTGTGGGGCGGCATGTTCTCAACTATTGACTGTTCTCTTGTCTACCTGAGACAGAAGGAGGATCCATGGAATTCTATCATGAGCGGTGCATTGACTGGTGGGATTCTTGCTGCCAGAAATGGTAATTTTGTTTAAACAGCATTCTCTGTTTTAATCTCTCAAGCCCCACGCGATAACAATAGATTTCCAAGAATGTGCGATCGAGGGTATTGGCCAAAGAAACACCTTTAACTTATTTAGGGCTCCCACACAAAACTGCAAATTCGCATGCCGTCTTAATGTCATTTTTATTATGAATTTTGTCACAGATATTTGCGATGCTATGCAAATTCAGAGTTACATAACTGAGAATTTGCATAACATTTCATTGTTATTTAAACAATGTTGGGCTTCCTAGGACTCTTGCTAATTATACATTTCCAAGCAAAATTTTGATATCTTTACAAGTAATCTATTTTCAATCAACTTAAATTCAAGTAAAACTTTTCAGGTGTACCAGCAATGGCAGGCAGTGCATTAGTAGGAGGTGTCCTTCTGGCCCTGATTGAAGGAATAGGAATCATGTTCACGAGAATGACGGCCGAGCAGTACAAACCACAGCAACCCATTTTTGAAGATCCTTCAATTTTAGGCCAAAGCCAAGGACAGGCGCCCAGTTTTCAATAGGCTTAGTATTAAGTAATTAACAGTCAAGAATATAACTGGGTAATATCGTAACATTGTTAGCACCCAATACAAAAGACAGTTTGTATTTATATTCCTGATTGTTGAGAATTTGCCTTGTGGCAGTGTGTTTTTTTTCCTATTTGTAGACAATTTTAGGTTACACCCCACCCTTTTATCATTATGTTTTGAGTGAATTATTTGCATCTGTGATATTTTCAGTTCCATACTGACTGCTCATAATCTCACTTAATTCTGAATTTGTTATTTACGGCGGCATCATCAATTGCATCACTATATTTGTTCCATGTGAATGTAAATTGATAACAATAAAAATAGGTGGTAATCAATATTTTGAAATATATTTGCCCTTATTCAAATATTGGTCCAAAAATTGTAATTTATGTGTTGATTTCAATAAATAATATGTCATAGTAAGTTGTCTTATTGTGCTTGTTTGGTGTGTGAAAGACAAAAACATTGTTCTTATCAACTCCCAAGTGGGCCGCGATAGCAATAGATTTCCAAGAATCTGCTCTCAAAGGATTAATATTATTACAAATAAGCAATAAGATTTCATAGATTAGAATTGATCTTATTATGCAAATAAAATAGGTAAGTATATTCCAATAGCAATTTAAAGAATTTATTAATCCAAGGTATTTTTGTAAGTTTTTTAAAATATTTTTTGTGAATGAGATGTCATTAATTTTATTATTATAAGTCACTACTATAAGTTATTGAGATAAAACCAAATACTGAAAGATAAGGAGGAATACAGCACTTCCTTTAAAGAAGAAGAAATGTCAACTTATAAAAAGATACATCAATAACGAACTCCGATTGTTAAAATGCCCTAACAAAACCTAAGTGGCATTTTTTTGTACAATTATAACTTTAGGATGTTGATTATACTATTTTGTGTCTATCACTGAAGTCTTAATGTATTCCAGTGCCGTAAATTGGATGGTGCCACTGGTGCCCAGGCACAGGGCGTATAAACTCTGGGGGGCGCAAGAATGGCCGGACCAGACAGATCCTTATTTTTCGAATTATTGCTCCCAATAAATTCCCGCTGCGCTCCAGAGATGTTTCCCAATGTAGTAAAAAAATATGCACAGCCGTCAGCCGAATATATTATAACCTCCTCCTTTTTGGAACTCGGTTAAAATCCATAGGTGCAGTTATATAGAAGCTCGGACAGGGTGCAAAAAAGGCTATTTACGGCACCGATGTATTCTCATAAAGATTTCTTATAATGGTAGTACTGATGACTGTTTATTAATTGTAGAATTTTCAGCTAGCTTCCGGACTTCTTTTATCACATGGGCCAGTACTTCAGGTTCTACACCCAGTTCACACAGTTTGATACAAATGGATAATGTTTCTGCATCCAGTCCTGTGCTCAGAAGTTGAGATATTTGAAATAACATCTGAAAAGCTTCTCTAGCTTGCCCGACTTGTACATTCCTCTCTGAAGTCATTCTGAAAGATATAAAAGGAATTATTTTACCGTAAAACAGTTAAATACGAAGTTTAAGACTAATAAATACAAAGCAAATATTGTTATTCCTTCCAATACTTACTTAATACAGCTATTTAAAGCACTGGCCGATTGATATTAAACTAAAATAACAAATAGCAACAACGAATTTTACTTATGAGATAAAAAAAAATATTTATGTTTTCGAAATTCGAAAGCCGTCTGCTGCTGATTCTCTTGACAGTTGACATTTATCAACCGTCAGCCATCTGACATTATAATTTTTTTCAAGTAAAATTTGTGTAGGCAGTGAACATCATCAATTATGAGCAATCAATCAATAACTTTTCAAACACAACAAAAATTCGTGAAAAACACGAATAACGTTGCATTGTTAGGTTTTATTATGATATAGAAATAAGATGTAAAGGTGATAAGTAGGCTTTTTAAGGAGGCTGAAGAGGAACCTAGGGTAACAGAGCCGTAAGCGCCGGGACGACGAGCCGTAGCCGAGTTGACATACAGGAGCTGCTGATGCGCTTTGGTTACGTACTTACGTGCATATGTTAGGTTGACGCCCGGTTGACGGCGAGGCAAAAAGCGACGGTGACGATCCCTTTCCGAGTTGATATGTGTGCTGTGACTAAATGTTATTGTTAAAACCGTTGTATTTCCAAGCTTAGATAGTTTTACATACTGGCTACTGCATTAATTATCCTGTGGTCCCTCTCTTACCCTATAATCTTAGATATCTTCGGCAGACCTGCGAAAATATCAAATCTTCCCTCTGTCGCATATAATGAGGGGAAGGGAAAGGAAGAAAAGGGAGACTTAGCTTTTGCGCTACTTAGAAGCAATCTTACATCGATAACTATCCTTTATTACTCATAATGTCACAGGAATTCCTTCGAGGAATCCATCGAACTCGTTGGAAACAACATGAATAACATTTTCTCATCAATGAGCGACCGTGACCCGTGCTATCGAGGTCTGCTGTTGCGTAGCGCACATCTGGAATACTCTGGATAGGCAGTAATCAGTATATGACTGCCTATACTGATTACTGTATAGGCAGTAATCAGTATGGGCCATGGCCCATGGCCTTGGCCTATTATAGGCGGCAGCGTCCTACGGCATTCTAGGAGGGGGCGCGGCGGCAGCGTTTAAGGATGGCGGCAGAGTTCGTAAATAGGGGCGGAAAATATAATCATAAAAAAATTAATCCGGCCATGGCGTAGCGTATTTTTTATTCACTTAAAGCCGGTATCGCACTTTCGACTTCTCCGGTGTTGTTGGATTTCCATCGGGCTTTCCATACTACCGGCTACAGCTGGTTAGTTTTTAAATTTTTTTATTATAAAAATCACTAACCAGCAATGATATTATATGAAAAACTCAAAGCTAACCAGCTTTAATCGTTTGCTGATTATGATCAAAGAGGACAAAGAGAATATAATATACTACGAAACAAAAGAGGATATAAACTACGTAACAATTAAAGACGTGAGTGGAAGAATCGAACAAGTAACATTTCGTAACATACGGACAATAACTTATTTTTCCCTAATTATTTTAATAAAACTTGTGACTAATCTACTTCATAACCAATCTAATATATCTGGCTACACATATAATCCATACTTTTTCTATTTCAAATATTTTTTCGGCCTCTAAAGCCTCCTTTAGAACACGGGACGTTTTTTCATGTCACTTACCCTATTCATCCACTCACGTCTTGAATTATGATGATGATGATCGCGCGGGAAAGTTGGTCCCCCCACCATGTCTATTTTTACGCGCGCATCTGCGTTCCTGAAATAGAAGATGTAGTAGAGTTTCCGTGATCGTGTGTTTTGTGTTCGGTGTTTCATTTACGCGTATTCATTTTCTTAAAGGAATTACATTATACATACAAAATATCAATATGGTAAGGTGTTATAATCATAATATTATTAAGAAATTATTATAAGTATTAAGTAAATAAATAATTTAGTTAGCATATTTTAACGCTCAGTTCCAAAAATTACTTACATGAATTATGCGGTGTCACGACTCACGCATTTTAACACGTGAATTGCATTTTCCTTATTTTTTCTAAATGTTTTCTTTCAGCTTTCTTAATGGTAATAAATAATAATAAATAAAGGTGGAATGAACACTTATAATTAATATAGACGACGATTAGAAAATTCAACCAAAATATTTATAGAACTTCCCATTTGGTACCTGCAGGTTACGAAAAAAATTGTCTTGGATGAATTGGATAAAAAAAAAAAATTAATTACTAGTTTAGAAAGGCTTTTACGGAATAACATAATATTATTTTAACGCTTTAAAATATTATACTAGAGTTTTGATATTTTCAGAGTGATTCTTCTCAGAAACCAGAGGGCGGTAGCGGGGAGACTGCCAGCAGTACAAATACAGCACAGGATAACTCTCCAGCGGTATGCATAAATACTTTGTTTGGTTTGTATTCGTTCAAATTAGACACTATTATTTAATATTGTTTTTATTTCCTATTCTTTAAATTAGTATAATTTCTTAAATTAGTATAATTTTCTTAAATTAGTATAATTTTATAAATGCGATAAACGATTTGTCTGTCCGTTACCTCTTCACGCCCTAAAGGCTGAAATTTGGTATGGAGATACTTTGAGTCCCGGGAAAGCACAAAGGATACTTGTCACCTCGGAGAAATGTGCTGTTGCCGCGCGATAAACGCATTTTGGCGCAACGGAGTTGCGGGCGTCATCTATTTTTTTAAATGAAATAAAGGGGCAAACGAACTAAAGGGTCACCTGACGGAAATCCACTTTTTTTATTTTTTTTATTCGTGCCCCTAACATTATCAGGGCTATTTATTTTCTATTTGTCTATACATACAATCCAATATAAATATTATACGATGTAATTTACACTACATTAAAATACCAATTCCAATAAAAATACAAATGATTCCACTAAAATAAACAATTAAAATAAAATACAATTAAAATGTCAAATAATAAAACAACGGCACAAATACAAAACCAAAATTACAGAGACTATCCTAATATCACAATTCACAGCTTAAAATTAGATCCTAATTATTGTTATCATACAAAATACTACCGTTACGCTTATTTACTACACCCACGATTATCCTGCAAAAAGCCAGGAAGATATCCCGCTTTTTACCCCCCAGGATGGATGGCAGATTCTCACCCGTTATCGATGTGCCCAATTTCGGCTCAATATCGTATCTATTGCTAGCAAAAATTGGGCACTCGAGTAGCAGGTGAGGAACCGTCTCCTCAACTCCTGGCTGACACAGGCAGGACGGATCCTCCTTCAGCTTGAATCTGTTCAAGTAGAAGGCGAATCCGCCGTGACCGGTCAGAATCTGTGTGGTGTGGTGTGTGATGTCTATTTTCTGTACTATTTTGTATGCAGCGGAAATCCACTTCCGTCTGCTGGTGCGTTGCCGGCCTTTTAAGAGGGAATAGTGTAATAGGGGAGGGCAGGGAAGGGAATAGGGGTGGGTAGGGAAGGGAATAGGGGAGGGTAGGTAAGGGAAAAGGGTAGAGGATTGGACCTCCGGTAAACTCTTTCACTCGGCGAAACACAGCGCAAGCGCTGTTTCACGCCGGTTTTCTGTGAACCCGTGGTATTTCCCATTCGTTTTTTGTCATTCGTGCCGAAACATGGCTCTCCCACGTCAAGTTTTATTATAAAAATGACACATGGAATCTAGAATGGATAGAACGGGTATCGACTGTCGAATAAAGACATATTATAATATTAAAATTATTTCTATCCCCACAAAAGTTATATAGAGGCACGGTTCCTGTGCGATTTCATTTCCAATGAAGTCGGAGGTCAGTTATATTGATCTGAAATAGTTTTAACACCTGCATCGTGGGTGTCGTAGACACAATAGATTTTAAATTTTTATGCGGCAGCCGGCTGCCGCTTGGGGATTGATGGATTAAACATGATAATAAAATATGTGTCATCTTTTAGGTTGAGTCTCAGCCTCAGCCCCAACCACCACCAACAGATGTGAAACTGGAGGAGAAAACGGAGGATGGTGTGGAGAAGGTTGAGGAGTCAGCCGAGGCTGTGGCGGCGGGGCAGCCTGCCGAGGTCATACAGTCGGGACTTAAAGTTGACAAGGTAACAAGCATCATATTATTGAACAACATTATGTCATAATATTAGCTGATACGTCGCTAATGAATATACAGGATGTAACAAAACTAAGTGATAATATACTTTAGGGTGTGTATGTGTTCCATAGAATTCACTGTGAAAGTAACAGCGCTGAAAAAACATCATTTTTGTGATCTATGGGCAAGCCCCGGCGTCACGAGTTTTTCATACCATACAAAAGAAAAAAAACTCAGCGCTGCTACTTTTACAGTAAACTCGGGACTCATCATCCTTAAGTATTATCACTTAGTTTTGTTACACCCTGTATAAGTGAACGCCAACTAATGAATATCGTCATCTAAAGAAAAGTCGCTTTTTTCGGTCACCTACAAAGAGGATCCCAATTCAAAATACGGTTGATCATAGAGAATAGATTTCCTGGGAAAAACCACCGTAGACCAAGAATAAAATGGATCGATGATATAAAATAATGCACCAGATGTAACTACACAAAATTAAAAAAAAAACCCAGGACCGGAAGTAATTCAACCTGCTGACCGCCGAATTTCGATATGAATTGCTTGAAATGTAATTTTCGTCACAAATTTGTGTGTACGATTTCAGGAAAACTGGGAAAAGAAGCAGCAGGATCTACTGCGGATAATTGAGGATCTCCGAGCCAAAGCCAAGGACGAGAAAAGTGAAGAATCATTGAGGGCCGAGCTAAAGGTATAACAAACCAAGTCATTGTCTAGCTGCGACAGTAATCCTGATATATATCAATAAATGTGTTACCTAACAGGCTTAGGTTACACAATAACAATAACACTTAAAAGTGGAATATTACATTGCTACAATTAGCAAAGACTATATAGATGCATAGTCCTTCACATTTAGAAAAGTGAAAATACTTTATCCATAGCCCAGAACTAACTGTGGCGGTACTCACAAATCACACACAAATCACTATTGCGGAGAGTGACAAGATTATAAACAATGTCTGAAATAACGTCAGTGGGCCTGACCGAGCATGCTATCTCGCTCGGTCGAGAGATCTTCCTTTTCCGCCGCCACTCACATCGTTAAAATAAGCGTTATTGTGTTGTGGCACAGGTACGCGAGGAACAGATCGACCTGCTGAAGACGCGCGTGAGCAACCTGGAGACCAAGCTGGAGGCGGTGCTGGCCAAGCCCGCCGGCAAGAACCACGAGATGATCGAGAACATCAAGCAGCAGCATGAGGAGGTAGGCCAAAGCCAACACTTAAAATATCTTCAAAATACATTCTTATTTTCTGCCTGAGATGTACTCAGCCTATAATCAGGACAAATTATTTACAAATTATTACATCTCACGAGCTAAAATTTCTCTATTAGACTCATGCTAAAGAAAAATACAATATACTACATACAAACCAGGGATGTTGCGAATATCCGCAGCCGCATCCGCAAATGCGGAGCATCCGCATAGATTTGGACATCCGATCAATGCGGATTTTTATGCGGATGCGAATGTCATACGAGTTGCGACAAGAAAAAAAAAAGCGCCGGGGTCTGTGAATGGCGCGTGCCGTTTGCGCGTGACAAATGACCAATGGGAGCGAAAATGCGGCCCAAGTGCGTATCGGCCACGCACAATAGAGGGTTCCGTAGTACCGGCAGTTTTTGATAAGTTTTGTATCGTCAATTTTATCGTATCGTTAGTTTTACACCACTATCAACATCATCTCAGTTACATTCAAAGAAATTTGAACGAAAAATTCCTTTGTACTTGTCAATGACTTATGAAGTCTTCTTAGCCGTGATCATTTTCTTTTTAAATTTAGCATATTTCACTCCCGTGAAATTTTTCCACATATTTTTCAGAATTAACCGTTTAGCTAATAGCTGGTAGAAGGGTCTCTCCCACTGGACAATAACGATTTCTTCTTTTACACTTTGTATATTTCATAAATGGATCCCTAATTCGGAAAATGATCTTGGAAATTGGAATACTCGTAATATTTTTAAAAACCCTATCCAACGACATCACACACGGTGGAGTGGACGCGAAATAAAAACAATTATCCCCGCTTGATGTGTAAGGGAGGTACCATAAATTAAAAAAAAAAAGGTTTTATTACCATTTTGTCGACATCGTTTATATGTATTTGCATTCATGCCAAATTTCAGCTTTGTAGGCTATTCTCTGAGCGAAACCGCGGCGAAACAAACGGACAGACGGACAGATAGACCGAAAATATAAGGGTTCCTTGTTGATTACGGAACCCTAAACACGGTGACAGGATCCGACGCGTTTATTGTGGTGCATCAATTGCCTTGTGTAAATTAATCACGTGATTTTTTTTTAATTATAAAATAAGTGGGCAAACGAGCAAACGGGTCACCTGATGGAAAGCAACTTCCGTCACCCATGGACACTCGCAGCATCAGAAGAGCTGCAGGTGCGTTGCCGGTCTTTTAAGAGGGAGGGAGAGAAACATTCGCATCCGCATCCTTGGATGTGAACCTCTAAAAATCCGCATCCGCATTCGCATCCGCGGATGTGAAAAAAATCGGGATCCGCAACATCCCTGGTACAAACTGATATAAACATTGACGTGGGAGAGCCATGCTTCGGTACGAATGGGCCGGCTCGACCGGAGAAATACCACGTCCTCACAGAAAACCGGCGTGAAAAAGCGCGACCGCTGTGTTTCGCCGAGTGAGTGAGTTTACCGGAGGCCCAATCCCCTACCCTTTTTCTTTCCCTACCCTCCCCTATTTCCTTCCGTACCCTCCCCTATTCCCTTCCGTACCCTCCCCTATTCCCTTCCCTACCCTCCCCTTAAAAGGCCGGCAACGCACCTGCAGCTCTTCTGATGCTGCGAGTGTCCATGGGCGACGGAAGTTGCTTTCCATCAGGTGACCCGTATGCTCGTTTGTCCCCTTATTTCATAAAAAAAAAACATTCGCAAAACATAACTCTTCTTTCGGCGTTGTCAGATGAAAATTGAAATTCGACAAAAATAATGTGCTGTTGTATTTCTTTATAGCACGTCTAGTAAGTTGCATGTGAATTGGGGCGCATCTTAGCAGTTTACCACAGTAAACTCCTGGCACACCAGGAGTAATGTGATTAACACCTACGCTCTCGAGCCAAACAGCTTGACAAACAGTACATCGTAGACGTTTTTTTAGTAGTTAGCTGTCTAATCATGAGTTCTAAGTTTCACCGACTTCAAACCAGATTTAAGTCTATCAAATTATCACCAATTCCCCAGCTGCTGACCAAAGCCCGGGGCATGATCTTCGACAAGACCAAGGTGGTGAAGAACCAGGAGCTGCAGATTGAAGCGCTCAGCAGCCAGGTGCAGTCGCTGAAGGACGTCAACACCATCACCAAGGATCTGCTTGAAATCCGCAACTCGGAGGTCAAAGCTATGGATGTAAGCATACCTATGGACAACTGGGAGGTGGTCCATTGCTCATGGTCACCCTCGCGATCAATACGAATCTAATGATACCGCTCATGCTTGAACCTGACCACTGAAATTGTAGGTCCTCGAGCGTGTTAAGGATTTCCTTAACCGCATTCCATATATTTATATGGAATGCGGTTTGCCTTATCCTGTGAACAAAGACGGTTGTCTATAAATGCTCTAGCCTCACTTAATACAAATACCATCCAATTACCTCTCAACTGCGCAAGCAGGCTACGGAGAGAGTTTTTTCTTATTTGTTGTTGTTGTGTTACAATGATTGAGTTTCCATTATTCATATTAAAACAAATTTCCAGGAGCGTCTTCAGGTTATGGAGTCGCGGTTCAAGGCGGAGAAGGAGCGGTACGACCTGGTGCTGAAGCGCGCGCAGACCTCCAACAACATCAACGACGACCTGCGCAAGGAGTACGAGACGCAGCTCGCCATATTCAAGGTGAGGGTCTGCAGGTGATGGAGTCACGGTTCCAGGCGGAGAAGGAGCGGTACGAGCTGGGGCTGAAGCGCGCGCAGACCTCCAACGACATCACCGACGACCTGCGCAAGGAGTACGAGACGCAACTCGCCATATTCAAGGTAGCGTACAACCTTTTGGAGGAAGTGTATTGATATATAAAGGGCAAATATTTGAGTTTTTCGGGGAATCTTAACATAATTTCCCAAAAAATTCTAATATATCTGTATCAAAGTGTGACGTTACAGAATATCGCACAACACCGACGATATATTTGAAAATATAATATAATAGTTAGGGAGGGGAAGAGGGGATTTCGGGACAAACTCGAGCGTATCAGATTAATATAGGCTACCGAAATGTGTCTAGTTATCTTGGTATAGAAATCAGATTTGTCACGTGGTGGGTTAAAATTTTTTTGTTTCGAATATTGAAAAAATGTCATCGGATCTGTGATCTGTGTCTGTGATATGTTTAGTATATCCCAAAGAAGCTTCCATATAAAGCACTGACGATTCAAAGATTAGGTAAGCCTGTAGGGACATTTAAAACAATAAAAATATTAAGCTTCATATTTTCCTAACTAAGCTTCGCAGATATTTTATTTTGCACTAAACTAAATGATTTAGTCTTTGATGTCTAAAATATATTTATAGTTCACCTAAATAAGCAATTTTCTGAATATATTTTCTTTTTCAAAACTTTATAATGGCTGCAGTTTCTTAAGCCACCGCTTAAATAAAAAAAACACTCTTATTATTTTTTTATCAGTTTTACATAATGTAAAAAACCTACTAGGTGTCCATGACGTTCGAGCGACCACACAATTAGCACCTTGCCTTCCCCTACTATAACTTTTCTGTGTAACCGCTGTCCTTTAAAATGTTATTCTTTTTATTATTCAGGAGCTCCGAGAGAAGTACGAGCAGCGAGTGCAGGCGCTGAACGCCGAAAACGAGCGGCTGAAGGCCGCCGCGGGGACCTCCGCGTAACTTTATACGGAGCCGACAGACAACTCGTAGCCTGCTACGAAATCGTGTAGCTTACTACGAAACTGCGTAGCCTGCTACGAAACTCTGCGTAGCTTGCTACACTATTCGGTGTAGCGCCCAAAGCGTAGCACGCTACGAGCTAGGCAAATAATTCATAGCATGGTACGTGTAGGTCTACCTACTATATAATAATTTTGTACTATTTATTGGATGGACTGTACTGAACTATTTTGTATAATAAAAGGCATCTAAAAGTGGCTAAGATTCAAAAGATTGTACCGCACTTCTTGGTCTTTTAAAGTTTAAAAACTAACTAAAAAGAAACAAAACTTAACTGTTCAGTGCATGTCACAACCCTGTGCCTCGTATGTATAAGACTGTACGATAAATTTTATATACTAGTTATTGTATTTATTAAATAAAAGATTTTTATGTGATTGACTTTGAATTATCATTTACAAAAGAACGTCACAAAATCTTGTTTCATAATATTACGACTTCAAAAATTACTTATTCATAATTTAACGCCTCCGTGGTCCAGTGGTTCAGAGCTCGGCTCTTGACTCGGAGGTCGTGGGTTCGATTCCCGCGTTGGAAACATGTTATTTCCAAGTTTGGTTAGGATAATGCAGGCTGATCACCTGATTGTCTGACAAGTAAGATGATCCATGCGTCGGATGGGCATGTAAAAAGTCGGTCCTGCGCCTGATCTCTCGCCGGTCGTGTCGGTCTGCCGTCCCACTGGGTTATGAGAGTAAAGGAATAGAGAGTGCTCTTGTGTACTGCGCACACACTTGGGCACTATAAAATTACTCCTGCGTAGCTGGCCTGGTTTCCATGAAACCGGCCACCGTCACCGAAACCGGTGTGGGAACTATTATTATTCATAATTTACATTAAAATGTTACAATCTTGTGAATAATATTCTATTTTTAATATACACAAAGAGACTAGCATTATGTATTAATGTCGGGGAAAGATTACATCGCAGTAATCTGTGGAATTAGTTGCGAAGCCGACAGACGAGATTATTTACCATTTGAGATTAACTCATCATCATCATCATCATAGAACTTTATGATTAATATTTTGCTGATGATTGATTTTAGTGGTAATGTGATTACATGACCATACAAATTACAAGGAATTTAGGTTAACGTTATATCGCGTTAACTATGTCATTCTTCGGGATCCACGGTTTGCCAGCACCCGTGGTAAATATACAATGTAGTATTATAATATGTGTAACAGACGTATATATGTACGCGACGTATGTGGCCTAAGGATACCAAAAATTTACCTCAAATATGACAAGCGTTGGATGCTCTAAAAAATAAAAAATAAATCTATAGTCTCTAGATTTAAGACTCCATCTATCCATATTAATAATTTTATAAATGCGAAAGTGTGTCTGTCTATCTGTCTGTTACCTCTTCACGCCAAACCGCTTAACCGATTTTGCTGGGTATATAGATACTTTGAGTCTCGGGAAAGGACATAATTATGCTTATATCTAGGAAAAATGTACTGTAAAATGTAACGAATTTTGACGCAACGGAGTTGGGAGCGTCATCGGCTAATTATAATATAATTCCTAACCATGTACTAGATTCTAGAACGTGCCAAAAATATATATATTCATTACGAGAGCTTAGTTAATACTAAGTCTCATCTGTCTCAACTCACACGTAAACTTCGTCAGAGGTTTCGGAGGTGAGCTCGGGACTCGGTTTACAGACTAATTACACACTAATGGTGGCCATTATACAGCTCGTGGCTTTCGGGGGGCGTTTGGGACTGTGGGGGCGTTTGAGACGATTGGGGCGTTAAAGACGGAGGGTGATTGGGACATTTAAACCGCGTAACAGCCTCATTTCTTTTCGATATTATCACGATATTAAGCTTGGTGATTACTGTTAAATAGACCGGTTACGTTTGTTAATAAAAGAACGTAATGACTGTACTTAAGTAGTATAATTCGAAGCAATAATGCTTTAGCCTCGGCGTGTTTAACAGAAAACTTTATAGCAATGGTCTCATATTACCTAGAAGAGCGTAGTTGCCTGATACAGGCTAATGCCTACTAGGTGACTTCAAACTGATATAGAAAAGATTATTTTTATGTTATTATTATCTTATATCTTTAAACGAGCAATTCTTGCTATATATATATATATATATATATATATATATATATATATATATATATATATATATATATATATATATATATAATTGGAATCTCGGAATCGGCTCTAACGATTTTCATCGGTCAAACAGCTAGTTATAACTAGGGATTGCAATCCGGTGCCATTTTCAATCCGGACCGGATTTGACCGGATTCCCATCAATCCGGCTTGATGAAACTGAACTAACAATCGGAAATCATTCTATTTTTGCTTTGCCAAACTTCTAACGCTCCAAAGAGCAGTAAGTATAGCCTGCAAGAGTGGAATGGCGAAGGTCGGTATCCTTAGCGATTCCAAATCGGCTCTCCAGGCTGTCACCCTTAGTTCCCCTCATCCCCTGGCAGTGCAAACAAGGGCAGCCCTCCGAAAAGCTGCATCTCAGAGGCGGAAGGTTTCCCTGTTTTAGATTATGGCGCACGCAGGGTTGGGAGGGTATGAGAGGAATGACCAATTAACCAAGGAGGCCACGCTGGGATTGAAAAGGAAGCCTGACTACGATCTGTGTCCTGTTTCATTCGTCAAACGTATCTTAAGAGTGGATACGATTGAGGAATGGGACAGAAAATATAAAGTGGACGGGACCGGAGTCACTCTTTTTCTCAAGTGCTGCTGCTGCGTACAAAATAGTAAAGAAAACAGACATCACACACTACACCACACAGATTCTGACCAGCCACCGTGGATTCGCCTTCTACTTGAACATATTCAAGTTGAATGTGGATCCATCGTGTCTGTGCCAGCCGGAAGTCGAGGAGACGGTTCCTCACCTATTAGTCGAGTGCTCAATTTTTGCTAGCAATCGATATGATATTGAACAGAAATTGGACATATCGATAACGGGTAAAAATCTGCCATTCATCCTGGGGGCAAAGAAAGGGAAATTTTCCTGACTTTTTGCAAGACAATCGTGGGGTACTTAATAAGCAAAACTGAAATACTTTATGGGTTATTAGTTAGGTTCTTTGATTTGCTTTTGTACTTGTGCCGTTGTTTTACCAATCTCGATTATTATTGATTTATTTATTGATATTAATGGATTTTATTAATTTTATTGTAAGCATTATTGAATCACTAGTTATAAGAATAATGTAAAGAACGAAAGAAAAGAGCTAAAAATTAAACCAATTGCAAAAAACAAGTCCTGATACTGTATGGGGGATGGATTAAATTATAAAAATATAGCTTATGGCCGAAAGGCCTCTTTAGCTTCTTATGAAAGACTAGTTTACTAATCGGCCTCGTTGTCATTTGTCAGCAAAATAGAATCATAAAAAAGCGAGAAAAAGTTTTTTCACTAGGGGTAACACATTTAAAGTAAGTAATTCAGGCAAGAAAAATATCAGTTTGCCACCAATTGCTAACAAACTTTGGTACTTTATAAAACTGCAGCATAAAAGGGGGAAATCTACTATCAGAGAAGTTGATTCGTAGGCAGATGGGGGACCTACGTAGTTTGGTCGCGTTACGTCAAACCCAGCCGATATCACAATTAACATTAACTTGACATGATCCGACCAAATGACGTTGGTCTGTCAACTGCCTACGAATCAATTTCCTCGATGGTACTTTAACGTTGTTCGTGGCGGCCGAAAAGGAAGATCTTCCGACCGAGCGAGATAGCATGCTCGGTCAGGCCGAAGCCCACTGACGTCATTTCAGACGTTGTATATATTTTGCCGTCGTAAACTTCGATAGTGCGATGCAGGATTTGTTAGGCGAATTGTGGGTACCGCCACAGTACTATCAGAGAAGTTGATTGATAGGCTGATGGCTGACCTACGTAATGTAGGCGCGTTATGTCGACGTAGATCTGCTTGCTGTCTATGAATCAATTTCTGTACAATATTAAATCCTTCCAAACCTTTACTAATTCAATGTACCCACATACTATATAATAACTTGGATGTTGGAAGCAAAAGTTTATAACAGCGCTTTTATCGTTGAAGAGCTTTCGAGAGAATCGTGACGGCGCACTTTGAGGCGGGTTAGATAATGTAGATCAAACTTGTCCAGTTCAGCTGCAAAGCTGTTCCTTTTTAGATCTCGATCTTTGTTGAGCGATGATCAATTTGTTGTTCAAGTTATTCATTTATAGTTTCAAGCCGCTTATACGTTTATTTTATAGTACCTAAGCGATTAATGGGTTTTGGGATAATTTGAGTCCATATTGACTTATAAACTTTAATCTGAGTTGCTAATCGCACTGTAGTTATTATTATTGCTAATAAAATCTATCCTGATAGGCTGGTCTCCAGTTCGCTGGTGGAGGGGTCAATCACGCCATGACAGTTGGTCAGTCACACCATGACAGTTGCGGAATGATGACGTACAAAACGTGAGACCACTTGAATACGTAACTACAAAATATGTAGTATATTGCCTCTTCAATATAATTAGCTTTAGTAAAAAAACTAATTATATTGAAGAGGCAATTACTCAAAATTGGGGCCTCAAATCCAAGATGAACGACAAAATGTTTATCACGCCTAATTGTTTCAGTGAAAATGAAAGCCGGCGTGAAAACTGCCATTGCATTGTATTTCGGGACGCTCTTTACAAGCGGCTCACAAGCGCTCGCGAGGCTTTCAAATGTCGTGACTCGAGCACCTTCCGAGATTCTCATAATGCGCTTATTTCTGTACATTTTGTCACAGTTGTGTACAAAAAGCTGCGAAGAAATGTACAAAAATGACGAAACATTTTTTTACATTTGAACTTTTTCGGAGGAGATCCATTAGTAGGATTGTATTATTTTTATTTTAGACGTGTTCTTACATTAAAATAATTCTAATATACATTTGCTAGCTTATATAGAGGTAGAAAAGTAAAAAAAGTTGTGAGAAATGTGAGTACAACAAAGTTCAGTATACTTTATCCTACGACGCGTTAGGGCCAATTCAGACCGCAACGCGACGCGCGTAGATGCAATTCTAAATATGTATGGTTTTCACAGATTTGCAAGACGTCTCGCGCAATTGAAATCTGTCAAATTCATACAAATTTAGAAATGCATCTACGCGTCGCGTTGCGGTTTGAATTGACCCTCAGAACAACACACGATATCCAACAAAGTTTTTTGAGCAGAGCCCAAAAAACAGTACTTTCACCTACTCGTTGCGGTCGAGACCCATAAGTTTTACAAAATATACGGGAGGTTGACCCGTTTCAACGCGTCGCAACAGACCTCGATTCCCACCTCGACATTTAATTTGTGTCACAAACAAGGCTGTAGAGAAGGGATCGGGTCCCAGATTGGGCGCCGGTGTATATTGGGTGTTTTAAAACAATGGCCGACCGGCAGGCGACTCTAACGAGCTCCGCGCCCGCCCGAGCACGACAAAAGGGCCTGCACACAACTTTAGTGTGTTTTGTGACCTAACCGCGATTCGGATTCCCAAATCAGTTCAACGATTTCATACTGAGGCGGACGTCGCGAATCGCAAAAGAGCTATAAAGTATTTATCCAGGTTCAGGTAAACGGTCTACCGCGTCAGCAGACTCATTTGTGAGACGGTACATCTGTCAGTCACTACTCGCTCGTGAAAATAATGTACAAAACTGTGATTTGCTGTGATATAATTCGATATTTACAAGATGAGCCACTTGAAGCATGAAATCGTCATCCGCGTCATTGATTTCTGCGTTGTGGTTCGTGAACCGACCCTTAAGGGGGGTAAAAAGAGGGAGGGTTATAGAAGAGGGGGGCTATTTGCGTACCTCAGATTAGATCGTTAATACCGCCGTGCTGGGATACATTTTTATTAAGAAGGCGGTAACATGAAAGAATGGCTGAGGCAATTTCTCCTGAATTAGGAATTCTCATTTCGCCGTGTAAATAAAACAGACTTCGCCTCGAACAGTAAAATTATTACGCGGTTTTTATTTGCTGTTATTAGTGTAATTTTCTTAAAGGTCAGCCAATTATATTATAGCAAGCGTAAGCTATTTCTTGGCGGAAGTAAAACTGAAGCAAGAAATACATGTTTCTACTTTCCCATAGGCAGGGCCGGATTTATATTTTTTATGACTGGGTATAGAGTATAGACTATAGGCCACTTTAATTTTGCTGCCTGGTCTATTATATATATATCGAGCCTATGGGCAGCTCTGGATTTATGTATAGGCAGTATATATATATATATATATATATATATATATATATATATATATATATATATATATATATATATATATATATATATACTGCCTATACATAAATCCAGAGCTGCCCATAGGCTCGATTAAAATGCATCCGCCCGAACGCGCGGTGTAGCAGCTAAAACGCTACACACCACATAATTTCTTGGCTGAACTAAACCCGAAGAAAACAAGACATGTTTTCCATAAAGAAATAATACATATCAGATATCAAGCATGGCATTTCAGCGTCGATCATACACCGAGTAACCGATCCTCAGTTTAATGGGATACACGAGTATGGGACATGTTTTATTCAGTGTAACTCGTAACTTGATTGTAGAAAAGAAAGGTCAGTCTGTGTTCAATATCGTCATACAGTTGTACGTCATATATTACAATAAAAAATAGTATTTTCTGTTTGTTGACTTTCAAATCAAGACAAGCACTCTACATAATAAAGTGTGCAATATTAATTACATTTTAGTCTAATTCAATATTTTTTATCCTACTGAAATAAATGTATGTAATTTTGTGTCTTTTTGAAAATCTGTTTAAAGTTTTAATTTCATCATCAACCAAGTGATTTGAGCGCTTTCTACAACTTTTATTTTGTTTCTTTGCTTTAAAGGTCTAATTTAATTTAAACCACTTAATGTAAGAACCATTGATTTTTAGTTAAGAAAGTAATTAAAGTAATAGTAGACTTCAAACCTTTAGTCCTTAGATTTAGAGATACCCTTAAAAGAGTTATATGAAGGAGACATAAGTTTGAATAATTTATGAAACATAAACTTATCTTTATTGTGTCTGTCAGACCCTTTACCTTTCTCCAGAATAAACAACTAGGCTTGGCTGTATCTGAGATCCCTTTTGATGGGCTTTTACTTTTACTGCCCAGATAGAGTTGAATTGTAAAGTAGTCGAGACAAGCCTCCATCGAGCTTTCTCAACAAGATTGGGGATTCAGACTCACAACAAAAGTTTATAAGATCCGTGGCTGAGATACAATGGACGTGTTTATCTTGAAGTCAAAAGGAAGGATAACGATTTTGCAGTCATTGTATAATATTATATATTGTATGATTTGTATGTCGTAGGCTAAACTGGGCTAAACTCTAAAAAAGTCTAAAGGCTGGTCTGATTTTAACAAATGAGATGTCAAAGTATTAGTAATGCTGCCGCGGATCGTGCGCGGGTCACCTTTGTGACCTTTGTTATCGTGTTTGTTATTGTGTTTGTTTACCTTTGTTATAAATTTTTTTTAAATATTAAATTTATCTGGTCTCTGGTAGGATATAGTTTTTTGAAACCTATATTTTTGTTAATTCTGAATGAATTTGAATATGGCATCGTTTACGATTCCAAGAAGATAGCCTATAGCATATATATTCTTTTCTATGAAATGTGTAATTCGAGTAAAAATACGGCTCCCGTGAGATAGATAAGATCTCTACATTCACCAATCCGCGGGCAAAGTCTAGTATTCATTTTTATGGTTTTATTTTTTAGAGGAAATAAACGAGGTAGGTAAAAATACGATTGAAAATAATAAAAAAAAATGTGAATTTTTTTCTCAAACCTGGGGAAAGACACAGGAAAGGTTATTCAGATTTCCAAAACTGTACGATTTTGATCCTTAGATGTCAATTTTGTTTCAACTTCGATCGTGATCCGTATTCCCAAACAATTAATGCGAATCAAAATCGATATCTCAGTGACTAAACTTATAAATTTTTCCATTCTGTTTAGGTATAATAAAAAATGATCGCACGATCGTTCACCAGTGTCGGAAGTTTTTTTCAAAGAAAAGAAACGAGGTAGACAAAAATTGCGATTAAAATAATTAACACGAATAAGTGACACTGAGAAAGGTTTCTCCGACCTGAATCGGAAGTTCATTATCCCTGTCCCGGTAGCTCATTACTTTAATTACACGAAAAACATTTTCCTTTATGACCTTTATTCCCTTCGACGCACTCTCTTGCCCGCAGGGCCGGATCTACCATATTGCTTTTTGGGCTTTAACCCAGGGCCCCGTGAATGTCAATATGAAAGAAACCAATTTTTTTAACCGACTTCAAAGAAGGAGGAGGTTATATGTTTATATATATTTTTGTATGTTCAACGATCACTTTGCCGTTTGTGGACTGATTTTCAAGATTTTTTCGCTATTGTATCGGGTTCGATCCAAATTTAGTACCATGTTCATAGGTGACTTGATGAAGGGGTCCATAAGTAATCGAGGGAATTCCTCGCTATTTATACTAAAACCCCATTTATCTGGATGATATTGTGCTTTCGATTCATCTGAAGTACATACTTCAAATGGAAACTTATAGTGATTTTGGATATATGAAGTATTTCAAGTAAATCTTACCAAAAAGTCAGATTTTGTACTAAGATATACCATGGTTCGAAGATGGTGAACAGATCTCCGACCTCCTTAAATATACATGTTAGGGGGTTTCGACGTTGTTTTAAGAATTGAAGGCATATGCTAATGGTACATTAGATTAATCATCATCATCATCGTCACTACCATTACATCTTGCAACATCACATTATGACTATTATTAGTGTTTTTCAAAGTTTTTTTACATCGAGACGGATATTTTTGATAATTATTCCGCTGTTTGTGGACCGATTCCGAAAATTCTTTTGTTTTTGTGTAGGGTATAATCCGAATTTGGTACAATTATTTCGAAAGTGATGATCTAATGATGGGAGATCCCATCATCAGATCATCACCTTCGTAATAAGCAATCGAGGGAAATTCTTGAAATTTATAAAAACACACATGGTGGTTAAGATGTTGTTTCTAGTAACTCAGGCATGATATGTTACAAATAAGTGAAATTTCATACGAAGGTTTCTCTGGATCCAAAGGCACTGAACAGAACTCCTGAACCTTTAAACATAAAAGTTTGGAAATTTCATTCTTCATTGTTGTCTTTTGCAAAATTCGACTAAACCTCAATTACTTCTGCATCCAATTTTAATTCTTTTGAAGTCGGTACCGACTAAGTTAAGTAAGTTACTAATTAGTAATTACTATGTCAAGGATCTAAGTTCTGAGCCGGTACCGACTTCAAAAGAATTAAAATTAGATGCAGAAGTAGTTGAGGTTTAGTCGAATTTTGAAAAAGGCACCAATGAAGAATAATAATTATTTCCTACTTTTTAGATCATATTAAGAATATTGTTTTTACCTTGGAAGTCGGGTTCAATTTTTTGTTATTAAAATTAAACAGAATATTATGTGCTTTGCAGCCATGCAAATTCTACGACTGATCAAAATCATTCAATTAATTTGATTAAAGTCTACGTTTAGGTGTTGGTGTTTCAAATTGACCCTAAGTAGTATAAGCCCAGGGCTTCTGAACTCACGGTCCAGCCCTGCTTGCCCGGGGCACTCTACGACCGTTTGGTGCCCAAGATAGGTGTTATAATGCTATTCGATATTGAAGAGACTCGTTGACCTTAATTTTTATTGCACCAGGTCAGGGTAAGCAGAAACATGATGGCTAAGTGTTCGTAACACGTCTAAGAATAAAAAAAGACAGTTCTAATATTTAACTTTCTAAAATAATCTATCTTTAACGCCTCCATGGTTCAGTGGTTTGGAGCGTCGTTCTTGACTTGGAGGTCGTATCGGTCACCCACCCCACTGGGTTATAGGAGTTAAGGAATAGACTGCTCTTGGGTTCTGCGCACACACTTGGGCAATATAAAGACTCCCGCATACCTGGCTTGGTTTCAACGAGCGTCACCGATAACAGTGATTTTTGTGTCTTAGATATAATCAATAACGTAACGAATACGTAGCTGTCCATTCTTCCTACATAGCACTCCGATGCTTAAGTCTCGGGAGGAAAGCTTCTAGAGTTATGACCGAGACGCGTGCAGAGTTTCTGTCGTGTTATGAATATGCAAAAGGATTTTATGCGATAGCCTAAATGCATACTATAGTATTCTATTTCAGTTATGGTTGTTTATTTATGATTGTATCATAGTATATCCTGAATTGAAATTCTAAGTTCAAGATTTCCTTTGTCTTTTTTACAAACAAAAATATAATTTAAACTTTTATTATGCTTCGATAAGAGGTAAATTCATCTCTATTGTGATTACCACGATTAGGTAAACGTAGTGCAGGATGTCCTGCAGGTCGATGGGCCGATTTGAAGATAGCGGCGAACAGGGGATGGATGACTAATGATGATGAAATTGTTCTAGAGCCTAGTCTGACTACAAATGAGATGCCTCATACAAAACAACTTGAATTAATTAAAGACGATGAAGTGGAAGAACCAGATAAGTAACATTTTATAACAAGGACAGTTGGTAATCTTTTATTTATAATTTAAACAAACCTTGTCACTTAGGTAAGTAGGTACTTCATTATCTGGCTAATAAATCTGGCTACATATAAAATCCACATTTTCTTTATTTCAAATCATTTTCCAGGCCCTAAAGACTACATTTATGCAAAAGCGGCAATTTTTTTACTGTTACTTCCCTGCTTCTTCCACTCGTGTCTTCAATTGCTACTTTCACTTAAAGCCTTAAAAATGGTGAAGTTCACAAAATAGCAATGAAATAATACTCCGCGTTGAAAGTGAAATCCGAAGTTGGTTAAAGCAGTGTCGACTTACCAACTTAATTAACCTCGTCTTCTTCGATTTCAGCACCGGATTACATTCCGAATATCCTAAACCAGGCGTCACCAACTAGTTTCGCTCGGGGTCCATTTTAAGAAATGAAATGACCTTCACGGTCCACATATCTATAATATAAAAATGAGTCGCTGAATGTGTTGCTAAGCGCAAAACTCGAGAACGGCTGAACGGATTGGACTAATTTTAGTCTTAAAATATTCGTAGAAGTCCAGGGAAGGTTTTTAAGTGACACGAAGTTCACCGGGACAGCTAGTTTCATAAAAATATTTATTAAACAAAGGTAATTACTGAAATTACAAAGGTATTTATTTACATATCAATGAGAAAAGTGTAAATTTTGTTGCCAATTATCTGTCTGATGTTTGGAGTGAAATTGGTGCAAGCTATTGACATTAAATCCTGGAGATGTTCATCAGTAAGTCGGGACCGAAATGTATTTTCAACGGGTCGGCGGTCCGGATGCGGACCGCGTTCCGCCATTTAAGTAAGTGAACCGAAGTGTAAGAGTAGGTTCACATGGCATTGTACTGCACGTTTTTTTGCAGTGTACGTCTTAGCATTCATACGCCGATTGTAGTGCAACAAATCGTGCAGTACAATCGACGTGTCACATGTGAATGGTTCTATTTACATTGTATGCGCCACTGTTTAATCGTTAAGACGTATACTGCAATAAAACGTAAAAAAAAATGTGCAGGATTGTGCCGTGTGAACTTAGCCTGACGATGTCAAAAAATAATAGGAGAAGGCTACCGCCCGCCGTAGATCATAATTTATTGTCGTTGTTGTCATGTATCCCGAATAACGAGCTATTATTAAAACCAATAGGAATGCAAACCACAGAGCGTAAGTGTCTGAATATTGGTGTGCGCTAAACTACGAATAATAAAAACTAAAAGGATCTAAATTGAAACCGGTACATGCATGAGATTTACGTTTCCTTATTATATTTCATGTTCTGAATAATACTTCCATCCAATTACGAGGAAAATTGAATATATTACGGGGAATAAAATATGATCACAAAAATTGGGCGCGCGATCGACGCGGAACACAATTAGGTAGCAAACAGTGATCCCTGGTGTACACTTGTTTTATTCTCGTCTTAAATAACGTTAGACGTTCCATAAATTATCTAAATATATTTTTTACATTCACAGTATTAATGTTCAGGAAAGGTTTTTAAATGATGGGAAATTTTTAAAACTGTTCATTGCACAGCACAGTTGATATAATATATTGCTGCGACAAAACAACGTGTATCGAGGCAGTTAATGTAACCGAGTCCATCCAATATTCATTTCGGGCTATGGTGGTGATCCCTCATGGCTTAGAGTCCATTATGGTACAAGCTACAGCAATTATGAATGTGTACAGGGAGGTATTATTTATCTTTGATTGCCGATGATCAACGTTAATTTTGGATGGTATAGAAGTGGCAGTCATGTGGGTCTCGATTACTTACCTGGTTTAATTCTGTGACACAATTTACAGTACCTAACTAATAAATTTAAATAAGGGTTATTATTTTATCGCAAAACAGTGCTAATTACACTTATTATTATCGGATTAACTTATTTTGTACATCAGTGGCTTAACCGAATTCGTATGGGCCGGCTAATGAGGTTATAATGGGAGCAGGCCCCGGATTACGGCCTCACAACCTGTATTAAGCCGGCAACTGGCGTCATAAGCCGGTGTATACGTGATTATGTTAATTTTAAATGATCCCGCATCATACTCTGCAGGTCACTTAACTTTATACTGAGAGGTTGTTCCGGTGACGTAAATTGTTAGATGTGCCGAAAGGTGGCGTTCGGATCCTTGCCAGGAGCGACCGCGACCGAATTTTTTTTAATAAAATACCACTTTACTAGGCTAAAGGGTTCATTCTCTACCGACAGTAGTCTAGCGATCCATATGCCGCCGCTTTGTAGTGGTGTAGAGCTAAATGAAACCTGTAGACTAGTTCATAAAGGGGGCCGAATAAGTACCGACAGATCCATAAAAACAGCAAAAGCCAGTTTTTTGTTGTTGTTCATTGATAGAAACAACTGGCTTTGCAATGGCAAAGCCACTATAATAATTATGAAATAAAGAAATCTATTGATACATTTACTGAATGTTGATTTAAATTACAAAATAAGTTGAAGCCTTGGCTTGTATAACGTATTTATGGTCTATGTATTATGACAAGCACTGACATGATTGTATTAGAAATATGGTATGAAAGTATGTAGAGTTTTGAGGTGAATATAAGATATTATACAGTCCACGGTGTTTTCTTCATGGTCTTCGAGCAGCCGGATGTAACAAAAGAGCCAGCGTATTATGTGGATAAGCTGTTAAGTAAATAGATTTATTTAAGAGATGAGTATTGAAATACGAGAAAATTTGTAGCGGTTTCCTTGGCGACATACAAACAAGTAATTTGGAAATATATTTTATCTTTGATTTTTCTTTACTGTTATTATTTGCAAGAATGGAAGGTTTAATGAGAGTGCAGAAACATTTACGAGTCCAAATGTTGAACGAGTATACAAAGTTTCAAAACATAACTCATGATGGCAAAATATCTCAATCTTATATAGAGGTGAGACTAGAGAGCTTAGAGAATACTTGGAAAAGATTCGAATCTAACCATTTTAAGCTGCTAACAATGGAGGAATTGCAAGAAGAATGTAGCTATTTAGTAGATAATATTTTTGAAGAAGGAAAGGAAGTTTTCTTGGAATACAAGGGAAAGTTGAGGGAATACCGGATGGATCATAGCTTGAATGGGCAAAAATCAGTAACGTTGCCAGAAATAACCATACCGATTTTCTCTGGACATTACGATGAATGGCCGTCATTCCACGACTTGTTTGAGACAGTTATACACAGAAATTCAAATTTAGCTAACGTAGAAAAACTGTATTATCTGAAGGCCCACATTAAAGGAGATCCAGAGCAGCTGCTTAGACATGTACCAATTACTGCAGAGAATTATGAGAAGTGTTGGGAATTGATTAATAGAAGATACAGTAATAGGCGATATATAGCTAACAACATATTAATACGCTTATTTGATCAGGAAAATATAACTGTGGAGAGAAGCAGTGAATTTAAAAGACTTCTAGATACAACAAATGAGTGTTTAAGTGCCTTGTCGAATTTAGGTTTCGATGTTTCGACTTGGGACATACTAATTAATCATATTGTCACTCAAAAACTAGACCAAGGTTCTAAAAGGGAATGGGAACAGAACATTAGTGATAACATAGAAAACTTACCTACTTATACGGAACTAACAAAATTTTTAGAAGCAAAATTTATAACATTAGAAATTTTAGAATTGGAAAAGAGAGAGACAAAACAAGAACCAAATGTCGACAAACGGCCAAGATCAGAGCTGAGAGAGAGTGGGCCAAAATTGAAGCCGGTACATAGAGCACAAGTTTTCCATGTTGTTGCTGCAACGTGTGGATATTGTAAGGAGGGTCACAAGATAGAAGAGTGTCAAAAGTTTCGACAAATGGAAATGAGTAGTAGATTAGATTTTGTTAATAGAAATAGATTATGTTTTAATTGTTTAGGGTCATACCATAGGGCATCTAGGTGTAAGCGATCCAATGGTTGTCAATGTTGCCATAGGCGGCATCACACGTTATTGCACGCAGAAAAGCAACATGGTAGTTCACGAGGGTTGAATTGTACGAGAAAGCAGTGTCATGTAGCCTTTAATAAAACTATATGTTATGACAAGGAAACATCGGTCAGAAGCAGGTCAGCAAATTTAGTGGACGATTATAATAGTATTCGTTATAATATTAGAGGTTGCGGGAAATAAAAGATAGGGTTATTTAATGTTGTGAACAGAGTAGTTTTCGCAACGTAGAATATGCGAGTGTTTTTTAATTGAAAGTCTATTTAGTTTTGGAAAAATATGTTATTGAGGTTTTTTTTCTACACTACCTATTGATTGTGGTGTTAGTTAAAAAAGGTAACTTAACGTAACAAAGTATTTATTGAGTTTGTTTTTATGTGTCGTAGTTTTAAATGAGGATGCTATTTCGCTTTAAAGTTATGTACGGTAGGGCTAGAGTAGTTATTATTGTGAATTGTAGTAATTTTATGATGTAAGACTTTCTAGTAGGCATGTTTGTTTTGCTATAAAGAGATTATATTTGTGACGATTTAATGTACAGTTATGAATATTAACTAATATATTCATGGGGGGGAGTGTATAACGTATTTATGGTCTATGTATTATGAATGTGATCTGAAAACTTTTTAGACAGAAGTATTGAATAGCTATGCAATATTTTGCTTGGCCTATGATCATTCACGTGGTCTACTTCTTATCTGTGCCAAAGAACAGAAAAATAATTGCTCCAGTAGTTCATGAGATAAGCCCTTTCAAATAATTTCCCCTGTTTTTTCCACAATATTTTCCTCTATTTCTTCGCTCCTATTATAGTCTTAGCGTGATAAAATATAGCCTTCCTCGATAAATGAGCTATCTAACACTGAAATAGTTTTTCATATCGGACAAACGAACAAACAAACTCTTCCGCTTTATAATATTAGTATAGATTACTTTGAAATTAATGAAGTCGTTTAGTTTGAATTGATTGATGTACAATCATAATAAAGCTTTCCAAGATTTCTTAGAACCTTTCTCAATTCTGCCAACTTCGTTTTGGAAATTAAATATTTCAACTGTAGAGCTCCTCACTTTACTATTTAACATGGATCAGCGGGATTCTTATAACTTGGTATTTAAATTGGTAATTTGTATTGATAATTCAGAATTAAAATATTATCATACCCATTCTTTTATAATGAAATGTTACTGTATAACTAAGTGATACTAGGTACTTTAGGTGCCCCTATATTGCACAGCTATAAACGATCACCCATTAGTTTTATGTAGTTTATAGTGCGTCATGTCAATTTGTTGTTATTCTTCTGTGTTATAAACTCTGGCTGTGCTCTTAGTCCATATATGTTTAATAAAGATATTTTTGTTTTATTTTATACTTTTATAAAAATAATAATTGTATGGACCAACTTATGATACATTTTTCAAAGAGACATAGAAGTTAAAATTAGCTCTTTCAGCGCTGCTATTTTTAACCGACTTCCAAAAAACGAGGAGGTTATATGTTCGGCTGTGGATATATATTATTTTATTTTTGTTCTCGGTGAACTCTTTATAAACACCCTAAAATTTTGTCACTGAGTTTTGTGTATGTATTGATGTAATAAAACGGAAAAAATCAGTAACGTAAAATGGTAAAATGGTGCCAACAGGGTAAAGATAAGAGGATTTTAATCTGGAGCAGATGACGTCACGTAAAATATTCAGCTCTCGACCTGGATGGGAACGAGACTGTAATGCGATGCGATTGTGAATTATTAATCATGATGAGATCGTACTAATTAGCGATTACTTATTACGAAAGAGGTTGCACGTTGAGAGGTTTATCATAATAAATACCACACGTAACACTTTAGTCGGGTAATAAATCTGCATTTTGATTGCTTGTTTACATACTTTTCCAAATATATTGGATTTTATATTTATATTTATATTTAACAGTTTATTGCACACAAAAACATTTAACAAATTATACAGATGAAGAAAAACGACACAAAAGGTACTGCTTATCTCTAAAGAAATTTCTTCCAGCAGCCCTAAGAAGAGAAATTTGAACACAAACAACAGATAGGGCGTGCAAAAACAGAAACGAATAATATAAATTATAACTATGTAAGTAATACTAAATTATTATTATACATATTATGTTCAACAAAAAAAAAACAAAATAACTAATACTATACTTACTAATAATAATAACAAACTATAATATTAGAATACATACTATACTATAAACTATAAATATTTACTAAAATAAATACATGCTATATGTATATTTAATAATCATAGTTGGATTCGGTATTGAGGTAGTGCTCCTTTAAGCGTCTTTTAAAGACAGTTATTGTAGGACTATCACGGATGGCGTGGGGGAGGGAATTCCACAATCTGACTGCATGAACAGTAAAGGAGTAGGAAAAGAAGTTGGAGCGATGGGAGGGGAGGGAAAGGTTTGTTCTAACATTAGGTCTACAAGGGACGTCTAAGGATCGTGAAAAATTAAAACGCTCTACGAGGTAAGAGGGGGACAAAGGGTTATAAAGGATATTATAAAGGAGGGAGAGAATATGGATATTTCGCCGAAGGCGAATCGGAAGCCACCTTAGCTGTGACCGAAAAGCAGAGACATGGTCATACTTTTTAAGACCAAAGACAAAACGAATGCAAAGATTTTGCAAACTTTCTAACTTTGTCAGCAATTCTTCGGTTACATCTAGGTAGCAGGAGTCAGCATAATCGAGGATAGGGAAAATGAGTGACTGGACTAGGGAAATTTTAGTTTTGAAAGGCAAAAAGTTCTGAAGACGCTTAAGCATGTGTATCGAGTGGAATATTTTTCTACTTACCTCATTGACTTGAGGTTGCCAGGACAGATTGCTATCAATGATTATTCCGAGGTTTTTCGCAGAGTGTGTGTAAGCAATCGGAGTATCATTATATATAACTCTGGGCACATCATTTAGCCTCTGTGTCATGTACCTGCTACCGACAATTATTGCCTGTGATTTATTGGGATTGACTAAGAGTCCAAACGATTTTGCCCAGTTTGCTATTCGTTGTAGGTCTGCATTGATGTCCTTGACCGCTGTACCAATATCATCAACATGAGAACGACGATATATTTGCAAGTCGTCTGCGTAGAGATGAAAGTTACATGACAAAATTATTAAGGTGACTGTGTTTATAAAAATTGAAAAAAGGAGAGGAGAAAGAACACCACCCTGAGGAACCCCCGCATCGAGATCACACCAGTCAGAGGTAGCCTCACCATAGCGGACCCGCTGCGAGCGCCCCCGAAGATAGGAGTCGAACCAGTCTATCACTGCGGATGATATATTGAGGGAACGAAGGACAGAAAGGAAGATGTCGAAGTCAACTGAATTAAAAGCACTGCTAAAGTCAAGGAGTACCAGGATAGTTATACATTTTTCCTCCATAGCTAGACGTAAATCGTCAGTAACTTTTAGCAGTGCTGTAACAGTACTGTGACCAGGACGGAAACCGGATTGAAAGGAAGAGAGCAAATTATTAGAGGTAAGGAATTGGGAAAGCTGTTTGTGGACAATGTTTTCAAGGACTTTGGAGAGGTAGGGCAAAATAGAGATTGGTCTAAATTGGGCTAAGGAAGAGGGATTAGGGGTTTTAGGTAAAGGAATTACGTTAGCACGTTTCCATGCTAAAGGGAAAGAACTCGTTGACAAGGAGTGATTAAAAATATGAGTTAGAATTGGCAAGAGTTCAGGAATTGAAAGGGAAATTATGCGGGGACTAAGGTCATCATTCCCTACAGCAGTAGATGTTATAGCTGTGATGTGTTTCTTAACATCGTCCTCAGTGACAGGCCGGAACGAAAATGGAGTACAGGAGGGGATAGGGAAAGAGGAGATATGGGAAATCGTGCGCGCTTTGGTATCTCGATCAACGCTTATAGGCGGTTTAGAGAAATGGTTGTTAAGAGCGTTGATATCTACCGACGTGCTATCTAAACAAACCGAAGACTTTCCTATACCAAGGGACGAAAGGAATTTCCAGAGTTGGGAGGGGTTACTTTGGTCAATTGTAGAATGTATGTGGTGTCTTTTTGAATCTCTACACAGACGACTGCAATGGTTTCGGAGGAACTTATACTTAGCCAAATTTGTCTCAGTTGGTCTTTTACGGTATTGACACAGAGCTCGGTTACGCTTAGCCATCATGTTTAATATTTCCTGAGTGAGCCAAGGTGCCGGTGCATATTTAACTTTAACTTTTCTAAATGGAGCATAAGTGTCAAATATCCGTGTCAATATATCACTGAATATTGATACTTTTAGATCGATATCGCAGGCCGAGTGGACACGAGACCAGTCAGCATTAGATATGTCATGCTTAAGAGCCTTCAGATCCAAACCCTTAAAACTACGTAGGATGAGGAACTTAGGTTTTTTACGAGGTGGTTTGAGCTTAAGGGAAAGGAAAACTAGGTCATGGTGAGAGAGGTTACATGGAAATTGGCCATGGGTTGCAATAAGATCGGGTGAGGAGGTGATAAGAAGAATTTATTAAAAATGTACGTAGTGTATAGTAATGCTTTACACGCCACTGGAAAATATTTAGGCTAGTTGTATATTATTGGCACGGGCGTATATATAGCTTTGATAAGGTTAGTTCCCTAACATAATAAAGCGGCCAAGTGCAAGTTGGACTCGCCCATGAAGGGTTCTGCAGCAGCTTAAATACCTACTCTGCCTACGGACACGCTCCACAGTATAATAATTATTATTATATTGTAAATAAAAAAAAATACATGTACCTCGCCGATGAAAATCGGTGGGTACATAATATATTGTCGATTGGACAGGTAAGATGGATAGTAATGAGGGGTCCGGACTCCGGACCCCCAGGACCTCCCCCCCCTTATATACGCCCATGATTATTGGTTTTAAAGTTAATTTGAACTATAATTATGAAAACAAAGCTTAAGCTAAAAACTTTCAGTCAATAAAGAGAGACAGAGTTTTATTTTATGTCACCTTAAAACCGTTTAAAATAATTTCGTCGTTGTCGTCTCCAAACTGGTATATAATTGAGACTTCGTTTCATAAAATCAATGAAAAAAATATATTGTTAGAGCTATATTGTACTTTTTATTTATTTGTTAGCAAAATTGTGTGGGTTATGTGTTTATCTCTTTTGTTTATCTAATTGTATTTATTTTAAGATTATAATATTGTTACGTGCTAGGGTTCGAGGATTTGGAGAGAAAGACCTGGTGACTCTCTTGAAGACTTTATTAACACTGCACTAAACACTAGGTCACAACACTTAGCACTAGGTCCAATCACTAAGCACTATCACTGTCCTAGGTCGTAGCCAAGTCGCAGGTTTCACTGGTTCACTCACTATTGATCACTTGTGTTCACTCCGAAATCGCCTTGATGAAAGCTCGAAACAAACTGACTTGCCGTGCCTGCCTGCGGCTCTTTTTATATGGCGAGACGAATTCCAGAAATTTCCCGATTCACGTAAACAAGTAAACAACCGTGGGAAATTTCTAGGCGGCTCGGGCATGTACCACAATAAAACTGCCGTCCTTGCGATAAGTGCAGTAAGTTGAATTTAATTTAGACCTTATGGACTCAGTCATAAGGTCTAAATTCAAACACGCTAACAAATAAAGGGTAAACACGTAAACAAACATTGGACCTTTTTAGAAGGTTCGAGTATGTACTTGCGCACCACGTGTCCGTATACCATGTACCGTAACACTACTCCCCTCTTAGAGATGCTCGTCCCGAGCATCATTGTTACTGCCATGGTAACGCGCCAGGCTGTTCCTACGACTACTCCTGGTCTGTGGTCCCTTTACAGCAGCGCAAGTAGTGCATTTGCGGCACCAATCCTGTACATCATCTCGACAATGCAACCAGTAGAATCGTTCTCGCACTTTCGTTAACGTCCTCTTTACTCCTAGATGACCTCCTGATACGCCATCATGCATTTCACGGAGAACATCCGGTACTCTCGTTCTTGGGACAACTATCTGAAGATGGAACTCTCTGCCGTTGGTCTTCTCCCATTTCCGGTAAAGTATCCCGTTTTGAAGAATCAGACTGTCCCATTGCGCCCAGTACGCCTTAGTGACAGCGCCAGTGGGTGCCACCTCACTCCAGATTGGCTTTACGTCATCCCGTTTCTTCCATGTGATGATGTGTCGAAGGTCGTCATCTCTTTCTTGAGCCTCTCTCATACCATCATTCTCCCATGGACCCAAAGGACTTGTTTTCGTTAACTTTAATGTTACTTCATTAGATTCCTGCTTAACACAATGTTTGCAGTCTTCTGAACACGGCCTTCGTGAGAGTGCGTCGGCATTCCCATGCGACTTTCCGCTGCGGTGTTCCGTCTTGAAGTCATACTCCTGGAGTTGTTCTATCCATCGAGCTACTTGGCCTTCTGGGTTCTTGAATTGTAGTAGCCACTTCAAGGCTGCGTGATCAGTTCGCAGTAGAAACTGTCTGCCGATGAGATACTTGCTGAAATGTTGTAGGGTCTTTACGACAGCCAAGAGTTCTCTTCTTGTCACACAGTAGTTTCTCTCTGGCTTAGATAAAGATTTGCTGAAATATGCAATTACAACTTCTCTTTCACCCTGTTTTTGAGATAACACCCCTCCAATGGCCGTGTTGCTTGCGTCCGTGTCGACTATAAACTGACCTTCAGGTTGTGGATACCCCAGGATTGGTGTTTCACACAGATGTTTCTTTAGTTTCTGAAAAGAATCTTCGGAAGTCTCGCTCCAAATAAACTGTCGTTTATCTTCTGTCAGCCGATGTAATGGCTTGGCTATCTCTGAGAATCCCTTAACAAAACGCCTGTAGTAGGAGCATAGGCCGAGAAATGCCCGCACTTCGGTTTTGTTCTTAGGGGTTGGCCAATTTTGGACTGCTTCTAGTTTCTCCGGGTCCGTCTGAATTCCATCACTGGAGATAACATGGCCGAGATAGTTCACCTTACTCCTGAATAAACGACACTTTTTCGGATTCAACTTTAACTTGGCCCCCTCTATTTTGGCGAAAACTCGTTCTAAGTTTCGCAAATGGTCCTCGAAGTCGCGGCCAACAATGATGACGTCGTCCAAGTAGACTAAGCAAGCCTCTCCTACTAAGCCTGCCAGTACACACTCCATGAGTCGCTCAAATGTGGCAGGTGCGTTGCACAATCCAAAGGGCATGACGTTAAACTGCCATAAACCTTTACCGGTGGAGAAAGCTGTCTTCTCTTTGTCTTTTGGATGAATTTCCACCTGCCAGTATCCAGATTTCAGGTCCAGGGTCGAGAACCATTTCATGCCACTCAAGGTATCCAGAGTGTCGTCAATTCGAGGTAATGGATAACTGTCCTTCTTGGTGACATCATTGAGACGTCTGTAGTCCACACAAAATCTTGTGCTGCCATCTTTCTTCTTCACTAATACAACCGGTGAGCACCACGGACTTGCAGACGGTTCAATGATCTTATGCCTTCTCATGTCCTCCAAAAGGCCTTCAACTTCTTTTTCCTTTGCAATGGGTATCCGTCTTGCTCGTTGACGAATTGGGTTCTCGCTTCCGGTATCTATCCTGTGCTGAACCATCGACGTTCTTCCAAGGTCGCCTTCCTGACTGGAGAAGATATTCGCGTGGCGTTGTAAAAACTTCTTGGCTTTCATGCCCTGCGAATAAGTCAGATTACTCTTGCAGTCATCGAGTAGCTCAGTCACTATTCCATAGTTGCTGGTGTTTGCTGAGCCTGAGCCTGTGATCGAACTACACTTTCTCATCCAGACAACTTCCTCGCACTTTCCAATGACGTCACCTTTGTTCAAGCAGATCTCGCGATCAGCAAGATTCAAAACCCTGACCACAGCGTTACTGCTTCCACTAACAAGGGTTCTCGCCGTCATCAGTTTTTGCGCTGATGTCTTGGTAGGTGTGTCTTCGATCAACACGCATCTATTTAACTTCTTCTTTCCAGCTGGCGGTAGTTTCACCAGCACTCTAGCTTCCGCTCGTCCAGGTATTATGACTTTCTTTACACATTCAACTTTCCCGCAGGTGCCTCCAAGGATGAAAATTTCTTCTTCACCACACTTGAAAACTCCGTCAGCGACATTAATTCTACAGTTGTGCTTCTTCATGAAATCCAAACCCAAGATGCAATCATCCATAATCTCAGCCACGATAACGTCATGAGGGTATGAGAACTCCCCCACATTCATCGTAACTGACATTTCTCCCAGGACGGGTATTGGCTGACCGGAGGCGGTAAGAAGCCGACAGTTAATTCTCCTCTTGTGCCTCCTTGCGGCTTTTATCAAATTTGGGTTCACTATTGTTCTAGAGGCTCCTGTGTCTAGAGTCATTTTGCAATCCGTACCGTTAATAGTCCCCTGAATCACCAGACTAGTCCCGCTGCTTGCTTGGGAGACAACCGTTATTGGGGCTTCCTCCGTGTCAGCCAGCACTCGCCCCTTAGTCCTGGCTTTTATTCGTTTCCCTGCTCCCGGGCAGGGGACGAAGCCCCTTGCTTCTTCAGCTCCTCCATTTGTTCCTCGAGCCTTTTCATTCTTGCCATCTGGGTCTCCTTCTGCGGGCAGTTGAGCTGGAGATGGCCCCTCTCGCCGCACTTGTAGCACATGGCTCCAAAACTTTTCTTCGTGGGAGCCTTGACCTCCTTGACTTCCTCAGAGACCTCGTGGATCTTATGGGTCTGTCGTATGTCACGGCGAACAGCCTCGACTTCCAAAGCATGCGCCAATGCTTCCTTAAGCGAGGTGTGGTGACGAAGCCTCACTGCAGCTCTGACCTCCAGATCCCTGATTCCGTCGACAAATGCTTGCACAATATTGGAGTCGACCATCTTGGCGTCAGCTCCTGGGTGTGCCTTCTTGACGAGTTTTTCAATTTCCAACGCCCATTGTTGTAATCCTTCTCCTGAGCGTTGGACTCTGTCACGCAGTTGGGCACGAAACACGTGCTCCAGGTGTCGCTCCCCGTATCTGGATTCAAGGGCCTCCATCAGGTCTTTGAACCCATTTCCTGTATGTGCTTCCAGGACCGACAAGGCTTGCCCTCTGAGCGCGACAGTGAGAGCGGTCAGGCATTGTTCGTCAGACCAACCGTTGGCAGAAGCAACAGTCTGGAATTGCTGACGGTAAGCGTTCCAAGAAGTAGTGCCGTCGTATGGCGGTACTTTTACTCGTGGCCCGTGTGCCACTCCGGAAGTTCCACTACACGTCGCGACTCCTGTGGTTTCCAGGCGCACTACTTTTTTTTGTAGTTCAGTGAGGCCAGTTTTCACATTTTCCACATCAACCCCTAACCCGGTAACTCGTTCGTCGATTACGTCGACATCTTTACGAAGCTTAGTCACCGTGTCACTGACATCCTTTATAGCTAAAAGCGCTTTCTCTTGGAGGTCCTTTTGTTGCTCTTGTGACTCTTGCAAAGCGCCGAGCTTGCGGTCTTGTGACTCTTGCAAAGCGCCGAGCTTGCGGTCTTGGGCCTCCATCATTGCCCTTTGAGAATCTTTCAACGCCTGACTTTCAGCTTTTTGAGACTCCTGCAAAGCCTGAATTAATTCAATTATGCTTTCCAATTGAAGGGCCATTTGAGGGGCCGTAGAAACTACGGGCGTAGCAGGATAGATGGAACTAGTCGACGGGGCCTGAGCAGGCGGGGCCCAGTGGGCGGCGCCAGTGGGCGTGGCCTGAGTGGGCGGGGCCTGGTGGGCGGAGCCAGTGGGCGTGGCCACGCCCAAAGTGGGCGGAGCCTGAGGGGCGTGGCCAGTGGGCGTGTCCCGGTGGGCGGAGCCAGTGGGCGTGGCTTCGCCCAAAGTGGGCGGAGCCTGGTGGGCGTGGTCAGTGGGCGGAGCCAGGTGGGCGGGGCCAGTGAGTGGGACCTGTCCCTCAGTGGGTGGAGCTTGGTCCCCAGTGGGTGTGGCCTCCGCAACTCCCCTCTCGGAGTCAATGGCAGCAGCTCGCTGCGCCCTTGTCCTGACACTCCCCTTGAAGTCCTCTCTCGGAGTCAATGGCATCTCCAAATCGCACTTCTGACACCAGTTGTTACGTGCTAGGGTTCGAGGATTTGGAGAGAAAGACCTGGTGACTCTCTTGAAGACTTTATTAACACTGCACTAAACACTAGGTCACAACACTTAGCACTAGGTCCAATCACTAAGCACTATCACTGTCCTAGGTCGTAGCCAAGTCGCAGGTTTCACTGGTTCACTCACTATTGATCACTTGTGTTCACTCCGAAATCGCCTTGATGAAAGCTCGAAACAAACTGACTTGCCGTGCCTGCCTGCGGCTCTTTTTATATGGCGAGACGAATTCCAGAAATTTCCCGATTCACGTAAACAAGTAAACAACCGTGGGAAATTTCTAGGCGGCTCGGGCATGTACCACAATAAAACTGCCGTCCTTGCGATAAGTGCAGTAAGTTGAATTTAATTTAGACCTTATGGACTCAGTCATAAGGTCTAAATTCAAACACGCTAACAAATAAAGGGTAAACACGTAAACAAACATTGGACCTTTTTAGAAGGTTCGAGTATGTACTTGCGCACCACGTGTCCGTATACCATGTACCGTAACAATATATAGGTATAACATGTAACTGTATTTTGTTCCATTAAAGAAAATATATAAGCTACAAGCGTGCTCATGATGGTCAAACGGATTAAATTTTAAATTCAAGGCGATTAGGAAACAATTTCGCGACAAGCCCACTCTTACAAGGTTGAAATTAAATTAAGATTTTATCCCGTAAGCGCTACGAGTATCTGAGCGGATCTTCGTAGCGGCTGTTGATAGGCTACAAGGTTTTGATTCTAGTAACTCGAATGTTCCTTCGATTGTTATATTTTCGAGCACAATCGCAGCCTTTAATTTTGGGGGTTACACGAGATGTTTAGGAAGTGTCATATTATACAGGCACAAAACCAATGTCGAAATAGAAGAGTAACATAATACTTACCTTGGCGGTAAGTATTAAGCCTATGGGCGGTATCCCTGGGATCAGCTCCACGATCGAGCATGTGGCATCTTTCCCGCGCGTAAAATACGTGTATGGGCGCAAGTGAGATATAAAGCAACATTCGAGATAATAATATGAGAATCGGGCTCCACGTTACAGACTGTGAAAAGTTTTTTCACCACAAGGACCTTTATGCCAATAGCATAAGGATCACTATCATAGAGACTCAGAGTCAAATAAATTCTGAACAAGGTATAGGCCGCGCTACAGGTACTCGCAGATACATTACGGAAATGACTTTTAGATGGAAAATCTGACGGTTTTTATATTTTAAAGTTGCCGAAGAAAGTTTTTGCTCGTATTTATTCTTGCGCATTTCAGGATTTTCTTACTTTTAAAAATGGTTTTCGGATACAACATCCATAAGACAAAATGAATACAATATTTGTTTTTGTTTTTGTGTGACAAGTTTTTTTTTCTTTTTCCCCACATAGACAGCAAGTTTAGCTTATCAGTTAAGGAAAACATTTAGAAGTCTATGGCAGTCGTTATTTAGTTAAAATTATAAAATTAAAATATTACGATAGTCGCAATCAATCAGCTAGACTTGACATAATGCGACCACATTGCGAAGGTACACCATCTGCATACTTATCAATTTCTCTGAAAGTACATACAATTTGTATTTTGGTTCTTAATAAAAAATACAATCCAATATTGTTTTATTTAACAGTACTATGTCGTTACATAACTTGCTCTATATAACCTGGATTGCAAACGGCCGCGGCATTAAAAACTTTTATAAGCTATAATAAAAGTGAATGTGGCGGAAAAACGATTGCGAAATCCGTTTGAGCTATTATCCGGCTTGCAGGTGCGCCGTGCAGCTTCCATAGCTTATGACCAGCTGTTGCTCCTACCCTGGGTCGGTAATCTGCTTATCGGATGAGGATATATTGATAACAAGAGCTTTATCCGGCTAAAGAGCTTTATCAATATATAATCATAAAAATGGATGAAGCCGCAAATTTCGCCTGTTATATTATTTTTATAAGAGATATTTACACAGCTATAATCATTTAAGATCCGCTGTCTTTGTATTATCATGTGATGTTTCCAATATCTCTTGCATAGTTTTAAAGATTAAAGGGAAAAAAACTGCCAAGTGCGAGTCGAGAGAAGGGTTCCGTACCATTATAGAGCAAAATTAGACCGATATTAATTGTGTTTTTTGTATGGGAGCCCCTCTTAATTCTTTATTTAATATTAATATTATTACTAAATATTAAATTAAATTAAGGATTGTGTGCAAAATTCAAGTCCTGTTGCTATTATTGATATAGAGCAAAAAAGGCCAAAAAAAATCACGTTTGTTGTATGGGAGCCCCCCTTAAATATTAATTTTATCTTGTTTTTAGTATTTGTTGTTATAGCGGCGACAAATATACACAATCTGTGAAAATTTCATCTCTATAGATATTACCGTTCTTGAGTTACAGCCTGGAGACTTACAGAGAGACAGACGGACAGACGGACAGACAACGAAGTCATAGGCCCGTATTTTTGGTCAGTACTTAAGAAGCGCCTCGGCCTCAAGACGCGGTTCGCCTCTGTGATTGGTCCAAATTTTGACAGCCAACAATCACAGAGCCTGAAACGTGTCCTGAGGCCGAGGCGCTTCTTAAGTACTGACCAAAAATACGGGTATTAGTAATAGGGCCCCGTTTTTACCCTTTGGGTACGGAACCCTAAAAAAGGGACACGAGAGAAAAAAAGCGACTTGATTTTATAATATGTAGTGATGATAATGTGAAAACACTGCAGGATATCAAAACATTATAATATTCTTAAATTTACCGTCCTCTTTGAAGATGGTTATCGTGTGTTAAGCCACGCGCTTCCGTACCAAACGGTCATCCTTTGAAGTGTTCTTAAGGAGATTAGATTTTAAATAAATATCCTGTATTATGCGTTTTTTTGTATTAAAATAGTCAAAAAGCCATGATTTGTGTGGGTTCTACTTATCCATTTACAATATAATAGAGGTACATTAAAATTTATACCGGAAAATAAAATCAATAACGAAATAGGCGGATGAAGTTGATAACTAACATTTTATAAAATAAGGGCAATTACTCATTTCCTCTCTAATAATTCGAACCAATCTTGTCATAATCGTTCGGCAAGTATATCTGGCTATATATTATGAAATCCACATTTTTTTTTATTTCAAGCAATTTTCCCGGCCCTCCATTTTCCTCCATTTATGCGAAAAAAAAAGAAAATGTTCAAATCGTTAGTTAGCCACTTCATCCACTAATGACTTCGAATATTTTCAATACCTATTCCTAAAAATGGGTACTGACCAATGTTACGAGGTGTAACTTATTAGTTATTACACAGCCAGCATTCGTGCAGTCAGTACCCGTAAATGTCCGTAACACGACGTACTGACTGCACGAATGCTCGCTGTAAAACATTACACCTCGTAACGTTCGTTGGTACCCACCTTTATATGAAGACGTTTAAGAACATGTCGCTATTTCCAAAAAATATTATATTATGACGAGCAAATCAAAGGTTTTTGTAATAAGTCGTTAATTACTTAATTATTTAAATAGAACGGAACCCTACATGCACATTTTCTACTTGCACTTGGCCAGTTTTAATAACAAGAAGATTTTCGCTTTATTTCTACGCGGTCGCCTCGCCATTTTGTAAATTGAAATTCCGTCGATTTGTTTTAGGTCTAAATTGATCACGTGGTTGGGTTCTTGGAATTTTAATAAGGGCAAGAAGCGCAAGTCGTAGTAAGAGAAGAATACCCATAATAATAAATGAATAATGAATATATTTTGTATATTTCAAAAATCAAAATGCGTATAATAGATTTTTCATTTCTACTAATAGTTGTTTATTATAAGTTTATTTTATTTTATGAAATTTGGAAAACGGCTAAACAAAAAAAAACAAAATATACAAAGGACACAAACACGAAGGCCAATTACAAGTTTTCACAGATAAACAGAAGAAAGAACTTAGAAACTTATTTGGAGTCAGTTGTTAACAAAATAATTATTGGTTATGGACTATGGTAAAAACAGTACATGGTAATACAAATTAAGTTCCTATAAAATATTGTCAAGTATATTTAAAAAAACTGTCGAACCAATTAATTAATTATAATATTTTTTCACTTTTTAATTATGACAAAATAGAATTTACAAAATCAATCTAGCTTTTCTCGAGCTTTTAAATAATAAATAGAAGAAAATATAGAAAAAATATGCTTATATTAACCACCGTTCATACAAAACCAAACAAATTGTTCCGTGGACCGGGAAAACAAACGATTACTCATGGGTCACGCGAGGAGGAGCCCGATTCTAAACCTCGAATATCTCGATCACACTTACTTGGTTGTATTACGATTGAAGCCGTCCATAAGATGCATGAGACATTTTTGACGATCATTCGATCCAACCACTAGCATATTAATATTTAAAATAAGATAATACCACGATCGTGAGAATCGCCTCGACCTCGCCTGTCACCCCCACTTCATCTTACGTGAAAATAATTAAAATACTCGCGAGCATATCCATACTAATATTATAAATGCGAATGTGTGTATGTCCGTTTGTCTGTTACCTCTTCACGCCCAAACCGCCGAACCGATTTTGATGAAATTTGGCATGAATGATGAAGATACTTTGAGTCCCGGGAAAGGACAAAGAATATTTTTAATTCCGGGAAAATGTACGGGCGTACACGAGTATCACGAGAGCAGACGAAGCGACGAACGAAGTATAAGAATTAGGACCCTGTATAGCTCGCTTGTATCGGCGGTAACAATGAAATAGTATTTATTAGCTTGACAAAGAACAACTTGATTTTTACTCCTCCCTCTTTTCCTCCTCCTCCCCCTCGGGTTTCGTCGGGAGCTTATTGTTGAATATGCTTTGATATATATCCAGGAAACAATTGTTCCATGAAACCGACTCCTATTCTTTTCCCTAAAATTATATGCTACAGGTGCCTTTCTGATGAGAATACATTGTCAACATAAAAGTAACAGCAGCACCGTGTTGCTGTGCTCTGACCGTTCTGACTGAACAAAAAACATTTATTTGATTCGTTAGCGCTTTTCATTGGCTAATCAAATAATGAAACCAATTGACAAAGTTAAAAGACAAACTCCTGCAAAAGAATCTTAGAAACTGAGCATTAATAAAATATTTTTTTCAGAAGTTGTAGAGTGTAGCGTAACAAAATGTTTTTCTGTATAGTTTGAGAGTTACTTACTTAAGATAGGTTTATATAATAAACTAACGAAAACTTTAATATTACTGCCTCTTTACAAAATGTCGTATAACGTACGTGTCCGTACGACCAAATCACACAATACCTGCGTCCTGAATTAATCAGGTGCGCAATAAAAAAGGTCCTTTAAGAAAAATTCAATAAAAATATCCAACCTTTCTTCGTGAAATGCCGCTTCGATGAATATTCAGAAATAATGAATTGGGTCAAAGCAAAAAGCAGACTTATCATTGGGACAATCGATTCCAAGTTTTCAACAAAATGAATAAAATTAGACAGTAAACATTTCCACGCCAATGAGGCAGTGATACTATAACAAAAGTATAAGAACCACTAGATGACGCCCGCAACTCCGTTGCGCCAAAACTCGTTAATCGCGCGGGAACCGTATATTTTTTTCAGGAGAAAAGTATCCTATGTGCTTTCCCGGGACTCAAAGTATCTCCATACCAAATTTCAGCAAAATCGGTTCAGCGGTTTAGACGTGAAGAGGTATCAGACAGACAGGCAGGCAGGCAGAACACGACAAAATGACTTGTATTCTTACCAAACAGTTGGAAAAAGTCAAAGTAATTATGCCTTACTTCTCTAAAGGTGATAAGCACGAAAGGCAGAGGGCAAAATATTAAATTATGTAGCAACGTGACGAGGCGATGCGATGCATTTTAAAATGAGCGAATCTAAACTGAACTTTATTTCCACACAAAAGTATACATTGAATTGACTTACGCCTTACTAACGCAGTGTTGGGTTGCCTCTTCCATTTTTGAATGGCAAATTTAAAAATACATATTATCGTAGGGTCACTGAACCTATTACGTCAAAAAGCATATTGTGTATTGGACCAATACGACCTGCAAACCTTCAAGAAGAGGGCGTATTCCCTCTTATAAGGTCAGCAAAGCAGCAACTCTTCTAATGTGGCGAGTGTCCATGGGCGACGTTAGTTGCTTTCCAACAGGTGACCCGTTTGTGCATTTGCCCCCTTATTTTATAAAAAAAAACGACAAAATATCTATAGGGAATTTAATAAAACGGCGGCTTTGGTTGCGACTGGGTTGCGATTGTGGGTCCCGGGGTGCCGGGCTAAGGGCCTGAACCCTTTCCTGTGGGAACGCTCTTTCAGCACCTTATCTTTATTTATCGAAAGCATACAAATCACAAAGTGTTAGCAATATTTCAAAAGAAATACAAAGAACTTATTATTTAAACTTACAACATAGACCATGCATTCAACACTGTTTCTTACACAGAAATAATTCTAATAAATTATCATAACTTATGGCCTATGGTGTAGTGCGTCTCCTACAAGATCATTAGCAGGTACAACTTGTACAGTATGAAGTCAATTAACATAATAATGTAACTTTTTTAAAGAACACGTCCTAATTACAAGCATTGTTTCTAATTTCTCCTTAAGCTTCCTTTCCTCGTTGTTTGAAGTTGTTCTGCCGTGAAAACGGGTCAGAGGCAAAAAGGCTGCTGCTAATTTTATTTTGCATGTTATTTTTCGTGCTTTTGCGACGTTTTAGGGAGGTTGTCACCTAATAAACGCTAATTTGGGCTTTGGTACTGTAGGAATAGAGTATAATTTTGTGTCGGGTAAAGGCAGTGCACAATTATTGTAGTGCCTAATGGGTCGTGCGGGGTAAGTCCGCGGTCCTTATCTCAGGATAAGCCCGCAATTACTCGGGGATCTTGGTTTAGGCTGTTTCGCCGAGAGCCTACCGCAACAGCCAGGAAGTCATTACAAAAAGCATCTTAATCCTTGAAAAAAAAGGACAAAAGTTGTTAACACAATACGTTTATACAAATACTATGATCGCGAAAACGTGTTAGTCTTTTTTTTTATGAAATAAGGGCGCTCGTTTGCGGGTCACCTGATGGAAAGCAACTTCCGTCGCCCATGGACACTCGCAGCATCAGAAGAGCTGCAGGTGCGTTGCTGGCCTTTTAAGAGGGAATAGGGTAATAGGGGAGGGTAGGGAAGGGAATAGAGTAGGGGATTGGGCCTCCGGTAAACTCACTCACTCGGCGAAACACAGCGCAAGCGCTGCTTCACGCCGGTTTTCTGTGAGAACGTGGTATTTCTCCGGTCGAGCCGGCCCATTCGTGCCGAAGCTTGGCTCTCCCACGTATGCGTGTCTGCTTGTGTATCTGTCTGTCTGTCAACCTATTCAATCTTGATTCGTTCTAAATCGTTTATTAGGGTGGAAATGTACGTAGATACTTTGGAAAAAAGACATGACGTATTCACATAAAGACTGCGGAAAAATGTACGGTTGCTGTGCCTTTATTGTGCGAAAACATCTAGTTTACTTAGTACATCATTTTTGTCTCGTTTCATCATTGTAACGAGCTTTTCATCAATTTCATTACGAGTTTGTGAAAACGCGATTAATAAACGATGCAGCGTTTATTAATCGCATTTTCACAAAAACAAGTTATAATAACATCGAACTAACAATGTAATAACGTTTCGTAACTTAACATAATAAACTAAAATTGTGTTATAAATAATGGCAATGAAAATGAAATACGTTTTGCGCATGTGTTGAGTCAGCGACGGTGTCAGTTCGGTCTGAAACCACGGTGGGTACTGTATGCCGCTCGCAGGCAAACTACAGCGGACATCGATGTACAAACACTCATTTATCAATTAAAACCACTTCATATCAATATAAATATTATCAATTAGGTTCTATAAGGGTAGTAGTAGTGGTATTTTGAGTAGTTTGGTTGTATTTACCGCGTGTTGTGAAAATGTGGTGGATTCTCCGACGAGCGCGGCTGACCGGCGCGTCGCTGTTCAGCCAGGCGACCGGCACCAACAACAACAACAACAATAAAACAGGTTTGTTGAATCAATTATTTGACTATCTCTGTTCGATACGTCGGAAAAGTAACTTGAATAATAATGAGATATTGTATGAATTATCCTAGTTTTTATTATTCGTAGGCTGTGTAAATAGTTAGTCTTTAATGCTGTTTATTATTACTATCATTTATGTCTACTTCTATTTATATTTATAATTTAAACAAATTCCGTCGACCTCATATACAACACTTATAATTGAACACTGGAACCAATATAAAATGTTGAAATCGTGCCAGTAACTGTCGTTATTCCTGTAAGGATATACCTTACTACCACTTGAACTGTGTACTTTTTCAGAATAAGGAGAGAATGGATTGCTATAAAAAGCTATCATCTAAAGTCTAAGGCATTGCCAGTACTCTACTTTTTTTATACGGGCCACAAACACGTTTTGGTCTAGGTGTCGCGGGCTGCAACCAAAACTTTTTGGGTTAAAAATAGCGGTTTTTAAAATTAGCGATTTAAAAGTGGAAAAATTTTCACCACTTTCAAACCTACTGTACTATTTTGCCGGTGGTCGTGAATTTCAAAATGGTTTAACTTCACGCGGGCCACTGAAACAATCCCGGTGATTGAGTATAGCTGCTATAACCACATACACCTGACCTGACTGGAAATTTTGTTTTGTACATTTTCGTATGTTCACGTGTATCTTACGAGTTACGACCGCCACACAACAGGCGAAAATTATACAATATCTTCATTATTCTGTCAATCGCTAGTTCGACAGGTAGGCCTGCGATTAGTACGGCAGAATAGATCTCGCAGTATATATCCTAATAAAAAGATACTATTATATACAAAAATAATATTCATCCATCCTTCAAAAGTTCCTACGAGGAATCTACACAGGTATGCCATTTCAGCGACTCCGAGAACTTATGGCGACTACGCAGAGCGCTCCGAGGCGAGGCCAAGGAAGCCGTCACCGACTTGCTAATCGGCGGCACATTTGGCGCAGATTTGGACACCCAGACTTGATAGTCCAACAGTTCACTGCACAGATGAAAAAATTATCGCCACTCTCAAATAATCCATAACATCCATGCATTAAATTCCAACAAACTTTGTAATAAGTAATACTCATTTCCATAATTTATACCTACAGAGGTATTTGATATAGTCTGACCTATAAAAAATGTGGTGGGTGGATTAATTTTCCTCGCGACAGTACTGGCTTTGACAATAACTCGGGCGGACAGTCGCAGCCACAAATGTTTTATTTATAAAAGATGATGAACGTTTGCGTTCACTGGACGTGAGCACCTCTTTTATTAGGTACCTACTGAAGCGTGGGCCATTTCTTAGCTGTCACAGAGATCGTTGGTACTTAGTTTTTGCTAACTTACTTAATGATCTTTACAGTTTATTTTAATAGCTGATCCATGGGCGTACCCCCCCTTAGATCATGTTGACGTCCTACTAAGTATATTATCTAGTACTTTTATCTATAAAAATCAAAAATTATGAAAACGAATTTGCCATTGGTTTGAAATACTATATTTTTGCAACTAAAAATTATATTTTTTTTTCTATAAAAACACCTAGCTTGTAAAAAATCTGATTTGCCCCCCCTGTCCCAGAACCTAGGTAATTTGCCCCCCCCTCCCCCTGGCCCAGAACCTGGGTACGCCCATGAGCTGATCCACACACTTTTTTTGTCGTATGCTTCTAGAAATATGTTTGAGAGCCTGATCTTCTGATTAAGTTAAGTTGACATTCCGCATTTCAGATGGTTCGCTGTTTAATGTTAACCTATTCTTCTCAAACCTGTAGGCACACAACAATAAAATCAGTCTAGTCGTTTTGCGATATGATAATTTTATCCACACAAACTGCCCTACTTTTTGCTTTTCACCCCCGAAAAAAAAGGGGTGTTATAAGTTTGACGTGTCTGTCTGTGTGTGTATCTGTCCGTGGCATCGTAGCATCCAAACGGGTGGACCGATTTTGTAATAGTTCTTTTTGTTTGAAAGCTGACATGATCGAGAGTGTTCTTAGCTATAATTCATCATCATCCTGCTCAATGCTGGACAATCAAGAGCTATCTGGTTCATGAAAGGCTGTTAGCAACTTACAGTCGTTTGATGGGTTTTCGTTCGTGACATTTGTGAATATACAGTATACAATATAATATACATTATACACATTAACGGAACGTTGACCTGGTGCTGCAGCATCACCTGGTTATCAATAGAATATCCAACTCCTCGCCAACTTAGAGCAGAGGTTTCGTGTTTGCATGGGCTCATTTTAATTGTGATAGCCAGTAAGACGTGGATAAACAGTTAATATTTACATGCTGCTACTGCAGCATCACCTGGATTCTATAGGAGCCGAGCTCCGTATGAACCCAAAGTGGAGGTTTTGTGTTTGGGCTCATATTAACGGCCTCATCAAAAAGAATATTTATTTATTTTATTTATTTATTTATTTAAATCAGGCTACGTAGGCCCATACAATATATACCTTAATGACTAACATACATAAAAATTATATAAACTTAACAACTACTTTATAGATAGAGGATTACGACAGTCGGTGCCATACATTTTCATACACTGACTATTGTCGTGAGCGGCCGCGATCGATCGCGATGCACGGAATTGTACCCTAAATATAAAAACAGGGTGTTTATGATACTCTGCCATAACCTCCGTGTCAGAGGGACAGGATATCGAGTTTACACACCTGCTCCTCATAAACATAAACAACCCTCCACCCGCAGCTGGCAAATGTTACAATATTCTGTCTGTGTGTATATTACATGTACAGGCTACGTAAGTTTGTAATATTTGGGAACTATGGGGATATTTATTTGATTGAAGTAGCTCGAAAATGCTGCATAATATTTAAGTACCGCGCGGCGATGCACATCTGTAGGTTATAAAAATGGGGCCAAGTTGCAATACTGTTTGAGAGGATTACCATAATTTTACAAACACGAATGAAGCCCGTAACAACACTAACTGATGATAATAACAGTACTGAACCTCTGGAGTCTAGGCTCTATCTTCACCGTAAACCACGTCAACATTACAGCAGTAATTTGCGGAGTCGTAACGAACGGCGCCGCACCTGCTCGTAAGTGCTACCACGTTACTGTGTTTAGAATTACTATACTTTGGAGGTAAAGTAATTCTAAACACAGTAACGTGGTAGTATATAATTTAAAACTAATTTAAACAGTTACTATCAGATGGAAAATAAATGTGAGATCCATCGAAATACTGCCCTAGAGAACGATAATTCTCATAGATTGGAATGCTAAAATCCGTATTTTCCCACCACCTTCCACCTCCAGTTACTGTCGTAGACACGTAGAACAACGAAAAGTGTACGAGCGTCCCGGGTATGACAACCGACTAAAAGCACGCACCTCGTGGAACCATTTTTGGACTCAATTACTCTTCCATAGTTAATATTTCGGTGCTCAAGACTCAACCAACTTTAGTTCACATCTACGAGGTGTTATAAATTCTAAAATGATAGCTTAGTCATTTGTCGTTTTAGGCTTTCCACTACCGTGTCCAAAATTTACCGTGCGAAGCTTAATTTGGTAGTTTCAGGCCTCACAGCCTGCCTTTCCCGTACAACGCTAAATAATTTCGACGTTTTAGGCTTTCAGCTACCGTCCCTAAAATTTTCGCTTACGAAGCTAAAATGAAGAAATTGTTAGCTATATTAAATTATTCCGGCTTGTACTACGTCGGGTTATTAAAAATCAATATTTTAACTATCAAACAGGGATTTTCTTACTTATATTACCTACAGTCTAAAACCCGAAAAAAGAAAAAGAGCCATGCTTCGGCATGAATGGGCCGGCTCGACCGGAGAAATACATACGTTCTCACAGAAAACACGCGTGAAACAGCGCTAGCGCTGTGTTTCGCCGAGTAAGTGAGTTTACCGGAGGCCCAATCCCCTACCCTATTCCCTTCCCTACCCTTCCCTTTTCCCTTCCCATACCTATCCTCCCCTATTACCCTATTCCCTCTTAAAAAGGCAGGCAACGCACCTGCAGCTCTTCTGATGCTGCGAGTGTCCATGTGCGACGGAAGTTGCTTTCCATCAGGTGACCCATTTGCTCGTTTGCCCCTTATTTCATTAAAAAAAAAACGTTTTATTAATATGCAACTATAAGTATCTAGTACTTACCGATGATCACGACTTTTTGGTAAAAGCTCTCGTAAATACATTCCACATACAACTTTTTAAAATGATAAAAAAACATTTTTTTTTAAATTCATAAAAATGGGCCATGAATGAATGAATGAATTAATGGATCATTTTTTGTGACACTTGTCGACATATCTATAAGCGCTCAGTCGCACTCTCCTTATTATATCCTTCTTTTATTATATTATACGAAAGATAAAACATAATAATACAAATGAATAAACGCACTTATAGATGAAATCAACAGGCAGAGCACTCGGATACAATTAATATGGTGTAGGTGCGATGACGCGATCGTAATTTCCGTCCGGGACTGAATTCATTACCGTCCTTCCCCGCCCGGGCGAGGATCAAATACCAATTAGATATCCGATATTAATCCTACTTCTTCTAGAGACTAGAAGATTACCTTTTTCTTCTATTTTTATATGACTGCGTCAAAGGAGTATGGATCTATCTATCAATATTCAGTGCACACAATATACAAATTTTATTGACTTTATAGACCTGTACTTCGACGGGCCATAAATTATTATCCTTAGATATTAGCGAGAAACTTAAAATTTCGCACTTGTTTCACTTATGACACTTTAAACTTCCAAGGGTATAAGTTATTAAATTAAATAAAATATATTAAAAGGGATATTTATCTAGTTCTCTCTCCAAGCGAAGCCGCTGAAAAAAAATAGTTTATGTTTATTTAACTTACAAGTTTGTACGACAGTCTCGGCTCTAGAACTCAATAGTATACGTTAAAAAATAACCCACAATCCACATGGTGTAGTCGTGTAAAAACTTAACCAAGATACTATACTACAGTGTACCTCAGTCAGTTACCTCATATAGTTTTGAACAAAAGTTAACATTCACCCAAAAGAAAAACATGTTCATCGCTTTAAAGCCATTTAAAATGAAAATGTAATTAAAAGGTCCATTAATTACAAACTTATTATAAAATTACCTTTCAGCTTGTTAATTTTACACAACGGAATAAATTCAATTATAAAACATCTACAACAATATTCGTTCTCGTATTCTCACCTCTGAATTACCCGGCAAATTACTTAATAAATGTTGAAAAGAGCCAATTGTAACGTTAAATAATGGGAAACTTTTGTAAGGGTTAATTACATAATGAAGGTTATAAGGTTGGGCGCAGACGGGACACGAAATTTCGTGACGCGACAGAGGACGCGAGGGTAACTGGTTTTTAGTAGTCCGTCCGCGCTAGGCCAAGTCTTTCATAAGGAGTCGAAGCATAGCGAACCGAAATCCTTCCTTACCTTCATTAATATTATAATATATATGAAACTTTATCTTAATTATCTTAAAATCTAATTATTTCCAATTAGCATAAGTTTTCTAAAACTAGCTATCAATGATACATATTGCCATTGGTGGCTGGTTTTAAAAATATTTGTCTTAGAAAAGTAGTATTTTAATTATAATAGTAGTTATATTTCTTAAGGGTTATTATATTATTGTTTATAGTATATTTCATAAGTTCATTAGATATTGTGTTAGTGGAAACTTATTATTGGCTTACAGTTTTTAGAATAGTAAGTTATCCTTTTAAATAGAGCTGTAAGTTTTCTAAATAAATAAAATAAAAATAAATAAGTCTGTTTATCTGTAGCTGTTACAAACAGCTAATTGGTACGAACGATTTAATATGCAAATTAGAAATTTGGTACGAAGATACTACAAGGCCCGGAACACATAAGATCTTTTTGCGTCAAAATTACAGCGTGATAAATTGAGAATCAGCGCAGCATCCATTCCATTCTAATTTTGCAATTCTAAGTAAAGAATACGTTTCTAGGTAGATAATGAAGAAGCATTGCCTGATCGTGCACAGATATGCGATTTATCTTGCGATTTATTTTTTCAGAATGAGCACAATATTATGTACATTACGTTGCATAAATAAAGGTGAGTTTGCTATATCAAATTTTCATTCGACTCTACACATGAATCCTAAGTTTGGCACTTATGTACCTTTAACCTTCCCTAGAACTTGAGATAATTTATGTGTTTATTATCACGACATTGTTGTATAATCTCTGCCTTCACAGTTGGGATTATAAAATTATACTGCGGGCCGTTATATCATGTAAGTAAAGCCGTTTTCATAGCTATAAAATAAACATAGTAGACAACTGAATTTCGACATTGTGCTGAGGAAAGATAGGCAGTGATTATAACGTGTACAATTTGAAATATGCCACGTGAACCTTTCATTTTGATTCGATTAAATCCTTTTTTTTTCTTATAGAATCTTTATCTGATTGAGTCACGATATGATATTATAGGCTTATCTCTGTCTATTCGTGGCCTATACTTTCATTTTTTAAAAGCCTAAATGACAACAAAGAACGAAAAAGAATTGATTTTATTCTCATTACAATATTTCAAAGCGTGATGATACGCGTTGACTTTTGATTATTTCTGGGAATGTTAAATTAAATCTGGAATTTCATAGGAAATGTAAATAATATGTGACCCTGTTCCGATGCACGATCCCGTTCCTCGAGGGCTTCTGTGAATGAAACTAGCTACGGAATGATATTCATTTTTCATTCGTGAGGTATCTGATATTTATATGGAAATAATCGTATCTTTAACTTACCTGCTAACTTGTAAAAATATATTTTTGAGGCTTAGTTAGTAGTAGATTAGATATTACATATAATTTCATAAAATTTTAATATTGTGTAATTAATAATTATTTAAGTATATATCATAAGAATAATGAAAAAACATAACATTTAAAAAAATGTTATGTTTTGGCTAAATCTCATGTGAGATTAGGTGGGTGGGGATCTCAGCATATCTTATCATAGGAGGAGGTAAAAAACTGTTTAAAACTTCTCACGCAACTTATGAATGTCTAGACTCTAGAGATACGCTGTAGCCCTGTGCGGTGATCGGGGTGTGTCAATTACACAGGAACAAAGCCGGTCTTACCGCGGCTTGTCATTGCCTATTGAACGAAATACGCTTCAAATTGGATCGTTACGATTTCATCGATACAGATTACAGACTAATCGCTGTTTAATTGAAAGCCGTAACTTTGAGGTTCCATAACGAGAGAAATAAGTACCATTATGGCATTTTTTACTATGGTGTATCGTTTTAATAGTAAATACTAAATCTTCTAATATTATTAATGCCTACCCTTCTTACCTCTTCACGCCCTTACCGCCGAACCGATTTTGCTGAAAAGTGAAATTTGGTATGGATATACTTTGAGTCCCAGGAAAGGAGTAGGGTACTTTTTATCTCGGAAAATTGTACTGTTACCTCTCGAGAAAGGAATTTAGGCACAACGGAGTTGCGGTGCGAATCTTGTAGAACAATAAATACAAACGTAATTTTTATTGTTGCCCATTATGTTGAGAAATCGACGAGTCATTTCTTTATGAATCAATTTCTCTAAAGTGCATATTACATAATATTATGATTAAGAACGTATATAAAGAGGAACGTATATAAAAGTATGATAATTATATTATGATTGCTCAGAATAAGGCGAAGTTAACTGTGCTTCAACTACAGACAGTTCTATATCATGTACCTTCGTATAGAGAGTCTTTTACGAAATAAAATTATTGGTTTCGAATAAACTTAAAGTAACGTAAGTTATTGGATCGAACACATTGATATTGCATTTCGTGCGATTGAATTTCATAGTACAGTATTTGAAATAAAAATTTAAAAGTATTTGTAGTTATCGCTTGAAAGTTTCGCTCTGAAATAACTTGAGTAAATTGTATCTGACTGAGCTGCGCCGAGCGGGACTCAGGGCTCGTTTGTTATGAACTGTGAAAATCACAGATGTCTGTGCTATGTATTATTTGAACGAAGCCAGATTCTATTGCGTTCGTTGCTCCGTTGCATTACCTCACCACAGCGACAACTCAACGCAACGGAGCATGACGCCTCGCTCTAAAGCCCCCCCCTCCCCTTACCATAAAAGAATGTCGATCGAATCCGGTTGAAGTGATCGCAGGCCGAACTGACCGTGCACAATTTATGCGTGGGAAAGCCATGCTTCGGCACGAATGGGCCGGCTCGACCGGAGAAATACCACGTTCTCACAGAAAACCGGCGTGAAACAGCGCTTGCGTTGCGTTTCGCCGAGTGAGTGAGTTTCCATTCCCATCCCTACCCTCCCCTATTACTCTATTCCCTCTTAAAAAGCCGGCAACGCACCTGCAGCTCTTCTGATGCTGCGAGTGTTCATGGGCGATGGAAGTTGCTTTCCATCAGGTGACCCGTTTGCTCGTTTGCCCCCCTTATTTCATAAAAAAAAAAACATATACGGGAGTGCATAAAACGAGTCCGGTCCGGTTGGCCTTCCCGTATATCCCTCTTACAAAAAGGGCGAGCTCTAAAAAGTAGCGAAGTGTATTAATTGTTATGAACGAGCAACCGCTTCCGTTATGAGAAAATCTTTAGTATTATGAAAAATGCGGAAGGGATTCACAAGAAACCTTAGTAACCTGCGAAAATTGTTACAAGTATTAAACGAATATTTAATGTAAGAAGATTTGTTTTGGTTAAAATAAATTTGCTACATCCCTTATTCTTTCGTGTGAAGAAATTGCTTCATTATCATGGTATTATGACGCGGCTTAATGTGATACAATTTTGTATATTCCTTCCTTCCCTTTTTTCGTGATTTACAAAGAGTTAGTAGAGTTTTAACATAGCATATTTGAAATGCGTTGACGATATACTTTTTTTAAACATGCGCATAATATGGAGACTGTTGCATGTAGAATTTCATTTAAATCTAGTTTAAAATACGTGAGACGTCATGTACACATGTATATGACCGCGACAGGAGTTTAAAATCTTTGTGTTTACAGCTTTAGCAGCTAGCCCACTAGCCAGTGCGACATTTGTGAGTGTATTCAGCCGAGTAATTGAAAATGTTGAGAACTTTGCGGCTCTTGAAATTCAAATGGAATTCAAGTATGAAATGAACGAAATTCGGTGCCTTTTTGTGCATTAAACTTTAAAAACTGGTATTTACTTTCCAGCATAATTTATGTAAAGACTCGTAAACGTCGGTAGTAAAGGTGAAACTGTAAAGTAACGTAGTAGGTACTGTGCCGCGTAATTCCCTAGTCGCTTCAGCTAAGAACATTTCATATGTCCATACTTCCATACTTCTATACTTAACATTGTAAATGCGAAAGTGTGTCTGTCTGTCTGTCTCTCTTCACGCTCAAGCCGCTGAATCGATTTTGTTGCAATTTGACATGGAGATATTTTGAGTCCTGAGGAAGGACATAGGATATTTTTTATCCCGGAATGTACGTTTCCCACGCGATGAACGAATTTTGGCGCGTTGCAGCTTCACAACAAATAATGTTACTTACGTCACACTTTGCCTTTAATATATCAATAACAGGACAATAGCCCTTACTGACTTTAATTTAATCATCTATATGCGTTATATTCAGTTCAACTTAAATAATATAAGTAATAATCTTAGTCAAGGAAACACAAGGAGTTAAAGTAAATCTTAAATACCGTGTAGGCGCTCGTGGCGTAAAATTAGGCTGAGCCAGCCTCGTCATCGAGCTCTAATGATTTTCATAATCCTCTTTGTTTCCAGCTTAAACACAATATGTCAAAAAGGTTCCTCTTTATGTGTAAAGAGGCTCAGACGTCCTAAGTAATATTAAATTTGCGTACCTATTCTATTATTATATAGTATGAATTTATTTGACGTAATTGGCCTAGTTAAAGAAATCACGCATAATTTACCAGTTGAGAAAATTCACAATGAAATTATATTCTAGAACCTTTTCGAGCTAGATAAATATACTTTGAAATTTTAATGAAACTCTTGAAGCTAATTAACTTTGCAAAATTATAATGTCGGCGAGATGATCAAAAGTCGTTAATGTCACTTTAATGAATTGTTAATTATTATGAATTCATCTACAATTAACGTTTGAAAACGCTTTTAGATTTGTACGGAACTCCGTAGTAATTAGGAAGTGTAAGGTTTTATGGGACTCTCTCCACTGTTGCTTATTATAGGCCTAGCGGTTTATATTCTTTCATGTTGATAGGATTATCCAACGCTTGATTATTACCTGCATTGGTAATTTAAGCAGTACTATAATTATTTAAGTTCTTTTTTTACGTAGGGTAAATTGAGATTTGATAAAAAGTGAACTGGAAATTGTATAAGCAAGGTACTCATTATCGGTATCGGTATGAGTATTGAGTATGCAAATACCCTCGGCTGCAGTTAATGAGATTCTTGTCGGAGTGCCTCATACACACCTCGTATGCCTCACAGACACCTCGTATGCCTCGCAGACACCTCGTACATCTCACAGACCCCTCGAGCGCCTCGCAAACACCTCGTATATGTCACATACGAGGCGCCACTCGTACGGTTCGACGTGAGACTTGACTAAGCACGTGTTGAGATATAATGAGGTGCATTTACTAGGAGATAACACTGTATTACTAAACTTTGAGATGTGATTGTGCTGTTGATTTTCCTTCAGCATACACACAAAGCTAGATTAACATTATATAGGCAGCGTGTTAAGCTGTTTCTGCCTTGTGCGTATATAAATATTTCATATTAAAAAAAACATCAACTGCCAATTAAGGTGACGCCGCATTAAAGTAAAAAACCATGTTGGATATGTTTTAGATTGCTTGTTTTCTATGAGAGGCCGGCCCGCAATGGAAACAAGCAATGGAACAGCAAAAAATGGAAATGGTTTTTGTCGCGTAATTTAAAAACCATAAATACATTTCATATAAGCTCTGGGCAAATTAAAGTGTATGCTTGGACCAATATCAAATGGAAGCTTAAATCACTCTCCTTTGTTGGCGAAATAGGAATCCCTTTTTTACAGAGGTCTTTTTGAATAATTATTCTGTGTTATAAAAGTCGACCAATCGCGCTATGCTATGGGTAATTCAAAGATAAAGACATGATGAATACTGACAATGAACTTTAATCTCTTATCTTTAGTCATTGCTGAGAAAAATCGATATCGCTACAGCCAATTTATCAAGGCGCCGCCTTTAAAAAGTATTGCCGTTTCTGGATTTTTCTACTCTAAGAAAATACCTTCAAGTTAAATCTGGTTCATATTATAGCTAGACAACGCCCGCAACTCCGCCAAAAATCATTTATCACACGGGAACCGTACATTTTTGCGGATAAAAAGTATCCTATGCCATTTCCCGGAACTCAAATTATTTCCATATCAAATTTCAGCAAAATCGGATCAGTGGTTTGGGCGTGAAAGGATTACAGACAGACAAACGCACTTTCGCATTTATAATATTAGTATGGATCTATATTATCGCTGAAGTATCGGCAATCCACTTCAGACTCTATCATCTAGTCTTTACTCAGCAATCGATTTGCTGTACAATGACAGGCCTCCCCCGGCGGCCCACTGCGGGCGAGGGCTCGGCCCTTATTTTGTTAGGGTCAATTCAGACATGAACGCGACGATGCGACGATCATGATTCAATGCGACGCGTAGACGTATTTCTGTATGTGGATATGTATATGGATTTGACAAATTTGCGAGACGTTTCATACTCACGAAATCTGTCAGTTCAATACAAATTTAGAAATACACGTGGCTTTGCGGTCTGAATTGACCCTATCGGTGACTTTCCGATCTTTGCCCGCGAGCAACTGGCCCAGTCACCATAGGGGGATGACCTCGGAAAATCGAGATACCCTGTATATTACCACGTAAAAGCTTGTAGTTTGGCATCCTAAAACAGTTCACAAAATTCACATATAATTAAGGATGGTCGCAAGTTTTAAAAAGTCACAAAAATAGTTTTTTTTAATACTTTTTTTGCAAATATTTCATTTTCTATGCAATTTACGTTTTTTGTATAAATAGGAAAGTTGTAGAAGATTAAATTCTCTACAACTTTGTAATCTCTATTTTGTAAACAGTTCAAGGTATAAAAAAAATATTAAATAGAAAAGTTGTAGAAAATTTAATTCTCTACAACTTTTCTGTTTATACCAAAAACGTAAAACGCATAGAAAACGAAATATTTGCAAAAAAAGTAAAAAAAAAAAACGATTTTTGTGACTTTTGACCCCTGTTTTAAAACTTGCGACCCATCCAATTACATGTGAATTTTTACGTGGTAATATACTGGGTATCTCGATTTTCCGAGATTTGCTCCTAATTTGGCCTAAAGTAATCACTAACTAGATTGAATTAGACTAAACCGCGACCGACAAAAAATCAAATAAAATGTCATTTTATGACATAGGCTATAGTTTCAATTTACTCAACGCCACTAGTTTGTACGCACACACAATATGTCAGTAGAAAATTATACCTATAATAGTCTATGTCATAAAGTGGCATTTTATTTGGTTTATTGTCGGTCGCAGTTGGCCGCGTAAAAGATCGAAAAGTCACTTATAGTTCACCGAACGTTTTCATTATTTTGTCTCCGCATATCCTTGAAGAAATGTGTAGCAAACAATATTGGAACTTTTTGGATGAGGATGTCATTTATTATTTTTTGTAGTGTTATCCTCTTTGCTCTCAGCTGCATTTTTATTATTAGGCTTCTATTTTCTTTCTTTTCGTTCTCCCAAACCAATAACATTAACGGTAGCTAATTTCATTAAAAGCAGGTCAGTTACGTGCACTTGGCACAGAACCTACTTTTTACATGCTCATCCGACGCATGGATCATCTTGTGAGACAATAAATCTGCATAATAATTGTCCTAAGCAAATTATCGGGTCAGGAAGACATCGTGTCACGAACCATAATAGAAGGGGTAAAATGATCTTGGGGGTTCCTAGTATCTGCATAGCAATATCGATTTCAATTTTAACAATCTGAAAGTCGCATAAAACTGACGCAACGAGGCATTTCGCGAACAAACTTCGCCACGAAAAGGACATGGAAACTTCCAACTTTCATTTGTTCTTGTTTTTCACAAAGACACTCTTTAGCGATGAATTTTTCAGAGCTTTTCAATTTTATTTCCACGAGAGTAAATATGTAAGGAAAAGTTTGGCAGAATATTTAATGTTGACAAAAGTGGCTTCAGAGGGTAGAGTTTATAAATCTTTATAAATATATTACATAATATATTATATATTTGCATACTATGTAAATAGTAGAATATGCTTAAGTCCAAACAGAAAAATTGTAACACCTTTTTGTACCATATTCTGAGCAAATAAATGAATTATGAATTATACAGTACTAGCTGTTGCCCGCGACTTCGTCCGCGTGGACTTAAGTTTATAGCGCGCGGTGTCAATAAAATTGGTGTCAAAAGCTTTTTAAAACCCTGGTACCCCTTAAATCAAAATACCTAAAACAGCCGTGTAGTGTGCACATAATATGATTTTTTAAAATTAAACTTTTTTATACCTTTTAAAGCTTATTTAGCGTTACACAACTTAGCTGCATAATGCATTACACAACTTTAGCTTTTACCAATACCCATAGGCCATAAACTATTTAGTATTTATTTTAGGTACGTGAGTTATTTAATAACATGTATAACAATCGAAAGAATCGAAATATTAACTCGATATGGTACCACCTCTTATAGAAATACGCATGAGCAAGCAATAGCGCGATCTAGGGGACTCTTAGTGCCATCTATTTTGAGTTTTTGGAACTAACTTAGTTTGACCAAATTTACGCATTTTCACCCCCTTACAACCCCCTTTTCCAGTTAAAAAGTAGCCTATGGCCTTTCTCAGGCTTTAGACTATCTGTGTACAAAATTTCATTACAATCGGTTCAGTAGATTTGGCGTGAAAGCGAGACAGACAGAGATACTTTCGCATTTATAATATTAAGTATAGAACGTGTACTCGTATAACAATCGAAAAAATCGAAGTCCAAGCTTGACATGGTACCACCTCTTATAGAAATTCGCCTGAGCAAGCAATAGAGCGATCTAGGGGACTCTTAGCGCCATCTATTTTGAGTTTTTGGAACTAACTTAATTTGACCAAATTTACGCATTTTCACCCCCTTACAACCCCCTTTTCCAGTTAAAATTTCATTACAATCGGTTCAGTAGTTTTGGCGTGAAAGCGAGACAGACAGACAGACAGACAGACAGAGATACTTTCGCATTTTTAATATTAGTATAGATAAACATTATTTATAAATAATGTTTATACTGTAACGATTGTTCAAGGTTTTTTTATTTACTTTCATGTAAAATATAACTTTAATAGTATTATACTTGCTACAATATTCATAAACTTTTTCTATCATTGGTCATATTGGTTCACAAACATAACTATAATAATAGTGTCATGTAATATCTACTATACTCATTACTCCTATTATGTAGAACTAGCGGCCACCCGCGGCTCCGCCCGCGTGGATGTCGGTTATCGCTGCAAAAAGACTCTCAGGAAAGACACGGTCAGCAAAATGATTCCTAGGTCAATTCACAGACACCGACACTAACATCGACGACGCAGTCATTATCCGCACCCCCGCCTTGGTGACGCCCACTTCGCAACGGGCCGTGCAGCAGAAATTGTAATATTTTAATTTCGCCATAACTTCAAAACAAAACGTACAATTTTAATCATCAGACCAAATATTTTCCACCAAATATTTAATACCAAATTTTTTCGACATAAATTAATGAAATAATTTATTTTGATAAGGATTAATAGCATGAGTAAAATAAACTTGTTTAAATGTAGTCCAAAAAAATTCAAGGTTTTTAAGTTAAAAAAAAAAGGTTGTTGTCTCTCACTCGACATAGATAGGTATATAGATAGGTAAATACAATTAATTAGAACATTTTCTGGTTCTATATTTTATAATTTATAGTTTAGGCAACGTACGCAAAATAAGTAACTTTTCTGGTTGATTTTTTACACCTTATGTCCGAAAAACCCAAATATCTAACGGAACCCTATTTTGTTCCAGAAATTAAGCTTGTGTACTTGTGGATAATGTGGCTTTGGAATGGTGAAATAATTTTAAAATCGGCCCAGTAGTTCTTGAGCCCATTCTTTACAAACAAACAAAGTTTTCCTCTTTATAATATCAGTGTAGATGTAGACTATACTATGACTATGTGTCGCAGTAAACAGAACGATTACGTCTCGTCCTGACCGCAGCACTATTCGCATACTGATGAGGCTGTACACCACTGTGAGTCATATTATACTACACATTTACATACGTTTTACTATGTATGATGTAACGTTTCAGTCCCTACATTATATACACCATGTTCGAATGTTCATTTCTTTTACAGCCTCTATTTATATTCACGATCACAAAAAAGGGGGCTTTGTTGGAAATTATTTTGTACAAATAGTAAGTTAATTTGCAGCAGGTCAGAGGAGCGGAAAACTAATCATGGGCTTTTTTTATTTTTTACCTTAGCTTTACCGGCTAAGGTAGAAAATATTATGTAGGAATTGGCGAAGCTTTTCACAAGAAGGTTACAAAATATTATCGAATCTTAAGAGGATTCCACACCGCCATTTTTCCCATACAAACGCTGTCCCCTGTTTCCTCCCTGGATAATGCTAGTAGAGTTATAATTTTTTTCCTGAATATCTACGGCCACTAATACAATGTCCCTATGTTTTCCTTTTTTTCATAATTTAATTATTAAATAAGATATGAACGTTCAAAAACCCAAAAAAATGGCCAGATTTTCCACTGTGTTCAAACGTCCAGAAAACAGATTTGGATAGATTATAAAAAAAGGAAAACATAGGAACACAGCTCAAGCCTTTTTTTAATCTTTAATGAAAAAAGTACTTAAATCGGTTAAGTTTTGGAGAAGGAATCAGGGGACAACGAATCGTTGATTTTCTGGATTTTCTGCAGTTGTCTCTATCGCGTTCTGCGGTATAGGCTTGAGGTAAGGGAGACAGCTATAGATATTACACGTACTTTTTTTTCATTTCTCTAGCTGTTGTGGTATCCTCTTAAGTAACCAAATTCCCAGCATACATTTATATTGAGTGCATGAATGTCCTACAAAGGAAATTCTTGCAACAAGACGCTCGACCAGGCTGAATTAATTTACTGTAGAAATCCAAGTGGAAATACTAGCTCCAATCTTGGACGGCTAGATTTAGTATTTGTGGAATTAATATATGACATTTTTCGATGATGACCGCATCTCTCGTTTGCGCCAAAATTAGTTTATCTCACGGAAACCGTACATTTTTCCAAGATTAAAACTATTATATGTCCTTTCTCGGGACTCAAAGTATATAATATAGTGCAATACTTAAGGAGAGTGCTCGGTACTCGATTCTCATTATATAATTATAATACAATATAATTTTATTACATAACTAGCTGTTGCCTGCGACTTCGTCCGCGTCAACAAAGTATAGAACCAAAGATAAGAAAGTCCGCTAACAAATATGAAAAAAGTAAAATATAACCTCCTCCTTTTTGGAAGTCGGTTAAAAAGTAGCCTAAGTTACACCTTACTATATCAGCTATCTACTAAAAAAAGTCCCGGCAAAATAATAACAATACTCCCCACACCGGTTTCGGTGACGGTGGCCGGTTTCATTGAAACCAGGCCAGGTACGCAGGAGTAATTTTATAGTGCCCAAGTGTGTGCGCAGTACACAAGAGCACTCTCTATTCCTTTTACTCTCATAACCCAGTGGGACGGAAGACCGACACGACTGGCGAGAGATCAGGCGCAGGACCAACTTTTTTACATGCCCATCCGACGCATGGATCATCTTACTTGTCAGACAATCAGGTGATCAGCCTGCATTGTCATTGTTGTTTCCAACGCGGGATTCGAACCCACGACCTCCGGAGTCGAGAGCGACGCTCTAACCACTAGAACACGGAGGCGTTCCCGGCAAAATAGCTCCAGCCGTTTCAGAGATTAGCCGGAACAAACAGACAGACAGACAGACATACAGACAAAAATTGTAAAAAATGTTGTTTTGGTGTATGTATCGTATATAGATTCATATGCATGTAGTAAAAAACGGTTCTTTCAATATTACAAACAGACACTCCAATTTTATTTATATGTATGTATGTATGTATAGATTGTAATAAAATTAGGTATTTCATTATTGACCAAATTTCCCTTTAAATATATGAATCATGGTATAAGTAAATAACGCGGCTAGGCAAGTAGTGCGGCCGGCGCGGCGGCATGCGCCATCAAAGGAACACCGAGCCGCTACTCTTCCCGCGTGCGGTGTCGTTGCTCAGTGATCAATTGATATCGTTTTTGCATATTATTTTTGTCATATAATATTATATGTTTAACCAGTCATGTCGCATAGCTGTGCAGAACAAATAGAGTAAAATTCCCTTTTACCTGTGAGGTCACAGAGCGAAACACGCCCGTATTAAACTCTGGACGAACAGACTCCGTCCCGTGGGAGATCGTTTTCCAATAATTGAGATGTATTGCGCGCCGTATCGGCAAATAGAATCAAGTATAATTGTCATTGGATAGTGGAAAATAACATTGAATTGTATGTATGGACTATTATATTCAACGTTATTAACTATAATAGGAAATTATTCGATGAAGCGCAGTAATAAAAACAACTGAAGAGAAAATGAATCAGCGAGCTGACTGAGAGACTGAAGAATAGGGGGATAGAGGGGGCGATATGATTATTCTCCTAAAACAATCGGCCAAGTGCGAGTCGGACTCGCCCATGAAGGGTTCCGCAGCAGCAATAAGGTTTATTTTAATGAAATTAAAAGGTTTTTGATTTATTTTTATATTTCAGTTGGTTTAATGAATATTAATTTAAGGTATTTATGATGTATAAAAACTACTTGCTAGATCTCATTCAAACCAACTTTGGAAGAGTCTCTCTCGCAAACCATTCAGGTTAAAAAAATGTATATTAGGAACTTCAATATGATTTTTGAAGACCTATACATAGATACCCCACACGCATAGGTTAGATGAAAAAAATTTTTTGTTTCAGTTGTACTATTTAATAATTTTTCCATTTTTAGTATCAAAATCTTAATGCGGTTCACAGATTACATTTACTTACCAAGTTTCAATAGTATAGCTCTTATAGATTCGGAGAAAAGTGGCTGTGACATACGGACGGACAGACAGACATACAGACAGACATGACGAATCTATAAGGGTTCCGTTTTTTGCCATTTGGCTACGGAACCCTAAAAACGACGTCTTTAATACTCAAATATAAGTACAGTACCCAATTAAATCTCAAGTTTCGAATAGCCACTTCAGTAAATACTAAATAGGTCTGCTAACCACTCGCTGCTTGTCGTTAGAACTTTCTTTGAATGCTCAAGAATCTATAGTCATTGATGTTATTCAGTGGTCCTTGAATACAACTTAGAAACGATTAAGATTTTTAAGATTGCTTTAAGAATTCCCAAGACATTAATAGGTCAAATTTAAATCAAGGGTTCTAGAGTCTACTTATTAAAAATATACTGTACCATCGAGGAAATTTATTCCTAGGCAATTGACAAACCAACGTCATTTGGTCGGATCATGTCAATTCAAAGTTATCAATTCAAAGTGATCTGTTGGCTGGGTTTGACATAGCACGATCAAATACGTAGGCCCGCCATCTGCCTACGAATCAACTAATCAGTACATTGATTGGTAAAAGTATTTCAGTAATATAAGGACACCCACACTACCTTCATAATATTAGCATGGTGAGGGGGTAGAGAGGTCACCTGAGTAGCCCTTACCCTCACGTGAGGGCTCAATGGGCCGACGTATTAATTACGGTTAATTCATTATTTCGGATATCGGAGCCGCCATTGTCCTATATTTAGAACACTACCACGGTAATTATTGGACACTTGAGATTCCGGCCGAAGTATATTGTGTTACAAATCGTGTCACCAGATTGTCACAGGTAATTTGAAATTCAATGAACAATGTAATAAAGTAAAATAATAAGTAGCATTCATCATTTATGACACCTGTTTAAAATAATGTAAAAAAACTTTATCCGAGTTTTGGAAATAATATAAGCGCCTAAATGTCGCCCGCAACTATAAGCGCCTAGATGTCGCCCGCAACTCCATTTCGATTCGTTTATCGCGCGGGATTTATTTTCCGGGATAAAAAGTGTCTCAAAGTATCTTCATAACGAATTTCAGTGAAATCAGTTCAGTGGTTTGGTGTGAAGAGGTAACAGACAGACAGACACACTTTCGCATTTATAATATACGAGTTTTTGCCCGCGGCTTCGCTCGCGTTAAGAAGTATTATTATATACAAACTTTCATCCCCTATTTGAACCCCTTGGGGTTGGAATTTATCAAAATCCTTTCTTAGCGGATGCCTACGTTATAACATCTACCTGCATGCCAAATTTCAGCCCGATCCGTCCAGTGGTTTGGGCTGTGCGTTGATAGATCACTATGTCAATCAGTCAGTCAGTCACCTTTGAGTTTTATATAGAAGTATGGAAGTATGGATGGCCACACAATACTGTCAACGAAACCCCCTAAAGCCTGCTGTAGTTTCAGACGTTCGCGTTGTATATCGCGTCGATCTCAGAAACTCAGATAGCGCGATTCAGGATTGCTCGCCTTTGGATCTACTGCAAATACATTGAGAATTAACACTCACCGCGATGCCACGATTAGCGCATGTTTCATTTCACAAACTTCAAAAAATCAAGTTACTACACTCTACGTTATGTCATATTCCAGCGTGGACCTACCATAAGAAAATTATTTAGGACCCTGTTAATTAGCATAACATAAAACAATGATTTAATTATTACCCGTTGAAGAAGAAATTGTGTCATCGTCTCTCGATTGTTATGCGCGGGTTGTCGGCTGTTCGAGCACGCGCTCTATTAAAATATACAAATTACATCGTTTTCGAGCTAATAACTTTACACTTAATTAATTTTAGTACATGAAAGGCGAAATAAATCATCTAAATAGAACCTTATCGCCCTTTAATTTAACAACTACGTATCCATCACCGTCTTTATTTTAGAAACGAGCTTTTGCCCGCGGCTTCGCTCGCGTTAAGAAGTATTATTATATATAAACTTTCATCCCCTTTTTTAACCCCTTGGAGGTGGAATTGATCAAAATCCTTTCTTAGCGGATGCCTACGTCATAATATCTACCTGCATGCCAAATTTCAGCCCGATCGATCCAGTGGTTTTGGCTGTGCGTTAATAGTCAGTCAGTCAGTCACCTTTGAGTTTTATATATATATAGATTATTTAAATTAGGTCCCCTACCTAATTTAAATAATTTTCAATTTTTTTTGTCTGCCTATAAAATTGATGAAAATACAAATAAAAATACTCATATTCAAGAGTGATTTGAAATGGAAAGTTGGTGCTACGAATAACGTAGCTATGCTACGCCTACGTAGAACATGCTACGCTGTCGTAGCATAGCTACGCTGTCGTAGCATAGCTACGCTGTCGTAGCATAGCTACGCTGTCGTAGCATAGCTACGCTGTCGTAGCATAGCTACGCTGTCGTAGCATAGCTACGCTGTCGTAGCATAGCTACGCTTTCGTAGAACGAGTACGCATAGTAATAGTACGAATAAAATGACAAATGCGTACAAATTGAAATACAAGCATAGGCAATTCCTTTGAACGAAGCCCTTTGGTATTATAAAGGGGAACAATAAAGGCGATTGCGCCTCTAGTGAGCAATAAAAAGCGGGCAGCATGAAAATGTGTCGCAGTAAAATATCGCGCGGGAACGAACCACCTTTATTTATTCCAACCATTTCGATCCGATTGTATTTTTTCAATCTTCGAATTCTCGTGGCTCGAATATTTTCGCTAAAAATGTTATTGTTTTCATTTCACATTCGCTGCGAAATTAAATATCATATTTTATGGCAGACTGTTTAAAATTTAAATACAATATCTATTATTCATTTTAAAGTGAGCATAAATAAAATAATATTATTCATATTATAATAAGCGATCCGTGAATAAACTCAGACTCAAAAACCATTTCTCACCGTTTAAATATAGACCTTTGAAAATATAAGTAAAACCAAATTTCTCGCTCCGTTGGTGTCAAACGCTTTAGAAATCAATCATCGACGCCTCATAAAATACATATTTTTATAAGTTTTAGTAGACTCGTCTAAATTGAGCGACGACTCTCGCCTGATCGAGCCCGTCACTCGTCGAACGAGCTCGAGTTGGTTGTGTGGGTCGACAAAGGTAACAAACTTCTGTAATTTTTATTATAATGTGGTTTACGAGACATTATTTGAAACAAGTTACATTTTTTCATCAAACTGGATGAAAAAACTTTAAAACAAAGAATAAACTTCTCACACAAGAGCCTGCGAAATCAAAGTTGAGATAATAAGATGAGTCAGCATTGAGATTCGACTCTCAAATACAGGTCTTTTGCTGGCGCAAGCCTCTTAGACCTCCACAGAATAAATATATATACAGAAGGTGCCACAAATTGTACCTCAACGTCACGTCGTCACATTCTTTTATACTTTGCTGTTTGGGTGAGAAATCCTTGATGTTTTTTTAGCTCGTCTTCTGTGCACACAATTCTGTGACCAGCCGTAAAGCGCAGAACAATCAGCTGGATGCCCTTTTTATAAGCTCTAAAACAAATTGCGTATTCTGCCGGGAGAGTTTTTTAAATGAGCCTGACGAAGGACAGACTTTATGGAAGTTCCCGAGATAAGATAAAAGCTCGAGAGTTGGAGCTTTGTTAATAAACTTCCTTGACAATGACCTTGTAATCTATATCTAGTCAAAATCACATGACTCTTTAGCCAGTTAAGATATTATTATCTAAAACAGGTCATAAAAATCGTCGTGTGGTTAGAGAGCGCAAAGACATATTTTTGCATTAAGGCCACTGACCTCCATTAAATAAGTACGCTGGACTTATGATACCCTTTGAAATACCAGCTATTTTTTGTGCCTATTCGAAGCGGAATCAGCGCCCCCAATGCGGGGGAAGAGAACAAAATCTAACGTAAAAATGACGTTCGAAAGTCACCATATTGGCGCTGATAGCAGTAGCGGGAGTACTTGGAACTAATACTAGTTTTTACAACCAATAGCGACGAAGCGGCCATTTGCAAGTTACGTCAGATTTAGTTCTCTTCCCCCGCATTGGGGGCGCTGATTCCGCTTCAAATAAGCACAAAAAACAGGGTATCATAAGTCCAGCGTACTTGTATAATGAAGGTATGTGAATAAGGCCAAGTGTTATTTATCAAAGTGGGATTTGATATAACATGTCATAATTATTGAATGTCGCTTGCGAGTTGCGACTCGTTGTGACAAATTCGGAATTCCATACATTTTTGACATCTAAATACACCATTAATAGGATCTAAAAAACTTCAAATGTTTTCGTTAATTAAAAAATTAACTTTACATTAAGTACACTATAGACATAACAATAATCTTACTCAGTTGCACTTAGTATTTAAAAGTTGAACATAGTCTTTATAAATTGTTGATTCCTAGGTAAATATTGTATAATTCTTATCTTAATATAAAAAAAAATATTGAAGATATTTTGTTCTGAGTTTTTGCAAGAAGATTGATCATATAAAGTTGATAAAATGCCATAGCATATTTGGACATAATCCAAGTTCACATATTCAAGCTACAATATGTGCCGGATGCCAAACCCTTGTACTGAAAAACATCCATCTAATGGCCTATACACATGATAAGGCTTTTATAAAAAAATATTAATGGAAAATAAATTAGAACTGGGAATAGAAATATTAAGATTTAACCGTTCGCCTAATAGTTCTGAAACTACAGGAGTAACTGACGATATTTCATGCAGATATAAAACAGACCATGAAAAAGGATAAAGGGACAATTTTACGGTATATTCAGGATTTCAGCGACACGAAGCTGCGGGCAAGAACTATTTTTTAATAGGTTTATGTTTTTAATATCGTTGTTGATTGCTTAATTGTTTCATGTAAACCAAAGGGAAACCAAAATAAAGACATTATATTTTAAAGATCCTGTCAAAAATCTTTGAAAAGGGAGCACGAGTGATGTATTTTAAGAGATATAAATATAAGGTAAATATAATTTATATTATGCACTACTTTACTATGCGAGACTTTACAAACAGGTGCCCCTTGCGTGACGTCACGCGAGCTAACACGATAGAAAATTCAGATTTTACCCCGCAGATGAAACTGTTCCTTATATCGTCCACATAAGGTCTCTATCGGCGGTAAAAGAGCTCTGAACGCACTGCATAAACCAAGAAATCAGTAAATTATTGCGTCACAGTTATGGCTAGATTGCAGAGTAATGAGCTTAATGTAGAAAAGTTTATGAGCAAGAAATATCGCGAATATGACCGGCTTTATGGAGCTTTTAACCAAAATGTCGTATAAAGCCTTTATTCTATGTTCTCTAACAACAAACAAAGGGGCATAATAATATAACATGGTTAATAATAAATGATGATCAGATTATGTATTAATATTAAATCCCACACATTTTCTTTGAAAGCAACCTAAAAATAACCGGCCAAGTGCGTGTCGGGCCACGCGCAATAAAGGGTTCCGTAGTACGGCTAGTTTATTTTTATTTTTGTATAGTCAATGAATGTACATTTATATAACGTATTTTACACTACTAACAACATCATCTCAGTTACTTTCAAAGGAATTTGAACGAAAAGTTCCTTTATACTTCGCCGAATACATTTTTTCTAGTTGATCGACTATTACCCAATAACTTATGAAGTCATCTTGGCCGTGATAGTTTTCTTTTAATATCAGCATATTTCCTACTTCCGTGAAATTTTTCACATTTCCAGAAGCAACCGTTTAGCTGTTAGAAGGGGGGACACTGGACTCTAACGATTTTTTCCACTTTAAAACTTAATATTTTACAAACGGATCCCTAAATCGGAAAATGATCTATGAATACTCATAATATTTAAAAAAAACCTATCCAATGTCACCTCATACGATGGGTGGACGTGAAAAAAAATTCATCCCTGCTTGATGTGTAGAGAAGGTATCATAAAAAAATATTTTTTTAAGATTTCATGTACCATTTTGTCGGCATCATTATTATGTGCATTCATGACAAATTACAGCTTTGTAGGTCCTATAGTCTCTGAGCAAAACCGCGGAGAGACAGACAGACGGACAAACAGACCGAAACTATAAGGGTTCCTTGTTGACTACGGAACCCTAAAAATGTAGGTCCGGAAAGGTAAATGACGTAGGTAGCCTTCTGTTAAGCGAGCCCTGAGGGAGACTCTTTATTAAGTACAAACGACGACCTCGAGGCGAAATCCATTCTCTGCTCACATTAAATCACATACATAAAGAATTGGAAGGCAAACATGCTCAAACTACCACCCGAGGCGAAATTTTATGTAGAAAATGGTAAGATTGGGAGTAATATAAAGCTCATACGAAAAATGTCACGATGACGCTAAAAAATTCTGAAATAATATGCATCATAGAATTAGCGACGTGTATCGCCATTCGTCATGCAACGTACAGTTTGATGTTACGCATTTATCAAATGCGCTGCGTCGTTCGTGTTGGTTAGAATTAACACCCTGTTTATTACCCGCAACTCCGTTACAGCTAGTCTATCGCTCGGAACCGTACATTTTTACGGGATAAAAAGTACTTACTCTAATTCCTATGTTCTTTCCCGGGACTTAAAGTTATCGCCATACCAAATTTCTGCAAAATCGGTTTAGCGGTTTGGGAGTGAAGAGGTTACAAACACACAGACTTTCGCATTTATAATGTAAGTATGAATATGGATGTCTAATTCATTTTTGTATTACAACTAAAAGATATTATTATGTTCAACCTTTTGCCAGAGAAATGTATTAACATGATGAGGTTTGTTTGCGCGTAAACATTTGTTTATCCATTTCGGCTTATCTCCTTTCAGCTGTTGTGTAAAGGATAATGTACCTACTTAACTTTCACCTGCCTTTCTAAGTCATTCTTTGTTCACTCTCTCAAACAATAATATTTTTTCAATGAAATAATGAAAAATGTATAATTATATAATGTATCATATTATTAATACGCGAACGAAAAACTTTGTAACCCTTTTTACGAAAAATGGGGAAACGTAGGTGCATGAAATTTGCACAGTTATAGTTTATATGGTGAAGGAGTGCATCGAACTAATATTATTTTGAAATTATGCTTTTATCATACATTTTTAAAATAAAACAATCTATACAAATAAAAATTGATTTGCAATTTTGTTATTCTCGCGTAATCGAGAAAAATCGGTTCAGTGGAACCGATTTGCCAAATTTAAGTTTTGAAATATTTGGGGAAAGTTCAGGAAAAGTTTCGTAGAAGTTCAGGGAAGACAACAAGGAAAATTTGGGATTTAAGTGATACGAAGGTTATCTATAGTCATTAATAAATATTTTAAGTAGCGTATTATTAATCAAGGTTTGCTTTCTTTGCTTGTCATTTTACTTTTTCAATTTGTCAGATCAAGACAAGCAGCCTTATATTATTTTTCGCTGTATAAATATATTTATCAGCAAGGGGTTGAATGTGACGACAGCAGCACAGTATAGGCGTTATTGGCCATACGTCAGCGCTGCAGCCCGGGAGCTGTAAATCTATCGGGCCGCTATAACCACGTTATAACTGATAGCTTATATTACCGACTACCATAAAATCGCTCTTCATAAAACGACCTACTATATGGGCTACTATGTGTGACTTGTGGGGTTAGCTTAGATTTTAGGTATCACTTTTTAGTACGTGCTAAAGTCGACATAAGCAGGATTGTTGGACAAACGACTGACGAAAAACATTTGAATATTTAGATAGCTACTATCATACACCTCTTCCCTTCCCTTTCACAAAATATGAAGACGTGAGTTGAAGAACACGATAACAAACATTTAGTAACATACTGACATTTACTCATTTTCCCCTAATATGTAATTTGAACACTTACTTCATAAACTGACTAATATAATATCTGGCTGTACATAAAGTGCACAGTTTTTTTTATTTCAAATCATTTTTCCGGCCTCCATTTATGCAAAAAACTGCATTTTTTTACTGTTGGTTATCATGTTCTATATGGATGAGGGCTGCCCAAGATCGGGATGGTTGGCGCTCATTGGGGGAGGCCTACGTTCAGCAGTGGACGGCAATAGGCTGATGATGATGATGATGATCATGTTCAACCGCTCATGTCTTCAAATACCAAGAACGACAAAATAAAACAAATAGATTATTATTAATCCACAATTATTTCTCAAGTGAAATAACTTCAATGTTTTCAGACACTTTGGGAATTGAATCGTGTGACAAGTTGACACGTCGATTTCTGAGGATTCTCGCGCGAGTACATTTCACGTGGTTCTGATGAAATCATTACATCACATTATTAAGGTCACCGCACATTCAAATCAAAATGTTATTAATTTGTTTGCAATGTTACTCGTGCTCACTGGGCGATCTCATTAACAGGCTGTTCACTTAACTAATAGAAATTCATTTTAGCGTTCCAACGTTCATTTACAGATATTATATTAAGAGGATTCCACACCGCCATTTTTTCCATACAAACGTTGTCCCCTGTTTCCTCCCTGGATAATGCTAGTAGAGTTATAATTTTTTTCCTGAATATCTACGGCCACTAATACAATGTCCCTATGTTTTCTTTTTTTTCATAATTTAATTATTAAATAAGATATGAACGTTCAAAAACCCAAAAAAAATGGCCAGATTTTCCACTGTGTTCAAACGTCCAGAAAACAGATTTGGCTAGATTATACAAAAAAAGCAAAACATAGGAACACAGCTCAAGCCTTTTTTTAATCTTTAATGAAAAAAGTACTTAAATCGGTTAAGTTTTGGAGAAGGAATCAGGGGACAACGAATCGTTGATTTTCTGGATTTTCTGCAGTTGTCTCTATCGCGTTCTGCGGTATAGGCTTGAGGTAAGGGAGACAGCTATAGATATTACACGTACTTTTTTTTCATTTCTCTAGCCCCTGTTGTATCCCCTTTATGTATAGTTGAGCGAATTAATCTAAGATTGTATCTGAAAGTGAAATCAGAAGTACTAGTAAGTTGATTTTGAATTAATTAACACAAACTTGTAAACGATGAAATGAATTGAAGGATTTTTTTTTTGGTCTTGGGGAAAATAATTATAAGCAGGGTTTCTCTTCATAGCTAAAAGGAGGCTATAGTAATAATATATTATGGTCCAGAAGTTAAAGATAAGATTAAGCTTTTTGATTAATAATTTTAGTTATTGTATTTACGACATTGTAGACATATTAAATGATACACGTTATAAAGACATTTTGTATTGATATTTTTTTATAACCGCTACAGACAATCTGACCTCTGTTGACTCTCAATCGCCCGAGGCTGTCCACGCCGCAGGCTCGAGATGAAATGTAATTTCCTCCGCAAGGTATCTCCGCTGAGCTAAGTGCTAAATAAGAAGAAGAAAGCTTAACTAATGCCGACGACATTGTGATACTTAGACGCAATTTAAATTGTAACGCGATAGCGGTTACATTGTGTATTGTTTTTTTTTTAATTAGGCTCGATTTATTATATGCGTCCGCCCCAACGCGCGGTTTGGTGGCTACACCGCGAGTCACAAGCAATATAATGTATTTAAATGATAGCGCGACTGCGCCGCTATTTAAATAAATCGTTACATACTAAATATTTCTTGTAATCTCGCGGTGTGGCGGCCAAACCGCTCGTTTGCGCCAACGAATATAAATCCAGCCTTATATCCTCGAAATTGCCTGAATTTCGAGGCCATTAAAATAAGTTTACATGGGAGAGCCATGCTTCGACACGAATGGGCCGCCTCGACCGGAGAAATACCATGGGCTCACAGAAAACCGGCGTGAAAAAGCGCTTGTGCTGTGTTTCGCCAAGTAAGTGAGTTTACCGGAGGCCCAATGCTCTACGCTTTTCCCTTCCCTACCCCTCCCCTATTCCCTTCCCTATTCCCTTCCCTCCCCTTCCCTACCCTATTTCCTCTTAAAACACCTACAACTCTTCTGTTGCTGCGAGTGTCCATGGGCGGCGGAAGTTGCTTTCCATGAGGTGACCCGTTTACTCGTTTGCACCCTTATTTCATAAAAAAGCATATTTTGTCTTTTCTTTTTCCCTGTATGAATGATTGTGTTCTATGCAAACCAAAACCAGTAGTTTTGAAACTTTTTTGGATAAACCTCAATACAAAGAACACAATTTTAACATGTTTCACTTTAACAAAGTGAAACTTTTATTACATCGCCTCAAACTTTTTCGGCTGGCTGTCACATGTCGCGTGATATCCGGCCAGTTTCACTTTTACCATAAAACTACACAACCTTTTTAATTTTACTTACTCTATAAACTAAATTAATATTGTAAATAAAAATTACAAAAATATTCAAGTCAAATCATAATTTAAATTTAAATTTAATTTTAATATTAAAAAATCAAACAATACTTACATTAGCTTTGTCTTTCGCCAAACAATAGTCGTCCGGCCGCAGTCAGCTTTTAAAGATTTGTAAAATATAATATCATTAGACACTGGATATTTTTCGAGTCATTTGCATAAAATATGTCTCATAATATCATATTTCGTAATTATTTGATTCGTGAAATTGAAACATAATGTATTTTTAAGCATTATTAGCTTTCTATACTCAATGTAAACATTTATCACAATAAGATGTTCGTTATTACTTATTACATACTAATGTTATAAATACAAAAGTGCGTCTGTCCGTCTGTCCATCTATCTTTTCACGCCTATGCAGCTGAACCGATTTTGTCGATATGGAGATACTTTGAGTCCCGGTTGCAAACAAAATATTGCCCTAATGCGCGACAATTGCTCGCTGATCATTGCTTTACTGCCCTGCTAAGTGCAAAAGCAGTATCTCAAAAACATTCGAAAATTTGATTTTTATGGCATTGGATAACTTAACGCATGCAATGAAGTCAAATGGTGGTATCTTTTTTAAAACATATTGTATAATCTCACTTTCACTGAGATACAGCTTTTGCGTTTAGCAGGATAGTTTAGAAATATAACGTTCAAACGGCGACTCATATAATAATGATCGAACTTCACTTGGTAAGTTCGTATGATCATTTATTATATTTCTTCGCTTCATTCTTCGATAGTTACGTTTTGTTTTATACGTAATTTGTTGTAAAATGTATTTAAGTGTCTTAAATATAAGAACAGTATACAATTCTTAGGTAATGATTTATAGCAATGTATCACTCCGTGCTGGCCCAATACGACTTGGTTGGGTTAGGTTAGATGGCTACGCTTCACTGCGCCACGCTCCCGCCTTAGCCATCGTGGTTATTTTTTTGTGAACCACCCAGAAATAGGAGCCCCGCGCCGCGGGGCTCCGTCGACTAATAATTGAAGCCAGTTGTTATATAATATATCTATAAAAAATACAGGGGGTGCAATTAGACCTTTAGTTAGTTTGCCAGGGTGCAAATAAGTGCCTATTATAAGTCCACTAATTTGGTTGTTTTATTGAACATAACCTCAAAAACTAAAAAATAATAATCTTGGTAACTACTGATTTCCTAACTTTAGGGAGGGGGTAGGGGGGTTCCCCCTTGCCCCCCTCCCCTCCCCCCTCCTTTCCCGCCCCCTCCCTATAATGCGTAATTCAAATGCAACCCCAAAACATCGTCAGAGACTCGCAGTCAATTCTGATGATGATCTATATGAGATTGTGTATATGGAAGGACTCGCGGTCCAAAGTCCAAACACACTGTACTTATTGACTCACAGTCGCAGTACATGCCGGTTGATTAAATAATTGCAGTAATTAACTTTTAGTTGCTATCCCCAATCCGGCAAACATAAGATAATTCTATTTATAGACCAGATAAAACATACATATTATACATTGTATAATACACACAAGACTCGCAGTCCAAACACACTGTACTTATTGACTAGTAGTCGCAATACAAGCCGGTTAATATTGAATATAATTGGCTCGCCTTGGCCTTGGCAGTGCCTACCGTGCATTAGTACTTACATGTATTTTCTTGTTAGACGATTAAATAACACTTACTTTAATTACTAACAACACTGATTCAAATAATATCTTAATAATAACCGATTTTCTTCTGAGCGTTACGTTTTGGCATGGTTGCTAAGTATGCGTGCTCGCGTTGCCTCGCGAAGAAAAGGAATGAGAAGCGCTGATAGGCGAGTGACCGACGTTATTTTTTTATCATGTACCCACATGATAAGTCTTTAAAAAAACGCGATTGCCAAGCAAATACGTAAAGATACTACCTGGTTAATTAATATATCGAAGAATGAAGCGAAGAAATATAATTTATTCAACAAATCGACGGGTGCAAAGTAAAAAGAGTCATCTACAAAACAGCAACTTTTCAGAAGAGCGCATAATAGGAAAAAATGCTCCCATTTTGTCAATTTCCGATCAAATTTATTGAAATTTTCATCATTGTTTCATTATTTATTAATGAATCCACATGTATATTTAATTTCTTCTAATTATGTTTAATTTACGAGATATTGTAGTTGTCTGCATCTACATTGCGCTTGAAAATATGACAACTGAGTTAACTACCACTTGGTCGTTTCTACGTGGGAATTAAAAATTATATTTATTGAAGTATTTTTACCGATTACTAGTACGATTATCAGTAACTACGTAAAGTGTAACACTTTATATTATTAAAATTATTATTAAAAGTAAGTTATATTATTAAAATATGTAGGTAAACGTTTTACATCTTAAACACCCCAAGTTCAGAACATAATTGCGTAGATATCTTTTTCTACGTTGTCGATTCGGTGCAAGGTACACGATTTAGAAGGAAGTTAAAATATGAAATACTAGCTTTTGCTCGCCGCTTCGCTCGCGTGGAATTTGAAAATCGCGTAAATTGCAAATATTCCCGTAAGCTCCCTTAGAAACATGATGTTTTTCCAAGACCAAAAGTAGCCTATGTTACTTTTCATACTTTCAATTAAGTTTATGCCAAAAAACAATACGATTTGTTTCTTCGTTAGAGCGTGAAGGAAGGACAAACAAACAAATAAATAAATAAACATACTTTCCCATTTATAATATTAGTATGGATATACTTAGGAATCATTCATTTACTTTCGTAAAAATCGTATTTTCTCACAACAAAAATGAAATTCTGTGTCAATACTTTAATTATTTTAAACTAATTTAAAAATTATTCAGTATCATTATCAGTACAGGAACTATGTTGTAAATTATTATAATTTAGGCAGAGGCTTATTAAGTCTTTGTACTTGGCACTTGTAAGCATGATGGGTTCATTATAACATCATAAGCATCGCCGGACGTTTTACACCATCGGAGGGGTGCATACGATTTTTCAGAACACAAAATAAAATTTTATTTCAACGATTTCTCAATTGCTTCTCGTGATCACAGAGATCCCAAAACCGGTCAAAGATAAGTTAATAGAAAAACTTCGCGAGAACTTGCAAATGCCGGGATATGATGTTACGCAGGTTGCAATTTACCATTTCTGGACTGATGTAATTGTTTACCTAAATTTTGTCGTAATTTACGTCTCGTATCAATACACGTGTCTTTATTTCTCAATCGCCTTTTCTTTAGATCAATATTTAACTGACGTCTTTTTCTACCGTTTAACGAGGAAGGCGTAGAACATTCACTTGATGCCTCCACTGCCGAAGAAGCATCAATGGTGTTGTCTATAGAAGATTTAAAGTTTGAGAGGGACAATATACTCGATGGCCTGCTTGAGTTAATAAACTCAAGCAGGTCATAGATTATATGAGATCAAAGTATCTGTTTAATAAAAAAGAATATATAATATTTTGATCTAATACTGATAATGGACGCGGCGGACTTGAAGTGATGAACTGTATTCTGAGGGTGTTGGCGTATTTGTTAATTTGCTGAGATCGACAAATTTTCAAAATCATTTTATATTTCAGACTGAGAGTGAACTGGTGTGACCGGCCTAGAGTATTCAGATCATGGGGACTTATCTTACAAAGTTAACTTATATTCATTTGTCTTCATCGGTGACACATCAAGGTTTTCTATAAGATGTTCAATAATTTCATCGGGCAACACAGTATTTTGCTCGATAAATCTATCACTTATGTTCTGGAAACTTTCAACTTCTTTAAAAAGTCGTTTTGGACTTTCTGAACATGAAAAAACAGTAAAAAATAACAGTAACAAATTAGAAGTCAATTAATATAGCTAACAATAAGAATTAACATAAATAGGTACTCATAAACATAATAAACAATACTAATTTGCAAAAGTAAATTGAGACATCTAAATCACAATCGCAACGTAGAAAAAGCTATATGGCAGATAGCCGCTTATGCCGCATAACATGACACCCGCGCGTCCCGCGTACAGACGACCAGCGGTAGTTATCCGCATCTACATCGTGCAATTTCACAAAACAAGAGTAGATGTCTTCTTTTACGTGACAAAAGTACCAAAAATAAGGTGATATTTGAATTTTTGTTTTTGGTATGTTGTAGAACATGATATTTTAAGCTAGTTTCTACAAAAAAACGAAAAACTCAAAATTGCAGATGACTTTTTTTACTTTGCACCCGTCGAAATGTACTTATCAATATAATTAGTACCCAGTAGCCGATTCTCAGAGCCACTGAATATGCATATAAAATTTGGTTAAAATCAGTAAAGCCGTTTCGGAGGAGTACGCGGCCTAACAGTGTGACACGAGAATTTTATCCAAAGTATATAATTCTGTGACTTGATTTTTGAATAAACCTTAGTGATGTTAGATCGGTGATGTTGCTGACTGCTCATTAATAAACACAGTATTGGCACTGGCTGTGTATTACCTAGAATTAGGTTAGGTTAGTGAAGCCAGGTCATTAATGACTCACTTGACCTGCCTCACTGGCGTCTGGCGTCTTTTGTTGCCCGTGTCAACACCTGCTCGAGCACTGTGAGGTAGACTTGGCGTATCTTTGACGGGCAGTGCTTGTTAGTTTACTGAACATAAATCCAATTAACATCTTAACACGGGAGGAAGCAAAGAATTGTACAAACGGATGCTTAGACTTCATAATGTGTTTTCTTTGTTCTTCTTTTCAGTCTTTGGCATAGATAATCTAAATATATATAATAAACTAGCTGACCCGACAGACGTTGTCCTGTCTTAACGATTTAACCATGATTAAAATGAGTATAGCTCCATGCCAAATTTCATCAAAATAGATTAAATGGTTTAGGCGAAAATCATAGTTTATTGTGCGGAAACCGTACATTTTCCGAGATAAAAAGTATCCCTTATGAAGTCATTTGGAAACAGACATTGTATTTTTGAGTGTTCGCTAGAAAATGTCGTGATTCTAGTGTTTCGCCATAAAGCAGGGAGCACAATGGCTCTGGTGGCGGGACCAATAATGGCAATTTTACTATACCACTAAGGCACCACAAACCAAGCGTTTCACCAGTAAACTTCAATGCTCCACAATGCTGGCAAACAACGTCCATTGGACCAATGAAAACTAAACGATGCAAGCTGTAGTCGATGGTGCAATCATACAGAAACGCTGCTAGATTCAAATCAATACTTGAACCATTTCTTCTTGCACCTCGAAGATTATTCCTCTGTTCATCTGTACGATAAGCTCGTCGATTTCTCGTTTCTAACCTAGCCATTTCACGGGCTGCCTCTCTTTGCTCTTGTGTTTGAGAAGCACGAATTAAGGCCCTTCTTTGCTCCATACTAACGCTGCGCTATTCTCGTGCAATTTCTCGTTCTCCATCAGATAATTGACTCGCGATATTCCGTTGCCTAATTGCATTACGGCTTCGCTGGGAAAGATTAGATCTTCTAGGACGCGGCATTGTTATTAAAATGTGCACTCGCATAAAACCACCAAATATAATAACAGTGCCTGAACTTTTGAGACATAGACAATAGCTCAAAGAGTATAATATAACCACTACGTATGAATAGCTTATCAAGAAAAATCATAGACAACCTATATAAAGACATTTACACTTTTGTTAACCTGTAGATTTTTTTTTCTTAATCTTATAACCTTTACCAACTGATTTTTTATTCCCTAAATTCCGTTCCTTTCCGATGATTTTATGTTTTTACTGTAGAATAAATCTTAGGTATTATTTTCGGGAATCAAAAATTCAAGTTTTCATTGTTTTTAAGATGTATTCTGCTACAAATCAAAAACCATGGCAATCGGTCCAGCAGGTTCTCGAGTTATAAGTGTTGTAACAAACACGATATATATATATATATATATATATATATATATATATATATATATATATATATATATATATATATATATATATATATATATATATATATATATATATGGCAATCGGTCCAGCAGATTCTCGAGTTATAAGTGTTGTAACAAACACGACTTTCTTTTATTCTACTATCTTATATGTGTGTGTTGTAAAATCGATTCTCTACTCTATTGGATATATTGGATATCAAAGAAACATTATTCACAACGCAGCTCCGAATTCTTCGTAGTTACTCGTACTTTATACCATGTCGGAGCCTGTGACTACCATGAAAAGTTATTAATTACAAAATCATTTAGAGAGGAATCGATTCCCATTTTACCTTACTATACTTGTACTAAAGTACAGCAAACAATTCTTTGCGGTAACAAGGCGTAAAACTCAAAAGCAGCATTAACAAACAAGCAAATATTTACTCAACATAACGCTTCCCACTAGCGGCTTGAATATAAAATACTTTCAGCAAACAAAACGGTGGAAATAACAACATCGTGTGGGCTAACCCCTCCTCTCCCCCCCGGGTAAACGATACAGCCGCTAGTCAAAATAAGCACCACTAAATACATCCACTGGGGAAGAAAATGTACTTAAAAGTAAAAGATATCCGCTAAGGGAGGGCACTTAAAATATACTCAATTGTGACATTTTACTTTTGAATATTACTGGAACGAAGTTCCTTATCGCGCGTTGCGAAAGGGGGCTAGACAAAAAAAATTAAGACAAAAAGTTGTAACGACACAAAAGTGTCGTTACAACTATAGCAAAAATGCTATAGTTGTAAGCTCGTGTTTCTCTCTCTGTCTCTCTCGCATTGAACAGTGTGGTGTAGCGACGATTTTTTTAGTGTATACAGGTTTTTTGTACATAAGAAATAACTTCGTTCCATCCGGTTGTCCCTTGACACCTCTCAAGTTTTCTGTATTGTAAGTTGCCAGGAGACTCGTTGTGTAGGAACCGTTCATTTTTCCGTAAAAAAAAAAACTATCCTAGATGACCTTTAGCGGCACTCAAAATACGATAATCGGTTTATGGGTAATGATATAACAGATTGATAAAGCAATTCAGACGGATGCACTTTCGCTTTTATAAAATTAAGTTTGCTGCTACTGTAACATTTATGTTAGCTTTTATTTCATTATCCTTATTGTGCCATTTGTAAAAACAATGAACACCACTTATGTACATTCAAAATAAAACAAACATGTTTGTTTTTATCTAAATTTCGAAATATATACGTATCAGTTCGTAATTTGATATTTTAATATGAAGTACTTATTCGAAGAAGCTCGTTGTTGAGATATAAGCGCACAAGTACCGCTCCTCGCTCGCTATTGACCGAAATACTCCAAACTTGTTTAATTATATTGAGATTTGAGTTGTTCTCGAAAATTCTTTAACTTAAATATTAAATTCATATTCAATATTTCTATGTATAGAAAGAGTATTAATAAGCTTCTTTGACGTTGAGGGACTGAAGTGCATACGTTCTAATACGTAGTTTTTTACTCCTACTTTTATTTATTAATAGACTAGACATTGTTTGAACCTTTTTTTGAAGGAATTGGGAAATCGAGACCTAGAACGGTACGTACCTGCCGCAGTAAAAACTATCGTTTTTCTGAACTCTATTTTAAGTGCGTACATACCAAAAATCTAAATCGGTCGGGACTCGGGAGTTTAGCCATTAAAAGGGTTACCTTTTCATGCCTAATTCTGTAGACAGTTTTACATTGTTAAAATTATAAGTATGTCTATAATAAGTATGAAAAGATGCATAATTACATCAGCAAATAAAAATTCTGTATAAATAACCATACAAAATTGAACCATAATATTAACTGTAGTCTGTACATTGCTGACAGGTTAGTGTTTGCTTAGGGTATTTGTAGAGGACCTTCGTAGGGCGGAGCATGTTTGCTTACGACCCCTTTGCAATGTGTTTAAACGGTCTTCAGACTTCACTCACGCGTCGCCGTAGGGCTCAGTTATCACATTACTAAACTACAGTCTACATGATATTTAAAGGCAAGAGGATTTTCTCTGATGTACTTACATCATTTACCGTGGGTTTTATATTATGATACTAGATAGTAGATATCGCCCGCAACCCCGTGGTGCCAAAAGCAGTTTATCGCGCGGGAAGCGTACATCAAAGTATCTCCATACCAAATTTCAGTAAAATCGGTTCAGTGGTTTGCCCGCGAAGAGGTAACAGAGTAAACTCATTGGAATTTATAATATTAGTAAGTATGGATTATATATCCATTTTTAAGTACGAAACTACGAATAATAAAAACTTATTACGGTGAAGGAAAACATCGTGAGGAAACCCGCACATAGTTGGTCCGTCTGGGACCAACTATGTGCGGGTTTCGTATTGACTAGTTCTTTCCTCTGGACTAGGCCGACTATGATGCGAGAATGCCGTATGCGCTTGGGCAACCATACGGACATTTAAAAATCTTGTCCCAGGCACTATAGTATTTGAGGAGTGGTTACTTCGCTCAGAAAAATACTGTATTTAAATCATCCACAACGGATGTAAAGGCCTAGTTATTATTCGTAGATACGAAAGAAGTGAGTGATAACATGATTTTAGAGTCTATAACGTAAATCGTTTAACGTAGCTCAATTTCCTTCAGGCTCATCGAACACCCTGGTAAAAACAGCTCTAGCAGTTATAGGTTCTATGGATAGACTTGATTATACCATGATTATCTGTGAAGTCGGCCTCCATATTCAGTCCTAGTCTTAGTAATTAATATTATAAACGCTAAAGTTCATTTATGTGTTATCTTTTCAGTCCCAAACCGATTTTGCTGAAATTTGATACATACATGGATAGAAATAGGATACTTTTTTATCACGGAAAATGTACGTTCCCGCGATAAAAGAATTTTGGCGCAACGAAGTTGCGGGCGTCATATAGTAGTGATATAATATTTCACATTAAAACAACAAACGGTACTGATTTTAAATTGGATCTCGACATGTGAACTAGTGGAGCGTATCTATGAGGCCGGCCGCCGCGCGCCGGCCGGCGGCCACACAGCGCCCGCCCACGACTGTCGACCCGCGCCACACACACACACACACACACACAAATTCCTTAAATTCAATTTATATACAAAGCCTATTATGTGAATAAACCTGATGATAGCATTACAAATCTGAAGTTTTCGCAATGACTACATGATATGTTTACTAGAAAATTACGGATGGGCATCACTTGTAGAGCGAAATCTATAAAATATGATATTTTAAGAGTATGTGAACTGTAAGCCTGTTAAAAATTAATGTATTTTTATGTAACATTAACAAAACTTTAGTATGGTTTTAAAACAGTCTAAACTAAAATGGCATTCTTTTAAAATTCTTGACACATTGCAAACACATTTTGATTGGTCAAAAAAAGTCATTCGAGTTTTAATGTTTGGTTGACATGTATGAGAATACCATACTGCTATTTGATGGAATCAAGATCGGATTAAAGCTGTACTAATGTTAAAATAGCAGAGACAAAGTAAACAGACTAACTCCGGGTTAGACTTTGTTGATGCACAATAATATAATGAATATTATGAAGTTACATAGAGCATAGAGCATTAACATAAAACTTGACTAATGCAAGGGCAACGTTCTCTCTGCATTATAGAGGAGTTTGTTAACATTGCATCCCCGAGGTATATTAATGTTTAATAGTTTTAGAGTACATATTTCATTACTATTTATATAGCCCGCAACTAAGTTTGCGCAGAAATTCATGTTTACTGTGATCCACATATATTTTTAGGTTAAATATCCAATGCACTTCCACTCGAACTAGGTACATGAGAAAAATATCTCAATACCCATTTTATTCGTTTAAGCGTTAAGATATGCACACACTTCTGTGTTTATAGTATTTGTGTGGATAGATAGTGTAGTTTTAAATTTTATGAGTTCCTTATTTTAAAGTTGATACGCACCCGATGATGATAATATATTCATATTGAATATTGATAGTTTGTAATATTCTCGATGAAACTTATTCAATGTAGGGGAATATTTTCGAATATTAATGCAGTGGTGCACAGAGCGGGTAAGTTGCGAGCTTCAGTTACAAGTTTCGGCGCTGCACGATTAGGGTGGTTGCACACTGTCGGCTGGGTTTGACACAAAGCGACCATTACATACTATGAATCAACTTCTTTGATAGTACCAAAGAAGTTTTAAAACTCTATACTGGAATACGGCTGTAGAAACAAAATTAATTCACATTTAATTTGCAAGTATGTATAATTGTAGGCTTGCAAACGGACACCAAGTAATGAAATATAATTTTATAGATTAACAAAATCTGTATTTAATATTTTAGTGCTCACGAATAGACACATTTTCAATTTAAAAAGGTTAAAAGGAGAGTTATGGTTTTTAAGCATCTCGTAGCATGATAATTTTTTGGCACGCTCTAGAGCGAAAATGGCTTCTCATATTTAGCTTTAAAGTAGTCATTAGATTTATCTCCGAAGAAAAAACATCGCATGAACATCAAAGCAGAACATTATTTTGTAGTAAAATGATTACATAAAGTTTTACAGAGGCCGGGATATCCAGCTTGAGAGTTTGTATGAATAATGCATATGACGTGAGTGGCGAGCCAATCCTCAGCGGGCGGCGGGCGAGCGTGACACCACGTGACACCACACACCACGGGATACGTCACACTCTCATACAAAATTCACTTACACACTTCACGCTGGGCTCCATGGCTCAAGTTGGATATTAATATTAACAGGATGAAGATAAAGGTGAATCTTGAAATTGTAACAAACATTGAAGGAACATTATGATCGACCTCGTTATATTGTTTACTAGCTGTCCCGGCAAACGTTCTTTTGCCTTATAAACTATTTCGCCCATATTATTTTATTGAAGTGACTAAATAAGTATAGCACCATGGCAACGTCCATGGCTATCCCGTCGCACAAACAATGGTCACCGTCAGTCTCGAGTTGTAATAATTTACTATTATTTATTCAACAAATGCACTTATCAATATAAAAAGTAACCAGTAGCCGATTCTCAGATCTACTGAATATGCACATAGGTTAAAATCAGTAAAGCCGTTTCGGAGGAGTGCGGTAACTAACATTGTGACACGAGAATTTTATATATTATGTATAAGATATTTTATACTGACTTCACGGAAACGCGGTCGAACGGGATAAAAGTATCCTATGTCCGTTTCCTGGTTCTAAGCTATCTGTCCACCAATTTTCAGCCAAATCGGTTTATCCGTTCTTGAGTTATAAGTAGTGTAACTAACACCACTTTATTTTATATTGTTACGTGCTAGGGTTCGAGGATTTGGACAGAAAGACCTGCTGATTCTCTTGAAGACTTTATTCACTAAGTCTAGGTCACACAAGCACACACTAGGTCCAAACACTAATCACTGGGTCCAATCACTAAGCACTATCACTGTCCTAGGTCGTAGCCAAGTCGCAGGTTTCACTGGTTCACTCACTATTGATCACTTGTTTTCACTCCGAAGTCGCCTTGATGATAGCTCGAATCGAACTGAATTATCGGCCCGACTGTCTGCGACTATTTATACGGGCCGGATCGAATATCAGAATTCTCCAGAATATCCCAGAATAAACCCGATATGCGTAAACAAGTATGGGATATTTCTTGAAAATACTCGTAGGTACACCTTACGCCATCTAGTATCGAGTAGGCGATTTATGTTGTCTGTGTTCCCTCGGTAAGTTTCGCTGGTTTGTCGCTAGATGGCACTACGTGTCCGTATACCGTGTATCGTAACAATATATATATATATATATATATATATATATATATATATATATATATATATATATATATATATATATATATATATATATATATATATATATATATATATATATATATATATATATATATATATATATATATATATATATATATATAGATTATAGTTGTTAAGTAGGCAAATAGTCGTATTTGCATTTTTATCAACTTAACATCCTGTGAAATGTGCCTTGCCTGTGAGTACCCTTATTTATCACAGCCTTTTGGCTATATATCATGTGATAAATAAGAAAAATATTAATAAGAAAATTTATTTGGAGCACTTATAGTTTTTAGAGACAAATTAAATGGCTGATGTCCCAACTAAAAATAAATATTCAGCCGCCTACGTCTGGACCATAAAGTTAATATACCTAGCGGAATAGAGAAACAAAGGCCTGAGCAAGAGAGAAGTAGAATTCATGTTCAATCATGCTTGTTTAAGTGTATACGTACACATATTTTTCACACAGATGAAAACCAATTTTGGTTTTGTTTGACAGCTCGAGATTGTTGCTCTATTCCGCTAGGTATATTAAATTTATGGTCTGGACAGTCAAATATTACTAAGCCAAAAGAAAATCAAGAACTTTAATATTTAAAATGAGTGAAGATCTCATCAACGTAATATTTCGCGAGTGACAGCCGACATCAAATATAAAAACTCAATCTTCGTAAGTGCTACATTTATTGTAAGCACCCATTACAGGGGACCAAATATTTTACAATAATTATTTCGCAAACGTTCAGTATTCATCAATGTAAATGGCTGAACGACATTGATTTCAAATAAAATGTTTGTTTGTATTTTTCCAATTCCATAATTTCTGTGCTCCATTTGAAAGGTAACATTTTATACCGATTGAGGTAGAACCATAAAGTTAATATACCTAGGGGAATAGAGCAACAATCTCGAGCTGTCAAACGTAACCGAAATTGGTTTTCATCTGTGTGAAAAATGTGTGCACGTATACACTTACACAAGCATGATTGAACATGAATTCTATGAGATTAAATTTATCAACGTGCGGCACGTGCCGACTGGACGTCAAAAAAAGAGTGCTGCTGTCATATATCACACGTCTCATTTTACCACGCAGTGTTACTGATAGTTACGTCTCGCTTGCTCAGGCCTTTGTTTCTCTATTCCGCTAGGTATATTAACTTTATGGGTAGAAGTTAGAACGTTGTTTACTCTAAAAATATTTATGCGAGCACTTATTCTAAATATTTAGAAATAAAATAATTTATTTTTGTTGTGAAAGTAACTTACTCTACCTAATTACAAAAGCAAATAATGATTTATTATTACAATGTAAGCTTGTCTGAACAAGTTATAAAGCACAATGATTTGACAAACCAAGACTGAGCATATTTTGAATACAAACTTATTTCGCATCAGCCCTTCTACTACGACGAGTAATAAACAGAAATAAACAAACAAATCGTGTAGTCATTAAACTTCGTAACGAACTGTCTTCTAAACACCTCTTCGTATTAGCTCGTCGTAACTGTGTAACTTCGTCGTAAGTAAATAAACGACAATTATTAAGACGAGCGTTCGGTGCAAAACTCTGTACGCCTCGCACGTAAATTTTGATATTTTACAAACTTTTACGTATGTGATCCTAAATGTATTGTTTTCCTTAATACTCCTTAATACCTTTAGTACGAAATGAAAAACCATTGTAAGGGTAATAAAGTGTATATGATTTTTTTTATCAAATATTCCAAATGTATTATAAATTATAAATACCATATCTCTACATCCGAAACCTGTTTTTCTTTATTGAAACCCCTTTGCGTAATATAAATTAAAAGTATTATTACTGGTAAACAAGAATTAATAACCATAATTAAATTATAATGAATCGGTATTCTACCTCAATAAATTCCTGTTATTTTCAAATAGTATTCGTTCATCCGTTTTAACGTGATCAATGAAAAATAATTTCAGTCATTTTCTGAATCCGCACCGTAAAGGGTCGTCCTTCTGTTCAACGCGGCAAGCCACCGCGACCGACAAAAATTCAAATAAAATTCCACTTTACGAACTAGGCTCTTGGTTTCATCTTCCCTCGTTACTCTAGCGATGGATGCCGCCGCTGCTTTGTAATGGCGTCTAGCAAAATGAAGCCTATAATGAGGTATTATAATATTATGTAGCATTTTATTTGAAATTTGGCGGTCGCGGTCGCTTGCCGCGGTGATCGCGAAGTCACCGAAATTAAATAATTTTGTCGAAGAATGTAATAAGCGGTGTAGCGCCGCCTCGCATACCAAGGCGGCGCAGGTGGTAATATTTCGTTAATATGGCTGGTGGTATTTTCCAGATGTAATTGTGAGCCTCAGGTGAATTTTTTCTAAATTATTTAAATTTGAATAATATAAAATTAATGAGTATCACTTTCCTTCTAATAGGTTTGTAAACCTTCCCTAGATTTCCACGAATATTTCAAGACTAGAAGTTTTAGCGAGAGCAACAAAATTTCAAATTCCGTTTTATTTATATACAATGTGTCGCGACACCGGTGTCCGATCCATTAATGTCATGATCTATGGCATATTTTATCGACAATTTATCTCTTAAATTTTTTCTCTCTCTCAGGGTTGTAAAATGGCAGCCATTTTAGTTTTTCTCGGGCTTTCACACTAATCTGACGAGTACTTCTCATGTAAATATCCTATGAAGATAAAGAAGGTCTCATTTGATAGCTAAACTTGTGTACTATGCCTACACAGGCAATATGTTATAAATTTCGTGGAAAAGCATAGAAAAATCAAATTTTAAGGGAAAAAAACAAAGTTTATGGAAAAAAAATGACTTTTTGTGAAAATTCTAGCGCATTAAATTGATTCTTTTTTTATTTTGAGATAGAGGAAGTTTCCATCTTAAATAAATTCCCTTACTTCTATGCTCGAAGTCAGATAATTTAGAAGTTTTAACGATTTTCTTATGAAGTGTTGGTCAGATTAGTAATGAAGCCAGAGAAAAACTTTTTTTTTTAAAGTTGGAGAAAAAAAATTTTGTAAGCCAATTTGTCACTGAAATATGCCATACATCATGACATTAAAGGATCGGACACCGGTGTCGAGACACATTGTATATATTAGTTTCGATAGTTTTGTTTATAAACAAAGAGGACTACGGTCTACGGTATACGAGTTACGACACGTTGACAATAAGAAAAAAAACATTTAACATCTAACAGTTTATCATAAATAACATAATAAAGAGTTCTTTCATAGTATTCTATCGCTACAGAGAACATAAACTTTATTACAACAAAAATAGCTGAATTGTCACGTTACCGCTGCAGAGAAATGAGCTGTGAATCACTAAACTAGCAACTACGAGATAAAAGATTTCATACGTGAGAAAACAAATAGTTTTATACAGACAGCGGTTTCTTCGCGATGTTTAAAGTTTCTGGGTAAGAAGATTGCAAGAACTGAAAACTTCGTGATATATATTTTATAACCTTAACTGAGGATGGTAATAAAACATTATTACGAGTTCTATTATGTGCTGCTAACGATTTTTAACATAAGGCTCGATTTACGAGCGCGAGCGGTCTGGCCGCTACACCGCGAGATCACAAGAGAGTGACGGCGCCGCTATTTAAATAAATCGTTACATACAATTATTGCTTATAGTATCTGCCAAACCACTCGTTCATGTGAACATACAAGTCCAGCCTCAATCGCGAAAGTTTCTTTTTTATTACGGTAAAATGTACTATTTGTAATGTACAATGTAGGTTCTATTTGACATTGCCGGGCTCGAAGTGTCTCCATACAACATTTTCTCAAAATCAGTTCAGTGATTTAAGCATAAGGAGTTACACAAAGACTTTCGCATTTATAATATTAGTACTGATATGAATATAATATAACAATAGCCGAGACGGGGCCAACTACGGACAGACAGCCTGTGGCATCACCTCCACCTCACCACCAACTACCTCCAAACTATCCGCAAACTAACAAACTCACAAACTAACTCAATCAATATCAGAAACTTTGTCACAGATAAAATTGAGGCTGTATTTCACGTTGTTTTATTTGGACTGCAATTTTTTATAGTGCTCTTGAACTTTTTGCGATAAAGGGCAGCTCTCGAGTGTTGATTTTTTTTGTTTTTTCCTTTCGATTAAAGTCGTGCTGCTGTTTCATTTTTAGGTTTTTAAGACAACACTTTCGGGTTTCCCATATTATTTAAATTCTTACAAAAATAAACCTTACAAAAATAGTTTAAAACGAAGAATTTTACTAATATGTAGCCCACACATAATATTATGTGTGGGCTACATATTAGTAAAATTCTTCGTTCTGATTTGCAAAAGATGGCCCCGTGCGAGTTTCTTACGCCGGTTCTTCTCGGCGGGGTAGTTCCCGAACCGGTGGTAGGCAACGTAGTTTCTTCGTTCGACTTTCAAAAAGTGTATCATGATACCCATTTTGAATAAAAAGATATTTTATTTATTTTATATTTATTATGTAATGAACAGTGTAACTAGTTTCTTAGGAAAGGTAAAGGTGGACCCGCATAGTTTGCTTCAAGTTATTTCAAGTCAAAGTTTAGTCTGTAGACTCGGCCTGACATAAACCGACCAAATAACGCATATCCACCATACGCCTACGATTAAATTTTTCTGAATGGACAAAATAAACCTGTTCATTATTTATTAGGCAATCAAGAAATTATTAGATACTAGATGACCCCCGCGTCTCCACTGCACAGGAACCGCATATTTTACTGGGATAAAAACTATCCATGTCCTTTCCCGGGACTCAAAGTATCTCCAGACCAAATAACAGCAAATTGCTTCAACGGTTTGGGCGTGGAGATGTAACAGACAGACAGACACACTTTCTTATTTATGATATTATTATGGATTAGCTAAGTGGACGAACAAAGCTTTATCATTTAGTTTATCCTGACATATGCCGCAATTATATTTCGCTAGGTGTACAGTGATGTATTGTTACAGCTGCAGCCGGACATTAGATGGATAATTGTGACGCATGTGATGGAGCTGATGTATTGTGACGTCACAGCTCAGTATATCATGTCACACTGCGGTCATCTATCATATCCGTTAGACCAGAGTAAAATGTGCTTTTAGTTTTATGCTATGACAAGATGACGGCCGCAACTCCATTGCAACGCATTCGTTTAGTAATAATAATAAATAATAATATCTATGGACGCTTCACACCACGTCAATCTGGCCCCGTGCTAAGTACCCGAAGGACTTGTGTTACGGGTACCAGACAACGGAAATATATTTAATACTTTTATACTATACATATATAATTTAAGATTTTTATTACATGATACACATATTTAATACACACCTATGACACAGGAACTTTGAAAACTTTTGTTCCGTCGGCAGGATTCGAACCCGCGACCCCCGGCTTGAGCTACCGATAGCCCACCCACTGAGCCACAGAGGTCGTCGTCGTCGTCGTCGTCGTTTATCGCGCGGGAATCGTAGATTCGAATTCGTGGATAGAAAGTATCCTTAGTCCCTGTCCCGGGATTCAAAGTATCACCGTGCGAAATTTTATTACCATCGGTTTAGCGATTTAAACGTGAAGTGGTAACAGACAGACACACTTTCGCATTTATAATATTAGGATAAGTACCTGGATGACCGAGCTTTGCTCGGTATAGCAAACACTCATTGACTTCGTGTTTTAATAACGCCATCTGCTGGTCGTTAAAACAATTAGTTGCCAACAAAATAGTATTATTATTCGCCAATAGATGTCAGGAAGAATCATATTTTTCAGTTTATCGATTATCGATAAAACACGAATAAAAAGACATTTTCTGAAAATGATTCCTAGCTAGATCGATTTATCGCCCCCCAAACCCCCTAGTAGTAAAATAGCAATGTGATGACTGATGACAATTGTGTCACTCGATTATATCAGAGAACTGTGGAATATGCGTGGAGGCCGCAAAGGAAGATCTTCCGACCGAGCGATGTATCCCGAGCGACCCATATTACTTAGTAAATTTTTGGTCTAAATTTCCCACAATTACCCCGGTACAAACTAATTTAATACATCACGGGGCCGGGTCATAGTTCACAGCTGTTCTCAAACTTTGTAATCGCACACCTAATACCCCGGAACACGCCAACATCAACTTTATGTTCGAACTTCAGCTGTTTCGCTGCGAAAATTTGCAAATATATTCCACATTCTAATGTGATAAATGTACATCGGTGCGAATTTTAATACTTTAGAAAGATACAGAGCTACCAGCGGGGATAAAATGGTCGCTTTGGAGAATCATAAAATGATACATTTTTTTAAATCGCAAAATGGTCACTCTGCTTGAAATTCTTGTCTAGTAATTCGTACTAATTTGACATTCGTCAGTTTGACAGTTTTGACAATTCATTTGCTGAATTGATTGAGAGGAATTGCTAAATGTGACCATTTTAGCCCCGCAGCTCAGAGGTGTTTTAGTTATTCACAAACATATTACTATTGGAACGAAGTTCCTTATTATAATACTACACGGTTGTGCTACTCCATGTATTTTTAAATTATACATTGGAAAAATCATCTAACAGATAACGATAGGTCATACTGAAAAAAGTAGTTGTAGTTGATGTATTTTGATGTAATTACATTTGAATTTGCTGGAATATAATAATATGTCCCGAGAACTAAAATTTTGCGGGGCACCTGCGCATTTGTCTTTTTATTCTTCGCACGTCATTACTAAAAAGCTACAGCGTAAAGCTACTCCCTGACACGTCAGTGTTGTTACTCATTACTAAGAGCACTATTGTCGCACTGAATGTATGTCGCTGAGCATTTTGACTTGCTTTACATTTAACACTGTTTTTAAATGAGCTTCTTTAGCCTGTTAAATAAATGCTACACTTACACCCCCACAGTTAAAGAAATTTAACAAACATCTCCACTAAATTAAAGGTAACAAATCACCTAATTAATGTCTCTCGCGTGTGATTGTAATCTGATAACAAATACTTCTCTAGCTCATGTCTGATGAGCTGTTTAACCTCTAGAGCATGCCAAATACATACAACTCAATAACATACTCTACATTTTCCCTCAAACAATGTAAATTCTTTTGGGCACAGAACATTGCTTTACATTCTAACGCGCAACATCACTGACACAGAATCTAATAATATTCATTGTTCACATTATATTTTTGACTACAACGCTGTATACGTCACTCACACGTCACAACATAATATATTACATTCAATATACACACTCTGAGATACACACTTTCTAAGACCGTTTGTCCACCACCACCGTCACCTAGACGTCACGAACAAAAATTAAATTAAATGCCACTTTATTAGTCCGGGTTCCGTAGAAAAAATATTTTTTTGAATACTATCTAGCAAATTTTTTGTGAGTCAGTCAGTCAACAAAACTTGGTTGACTACGGAATCCTAACCAGCTCATTTTTCGTATATTGATTCGGTTAATAGTTATATAATTATTTGTGTAACATTGTCCTACAAATAGAACAATTCATATTTTAGGACCATCAAGTCAAAGTCAAAGTCAAAGTCAAACATTTTTATTCAGAATAAGTTTTTTTCAAACACTTTCTGAACGTTGATGCTACTGGGGCCTACCACCGATTCGGGAACAATCAAAGTATTAAATCCTTTCTATCTCTGTCAGCTACCACTTTCAAGATTTTTCGCAAATAAAATTGTTGTTCGTCTTATCAAAGTGAATCTAGTCACAAAAAATTAGCTTGATAGTAAAAAAAAAATGTTGTTCTACGGAACCCGGACTATATTATTATGACCCAGGTTTCATTTTACTCTACACCACACTACTCTACAAAGCAGCGGCGGCATGGGTCGCTAGAACAATGTCGGTACAAAATGAAGTCTATAGCCGCGGTCATAAAGTGTTGTTTTATTTGAATTTTTGTCGGTGACGTTCCGCTAACAGCGGCAGTGGACACACGGCCTAAGGGTAATCGCGAACCTTTGATACGGCTCCTTTGTTAGAGCCCCTTTGAACACAATGCGCCCTATTGTTTCATGTTATCGCGCGGCTTGAGACTGGAGATTAACGGGAAGCGATGAGATCGGTTCTACGAGTACACTAAGTGATAAAAGTTTATCGGAACTAGTTAATTCTCATGGCCAAATCTTGGGAAAACTTGGGAAAATATTTATTTCAAATGAAGGGTTAAAAAAACTTGAAACTCCATGAGTACAAAATACACATTTTTTTTTATGAAATAAGGGGGCAAACGAGCAAACGGGTCACCTGATGGAAAGCAACTTCCGTCGCCCATGGACACTCGCAGCATCAGAAGAGCTGCAGGTGCGTTGCCGGCCTAATAGAATAGTAGTAGGGTAGGGAAGGGAATAGGGGAGGGTAGGAAAGGAAATAGGAGAGGGCAGGGAAGGGAAAAGGGTAGGGGATTGGGCCTCCGGTAAACTCACTCACTCGGCGAAACACAGCGGAAGCGCTATTTCACGCCGGTTTTCTGTGAGCCCGTGGTATTTTACGGGTCGAGCCGGCCCATTCGTGCCGAAGCATGGCTCTCCCACGTCTCAATTTTGTTAAAATAAAATAACGGACAGTATCAATAATTTACATATTTATGATTACACTTTCTAATATTGACATTATTTTATTTTTTAGATTTTTTTAGATATGTTTGAAAATTTTATTTCTACATAATATTATGAATACAATAAACTTAATAGAAAAGTTATATTTACAAAACCTTACAAGAAGCTAGAACAACACGCACGTAGCACACGTAGCAAGCGCGTAGCGTATTCGTAGCACTACGACGTAGCACTTCTACGGCGGCGTAGAGGTTAAACAGAGCGTAGCATTTAGGCTAAGAACTCACGGCGCGGTTTTTTCCCGCGCCCGCCGCGGTTGCGGGCCCGCAGCCTTCGTAGAATCCAGTTTTGTATGTAAAAAACGAAAGCAAAGCTCACGGCGCGTTTTTCGCCCGCGGCGGGCGCTGTTGTTTGCGGCTCCTGCTGCACCGGCGGGCGGCGGTCGCCCGCAGCCTCGGCGGTTTGCGCCCGCGCGCTCTGCGATAGTTTAGCGGGCAATCGCAGTAGCCGTACTAGGGAACGAAATCACGGCGCGGTTTTTTCCCGCGCCCGCCGCGGCTGCGGGCCCGCACAAATCAGCGGTCTCGTGAGTTCTGAAATAAAACCGCTCATTTGCGCGGGCCCGCAACCGCGGCGGGTGCGGGAAAAAAACCGCGCCGTGAGTTCGCCCCCTTAGGTTAATCTTATTTTTGACTGCTATTATATTAAACTTAGATATAATTTTGTAGATAAAATATAAGGATCAAAACAAAATAAATGATCTGAGGTTTTGATAAAGTCAGTAAAACCCAATGCTAATAGTAATCTACGAAATATGTCTGTCAAAAGAGAACGATTTTTAAAGACCTTTCGGCTAACGAATAATGACATTTTCCGCACAACAAAGCTTTGGTAAAGGAAATCCATTTCAGCATTCCCGCGACTGCAAAGGCTCGTTTGAGAAATTTAAATCCCGAGAAAAAATTCATTTCAAAGGCAGACGGACTAGAAAAAAGATAAAATACATTTTGAAGTTTTAAGCTACATTTATTGTAATGTTTTATTACTTACTAAATGTTATAATAGTTACATATTAGTATCTAAACAGAAGACGCTGTGATTGAAGCTGGTCAGATATTCTTCTATTATAATATAATGTTCGTGTTTTGATTTATTAAGTCTACGCAATATTACTTAATAAACTACTATGCTTTTCGTGATAAAAATAATTTGTTTTTAATTACTCAAAAATATTTATGAGACAAATACAGAATCAAACGACTTTTATAAATAAAATGAATTAAAAGTAATTAAGTACAATAATTTGATTTTAAAAATATTTATCTAAAGAACTTTTATCTACAAATATAGAAACAGTATTTAGATTTTTGTACACGCTTGTTTATGTTTAAGTCTGTATAATTTGTACACATTACTGCCGCGGATCATTAAGTGGTAGGTTTTATGCCATGATTTTAGTGGCCGTTACGTGTGGCAAGACGTGTATAATACACATTTTGAACCTTATTCTTATAGTAATAAGGTCGATGTCATGTATTTGTTGGTGACACAGGTGTGTGTGGTAACAGCAAGTTGTAAGACACGCTGTTACAATTTCATTACAGATGTTTTACGAACGGCGCAGTTAACGTAAAATAACTTAATAAGTATCAATGTTCCGGAATAATAAAACCAAAAAATGATATTATTGCTGTCAATAAATTGTAATAAAGTGTAGGCTACGCAAAAGGTCCTTAACCGTTTATATAATTATAGACTACATATTGTATATGTATACAGGCTGTAACAAAAATAAGTGATAATACTTTAGGGTGTGTACGTGTTCCTTGTAGAGAGTTCACTGTGAAAGTAGCAGCGCTGAAAGACCAAAATTTTTTTACACTTTTGTATGGGGAAACTCATGACGCTCGGGCCCTTGCCCATACAAAAGTGAAAAAATTTTTTCGTTTTTCAGAGCTGCTACTTTCACAGTGAACTCTCTACAAGGAACACGTACACACCCTAAAGTATTATCACTTATTTTTGTTACAGCCTGTATAGAGTACTAGATGATTACTACACCAAACTTAGTTTATCGCGCTGGCACCGTACATTTTTCCGGGATAAGAAGTATCCTATGTCCATTCCTAGGACTCAAAATATCTCCATGCCAAATTTCAGCAAAATCGGTTCAGCGGTTTAGACGTGAAGAGGTAACAGACAGACAGATAGACAGACAGATAGCCAGACACACTATCGCATTTATAATATTAGTATGGATAAAAAATACCACTTAAATAGGTCCACTATCTGCCTAGGAATCAAGTTTTTCGATGAGAAAATATACACTTAACACTAGGTATGTATCGTATTCCTTAAAGACGCAAAAATAAGTGTAAACTGTAAAGTACGCTTTTGGTAAAAGTTATGTAGATTTGATTTATGATTAAAGTATTTAATGTCGCTCTGAAAATTTAATGACACTAACGAAACCCGGCGTAACCGTCCAACTAATTTTGTGACGTACAGTCGAATAACTTTACACCACTTTGAGTCTTGCTACTATGATGATAAGATCGGAATGGTGTGCAAAAGTTACGTCGGCGACTGTACTCTAATTTGCTGAGTGAAAAACTGTTCGCCGCTCGGCGCCGACTCAATTCCAGTTTAATCGAATTTGGGGTTATCGCCAATGAGCTGTGAGCCTTGAAACGGGGATTTTACATAATATCTGTGTGTGTACAGGTGTTACATAATTTCTGTGTGTGCAGGTGTTACCTGAAAACAGATCACGTCAAAATATATCCTTTATGGCTTAGCTTTTATGATAATTACAAACTATTTGTTTCTCTAAATACAGTAACGCTTTTCGGGGCAGAAAATAACCTTTAATAATTACTATAAATTATTTATTATAATAAATAGCAGGGTAGTTAAAATTATTCTGGAAGTACATGTTATCGATATAATTTTATTGATAAATAAAAGTGACGTCAGAATTTAATTTAATTATATGTGATATCTACATATTATGCATCCATACATCTTCACAAACTTTAACATTAAAGTAATTATTGTAAGGACTAAGTAGAACTTTTTTATCTTTTAAAAGTTTTCGCACATTATGGTTGAAAAAGAGGGATCTAGCGTTAACAATATTATAATAATATCCCGATTGTTAATAAGATTGTATTTTGTTACAGGTAATGCTGTACAGTCTACAACATCAAACACATCTCTTCAAACCGAGCTCATACCACCAAGATATTATAATAAACAGAATGATTTTACGCAAGTTAAACACGTTCAGTTGGCAAATCAGAACAGATACTCGTTAATCCTTCAGGGGAGTCCCCGCGGGGGTTCCCGGTAATGGAGATGTATAGCGGCAGGTAGAACTGCGGTGGGAATTGGGATCCCAAATAACTTCCTAAGTTTACAGACTAAACTTTTAATTAATATATGTGAAGAGCTACTGAAGAGTTTTATACGTTTTGATATAGCCAAGTAAATTAGCGAGGGGCATGTAAATTATATTTGGTCGGTCACATGTCGGTCAAAGACGTGACTTATTGCCGATACGAGGCATGATGTTAAAATGACGATATGACCATAATATGCATCACAGAATTTAGATTACTTAAAGAATGATAATTAAGATTACTTGGACATTTTATATGAAGTTATGCTCATATATTGCAAACATACCACGTATGAAAATACACATGAAGATTGACTATGTTTTTCAATTACGCGGTGCAGGAAAAGTATTTATAGCGCGGCGCTGCAAACGCATGCTATTATCTTCGAGTATAATTATACTGTATTAAACTTGCATTGCAGGCTTATTAAAACAACATGCATGTTGTGAGAATCGACGTACTCCAATTACTTTGCACTTTGAAATAGATTAGGTGGGAGTTATTACAGAGTCTTGAATAATTACGTAGATACCTGAAGGAATGTTATACAAAACTTTACAAAATCTATTAATATAAAGGCAAAAACCATCAGCTTATGTATGTATGTATGGCAGATAAAGGCTAGATAATTGGATATTATAATATAATAGATAATATTATCAATGCATGCTTCACACCACATCAGTCTGGTCTCAGTATAAGTTCTCGAAGAACTCGTGGTGACTTGCCACGCAAATATATATAATAATGTTATACTAATTCCTGTCCCAGGAACGTTGCCGTCACGAATTTGGCCGCTGGAAAGTAGCCGAATCGTCGGAAATTAGAAAAGTGTTTCACGACAATAAATTATAGGGATATTGTGAAGTGTTAAAACTATAAAAATATTCTCATAAACCTAATCTGAAAACAATAATCATCCGAAATATTTGCTACAGACGTATAATAGTACTAGCTGTCCCGTGTGCTTTGCCATAATATAAACTTCAAGTGTTTCACCCATATTATTTTATTGAAGTGACTAAATAAGTATGTCACCAATCACCATGGCAACGTCCATCGCTATCTCGTAGCACAAACAATGGTCGCCGTCAGTCTCGAGTTGTAATAATTTACTATTATTTATTCAACAAATGCACTTATCAATATAATAAGTACCCAGTAGCCGATTCTCAGACCCACTGAATATGCATTATAAAATTTGGTTAACCCTAGAAAGATAATCATGTTGGGGGTAACGTTAAAGATATTCTTGCGCTTCTCGAGCGCACGACTTTTTTAGGGTTTTTCTGACACCTGAAAAGCTTTTTATTCAAGACCAGTCTGCTTTAGTATACAGTTCATACTTATTAGAAGTAAATAAAATCTAAACATTTTTATAATTATTTATTTTACGAAAAATATAACACAAACTTTTAAACCTTTAATAAAAATTAACAAAAAATATCAGTCTTCTTTTAACAGTATATAATTTCTCTTTGTGAGATCGTAACAAGTATTGCTTATTGCGACTTAAAAATAACATAAAAGTATAAAAAAAATATATCTTTGAGACTTATATTGGCACACTAAATGCAATCGACACACACATCTTTTTTGTGTTCGCCACAGATGCATTTCTTGCATTTCGTGCAAGTCATTTTTGACATCCGCCTTTTTTTAGATGTGCATAAGTCACAATATTGTGATTTGTCCACTTAACGATCTCATCGATAATTTTCGCAGTGATGAAAAGATCAAAGCATAGTTTTGGATCCACGATATTCCTACACATCCTTGTAGTACACATCCATCCCCCGGGCAGAACGAACAATATTTATCGCCGATGTCCTTGACCGCCGCTCTCCTTTTGACGTAGTCCAACAATGTTTGTTTTTTTCCTTTGAGTACCCTTTTGCTCGGTATAATAATTCGCGTGTCTTGTCTGGGTAAAGTGGCAACCGCAGGAACCTCAGGGAACCCAGGAGGTGAGGCATCAGTAATTTCATTTACTAATGTTGTACTTACATTTACAGATTCGCTAATAATTGACTCGTTACAAACTTCTTCTTCGTCACTCTGAACGTCATCCTCACTCAAATGATCCTCTTCTTCCTGATCACTATCCTCACCAGCAAACTGGATATCATCGCCACATTCCTCATACAACGCATTAGTTATTTCCTACTCAGCCAAGTATATTTTCTGTGCCATGATTTCCAAATCCTATAACACATAAATAACTGTAAAACATCATAGAAATAATTACGAATTAAACTTCATGAATGCCGGCGAAAGTTACTCAAAAGATAATCATGCGCTTCTCGAACGCAACACCTACCGAAAACAGCTAATCTAAAGCACTTACCGGTGACACACGTACGCCCCGCTGTAGCACTTGGCGACCACTGAAATTACCTGCCACGACAGGATCGGGAGCGTGCTATTTAGAAAGAGACAACTGTATATGCATTTTGCGTGCGCCTCTGAGGCGCAGATTATCTTTCTAGGGTTAAAATCAGTAAAGCCGTTTAGGACGAGTATACGGCCTAACATTGTGACAAGAGTGTGACTATTTTATATATAAGATAACCATACAGCTGTCACCAAAATTATTTAAACACTTGGGAGGGGCGCCATTTACAAAGTCATGCTATTTCCACAGGAGCTTAACGTATTAGTGTAAACACAGATTTATCCAGATTCCAGCCAAGTGTAATACGACTAGTATTTACCATCGGTATTAATAACTCTTGTTAATTAAATGATTGTTTATTTAATAATGTACGGATTCTCGCGGAGATTAAAGACATTAATTTACCGCACGAGCGACAAACGGGACTTGAGGTCAAATATTAAATTATAGCGATAAAATCTAATATTAATCCTGATGCTTTTGTAGCCCGAATTTTAATATAATACTACATACTACAGACTTTGTACAGAGAAATAATGTTAAACTCGCGTTAGGACAATTACCCTGACCGGAAATACGTAAGACGTAAGTGGGCCGTCGCACCGGCACGTCGAGGAAAATAAAAAATAGTCGTAGAAAAAAGCCTATTCGTTTTCACATCTACCGGAAATCCCAGAGTGCAATCTCTTATTTTTCTTCTTATATCGGAGTGTAGTTCCTTCCGTAACGCCCTAAAACGCCGTAAATCGTGCAAAGATGGCTAAAGTATAGCTGTCTTTAAAACCTACGAGCAATGATATTCAAAAAACCCTTCATTTTTTTGTATATTAATGCCTACGAGTTAAATATAAAACCTCTTTCTTTTTGCAAGTCACATAAACAAATAGCTTTAACTCTGCTGACATCGGTACTCCAAGCGCAGCATATTGACATTTGACATTTCCGCACATTAACTCCCAGCATATTGTCGAGTGTGGAGGGATTGTGAATTGATATTCATAACCCAGTTACCCGCATCGTGTCCGCATGTTACATGCTGGTACATTCCGTTATTTCCGACTATATGACCGTGAATATTGTCTATGTCATGAATTTTAAGTTTCATGTGAAGACGTGGCCTGTTTTGTATCTAATAATGTTATAAATACGAGAGAGTTTAACTGTTCAACCGTTAATAATTTCAACCGTTAACGATTTAAATTGACGCCCAAATTTGTCATTAAGATACTGTGAGTCCCAGGTATAGGATAGTTTTACCTCGCGCAAAATGTGTGGATTCCCGCGAGTCGCGACACACAAATTTACGTGAACTACGGTAGGAGTAACGTATAGCTTAACATCATTTGGAACAATCAGAAACGTAATTCTGGCTTTCATTTACAATTCATCGAGATAATGAACTTCCGAGAACTGAAAATAAAACATTGTAAAAAGTAGAGATGTGCCGACGAGTCGGTCGGCGACTAGCCGGCGAATAGTCGGCAAAAAGCGTCGACTATCCGGCTACTTACTATTTTACTATTATTGAAATTACATTTTTAAGAAAAGCCTTGATTATTTTGAAACTAACCAGATTCGATCGCCGCGCTCCAAGTCCGCGATAAAAGCTATGCAATAGATGGCAATGGCTTAAATTTATTCTTATTTAAATAAAATACTCGGATTTTGTATTATTAAATTAGGAAGGTAAGATACACATGATGTACAGTAAAAAATATATCCTGAAAACCATCAACTGTATCATGAGTCATGACGTTAACATAACCAAAACACGATCCGACACCTTCGCAGGCGGCGTAAGAGTGTTACCCACGAATCAGCAGTAAACGAAGCGTTACGGAAATATCCGAAACCATGATCGCCTTGGCCGACTAGTCGGCCGATTAGTCGGCTCTTTGCAACCGACTAATCGGCTAATCGGCCAGTCATGATCGGAACATCTCTAGTAAAAAGCTTTCTGTAAAAGACAAACAAATAACTTGCTTTGTTAATTGTTTCCCGATTGTAAAGGAAGTATTTCGGGGAATTAATTGTGGACGAATTCATTAAACATTTTTAATGAGGACTTTCGACAAGAAATCCTTAATTTGCGATTCTTTATTACGAAATGTAGGCCGGGCGACGTTGTAGTTTAATAAACTTTTAACGACAGACATTAATTTTAACTACAACAATAATAAAATAGTCTACAGCTTTATTTTTGAAGTAATTTTAATAAGTGACTAATGAATAAACATTTTGCATTTAGACTGAATTATAAAGCTAGGCTTTAAATGATTAAAAAAATAACAAAATGAATAATAGCTAATATTATAAACGCGACACGTATTTTGGGTACGTATTTATGTTCTTTCGCGCAGCTTTCATCGAGGGCTTAGAGCGCGGCGACCGAATTAAGACATTCCTTAACGAAAATAAACCTAACACTCCCCACTCCGACCCGCACCGCGCTGGCTTTGCCGTGCATCGTCTAACGCCGTTCGTCAGTTCGGCAGAGTTCTGGCACGGTGTTTGTGTGCGTGCGACGTGTTGATAAAAATGCTATGCAATAGCTTAACCGCGGCAGCCCTCGAGTGCTACACGTATTATTTTATCAGTAACATTATGTATAGTTCGTTTTTATACTCGTTACGTTATAACCACAGAAAATATCCATTTCTGTGGTTATAACCTATAGAGCGAACATTGGTCTCAAGTGTGTGATGTGAACGTATCTAATCGGCGCCAAAACAATCGGCACGCGCTGTCATTTCTCTTCCTCTTTATCGTTGCCACGTGATCTCATCGATTTATTTGAAATCTTACTTTTAAATATTTACTTTGGTATGCGTTGCATGGTTTGTCCGTGAACAAAAAGTATAGGGCTCGAAGAAACAATTAACAGTCTGGGAAACCATGCCATGTGAATGGCAATACTTACCGAGTAGCACGGCAAAATAATTTGCCCTTCGATCATTAATAATAATATATAATATCTATGGACGCTTCACACCACGTCAGTCTGGCCCCGTGCTAAGTACCTAAAGGACTTGTGTTACAGGTACCAGACAACGGATATATATTTAATACTTTTATACTATACATATATTTAAGATTTTTTATTATATCATACACATATTTAATACACATCCAGACCCGGGAACATTGAAAACTTTTTGTTCCGTCGGCGGGATTCGAACCCGCGACCCCCGGCTTGAGCTACCAACGCGCTCACCACTGAGCCACAGAGGTCGTCAAATGGTCGTCATTATGGAAATATTCTGGCAAAGTGTGCCAACTAGGACTATTTATCCTCGGACATGGCTAACTATTTACCATTTGAGCATCATAGAGAGATCCAAGCCCCATCAATGTTACTTTAGTTTTTCCGTTTTATCGAATTCAAACCTATGATTGAACCAAACTAAGAGACGAGCTACAATATTTCACATAAAGGGTGCCTTTCCACAAAAGATGCGTTGTGCAGAATGTGTTTTTGTGAACCAATAGAATCGCCTAATCTTGCAGGTAAATAAGGAGATTCAGACGCAACCTTAGTGAAACGCCTCTGTGGTCCAGTGGTTTAGAGCACGGCTCTTGACTCGGAGGTCGTGAGTTCGATTTTAGCGTTGGAAACATGTTATTTCGAAGTTTGGTTAGGACAATGCAGGCTGATCACCTGATTGTCTGACAAGTAAATTGATCCATATGCCTTGCATGGGCATGTAAAAAGTCAGTCCTTCGCCTGATCTTTCGCCAGTCGTGTCGGTCTTCCGTCCCACTGGGTTATGAGAGTAAAGGAATAGAGAGTGCTCTTGTGTACTGCGCACACACTTAGGCACTATAAAATTACTCCTACGTAACTGGTCTGGTTTCAATGAAACCGGCCACCGACACCGAAACCGGTGTGGGTGTTATTATTTAGTGGAAACGCAGCCACTAATACAAAGTTTTGTGTCTCATCTCGTTGTTTAGGCCATAGGCATAAAAGAAACGCTTAAAGCAAAACGTATTATTAGTTCATGTTGTATTATCCTATGTAATAAACGATGACATACAAAAAGACATACAAATCGTTTTGTCTCCGTCACTGAGCACAGCCGTATATGTCGCACCATAAATTATGTGTTTTTCTCACTTCGGTGCACGCTAATGTTAGTTCTACACGACTACAATTGCTTTTTGTGTTACAAATCGTTTGTATTACGCGAAGTAATGTGTTATATTCTACATACGAACTACATTACTATATAATACACTTATATTCTACATTAACAAAAAAAACACGAAAACCAACCACTTTTGTGCCTTTTTTACGCACAGTACCTATTATTTTAAATTGGCTTTGGTTTTTTTCCACAGGCACTCTGAAATGATCGAAAACAGTTTTAAAATGCTCGCGTCGTAAATGGTGTACCATTCCAGAAATGTAAATTCCGCTAAAGAAATTTTCACTCCGAGTGTGGTAAACTCTACCACTCTTGGGTAAACAGGCCCTACAACAAGATCCCTATTAATTGCGGGATTACCCTGAGATAAGAGGACTGACTGCCGCGGACTTACCCCACCAGATATTGTACTGTGAAAGTAAACCTTATTACTAACGCATGTAAGCTCATTTTACTTCAACTCAAACCTTAGAATTCTGTGAAAAGCCTACCGGACAACAAAACTTCCGTAAGCTCAAACAAACATTACTTAACTTTTTTTTTACGGAAATTTTTAAATGTTTCCAAACAACTTTCCCTACAAAATATTTAATCTTTAATAGCAAACAATGCCAGTGAACTCGCTTGCATATAAATTGCATAGAAATCTCTGCAAACTCTGCAAACAGTTGCTTCGCTGTATTATTTAAATATTAAACAGCTTATCATCTCACCATATTCATCATCAAAGTCTAGGATAGAAAGATTCAGGTCTATAAAAAGTATGTTTTGGGCTCTTTGAAAAGTTTTTTTTGATGATTTCAAGAGCCTTGAACTTTGGAATTTGGCTGCAAAGACACAGACCAGAAAATATAGAGTTATAAAAATTAGAGTGTAGGTGTACAGTCTGTACACACTACATGTATTATGTATAATGGATATTATGTATTATTGCATTATGTTACGCTTGCATTCCTTGAGCCAGTCGAGGCTCGCGCTCCTATCCGATTGTATATTGTGTTAAATGTGTCAATAAAGTACTTTACGGATTTCGGTGTTAGCAATGGAGAGTCCCCTAAAATAGTAACTAAAGTTAGGTTCCCGTCATAAATATTTTACCAAAAATCCAGCTTTTGTATTAAAATACAGTTCGCACCTCATTTAATAATTTTTCGCTATTTCTTATATTTCTAATTCGTTGTCTTACGGTAACCAAACCTGTGAATAATCCGAAACAATTAATATGCATTCGAAACCGATAATTTTATTCCAATATCCATACCTATCCAGTGGAAATAATGATGATGAAAGCCTGTAATATCGACATATCGTTTAATTAATAGGAGTTAGCAAGTACCTCGGGGGCGGAACACTGGCGCTCGAGAACCAAAGCCTCGACAGCCTCGAACTAGTTATAGTGTTACAGGTCAGTGAACTCAGTGTGCAGAGTTATCGTTATACCATTATTCAGATCCAAGTTGGTCTCATTGTAAACAAAATAATGATGCTCTAATAATTTAAAGGCGGACGGGCGATGAGCTGATATTGATCATGAATCCAAACTCTACCAATTTAAAGACGGTCGCTGACCACGGAAAAAGATGATAATGAATTTAAATTATGTATTTTATGCATAGTTATATTATAAGGAGGTAATATTGTATTTGCATCTAATAGGTTTCGAAAGTACAGCCATTTTAATGAAATTTTGCACCGATATATATACACTTACGGGGAAGGAGAAAAGCAACTTTTTAGCGGCAAAAAGTAAGATCATGCGGGAATCATATTATATCGTACATGAAAACCCAAAAATAATATAATCCATAGTATAAAGTAAATAAATATATACGAATTGATTCAACTTGATCCTACTGAATCTGTATAGAAGCAAAGCAAAGTTTTACATCAAATGTTTTTATTACAATATACAATTACCAACGAGTATTATTACTTTTGATACATATTATCGACTAGATGTCCCGCGCGGCTTCGCCCGCGTAAATTAGAAATTTTACAGAATCCGTAGGTACATTTTCCCATAAAAAATATTTCCCCCGTTTTTCCCACATTTTCCTGAGTTTCTTCTGTCGTATTAGTCTTAGAGTAATAATATAATATAACCTTCTCGATAAATGATGAGTCTTACTCGATAAATGATCTATCTAACACTGAGATAAGTTTTTAAATCGGACCTGTAGTTTCTGAGATTGACGCGTTCAAGCAAACATACTCTTCAGGTTTATAATATTAGGTAGATATAGATTTTTTTTAATTATCGCTTGACAAACTCGAGTCTCGATCTAAAAGACTATGATATGGTAGTGATGATGATGATGATGATGATGAAGAATGTAATTTGCATAGTAGCATATGCTTTCTGTTCTTAAAACAACGCCGAAACTCCCAAACTTGTATCTATAAAGAATCAGGAATTCTCTCAGCACCTTCCGAACCACAGTATACCAGGTATATCTCGGTTCAAAATCTTACTTGTTGGTAGCATATGCTTAGAATACTTCTCACGAAACCGAAGTCACCATATGTTTCCCTATAAGTTTTGAGGAGTTCCCTCGATTACTTATGGATCCTTCATCAGATCATCACTTTTCTGAATATAATACCAAATTGGGATGATACCCTATATACCAAAAGAAAAATTTTGAAAATCGGTTAACCAACGGCGGAGTAATCGTTGAATATAAGAAAACGAACATAACACCTCCCCCATTTTGAAAGTCGGTTAAAATTGTAGCCTATGTGTTATTTATTTAATATTTTAATCAGCACATGAATTGAATAACAAAATTTTTTTCAAATTAATCGTAGCACCATCTGTCAGGACAAACTAAAATTGAAATAGAATAATATTGAATGCGATGATAGCGCCGTCCGCCGGATCTAATGTAAAACATTCCAAAATCAACAACTCCTTATAAATAAGAAATTAATTGAAAAAACATTTTCCAGTAGACCAAACTGTAAATCTAAACCATTCTCGAATCTCCACGAACACACACAAAAAATTTCATCAAAATTGGCCAAGATAAGATAAATCCGTTCAGCCGTTCTCGAGTTTTAGCGAGACTAACGAACAGCAATTGATTTTTATATATATAGATTTATCTTTCGATTTCTATATAGTCTTATTAAAAAAATAATCGGACAGAGTAACAACTTAAGTTAGCTAAAATAAAAAAATAATCGGACAGAGTAACAACTGAAGTTAGCTAAAATTGTGTTTATTTATGTACTATGTATTTTGAGACTATGCAATTTTGTCGCGTTCGCGATTCACTTTCACTTTTGTTGAGTTTCAGAACGCGATATTAGGTCCTCCAACGCGCACGCGAATTTGAACTTTATGCAGCGGTAATAAATTACAAATTGACTCTCCATTTTATTTAGAAAACGTTTGTATGGGAAATAGAAAAATGCTGTTTTGAGGATTTTCCCGGCAATTATTCGAATTTTTCTCACCTTTTAAACCTTCCCTAGACCTCCACGAATAATTCAAGACCAAGATAAGATAAATCCGTTCAGCCGTTCTCGAGTTTTAGCGAGACTAACGAACAGCAATTGATTTTTATATATATAGATTACCGTATCATTTCCCTGATGTTACCTCTCCTTTGGAGCCCCAATCTCCTTGAGATCACTTCAAACGGATGACCGCTGTCAGCGCTGAGTATTCTAGTGTGTACGGAAGAGATGTCCGGATAGACTACGTTGTCGGGACTAGTATCGCCAGGCGTGAGGATAAAGCCGGACATAGTCAGTCTTTTGATCGCATGTCCGGCCTAAATTAAAGGGAATCCGGCTTTTGTAAAGCTTTGTAATTATAATTTGATATAAAAATAACTACACTAATGTTAGAAGATTTTTCATCTTTTTATAAGAACAGTAACTTTATTCGTGTGATGTCGATTAAATTACCATACTAAAGGCCTGTTTTACCACTTCCTGATAGGCTATCCACCAAATAACTTGATAGATCAAGTATGGAGAGTCCGTCAAAAAAGTTGTGAATAGCCTATTAGGCACTTTTTCAGAAAGTGTTGAAACAGGCCCTAAGAGTTACAAGACTAAACCCGACTTTTATACAAATGTAGGCTAAGTTTTGCGAGCTAACAACCCTCTATCTAGGGTTGATTCAGACCGCAACGCGACGGCCGACGCGTAGATGCGTTTCTAAATTTATATGGATTTGACAGATTTTGTGAGCGTGCGACGTCTTGCGAATCTGTCAAATCATGGTCAAATCCATATCTATATATTAATACGCAAGCGAAATACTTTGTATCCCTTTTGACGAAAAATGGGGAAACGTAGGTGAATGAAATTTTGCACAGTTATAGTTTATATGGTGAAGGAGTACATCGAGCTAACATTATTATTTTGAAATTATGCTTTTATCATACATTTTTTTAATAAATAAAACATTACACACACTACAACACACACACTAGGAAAGATTACAGATCTTTGAGTGACAAGCCTATACATACGAATTATACTCTTTTAATTATGGTTGAAGTCTGATGACAACAAGTTGACAAATTGAAAATGGATTAAAGTTTTTTTATATTGAATCTCAGATAGTATTAGACAATGCTTACACGGCCAGTCTGAGATCAGCTGAGTCCCAGAGACAAGAGTGGAAAAAATATGTTATAAAGTCAATATTTTTTTACAAAATATAGGCAGGCAGTAGTCCTAATGTCGTTGAAAATAAGGTCGAATTTCGACCATTGGGATTTGGGCGATCTCTAGTTATAAAAGAAATGCATCTTCACGTCTAAAGTCAGTGCCCGCTAAAATAAGATGACTTAATAAAAAACTTTAAATAAGTACTTTACTCGTACCATGATTATAATCTGTTAACAAGCTAATTAACTTAGCATAAACTTTTTAGCAAGTTTATCTGGCTAAATTATGCGGTCCTAGTTAATAAGGTTAAAAAAATAAGCACTAAATTTTATCGCTTCTTTTCTATTCAATAGATCTGAATTGAATAATGTATTGTAATATAATTACCACACTTGACATATACATAATACATTGTTATACGAATAACGAGAACCTTTGTAAAGCTATATTGTAGCGAATACAATAACGACCCAATTATAATGTTCATGTACAAAAAGGTTTCGTCTAATGTTCCATTATAAAGTAATATGGTAAATTGTAAGGGTTAGGTGGTCGCCGATCGATTAGAGCAGTAAGGACTAAGGATAAGGGCCCGTTTCACATAGTCTGCTTGCCGTATTTACTGAGCGCCACAATCTACCCTCCATGCATGACAACCTGTTTATGGGAAAAGGCAACCCATACAACCCTGTGCGCTGAAAACAAGTTGTTATGAAGTTAACTTTAAGTGTACCTATAGCTTGCATACAAAATCGATTTGTGCTAGTTGATGAAGGTGTATGCGGGTTTTCGTCAGTAGATCACAGCAATCAATCACATATAACGTCGATGCAGTGCATTTTTAAATAAGCCATTTAAAATTAAACTTTATTTACTCTCTGCTCGAGGTGTAGAATTGCCAGATAAAAAAAATAATGCCTCTTTTTAAAATGAATCGCCACTTCTTGTGACTTTGCGATATGTCGTGAGTCGTAAGGCTTCGATCTACCGCCTGCACCTGCAGTGAGCCGGATAATCTAGCTCGCGCTAACGCCACTCCCATGTTCAATACTTTGTATTGGATTTTTATTTCATCTAAACTTCGCCCGCAAGGCTGCGGCTTCAACTAATTTAGCACTCTTCTAAATAAACTTGCGCTTCTTTGAAGAACTTGGCCTTTTAGATGAACATTTAATTGGCCAAGTATTGTGATCGGTTTTTAATATATTAATAAAAGCGACAAATAAAATAATAATTGAATTAGTCAAATCAAACGATCCACCAACCATCAAAAACATTGGGACTTCAAGAGCCGGCAAATGTGAAAATAAATAGAAGGGGGCAACTATTCATATTCACCACGCTGACAAAAGGAAGGGAGCTTCGCTTACTTCCTATATGACACCGCGCCGGCGATCTTCTTTTGCTCCTTCTTACGTATTTTTAACCAGGTCACGAGTATTTAATATTTTGACCTATCCCAAAAAATAAGTTTTTACTTCAAAAATACAAAAACATACAGAAAATTATGTTTATACGAAATATGGTATTTTAATTTTCACAATATCTGACAGTCCATTAATATTATGTATTATGTATCGGCAGTTGCTGGAGATGATAGCCGCTCAGATTTTAATACTTGTAGAGCTTATACGGGATAAAATCTAAATTCAATTTCCATTTAAGGAACGGTTTGTCTTAGAATTGCTTTCTAATCTTCTTAAATGGAATTAATTAACTAGTTTTATATTCGATTTCTTCAAAGATACAAGAATAGGCCAATATAATTATTATAATACGAATCGGTAGCGTAGAAATATCTTCATTGCAAATTCGTAGATTCTGTCGGGACGAAAACTATTCAATGTTAGTTTCCGGAACTAATATTATGCCAAAGTTTATCTTTCGTTCATCGTATTCGTTCATCTTATTGTCGTGAATCAATGAAAGTGATTATTTTACTTTAATTCGGTTCTGTGCAAACTGCAAGTGAGCCTTAGGGTCAATTCACATTGCAACGTCGCGGAGCGTTTCAGTGCCTTTTTTGAACTGGCAGCCTGACACCGCGAGCGGCAATTTTGAACTTTTTTCGCTTGCATATTATGCATCTTGTTGCATAGTTAATAATATTCAGTTTTGAATGGCTCATTTAAAAATACATAGCAACGCCTCGCGACTAAGTTTATAAAAGTAGGTTTAAAACCAGGTACAGGTAGAAAGGTAATTAGCTCTCGGCTGTCACATGTTATTATAAATTCATACTCCCTCGTTACATAACCGGGTCAAATACGGTAGGTCAGGGATGGTAAACTTTTGTCCCGTAATTTTGGGCATGGCTCGGATCATGAGCGGCGTTATTATAACCGTACATTTTGAAAGCTATAATATATCCGCCGCTGTGAGTGCCTTTAATCTAGAGTATTATATCATAGAATACGTAACGAGGTCACAAATTATTATTTTTAACAAAAAATTAAAACAATCCAAGGTAAAAACAATTATAGTTAATATGAACTAAAAAGTATTAAATAACTCTTACTCTTTAATATTGCCTTTTTTCAGAATTCGTCTAAATCTCAAATATTTCTGTACATATTACAGTCTTCATTACTTTGAATTGAAGTCGGTACCAGTCCCAAAAGTTTCAGATATTCTGACATTGACTGAACTCACGATTAAACTACCTGGTTATCTAAGCGATGCTGCAATTTTCAAACTTTTATCTTTAAAGGTTCAGTAGTTCTGTTCAGTTCTGTTCAGTTCTCTGGTACCAGGGACACCTTCGTATAAAATTTCACTTATTTGTAACATATGTTTAAGTTACTGGAAAAACTTTCTTAACCACTATGTGTGTTTTAATAAATTTCAAGGATTTACCTCGACTAATCATAGATCCCATCATCAGATCACCACTTTCGTAATTGTTATACAAAATTTAGATTATATCCTATACAACAACACAAGAATTTAAAAAATCGGTCCACAAACAGCGAAACAATCATCAAAAACATCAGCTTCGATGCAAAATATCACGAAAAGTACCACTAATTGGGTCATAATGGTACCATGACCATGGTACCATGTTATTTTGTAAACATGGTACCAAATTCGAGTTGAACCCTATACAACACAAAAATAATTTTGAAAATCGGATCACAAACGGCTGAGTAATCGTTGAACATACAAAAAAAAAGATACATACAGCCGAACGTATTACCTCCTCCTTTTTGGAAGTCGGTCAAAAATAGTGTCTTTTGATGGCACGTGTCTCCTTCCTCACTAAAGTTTTATTTAACTAGCTAAAAGCCGAGCTTTGTGATGGCTTGCGTCGGTTTTCTGCGTGGTAATAATCAGTAAGGCTGTTTTTTCATATTTTAATAGTTACTAAACCTTGACTAACCGATGATAACACATCTACTTATAAATAAAAATTGCACAAATCAATAACCGTGATAGTTTTTTCGGAAAGTGAGAACACAAGTGCTCAGGATGTGGGATATACTAGGGGTCGCTTCGTTCGCCCTGAAAAATAGCACGTTATTGGGAAAATGTTTGCTATCCCTGCCAAAGCTAATATTGCAGCTCATTACACTGCTCGTTAACGAAAACTTCACCTTCCGAAACATATTAGAGTTCATAATATTATATTGGCCGGGCATCAAATTGCCTATTAGGTCGAGTATTAGAAGCCCGTATAGTAATAGGGTATAGGTGGAATGTTAATAAACCCTACTCTAGGGTAATAGTTAATACATATTATATGATATAATATTATGAATACAAACCCAATACATTACCCATTGACGCTTAAGGGTTGATTCAGACCGCAACGCGACGCGTAGATGCATTTCTAAATTAGCAGAGTAGACAGAGTTATAGAGTATACCGACTTAGAACTGATGTTGAAATTTTTAAATTTGACGTATTATGACGAAAATCGTCGCTAGGGTTGTTAAATTCAACCTACGAATTTAAAACTATGACATATTCGCTGGACGTGTTCCTCTTTGGTAGTATTGTTGTTTGTGTTTTAGCACATGCGATTAAAATTGTCAGAATCCAATTTTGAAATCTTTATTTTAAATATTTAAAAATAAATTATATCAGCCAGCGCGAGGCACATTCCGTTCATAATCCTAGTGAAACCCGACAAATTTGACAGATATTGAAACCTGTCCGTCTCTTTGCAGTCGAACTACTGGTAGTTATGTCTATTGTGAAATTAGTATGGATTTGACAGATTCGCAAGACGTCTGACGCAATTGAAATCTGTCAAATCCATACAAATTTAGAAATGCATCTACGCGTCGCGTTGCGGTCTGAATCAACCCTAAACCGCTTGGGCGTCAAACCAGTTTTTGTGAAATTAAATAGCTCCTCGAAAGGACGTATACTCGTTTTTATCGAACGTTTGATTTAATATACAGACATAAGTTTAGTTTATCTTGATAGTCTCACAAAACATCTGAACAACGTTGAACATATTTTATTGTTTTTATCAAACACGATTCTTTCGTAAAACGTAAAGCTTGGCGACACCTAAATAAAACCGAGGTTTTTGGTGGAGAGAAATCTTCACGAAAAACCTCATTACATAGTCAAGGTCAAATTGAGATTTCGGTCGCCTTGTGATGCGTGTACACTGTACATTGTAAATTACATACAGTAAGTCAAAGCAGTGTTAACTTTTTCGTTCGTGAGATATTATAGCATTATTTTATTGATATTGTCAAATATCCGCTGTCAAACGCCTGCAGCTTACTAGCTTACTTATGTCAAGATACTTTGTGCATGTTGGGGCTGTACACAATATTATGGCCAAATTCGGGCGGTACTAATGATGTTCTACTGTATATCACTTATACTGTGGCCCGGGGGTTCCTCGAACTGCGAGTAAGCTGATTGTGCCCCAATCAATTATAATTTTAACGAGTCTCCTGACTTAATCCGTCAAGTTGATGGAGAGGTTTATACTTATTAGCTTAGACTGCCGCTTTGTATACGTACATAATATTGTATTGTCTCATAGGCATAATATTATGATGATTTAGTCTTAGACTTGAGTACTCACTTATTTAAAGCTTAAGGATGTTTAGTAATGGTCTAAAGTACCTACTTTGAGTGAATCATGTATTAAAGGTTTGAAATAAGTTCCTCCACAGCTAATTAAATCGCTACATACTCTTGTAATCTCGGGCTCCGCCAAACCGCGCGTTCGCGCTGCCGCATATAAATCCAGCCCTAGGGTCAATTCAGACCGCAATGTATTTTTTTTTTATAAAATAAGGGGGCAAACGAGCAAACGGGTCACCTGATGGAAAGCAACTTCCGTCGCCCATGGACACTCGCAGCATCAGAAGAGCTGCAAGTGCGTTGCCGGCCTTTTAAGAGAGAATAGGGTAATAGGGGAGGGTAGGGAAAAGAAGGGAAGGGAATAGTTGAGGGTAGGGAAGGGAATAGGGTTGGGGTTAGGGGATTGGGCCTCCGGTAAACTCACTCACTCGGCGAAACACAGCGCAAGCGCTGTTTCACGCCGGTTTTCTGTGAGAACGTGGTATTTATCCGGTTGAGCCGGCCATTCGTGTCGAAGCATGGCTCTCCCACGTATGGATTCGACAGATTTGCAGGACATCTTACGCAATTGAAATCTGTCAAATCTATATACATTAAATGCATCAACGCGTCGCGTTGCGGTCTGACAATCCCATACCAACTTCGCGAATACATTTTGACTAAGCACTCAGAATATGAAACAATATAAATCACTGACTCTGTTGATACGTTTGATATCAATTCGTATCCTTGATAGCAGCTTCCAAGGACATAATATCATTTACACCCGCGTTATCCGCCCTGACAGCACGTCTCATTAGCGTCGGGCTGCCAGTTGCCGCAGTCCCGTGCATTGTGTATGAGCGGGATAATGCTCATTGGATCACAATAGACTAACTGTTATGTTGCTGAGTTTATGTTGTTTATTATTAGCTTTGCGCCGCCCTGCACGTAATTACCGTTATGATTATTAAGCGACAGTGTGCCTGTCTGTCTGTTACCTCTTCACGCTTAAATGGCTGGACTTATTTAGATGTAATTTGGCATGGAGAAACTACTATCCGAAGTGTAAGCTTTATGTTTAGCTTATATAATAATTTACGTTAAACCTCATTTATATATTTAATTATCTCGGCATCAATAAATATTTCGTGATTACAAAATGTATGGTAAATGTTTTGATTTCCGGGAGATTGATTCTAGTGATACAATTGTTTAGAATACATCCGGTCGGAGAAAATGAAGGCAGATGCCGTTGACGTACTGAAAAGATGGCAGGCTAAAATCAATCTTCACAAACACAAAAGTGATTATGAATTAATATTATAACAGCATTTTGTACGTAATATAAAATAATAAAGAGTTTGAAACATAAGTATTGAATTCATTGCTTATGTCTCGTAAGTTCAAAAGATCGTAATTTTTTGTTTCGAAAAAATGTACGGTTCTGTGCCATTAACGAATTTCGGCGTCCTCATTGCTCAGTTCCTAACAGACTTCAGACCCTATACTATAGGGAAGCCAAAAGAAGTATGGATTTTCGGTTTTAGCGTAATTTTTTATTCAATAAAATTAGAAAAGACGTGTGCGTGTCTGTCTGTATAATCAAAACTATTATAAGTATATTTGTAAATTACTAATAAAAATTGCTACTACGGACTACCGCTGTTAATTCAAATTTTCCGAAGCCAATAAATCCAAAACATCGAATACGATACGATTGATTAAATTTGAAAAGAATTAAAAACGCCTAGTGGAACGTCAGCGCCCGCTGTCGTAGGTATTAATCACAGTTCCCAGGAATATTAGCATGACCGAAAATGTTTGGGTATGTATTAAGTACCAACCTTTTTTGCAAAAAAAAAATATGTAAATAATTAAAAATCGATCAATACAACTCTTGACAACATTCAGAATCATGATATGCATAGTTTTCTAAGTTCAACCTCATTCACAGAATGTGATTCTCTGTATACTCAACTCTCCCTAGCGCCTGCTATAGGTACATAATATGGGTAGTAGATAATTACGGCAAAGTTGACTTTTCAACGAGCATATCATGAAAATTGGACGTCTGCAACTCTTCCAGGTCTGCTCTATCACGCGGAAATGCTTTATATGCTTCCTGGGCAGATTGGGAATTTCATTTCCCGCTTAAGGTAATGTACGATGGAACCTAGTGCTATCTATCTAACTTATGTTTTCTAGCCAAGACATGCGTATTAAATCCTAAAAAGGCCCAATCCCCTACGCTATTCCCTTACCTATCTCCCCTCCGCCCCTATTACCTTATTCCCTCTTAAAAGGCCGGCAACGCACCTGTACCTCTTCTGATGTTGCGATCAGGATTCAGGTGACCCGTTTGTTCGTTTGCCTCTAATTAAATAAAATAAGCTATTTTTATTTTTTTTATTTGAATGCGTAACAAAGGTACAAAGGAACTTGTGAAACAGTCGGTATTTCGCCTTTGCAATTGGGTAAACACGATTACGTTAGTCGACTGGATAGGATCACGGCAAAGGGATTTGGCTAAAAGCTGAACCGTACAGCTAATACTGTAGTCTGTAGGTATGTGTTGGGCTTAGCTCCAACTAGGTATGTTGGCTTTACTAATAGCCTTTCTAGCATTTGGATGTCGACAGCAAACGAAGAATTTATATTGGGATTCGAGGCACAGTTCTATCACTATCGGGTTAGTTCCCGAACCGGTGGTAGGTTAGGTAGTTACTGAAACATTATGAAAATAAGACCGGCCAAGTGCGAGTTGGACTCGCCCATGAAGGGTTCCACAGCAACAATAAGGTTTATTTTTTATGAAATTAAAAGGTTTATGATTTATTTTTCAGTTGATTTAATGAAAGTTAATTTAAAGTTTACCATTTATGACGTATAAAAAAAACTACCAGCTAGATCTCGTTCAAACCAATTTTCGTTAGTAGTGTTTATAGTAATGTATATCATATATTTTTTTAGACTTATCATGCCCCTACTTTAGAAATTAGAGGGGGGACACACACATTTTTACCACTTTGGAAGAGTCTCTCTCGCAAACTATTCAGGTTAGAAAAAAAATGATATTAGAAACCTCAATATGATTTTTTAAGACCTATCCATAGAAATCCCACACGCATAGCTTAGATGAAAAAAATTTTTTTTTGTTTCAATTGTACGTATGGGGACCAATAAATTTTTTAATAATTTTTCCATTTTTGTATCAAAATCTTAATGCGGTTTACAGACTACCAAGTTTCAATAGTATAGCTCTTATAGTTTCGGAGAAAAGTGGCTGTGACATACGGACGGACAGACAGACAGACAGACAGACATGACGAATCTATAAGGGTTCCGTTTTTTGCCATTTGGCTACGGAACCCTAAAAAAGATTCTTTACTCAAAAATTAGACAGTTTTTATTTATTTATCAATCAGATAAAACGGAACTCTTTGTCATGGTCGTTTTGCATTGCAACCTGCATTTTAAAATGATCGAGCCATGAAAGGCATTTCAAATGAGCATTATAAACTAAACTTTATTAACTAGTACATAGGAATGTACACAATATTATTAAATTGACAGACTTGCGGTTCGTGGTGTCGAGCTGTTTTTTTGAACTCATTTAAAATCGCAAGATTCGCAACGTTGCAATGTGACTCTAAATCAGTGGTCCCAACCTTTTCTTCATGCGGGCCACAAACATGTTTTGGTCTTCTATTTCCGCAACAATTTTTTTTAGCTTTAAAAAATGACGTTGTTAAAAAAATAAACGATTTAAAAGTGAAAAAAAAAATTCACGACTTTCACGATGACTTTACATTATTTTGCCGGTGGGTGTGAATTTCAAAGTGGTTCACGCGGGCCACAAATAAAGTCCCGGTGGTGGGCTGCGGGTTGGGGGTAGTTGCTCTCAATCAACAAAAACTATTATAGCAAAACTAAATAAAATTTTAACCATTTCAGAAAAAGTGAAATTGATTCGTGATTACATAATATTGTAAAGGTAACTTTTTGTAACAACGCTTTAATTAATATATTATTTTGTTTGAGGGTTTTATTTTTATCCAAAAGCAATTTTCACTTTGATGGAAGAAAATTGTTTGATGTAAGCATTTGTATCGCGGCTCGGCGTGGCGGGCGCAAATGTTCAATAGACGTTTAATGAGTATAACATGAGACCCCCAGTATTAACTTTTGTAAATATTACATTATTAACTTGTCTATTATTGCTAGGCGTAGGGATGTGACGACCCCACCGCCCGCCTGATGGTAGTTCTGTCTCACAATAATTAGTGTGGGATAGATCTAACATCATGCGCAGTCAGTCAACCGAAGGATGGCGGTAAAACCATCAACGATAGGGTCAGTGAAGAAATCCATGGTCATTAATGGGCTGCAGCATTGATAGTTTGATTCATTGGCCCCCTGTCAGATTGCCAATCCGCGTGCTCCGCGTGGCAATTATGAGCAAATGCCTCTTATGAAACGCACCAGAAAAAGATGGCCCCTAGTTCCCGGTAGCGGTACTATTCCTGGCCACGGTAGCGGCCATGGTAACGGCACTGCGAGGGGTGCTAAGAATCTCCGGGCTACGGATCGCTACCACCAACTGGACCTGGCGACGTACAACGGACGAACGCTTAGACTCGAAGACCACCTAGTCGAACTGGAGGAAGAATTGGAAAAAATCCGTTGGCACGTATTAGGGTTGTGCGAGGTCCGAAGACAAGGGGAAGACACCAGGACTCTGCCATCGGGTCACCTTTTCTACTTCCGAGAGGGAGATCATACATCCCGGGGCGGCGTGGGATTCCTCGTCAACAAATCTCTCGTTGACAACGTTGTCGAGATCTCGAGTGTGTCGGAGAGGGTAGCGTACCTTGTTTTGAGACTCACCGATAGGTATTCTCTCAAGATAGTACAAGTGTACGCACCAACCTCGACACATTCCGATGACGAAGTGGAGACCATGTACGAAGACATCTTTAAGGTCTTAAATACCACCCCTAAGACCCACTTCAATGTTTTCATGGGAGATTTTAACTCCAAAGTAGGAGTACAAGCTAGCGGCGAATCTTGCTTGGGACAGCACGGTGTTGGGATTCGAAACCGCAGGGGGCAAATGCTGGTCAACTTTCTCGAAAAAGAGGGGCTCTTCTTGATGAATTCCTTCTTCAAAAAGAAGCCCCAAAGAAAGTGGACATGGCGAAGCCCTGACTCTGTGGTAAGGGACGAGATAGATTTCATCATTACGGATCGGAAGTATATATTTAGGGATGTCTCTGTGATCAATAGGTTCAATACCGGTAGCGATCACCGACTACTGCGAGGATCCTTGAGTGTATGCTTCAAACTTGAAAGAGCCCATATGTTGAGGTCTACTCTCCGACCCAACTCCCAACAAACCGTCGCTGACACCTAGAAATTTCAGTTACAACTGAGAAATAGGTTCGACGCTCTTAACATCTCGGAAACTACAATGGAAGTTGACGAGTCTTTAAATGCAATTGTGGAGAGCATACGGGTCGAAGGTGAAAGGTTTTGCAGGCCCAAGCATGCGGGCAGGAAATCCAAACTTTCGGATGAGACACTCAAACTTATGGGGGAACGGAGGGAAAACACGGACTCGGGTTCGTCAGATGTAAAACTTCTCTCAAGGCGAATACGGAAACTTATACGTAGAGATCTTCGCCGCTCGAATACGCTGAAAATCACGGAAGCGATTGAGCGGAATAGAGGGTCTAAAGTTTTCGTAAGGCGCCTCGAGAGGAGTCATCTGACGAAGGTGAAGAATAGCTGTGGCCAAATCGTTTCCTCACGAGGGGGGGTTCTGTCCGAGATCGAGGATTTCTATAGCCGCTTGTATGCTTCACATGCTTCGCAACCTGATCCTTGTGATGACGACCCGCTTGCCAAACTCACCCGGCATCTTTCTGGCGAGCTTCCTGACGTCAGTATAGGCGAAATCGGATTGGCTCTGAAACAACTTAAAGGAGGAAAGGCCCCGGGGAGGGACGGAATTACGATCGAACTTCTCAGAGCGGGAGGCGAACCCGTCTTGAGAGAGCTTCGTAAAGTCTTTAATTTTGTCCTTCAACGGGGAGTTTCCCACGAAGAGTGGCTTAAAAGCGAGGTGGTTCTCTTTTTTAAGAAGGGCGATAACACCCTTCTTAAAAATTATAGACCCATCTCGCTTTTGAGTCACATATATAAGTTGTTTTCTAGGATCATTACGAATCGCCTATCCAATAAACTTGACGAATGCCAGCCACCGGAGCAGGCTGGGTTTCGCAGAGGCCATATAGAGATATAGAGACCATATTCATACCTTAAGGCAAGTTGTACAAAAGTCACATGAGTACAGGCAGCCATTGTGCCTTGCCTTTGTGGACTATGAGAAGGCTTTTGACTCTGTCAATCGTCATATTGGCAGAATCGTTGGAGGACTTGCAGGAAATGTTGAACGACCTAAATGAATCTTCCCGGCGGATCGGTCTCGGAATGAACTTGGACAAGACGAAAGTCATGTTCAACGAACATGTTCTCCCGAGACCGGTTGCAGTTAACTTTCTCGAAGTCGTAACGGAATATGTCTATTTGGGGCACATACTGCAGGTAGGTAGACATAACTTCGAGAGAGAAACCGATAGGAGGATACAGTTGGGTTGGGCAGCATTTAGGAAGCTAAGCCACATTCTCACGTCGCATATTCCGCAGAGCTTGAAGACGAAAGTCTTCGATCAATGCGTGCTTCCCGTTATGACCTACGGGGCGGAAACCTGGCCTTTTACAGCAGGGCTAGCTCGTAGGTTTTCCGTCGCTCAGCGTGCTATGGAACGCGCTATGCTCGGAGTTTCTTTGGATAAGCTTCGAAATGAAACAATTCGTCAAAGAACTAAAGTCACCGACATAGTGCAGAGAATCAGTACGCTGAAGTGGAACTGGGCTGGTCACGTAGCTCGAAGAACAGACGATCGCTGGAGTAAACTTACTCTGAAATGCAGACCAAGGCTGGGAAATCGGGGTGTAGGTCGACCTCCAACTAGGTGGGACGACGATCTCCGCTTAGTTGCAGGCCCATGTTGGATGCGAGTAGCAGGAGATCGGTCATCTTGGTGTTCATTGAGAGAGGCCTATGTCCAGCAGTGGACGACTATAGGCTGATATATGATATAACTTGTCTGTGTGAGCTTGTCGGTGGCAAGTAATAAAACGGCGGAAATGAGCGACCGATGTTTAACTGGGGTTTTTGACAGGAGTTTATCTTTTCAATACCGTCGTTGATTGGTTGATTGTTTGACGGAAGTCAATCAAAAGTGTTACTTTTTCTATCAATCGCGCCGCCACCCGTAGCTCATAATTAATAGCTCGTCTGTCAAGCGCCCAAAATGGGCGTCTTACTCTGACCGTATTCAAAAGTATTTTCGAAAATGGTTTGACAGTTCGTGACAGATGAAAGGTTAACATTCAGAGTGCTATAGAGTATAGACCGGTCATAGACATTGAAGACGGAATATTAGAAAAAGGCATAATATTATTATATAATAATATTCTCCACTGTAGATGACTGCCTTTCATTGGCAGCGTTGGCTCTCGGCAGCGCCTATACTTTTAAACTCTCTCTCACAATCTAATTGACACGAGTTTAAAATTTTCCCAAATTATTAGGTAGGTACACAACGACGGTAAAGTTTCCGCTTCTAAATTTTATTAATATTTTTACTTAAGTATTTAAAAATCGAACACAAAATATAAAGTTATGTCCGCCATTTTGTGAATGCGTTTCGGTCGTAGCCTGATGGATTGTCGGCGTCGCGTTACGGGACCGTGACGTATCGGACGCCGGACATGAGTTATGGACGAACTGCTAACCAATTTTGGAACAGAATATTGTATATTTGGTCGCCGCATTTGTGTACCATCCCACAAAAAATTGCGTACCTATTGAGCTATGAATGCAATTATCTTCTTTAGATCATTATTAAGCATCATGAATATTATTAAGATTTTAGAGCAAGACTTCATTCATCATTCGACAACAAAAAATGTGGTTTTGTAGGTACACAAAATGATTATTATTATCAGCCTACAGTGTCCCACTGCTGGGCAAAGGCGGGAGGCCTCTCTCTTTCCAAAGTTCACGATCCTGTGAAGTTGTTGGCCACTCTTTATCAAACGCAAGGTACACAAAATAAATGTTTTAAATAAATGTTTATGTTTACAGCGAACATTTATGAATCCAATATGAATGTACTGAGTGAAAAAAAATATAATATTCATACTTACTTACCTACATAGTAAATGCGATCACTTTGTACAGCTAAATCGAATTCCAAAAAAACCTATGAATCCGGAGAAAAGGATGTACGGTATTAATTATTCGGGAAAAATAAACGTTACGTGATTTGTCGGCTGGATTTGGTATGACTCGACTAAATTACATAGGTCCGCTATCGGCCTTAATCAATTTTAATACACGTTGTAAAAGTGTGTCATATCTGAAAAAAAGCTAAGAGATCGACATAGCCGATAGGATTTATAAGCGGCTGAACTAGCACTTAAACTAGCCCGTAAACTAAGAGAATAGAGATAACTCTGTGCAAGAATCTGTGTCGTTAATGAAGTTTATTGTACAACATTAACTCAATTATTTTCTTGGTTTTCATTGTGCTTTTACGATCTTTTTAATGCGTGCATATTCTAGTTATAGCAAAGGAATAGTGTTAGGTTAGGTTACATATTTTATCTTGAAGTTAATCAGTTTTAAAGTGTTTACGTTAAACATACAATTACTGACAATTAAAATACTTATATATAAAATTCTCGTGTCACAGTGTTAGTTACCGTACTTCTCCGAAACGGCTTTACTGATTTTTACCAAATTTTATATGCATATTCCGTAGAATCGGTTACTGGCTACTTTTTATATTGATAAGTGCATTTGTTGAATAAATAATAGTAAATTATTACAACTCGAGACTGACCCCGACCATTGTTTGTGCGACGGGATAGCGATAGACGTTGCGTTTCCATGGTAGTTGGTACCATATTTATTTACTCACTTCAATAACATAATATGGGTGAAATACTTTATAATATGGAAAAACAACGTTGTCGGGACAGCTAGTATAACATTATATCATCGTTGAAAACGTTGATGATTTGTATTTCAATACGGGTGATTGCCCGTCGCTACAAACACACATCGACTTCTAGCCACAAAACTGCTGACACTCGCACATTCATACTTAGTTACATACATAGTCCCTTCAATTTGAATCATTAAACAAAAGATAAAACATACAGTTTTGTCTTAAATGACAAAAACCCGGCCATGTGCGTGTCGGGCGGCCCGAGTCCCGACACGCACTCGGGCCACGCGCAAATCGGGTACGCGCAATAAAGGGATCCATAGTACCGCTTGTTTTTTATTTTTATTTTTTGTATGGTCAATAAATGTACATTTATATCGTGTACGTATAAATGTGCAAAACTAGTAAGTACTAACAACATCATCTCAGTTCCGTTCAAATGAATTTGATCGAAAACTTCATATTTTAATTTATAAATAGGCTAAGAAGACTTCATATTATGTTATTGAGTAACAGTAGGTAACAGTCGATCATCTTTATCACCGAATATTCCGCCGAAGTACAATGGAACTTTCATTCACATTCCTTTGACAGTAACTGGGATGATGTTGTTAGTAATGTTAAACACGTTATAAATGTATATTCACTGACCATACAAATAAAAAAAAAAAACTAGCGGTACTACGGATCCCTATACCGCGCGTGGCCCGAGTCCCGACACGCACTTGGCTGGTTTTTTTTATTCTAACACCGAAACTTTATTATTTTCTCACGTGAAAAGAGAGTAGAAATTCTCTTCTAGAACATAGCGTACAAAATCGATCTAAAACAATCTGCAAGTCGAGTGAAACTGATGCTCTGATGCTGCGGATACAAAGTTTGTTAACAACACGGAAAGTTCCGATTAATTTTTAACAAAGATACATTTCACTCCCCCAAGCTTTCGAAATTATGATTCAACTTTTTATGGGACTTGCATAAATTTATACGTGGGAGAGCCATGCTTCGGCACGAATGGGCTGGCTCGACCGAAAAATACCACGTTCTCACAGAAAACCGGCGTGAAACAGCGCTTGCGCTGTGTTTCGCCGAGTGAGAGAGTTTACCGGAGGCCCAATCCCCTACCCTATTCCCTTTCCTACCCTCTCCTATTCCCTTCCCTTCCCATCCCTGCCCTCCCCTATTACCCTATTCCCTCTTCAAAGGCCGGCAACGCACCTGCAGCTCTTCTGATGCTGCGAGTGTCCATGGGCGACGGAAGTTGCTTTCCATCAGGTGACCCGTTTGCTCGTTTGCCCCCTTATTTCATGAAAAAAAATTGAAATTAGTTGTTATTTAGATACATTAGGAGTTTGTTGAGAGGGTAATAAACTGAGAGAATTTATTAAGTACTAAACAAAACAGATAAGTCTAAAACAGCACTAAGTAAAATTTTCTACCGAAACGTTTTAAACGGTAAAAGGTTAGGAGTATAGTTGCAACATATTAATATATGAAAGCGGCTTATTCTGTATGTAAAACATGCAAATATAAAAATTCATCCAATGATCAACCTGCCATCAAAATTTGTCATCAGATCCTGGTATCCCCGAACCGCACATTTATCGTCACACGAATTTCATCGCAACGAAGTCGCGGGAACATCTAATTGAAAAGATTTTTTTTATCTTACAACGTAAAAATTTGAATAGAAAATGTTTATTGCAATAGGGTGAACCAAATTGGTTTTTACCTGCACGGGTCACGGGTAACAAGCCCGTATTAAACTCTGGACGTATAACTTGCGTCCCGCGGGAGATCGTTTTCCGATAATAGTGATGTATTGCGCGCTGTATCCGCAAACACGCTGGTATGTTGTAACGACTAACGACAAACGTCATTGTGTGATGATCAGCTTAAAATAAACAAAAATGAGGCAATGCAAACTGTTGATTTCAATTGTTGCGCGGCGGCACAGAATATATACTATTAGCACTATATAATCGCGAGGAATACGCTAGATCAGGGGTTCCCAAACTGTGCGCCGCGGCGCCCTGGTGCGCCGTGGAAAGGCAAGAGGGGCGCCGCCGTGAGTCGATTCTCCATCATTATCCGTAACCACAAAATACAAATACTATAAGATAAAATTGGCAGATGATAAAATATTTATTTATTACTTTTTAAAATTATTTACTTGCTTAATCTAACCATAGTCATTAATTAAAGGTGTTTATTTATGTATATGTTTGTAATAGCTAGGTAAAGGAGGGCGCCGTGCCAAAATATTGACTTGTAAGTGCGCCGCAGCCTGAAAAAGATTGGGAACCCCTGCGCTAGATAGTTATTATGCTTATTCGCGGCTACTGGCATCAGGGTACTTAAGGGTTTAGAATGGCTTGCTAGTTGCTACAAAAGAGCCACACAACGCCGGTAACCGAGAATCGTGTTTACTCTGCAACAAAAAATATCTGCAGCCGTACATAGGACTTCCACTATTTATTGCAGATCGGTTGATTATTATTTTTTAACAAAAAATTGAACCCGACTTCCAAGGTAAAAACAATATTCTTAAAATGATCTAAAAAGTATGAAATTATTATTATTCTATATCAGTGCTTTTTTTTATAATTTCACTAATCCTCAACTAATTCTGTACTCAATTTTCTTTCTTTTGAAGTCGGTACCAGCCTGGAACTGAGATACTTGACTTAGCTTAGAGAGATAGAACTTAGCCGGTACCGACTTCAAATGAATGAAATTTGATCTCATCATCAGATCACCACTTTTGTAATCATAATTATACCATATTAAGATTATATCCTATACAACAACACAATAATTACGAAAATCTGTCCACAAACAGCGCAATAATCATCCAAAAATATCTAAAATAATATCATGAAATGTACAAATAAATGTGTCATAATGTGATGATGCATGGCATAATAATTATGGTTGTGATGATGATGATTAATTAAATTGATATATTGGCTTATGCTTTCATTTTTTAAACAACACCAAAATCCCCGAACCTGTATCTATAAGGATTCAAAAGTCCTGTTCGGTACCTTCGGAACCAGGGTATGACCTGGTGCAAAATCTTACTTTTTGGTAGCATCTACCTTGAATAATTCACAAAAAATTGAAATCACTAGTTTCCATACAAATTTCAAGGAGTCCCCTCGATTCGTCATGGATTCCATCATCAGATCACCACTTTTGTAAACATGGTACTAAATTCGGATAAAACGCTGTACAACAACAAAAGAATAATGGAAATCGGTCCACAAACGGCGAAGTTATGGTTGAACATACAAAAAAAATATACAGACCAACATAATATAACCTCCTTCTTTTTGGAAGTCGGTTAAAAATAACAATATTGTGTGACAACTACAGATAACAGATGTATAAAATTAGGTAAAAATTATACCTTTGCTTTAGCGATTAGACATTTGTTTCTACAAATACAACAATATAGTTAAGACTTATAGAGCATAAAAGTCTCTAAGTAAACACGAAAATACAAAAGAATATGCAGCAATATTACATAAAATAAAAACAGATACTTCTTTTCCTGTATAGAGCTGTAACTGGAAACAAAAGCCTCGTACACTGTACGGTAATATTCATAATCATTATCTGTAATGTGCCGTTTTGGCAGCGCGCCGGGCGTCGGCGTCGGTGTAATGAGCGCTATCATACCCGGAGTCAATTTTAAGGGTAAGTTCACACTGCAACGTGAACCAATAGATTTTTAAAATATGAGCCATTCTAAATTAGGGTAGGCATCCCAACATTGCAGGCTGCATATATATATTGTATAATAATTCTATTACAGTGTATGTTATTGTGAAGTATTTTTTTTTTCATAAAAAATAAAATAAACATACCTCGTCACGTCACGTTGTAAAATGTACTGACCCTAAAAGTTTATATTTTGAGCTTAGTTCAGTCAGTTCATACTCGCAGCTTACTCGTGCCTTCAAACTCATACACGAACATTCAAATATACTTACAGTTAACATAAACAGTAATTTAACACAGCATTTTTTCCGCACGGAACAGGCTAGCTACATTATGACATCAATGTAGCTGCAAATTTTATTTGTTTTAAGCTACAATTGCCATAAATATTAGATCAGTATTAATAGCAATAGAAAAAAGAAAATTGGCAACTATTAGCAACGTAGCAATACATATTACTACAATATTTATGCGCTAGACGGCATCACCATCGCAGGCAGTAAGCAAAAAGTTTTGTTCGACGTTTGACAACGTTTTATGTCTTGATATGATTTGTGCAACTTGTCAGATTTTGGTCTGATTGGGTGCTGGTGTTATGTACTGTATGTGCTCGTGCTAACTGCTTCACATCTGTGTCGCAAAAAGGACGCGTATACGCAAACTTTATAATTTATAGTTCGAACTATAAAAGACGTTTATAATATAAATAACATAAGGAGACGATTTTGTTAATTACCTAAATAAGACAATGAAGTTTAATTTGGAGTTGAGTCGTCGAACGCGCGGCGCCCACTTGATATGCGCGACTTCTTTAGAATACTAATTATCTAGTCATTATAGCACGTTTATTGGTTGGCTATTTTACGCCCTGATACTTCATACTAGAGTTGATGTTATGTAAATTCTCCCGTTTGCCTGAAAAAACCTTTAAAATTTCAACCCATAACTATTACTTAATATAGATACTTCATTTATTAGTATAGTAGTGTGTCCCTTACATCTTTAAGAATCCTTTTAATACTTCAAACTCCTTAAAATAGATGGGCAATAAAACCAATTCAAATACGGGGAAAGAAGGAAGCAAAAATGTTCAAGGCAGCCGAACAGCGGGTTCCCAGTAATAGCGGAAGTTTCAATATAAATGGCAACACATTCAAATTCGTATCTCGGTTTCCGTCCCGTCTTCGACTCAATTCACACAACACAAAGAATTGATGCTGCGGATTTGAGCATTAAGCTACTGTATGTAAATATAATATATTGTGTATTTTTTATTAACAGATAAAATGAGAAATTGTATTGATGTAACTTTTCCTTAAACTGCAGAAAAGTCACAGTTTAATTTTTTCTTTGCATTGTTGCATCAAATTTGCTATATAGTGCAATATGTCTACGCAACGTAGCAACAGCGTAGCGTACCGGCTACGCTGTTTACGCTACAAAATACTTACTTGTGTCACTAAGGTTAAGATTAATCCAGATTAAAGAGCCTAGACTCTAGAGCAACAGACTATAAAATCTTTACTAATATTATAAAGCGGAAGAGTTTGTTAGTTTGTTTGTTTGAACGCGCTAATCTCAGGAACTACTGGTCCGATTTGAAAAATTATTTCAGTGTTAGATAGCCCAGTTATTAAGCAAAGCCATAGGCTATATTTTATTACGCTAAAACTAAAAAGAGCTAAGAAATAGAGGAAAAAGTGGAATAAACCGGGAAAATTATTTGAAAATGCTTATTTAAACGCGCTAATCTCAGGAACTACTGGTCCGATTTGAAAAATTCTTTGAGTGTTAGATAGCCCAGTTATCGAGAAAGGCTATAGGTTACATTTAATCACGATAAGGCTAATAAGAGCGAAGAAATATAGGGAAATGTGGAAAAAACGGGAGAAATTATTTGAAAGGGCTTATTTGAACGCGCTAATCTCAGGAACTACTGGTCCGATTTAAAAAAATATTTCAGTGTTAGATAGCCCAGTTATCGCGAAAGGCTATAGGCTATACTTTATAATGTTAAGACTAATAGGAGCCAAGAAATAGAGGAAAATGTGTAAAAAACGGGGGAAATTATTTGAAAGGGTTTATCTCACTAACTACTAGAGCATTTTTTCTGTTATTTGGATCAGATAAGAAGTACATCACGTGAAGGATCATAGGCTTTTTTGTGGACTATATTAGAATTATCTAATTAACGCGCGCGAAGCTGCGCGTATATTTCGCGTGGTCACGACATCACGCGTAAACAGCTGGACCCACTTTGCTGAAATTTGGTATAAAGATACTTTGAGTCCCGAAAAAGAACATAGGATACATTTTGTCCCGGAAAAATGTACGGTTACTGCACAAAATATAATTTAATCTATTTGAGGAAATTTGGCATGGAGATTGGGGATACTAATTTGAATCTGGGACAAGGACTGTTTTTAGTCCCGGAAAAATGTGCGGTTCCCACACAATATACTTTTCGGATTTGCGCGTAAACGATTCAATCGATGTACGGAACAACTATAAACTAAAGTCCACGCGGACGAAGTCGCAGGCAACAGCTAGTTTAAAATAATAATTAAAGTAATTCAACAGGCAACATCATTCTTAACATTCTTGTAATATTTCTATCGAATTTTATTTCACATTGCGACGTTTAAAATAGCTTCAGTGATCGTTCAATTTTGCGCTCCATTGGTGTTTAATGCTTTAGAAATTCATCACCGACGCGCCATAAAATATAATATTTTTATAACTTACAATAAAAATATGAGTATGCTCGGAGTTGAGCGACAAATCACGCCCAAGTGAACATGTCTGATAACTTTTTTCTATTGATAACGATAAATGCATACAATGTTAAAATGTTGAATATTTTTATTTAAAGTTTGGCTGAAAATTATTTGGTGGTTCACAACGCCAGTAACTCAGGTGCGCCGAAATTCGTTTATAGTGTACCGTACATTTTACCGCAACAAAAACTATTTTATACAGTCAAAAAAGTCAAAGTATGAACATGCCAAATTTATTCTACAATATGGGTTCAGCTGTTTAAGCATTAAAAGGCAACAGAAATACGCATTTCCATTTATAATACTAGTAAAGATTGTATTTTTGCCATCAAGAATATAATTAAGTATACATTTCTAATACCGGTCACCGTGACCGCGGTCAAATGACCGCAAAATCCTGCCGCAGGCCTAAGCCCACCCCGTCCTGACCTACACGGCTATCTCCGGCCTCGCAGGCCAGTTGAGCCAGGCCCAGTCGCGGCCTAAGTCCACAACAATCAACTCAGCTTTATGAGGAAATCGGAGATGTCTATAATAATATAATGTCGAATATGGAGTATGGAACACACTTTATAATATTTTAGGCCTTCTATTACATGGCTGGCTCATTGTTAAAAGTTTCTATATAATATTATATACAATGTGTCCCGACACCGGTGTCCGTTCTTTTAATGTCATGATCTATGGCATATTTTATCGACAAATTGGCTCTCAATTTTATTTTCTCTCTCTCACGGTTGTAAAATGGCAGCAATTTTAGTTTTTCTCGGGCTTTCACACTAACCTGACCAATACTTCTCATGAAAATATCCTGCGAAGATAAAAAGGTCTTATTTAATAGCTTTAATATAAAAATTATTTAATAGCTATATAATAAAAAACAGTTGTGTATTTTTTTATTTAAGTAGTAGCTTTTTGTGGAAAAATCTAGCTCATTAAACTGGTTCTTTTTTTTATTTTAAAAAGAAAGAGGAGGTACAAAAAGATTTGATAGCCAATTTGTCAATAAAATATGCCATACATCATAACATTAAATGATCGGACACCGGTGCTGGGACACATTGTATATCATGTTATTAAAAATCAGCGGATTGAATTTGAATATAAATAAAAATTTCACTTGTCAAACAAACGAGTCTCAAGAAAGGTAAAAAATATCGTAGAGTTTTAAATATTTCACCTCGTTAGACGTTATCACACTAGGTTTTAAAAAAGATTGATAATAAAAGTCTGCAGTAATTGGCCACTTGCCAAGACCGAGCGCTGCAGGGCTGCCGGTTTACTCTGATGCCGAGGCCTTGTAGGGAAGTATTATTGAATCCACTATAGTTACTTATCATGTATGCACTTATAGCAGATTAAAATTTTATTGCTTGTATAAAATTTTAACGTAACATCTTCATACCTACAATAATAATTAAACCTTATGAAGACAAATAAAACTGTTAAACGACCTATTGAACTAATGAAAAATATTTGAAAAATTATGTTATTAAGAAATTTATAAATTCCGTCGGCGTCAAAGTTCAGGCTAGATTTTGCAGTAACGAGCTTAATGTAGTAAAATTAACGAGCAAGAAATATCGCGAATATGACCGGCTTTATGGAGCTTTCAACCGAAATCTCGTAAAAGCTCTCTAGTCTTTATTCGCTTCTAAAAAAAAATATAATAAATGTGAATATTTAATGTTGGAATTACGTTTAATGTATCTTTTTACACGCAGCCTTAGAAATGTAAAGCGAAATCATGAAGGTGACTCGGCGCTGCCTCTGGGACCGGCGACGTCCTGAGAAATTCTATTTTGTAAATCACGCGAAAAAAAAGTAAAAGTTATCTGATATCTCCATAAATAAGTTTTTCTCCTCAGCTAAATTTCCCTTTGGGCTATGAATTATAAAGAATTGATTTATGTACGGAACCCGCGATGCGGGCGAAGATCAGATAGATCGAGCGCTCAGGCCTGATAGGGAATTATTTTTCTGATGATCTTAGCCTTACAATATTTTATGTGGATCTGAAATAAATGTATTAATAAATTTATCTAGTTAAAATTGAATCGTGCAAATGCATCATCAGGTGTTTTTAAGCCCGATTATTTGAGAAGAGTCAGGCATAATTCGAAGCACCAAATTAAAAATTGAATTAAGTATGGGCAGATGGCGGACCTACGGTGTCGGTATGTCAAGCCGGCTGTCGGTGTAAAGTGGAAATAGAAATGTAGCGGAACCATATATTATTACCTGCAACATGTATATTATTCACCTGCATTAATATTTAATAGTAATAATTTATTGTTCTCATACAAGTGACGAAATGTCTTAATGGGAAATAAAGATCTTTAAACCGAATCTTATTCTATTCTATTTGTAATCAGTCAGCTGAGCTCATCAAATAGGTCTGCCGTTTTATTTAAGTCAATTTCTCTGACAGTACAAAGTGCATATTCCGAGCAGCAAAGACTTGAATTTACATGATAAAGAAAGTTGAAATTTTTTATGAATATTTAAATATGAATTCATAAAACTATCACAACTTGACAGTTTATTATTTAATTTGTGATATTTATGCGAATATTAATTGCTGATTGTAGATGGACGAAACAATTTTAATGCAGGTCGATTTACATTTTACATGATAACAGCAGACACTGAATGAAATAGTTTCGGCTCGAATAAACGACCATACTAAAACCACCGCGAAATAGCGGGTTCATTGTCCTTTACTTATATTTTATCAAAATATGTTTAGTAGTTTCAAAGTCTATATTTCTCAAAGACTTCTATTTAAATAGAAGTCTGTTTTTCTTTTTCTATGCAATAACCAAATTATTACTTGATTTTTAGAGGTACCGTTTTAGAAATTGATTCAAAGGCAAGCTCTACCTATCGGATCTATGGTCCGTCAATAAAGTAAAGAAATTAAAAAGTGGCAACATCGTAGTGTTGGTAGTATCATCCCTTTTTTCTTAGATTGATTTGAAAGGGATGACACTACGATGTTGGCACATTTTAATTTCTTTACTTTCTTGACAGACTAAGGGAGATCGCAGACGACAGACTTGGCGCGGCCATGCCGACTGTATGGGCGCCGCAGTGTAAATGACAGCACGACCGCGCCGCTATTTAATAAATCGTTACATACTATTGCTTGTGATCTCGCGGTGTAGCGGCCAAAACGCTAGTTCGCGCGGACGTATATAAATCCTAATGTTGAAATATTCAAATGGGCGTACCCCGGTAGGGGCAGGGGGCCTGCTGCTCCCTGGAAGATAAAATAAACGTCAATTTTCTTGGCAAGTGGGAATTAATAAAATGAATTGTTGAAAACAAAATATATTTGCTTTATTTGCTTTTTTGTTTCTATACCTATGTCCTATACCCACATACCAGACCGACCAAAGTAAGGTGACCCCCCCCCCCCCCCTAGCAAAAATCCTGGGTACACCCCTGAATATTCAATTTTACATGCAGAATATTTGACGATAACAAGCGTATGATGTACGATATTGGCAATACGCTCGCCGCAGCCGCCGGGAGCTGTAAATCTGCTCCGCTCGCGTTATTACACACGTTAATCGTACACATCCCGTGACGTCATCACCACTCATCATCGTCATCACTAACCTAATGCCTCCCACACAAGTTTCGGTGGTGATTGCCGGTTTCATTGGCACCAGACCATGTTATGCAGGAGAGGTTTTATAGTGACTATAAGTGTGTGCACAGTAGATACTACAGCTGGTAGAAAGACTTTTTACATGCTCATCACTGATTCGACGTATGGGTCATCTTACTTGTCAGACAATCGGGTGATCAGACTGCATTGTCCTAACCAAACATAAAATCACAATTTTTCAACGTGGGAATCAAATTAACCGAACAAAACTTAAAAACAGAGTAGATAGAACTAAGGAGTACCTCGACTTCAAACAAACGGGCGAACAAAATTGATATATCGTCAGTAGTCAAAAATACCTTGGACTCATTATTGATACCAAATTCTGTTGGTCATCCCATATCGAACACGTATTAAAAAAATTAAGACAATTTTTGGCTAACATTACTATTTTGAAAAACCGTATCCCGCTTAAAACTAAGATACTCATATATCACTCGCTGGCTGAATCGTATGTGCAATATGGTCTTAGTAGCTTCGGGAGAACTTATACAACTTATCTTAACCAAATCTATAAATTGCAAGTCAAAATCCTCAAAACAATATTACCTCTAAAATCTAAATCAAACGACGGCTGCTTGGAATTATTGTTCAAGCAGTGTAAAGTTTTACCTGTACGAGTACACGATATGATAAAATATAATTTACTAAAGGAATACTTTTTTGACGAGCCGTCACTCATAACCGGCTCCATACACTGCGCGCGAGTAATGTGTACGGTGAGAGGACGGCGCGCGCGGCGAGATACCTAATACCGCGCTTATTAAATCAATTACCATCTGAATTAATAACTAACATAACTCCTTCTAACATAAAAAATAAATTAAAATCTTACTTTCTTTCAGAACATTGATATTAATCTTCAAAATATGTAATACCATTGGAATGCACTCATCTTACTTCTAAAAATTTCGTACAGAGACGTAAACTGATAACTTGTACTACGTCATTTAACCTACGTGGTTTTTCTGTTAGTACTAAATTATATTTTTTTTTCATATTGTTGTATTAATAAATAAATAAAATATACGCGAGTTGAGCGCGAGTGTCACTGTCAACATGTTTCACGATGCTTACGCCTCTAGTCCACCGACGCGAAAACTCTGCGAAACCAACGCGAAACAGCAATAGAGCGAGATGCAAAATAACGCACTGTCGTGTGGCAGATGAGACAGTAAATCGGTTCGCCGCTGTTTTGCAGTTCGCAGCGTCGCGTCGGTGGATTAGAGGCGTACACATTGGTACGGCGCGCGCCGGCCGATAGGACATACTACGTCAAACGTATAAATTTCGAGATCATTTCTGAGTCGGCCTACTCGTTAGTTCTGTTTACTCTGCTAGAAGCCAGTTCTATCAATTATTATTATTACCCGCACTAAGATGATCAACAGCAGTATATTATATCCCCAAATTCCATTTCAAATTATGTTTATGCACTCCCAGGGATTTCCCCGTAAAGCTCGTATTAAACTGTTATCTCGCTCGTGATCAAATTATTTGCGGTCACGTAATTCTTATCTCATGATACTGAGTAAAATATTAAGCTTCTGAACGCTTCCCTCGTTGTTAGGGTCCCGTAGTTGACGTATAAAAACGGTAACCTAGCTGTTACTCACTCAGACACCTTTACGTCTGTCTGTTTTCAGTATATACCATCGAGGAAGTTGATTCCTATGCAATTGACAGACCAACGTTATTTGGTCGAATATGTCAATTGAATGTTAATTGTGATCTGTCAGCTGGGTTTGACGTAACGCGACCAAACTACTTAGGTCCCCGATTTGCATAGGAGACAACTTCTCTGAAAGTACTTCAGGATTATTAATTTTGTAAGGAAAAAGGTTTTTCATTTGGTCTAAATTGCGCTTTGCGGGTCTCTATAAGGGACCTGCGCAAGGGCGTACATAGGATTTCGGCTAGGGGTGGGCGGCTCATACCTGTTTCGAGAAGATGGTCGGTCTGGTATAGTGAAACAAAAAATCATGAATCATGACTTTTATTAATTAGTTTCATTATGACACAAAACATTTTAATTCCCACTTGCCAGGAAAATTGACGTTTATTCTATCTTCTAGGGGTGCAAACTGTCACTAGGTGCATTTTGTCTGTCAATGTGTCTCTTCGTAAGAAGTTTACTATAAAAGGTTCCAGTAAATAATTTAGCGTTGCTCCACACATCACATAATCCTCTTGTACCAGATAAATTATGTACACGTTCCGAGCCTAAGTACTCCGGCACTTTGATGAAAAATGCAAATTGCGCGACGCTCCTCCGGTATTTTGTGAAGTAAGCTCGACTGGCCAAGTGCGAGTCGGGCTGTACATCTGGGCTCCGTACGAAACAGCTTTTACATTTTGCCACTTGGGGTTGGGGTTGGGGCAAATTCGAAATGCTAAGTGTGTGGAAATCCTCCTTGTATGACGACCCTTAAATATTTATTTTACTAGAACTTCATATTTGCTGAAGACTTTTAGTAGTAGGGCGGGACGTGTTTACTCATGTCCCTTTTGGGATGTGTTTAAATAATTCACTGTCCAACTCATCAGTTATCTTGTTACAGAGGTCTAGTACCAAATCATTATAATTGAGTTTGATTCCTGTGTAATATATATTTTTTGTGTACTTCTGTACCTAATTTATTTCACTCAAATGTCGTATCCATAAAGAGTAAGAGTAGTTTAATCAGATGTAAAACTCAGGTAATCTGAGGCGCAATGCCAGAACATATAATAATAATAATAATAATAACTTTTTATTTCGGATCACAATAAGAAATTATATAGTATATAAGTTACTGCCAAATGTGTAACATCGAAGTCTATTTATGAAAGTTGAAAACCATTCAATTTTTAAACACTACATCTCAGAGCTGATAAAGTTATCGTGAATGAGCTGATAAGTAAAATAATTAGTAGTCTGGTAAAAGTTTAGTTATAAAAATAATATGCTATTAGGTACTTACATTACATCATTAAACTATTTATTAAATTAACTGATAAGGTTTATTATGATAATCAACGCCATTATTATTATGTTTGGGGTAACGTAAACAAAACAAATGATTAATTAATGAATGATGACTGAAGAGTGAAAGTTATAATTAGTTGATCACTTACACCACCCATAAGTCGTATCGTTATGATGAAAATTAAAAATATAATATTATGGAATTGAATTTTGTTGATGCATGATAACAGCGAATATTTGTTGATGCATAATTTATACATAAAAAGTTTACTCCAAAATTATATTATAATTTCGAACACGTATACTGAACCATGTTGTGTATGCTCTATGGTTTGGTTTCATATTATTATTTTAATTAAGGAAAATTATATTCTACATATTAATAGTACTGGCGGGCACTCGACGAGGAGTGACCGTGCGCCTTTCGTCCGAAATACTGTAAAGTTCCTTTAATTCTCCTGCACCTGTGGTCATTTCGCAAGAAGTATGGAGGAGGACTACGGGGATGACTACGAGGAGGATTTGGGCTACCTGGACTCGTACATGTCCGTGCTGCGGGCGGAGCTGCCGCGTGCCGGGCCCAACCCGCGCCTGGCCGCCTGCCTGGCCGCGGCCGGCGCGCTGGCCTGCACGGCGCTGGCCACCCGCCGCCTGCGCGCCACCACCGACCTGCTCGCCGACCTCAGCCTGGAGCACGCGCGCGGCGCCTCGCTGCAGGTGTGCTGCGTGGCACTGCTGCTCAACGCCGGCCCCGGCCCCCTCGCCCCCGCCGCCTACCAGCTGTTCTCCTTCGTCAGTCTCATAACACCCTTCTGGACACTGAGCACGTCCCTGCTGGTGTTCTCGAACCTGTTCATGTTCAAGAACCGCGACATATACGCGATGCGGCAGGTGGCGCGGTTCGCGATGGTGTTCTCGCTGGCGGTGCACGTGTGCGAGGAGATCTTCGGGTTCGCGCTGGCGGTGCTGAAGCGGATGCTGGCGGCGCCGGACCCGTTCGGCGCGACGCTGGCTGCGATCCGGCTGACGTCGATGCTGCTGGTGATGAGTGTGCCGGTGGCGGTGCTGGGCGTGAGTGTCGCGCGGGCGCGGATGTCGCGCGGCGTGCTGCTGCTGCTGCTGCACGTGGTGGTGCTGCTGGGCGCGGACGTGGTGTTCGCGGTGTACAAGCTGACCGACTACCGCGCCCCGCGCGACCCACCTTACGTGTTCATGCTGTTTGGCGTCAAACCGATCCTGGAGATACTGTGGTTCGCTCTCCTGCGAGCCTGGACGCGTCGCTATCTCACTAAGGAGGATTTGTATCTGCCGTGAACTTCCTATGGTATTCAAATTTCAATTAAAAATGCTTGTGAAATTTTCCTGGTGATTCTTATTATCAACACGTATCATATTTTTCTTTGGTAAATAGTCCCAAAACCACATGTTATTGTATATGATATCATATGGTACCTTAATAGTATGTTAATTTTTATCATAAATATTTCGCGTCCTCCAACCGAATCGAAGGAAATATGTATTTCATTTCAGTAATATAACTAAAACGTATTCGAGGAGAAGTTACCGAGATTGGTTAAATTAGTTCTATGTTCGGAAGTTTCCGATACGGCTGGATTTATTAAACAGTCATTTGTGTTGCTGCTATAATATATACGTACTAATAGACGACATAAGGCGATATACTGACAGCAAAAAAAAAAACGAACCGCCACCTTTTTTGGAAGTCAGCTAAAATGAAAGTAGGGAGAGTCAAACTGTTTCACATGAAAGTTTTGAATTGATTTTGTAAATCGCCCAGTCACTCCTCGTTTTGTCTGATTTCGTTGTAAACTATCCTTTAAGGCTTCTTACAGACGAACGGCACGTGTCGGCGGCAGTTGACGACAGTCGACGGCAGTCGGCGGCACGTGTCGGCAGCAACAGTTTATGACGCTTGCAGAGAGCCTAATACGACCTTTCCTAAAACGATCATGTTTCCAGAACACTTTATTGTAAGATTACAATAACAATACCGTACTCACTTTTTAAATATAATTTTACTAAAAAACAGTAAAAAATGCAAAACATTGTTAAATCCGCTGTGAAATATCAACTTTTTTAAGATCGCTAGCTTGACGTTAAACTAATTATTGCTTATCTGTCAAACGATGTCGCTTAGTAGAGGTGGTGGTAGGCCCCCAGTTGTGACGTACCGCTTCAAGATAAGCGGCCACACCTTAGGTATCATACGCAACGGACGTCTCGCATCAAACCTACGATTATAAAAACTAATATAATAGTTATTATTATTCGTAGCAAAACGGATAATTTTTTCACAGTACGTCCGCTGAATCGGCAGCGTACGGATTATCGACTAGCCTAGTAAATGAATGCTCAAAAGGGGGGTGTGGATGGAATAGTCGAAAGCAGAAATTTTGACTTAGAAACTTTGTTTGGACTAATTTGAAGATAAACATACTGTCTAGTCGGTAATCCGTACACTGCCGATACAGTGGACGTACTGTAAAAAAAATATCCCTTTGGTGCGAGACGTCCGTTGCGTACGATTTCGACCTGTGAAACTTTACCTTAAGGGTTGATTCAGACCGCAAGGCGACGAGGCGAGGCGCGACGCGACGCGACCTAAATTTGTATGGATTTGACAGATGTCGTCAGCGTGAGACGTCTTGCGAATCTGTCAAATCCATACTAATTTAGAAATGCATCTACGCGTCGCGTTGCGGTCTGAATTGACCCTAACGCGCTACGTCACAACTGCAAGCGTGATAAACTGTCGACGGCTGCCATCGACTGCCGCCGACTGCCGCCGACACGTGCCGTCGTCTGCCGTCGACTGCCGTCGACGCGTGCCGCCGACACGTGCCGTTCGTCTGTAAGCGCTCTAAAGTATAAAATAATATGTGTTGTCTAGTGCAAGGGCATTGCGCCCCAAGTACAAAATGTACTGAAGTTTGTAATTTCACCCCGGTGTATATTAATTATTTTGTTTACAACTTTGAATAACAGTCATTTAATATTTAGTTTTCGCTTCTTCGACTTCATTATATTAAATTAATTTATAATTACTATCATGTACTTGTTTGCCCTACGGGAATACTCTGTGTTCTTGACGTTTTAAAATTATAACATTTTAGATTAGACGCAGGAATCTGCAGGATTTATCCCTTTGTTTTAATTGCTCTGTAAAATGAACAAAATTAGCTTAAATTTATCTTTATTCAATCAACATGCGGTCTTTACACGAACGACTGTTGACACCCGGCGCTCCAAAGTTCGATTATCGCGAGGAACCGTACATTTTCATCTTATGTCCTTTTTCCGGACTCACATTATCTCCATACCAAATTTCAGCAAAAATTCGGTTTATCGATTTGGGTGTGAAGAGGTAACACTTAACAAACACACGGACAGAAAGACACTTTCACATTTATATTTTACTAGCTGTTGCCCGCGACTTCGACCGCGTCAACATAGTATAATAACAAAGATGGATAGTCCGCTAACAAATATGAAAAAAGTAAAAATATGACCTTCTCCTTTTTGGAAGTCGGTTAAAAAGTAGCCTAAGTTACACCTTACTACATCAGCTATCTACCAAAAAAAGTCCCGGCAAAATAGCTTCAGCCGTTTCAGAGATAAGCCGGAACAAACAGGCAGGCAGACAGACAGGCATACAGACAAAAATTGTAAAAAATGCTGTTTTGGTATATGTATCGTTTATAGATTCATATGCATGTAGTAAAAAACGGTTCTTAAAACATTACAAACAGACACTCCAATTTTATTTATATGTATGTATGTATAGAATGTATAGAATAATATTAGCTTGGATTGGACTGGATACTTTTAATACTGTGCTTTAGAATCGATATTAAAATGAAGTAAGTTGTAGAGTTCGTGAGCTTATAGTTACTACAGTACAGTGTTAAGTTTTGGTAACATACATTATGGAAACTACATGGCTACGATTTTCAACGTATCTGAACTCCGACACTATAATATGCTATTTACCATTTGGCAAATCATTAAACAACGATTTTCTAGTGTAGTAAAAATACTTTGTTTTAATATTTTCCCAGGTTGCAGCTGAGTAGAGTAAAATATATATATAAGATAAACTATTCGCATGGAATCTCTCGTATTGTGGGCAACACCAGTAAATTACCTAAGTAACATAGTACATACAGAATTAGAGTTGGAGAATGTTTGGACTTTGACTAACTTGACACTCGACTGTACACACTCCTTGAGTGAACTTACACCTAACGTTAAGCGGGTTAGACGCTCCACGTAAACTAGCGTTGTTCTAGAATATAATCACAAAGGTGTATAATTAAACTTGTGTACTACTATTACAAACTTTAATTGTAATAACTGTCGAACAATCTAGAGAATATTCCATATATATTAACTAGCTGTATTTTAATTGGAGTAGAGACAAAGAACTTCACGCTCAAATTTTAAATTAAAAAGTGGTCTATGAAGTAGATGTTCATTTAAATATTTTATCTGAATGCTATTGTGTTTTCAAGTGCATAATATATGTATTTATCTTACACACTACAAGCAAAACGGCTAGTCATATTTGAACTCACTATTAAATCCGTCTTAATTGACTGACATTATACCGTCAATTAAGGCATTGCTATCATACTGTAGACATCTTAATGTATTCACTATCAACTGCTATTAACAGAGTACATTAAGAAGCCTGAGTATGATGGTATTAAATTGTATGATACGTATAAAATTTAATTAATGGCGACACAATCACTTTTATTTTACAAAATTTGAATTATTTCTTGTGTAAAAAAATATTAAGTTTCATACTTAAAATACAAAGAAACGTACCTATGTACATTGTTAATTGTGTACACTCTATCTATGCAAGATGTAACTAAAATAAGTGATAATACTTAAGGGTGTGTAGGAGTATCATGAACTCCTCGATTGGAGTTTAAAGTTTACTGTTAAATGTAGCGCTGAAAGAGCAAATTATTTTTGTCTGGGAAAATTCATGACGCTGCATTAGGGCATTTCTCAAAGAGACACAGAAGTCATAGGTAATTATTTCAGAGCTGTTACTTTCACAGTGAACTCTATATAAAGGCCAAATACAAGCCCTAAAATATTATCACTTAGTTTTGTTAAACCCTGTGTATATGCGCCTTGAAATTTCCCCATTATCATAAACAACAAGTAATCCCCTCTGCTCGCTGCACCTGCTTCAAGCCGCTGTTAATTACTCGAGGATATACGGCTACTTACCACAACCGTACACGTGGTAGCACCTGAGACCGGTATTTACTACTCCTAAGCTCGGCGCTTTACATTCAAATGCATTAAGTATAGCTTGAAAGACGAACAAATTGTTAAACATACATGATTTTGGTACCATTAGGAAAATGGATTCCTAGGCACATTCGTTATTTTGTCGAGTCATGCCGGATTATTTTTGGATAAAATTAGGGGGCAAACGAGCAAACAAGTCACCTGTTGAAGAGCCACTGCGCCGCCCATGGACACACATGGACATTATACCAGTACGCTGGACTTATGATACCCTTTGAAATGACAGCTATTTCTTGTGAATATTTGAAACGAAATCAGCGCCTCCAATGCGGGGAAAGAGAACTAAATCTGACGTTAAAAATGACGTTTGAAAGTCGCCATATTGGCACTGATAGCAGTAGTGAAAGTACTTGGAACTAACACTAGTGATGACAACCAATAACGATTAAGCGGCCATTTGCAAAAGCAGGTGGGTATCACAAGTCCAGCGTACTTGTATAATGGAGGTCAGTGGTTGCCGGCCGGCGGCCTCTCAGTCCAGATCCATGGGCCATGGGGATATGCCACCTGGCCTTGACAGAAGCCATAATTCTGCATATAAATCAATTTATGTGATAGAAAATTTTCACGTTATTATACTCCAGGGACTCCACAAATGATCGTATAAACGAGAAGCGAACCGCAGCACTAATTACGAGGACGTGAGGTGTTTGCTGAATGCCGGCCAGCACCCAGCACCCAGCAGCGAGCTATTTACTTCATTATTCATCGTCATCATCAGCATCATTTACAGATGACATGTTTTGAATAGCAAAACTAATATTACCATAAGCAATATGGTCTTAATATATGTACTATCAGAGAAGCTGCTTCATAGATTATGTATTAGTTATGAGGTATCGGCTGGTTTCACATAACGCGGCCAGATGGTCCACCGTCAATGAATCTTCAATAGTCAAATATAATAGCAATTTGAAGAATAAACGATTTCTTTAGATTATCAGAGTTAAAAAACCATAACGTAATTTTTTGGCCTTTTTTGCTGTATATCAATAATGGCAACAGGTAGGTACCTGAACTTTTCTCAAAGTACTTAGTTATATGTGTACTATAATGTTTAATAATAATATTGGATAAAATAAAAAATTAAGGGGGCTCCCATACAAAAAACACAATTTTGGCCTAATTTTCCTCTATAATGGTACGGAACCCTTCGTGCGCGAGTCTGACTCGCACTTGGCCGATTATTGCGTCAAATTCTTAATGTGGTTCACAGACTACATCTACTTACCAAGTTTCAATAGTATATAGCTCTTATAGTTTCGGAGAAAAGTGGCTGTGACATACGGACTGACAGACAGACAGACATGACGAATCTATATTGTTCCGTTTTTTGCCATTTGGTTACGGAACCCTAACTAGGCCTTTGCATCCGTTATGGATGATTTATACAGTATTTTCAGAGCGAAGTAACCACTCATCGAATGCTATGCTGCCTGGGACAAGATTTAAATGCCCAAGCGCATTCGACATTCTCACAACATAGTAGACCTATTCCAGAGGAAAGAATTAGTCAATACGTCTAGGACCAACTATGCTGGTTTTCTTTAGATGATTTCCTTCACCATACGAGCGTCCGTATACTTGAGATCAGAAAATCATTGGTACACGCCTCCAGGCTCCACCCAGGATTTAACCTGCACCCTCTACGAGTGCGAACCAAAGGTCTACCCATTGGGCCATGGACGCTTATGGGAGTTTAAACGTTTCAATCAAAGTTTAATGTCGTCACGACCGCCATTAGACATAAAAACCCGATAATCTAAAGTGCTACGTTTATTGTGAGTACTTTACGACATAATATTTAAGAATCATTTTTGTAGAAAACGCAAAAAGATTGTAAATCCTTCCAAACGTGTCGCTTACCGCGCTCCGATGAACAAAACTTTTACCTTTACGGTGAAATATAAAAAATATCCGAAGAGTATTTTCCAATTCCACGACTTTCGATGCTCAATTTGACAAATGAATAAATGTGTTTGAGCCATAACCAGATTCCGAAGCGATTAAGATTGAAATTATTCGTGAAAATAAATCCATTACAGTCTGTTTCTATTCATTTTAATATTAATTCAAAATCTCTGTTGAGCTTCAATTTGTGAATGTAAACAAAGCTCTCCAAATGGCTTATAAACTACCGATTTAAATGTCACGTAACTAAAAAATTATTTGCACGTCAATTTGGTAAAGTTTCAATTTTTCAATTTTCAAAATATCCGAACCAGCAAAAAGCGGTTTTAAAAGTATCACCAGGAGTACATTTCCATAGGACTATATGAGACTTATATCCACATATAAACCCGGAAAAGAGCCCACTTTATAAGTAAATTTTTACTTATATCGTGATTATATTCGTCTGCTTCAATGCCATTTACGCCTATTTTTCTCCTATAATAGAATTACGTAAGCGCAATTAGTCCTGCAAATGCCAATATATGTAAATTAAAGGAAAAAGTGAGATTAATACAAGCCTGGCAATGATTTTATAAGCACACATTTTGTGAACAGAACACAATTCGTTCGAGTCCAGGAATTGTCAAAACTTAAATTTTAATCTAATATTTTTAAATGTCAACCATTATAATCAGAAATATTGTAATATGGTAGAAAACCAATAGCTTTTTGTTGTTAGTCTGTTGTATATTCGAAGGGGAATGTGAATTTTGTGACAAACTATATCATGGTTTTAATTAAAATTTTAAAGCGCCTCGTATAATTTGCTTATTTACATTCTAATATTTAATATTTTATTATGAAAATAACACAGACAGTCGCCATTTTCTCGGTGAGCATTGCCAAGTGGAATTTAGGGCCATTAAAAGTAATATTGGTTCTATATTGGCAAGTGTTAAAACCAAAGATTCGCCAAATTGTTACCAATTAGGGTTCCACATTGCCCAGATAAAAACAAACTCTATTGATATTTATATATTCGCAAGTTAAAGGAATATTATAAGGTTTTATTCTGCGTTCTAGGTTAAAAATATAATAAAAACAATAATAATTCCTATAATAGAATTTACAAAACCATATAAAGCGTGTTTTTGCCTATAAGAGTTTTGAATTGTTTGAGATTACTTAGTCTATAACACTACTATGGAATGCCATTTTAAGTGTATGGCATAATTTATATTGGCATGCGATATATCTGTTATAGTCTAATGATTTTATTATAATGAAATAAATCTATATATATATATATATATATATATATATATATATATATATATATATATATATATATATATATATATATATATATATAAAACTCAAAGGTGACTGACTGATTGACATAGTGATCTATCAACGCACAGCCCAAACCACTGGACGGATCGGGCTGAAATTTGGTATGCAGGTAGATGTTATGACGTCCATAGGCATCCGCTAAGAAAGGATTTTGATAAATTCCAACCCCAAGGGGTTCAAATAGGGGATGAAAGTTTGTATATAATAATACTTCTTAACGCGAGCGAAGCCGCGGGCAAAAGCTCGTATATAATATGATAATAAAATTATTTAAAATCATTTCTAAGGAAATGTAAGACCAGACAAGAAATTTAAATGTTTTTCAGTACTTTAACTTGAATTTACTTAGAATGGCCATAAAATATTAGCATATATGAGGTTATAAGTATAAATAACAAGTGTGATTGCGCTTAACTTGAATTTACTTATAATGGCCATTAAATATTAACTTACATGAGGTTATAAGTATATTATAACAAGAGCGATTGGGCCTCAGTGTATATATTTCTGGTAGATGCTCCTCGAGGAGTCTTAGGATTTAAATGTTCCTAAGATTCCCATAGGCGGATATAAGTCTGAGTTACTGGATTAATTACTCCTGAGTGTATTTAGTTCTGTTCCTAGCTTTTATAGGAGTCTTAATCCAGTAGTAATGGCCATGAAATATGATCCTATATCCATACTAATATTATAAATGCGAAAGTATCTCTGTCTGTCTGTCTGTCTGTCTGGCTTTCACGCCAAAACTACTGAACCGATTGCAATGAAATTTTGTACACAGTTATTCTAGAGTCTGAGAAAGGACATAGGCTACATTTTGATGTGGGAAAAATATCTTATTTCCATGAAAATATCGATGAAAATGAATTCGCATTGCGCTTGGCCAGCGCTCATCCCGGGGTCCTGGGTTCGAGTCTCGCAGGCGGAACAAAAAGTTTTCAATGTTCCTGGGTCTTGGATGTGTATTAAAATAAAATTTAAAAAGTCTTAAATATATTTTATGTATAATATTATAAAAAATCCAGAAATATATCGATGCAATTAACATTTTAGTTCTAATACGATTCAACTGATGGCGTTTTATTTTTTACTTTATTATAACATAGAACTAATGATACTTATTATATTTTTGTTTATAGTTTTTAATACGTTAGAATATTATGTTTAATAATATTATCACTTGGTATAATAATAATCAATCTATCTTATCTTATAGAACTCCTACTGCATTTCTAATATATGTGACAAGTTGACAACAGAAGGCGCTCTAAAATAAAGGAGTTCAAGTGTACCGTGTTGGCATCTATTCCATCCAGAAAATATATCAATGTAATCAACATTTTAATTCTAATATATGAAAACAGATGGCGTTTTATTTTTTACTTAAATATATTGTATATATAATATTATAAAAAATCCAGAAATATATCGATGCAATGAACATTTTAGTTTTAATACGATTCAACAGATGGCATTTTATTTTTTACTTCATTGTAACATAGAACTAATCATACTTATTAGTTACTAGCTGTTGCCCGCGACTTCGTCCGCGTGGACTTCAGTTTATAAAGCGCGATGCCAACAAAATTGGTGTTAAAAGCTTTTATAAAAAAACCCTGGTACCCCTTAAATCAATACAGCTGTGCAGTGTGCACACAATAAGTATTTCATTTTTTTATATTAAACTTTATATTTTATGCCAAATTTTAAAGCTTATTTAGCCCCCCAATTACACAACTTGACCCATAAACTATTTATCATTGATAGGTTTAAGGTTACGTTACTGCACAGATAAAGTACTGAGTTATTTAATACCGTAAAATAGATATAACAATCGAAAAAAATCGAAACTTAAATGTAAGATGATACCACCCCTTATAGAAAGACTTTAGAGCAAGCGTCAGCGTGATGTAGAAGACGCACGGTGCCATCTATTATGAATTTTTGGAATTAATTTGAACAAATTTACGCATTTTCACTCCCTGACAACCCTTTTTTCCAGTAAAAAAGTAGCCTATGTCCTTTCTCAGGCTTTAGACTATCTGTATACAAAATTTCATTACAATCGGTTCGGTAGTTTTGGCGTTTGGCGTGAAAGCGAGACTGACAGACAGACAGACAGACAGAGATACTTTCGCATTTATAATATTAGTATAGATTATGTGCACACTGCACAGCTGTTTTTGGGTATTTTGATTAATTAAGGGCCGCGCTACACCGGAATGGCAGCAGCGAGGCGAGTACTTTCAGCACTGCCATTCCGGTGTAGCGCAGCCCTAAGAGGGGTACCACTTACCAGGGTTTTAAAAAAGTTTTTAAATTTGACACAAATTTTGTTGACACCGCGCGCTATAAACTAAAGTCCACGCGGACGAAGTCGCGGGCAAGAGCTAATACCGATATAAGCTCAAATTATAGGATTAAACGTACTGAAGTAAAAACGGCATTCATTTATGCTGATAAAAGCGCAGTAGCAAATACCAAACTATCATCGGAGCTATATAAGTCCAAATAGCATTATAAAATCGCATTCCAGGATTACTTTGCTGGTTGGGATGTATATTGAATCTGAGTGTAAAATCAAAACACTGATAATATTATTATTAACAAGTCTTTCTTATAAACTATTCGATAACAAATATTAATAAGTTTTACTTATGTAGTATTAATGAAACTTGAGAAATTAATTAATATTTAGATGGATTCTAGCGTCGCGAGTCCTGCCCCCGCCACCCAGGGTAGGGCGGGTAGGCAGGGTAGGGCGGGGCGCGGGACAATCCTTCTGCTGTCCCCGAGACGTCCGGCTCACCTTCAAACTACAAACTAATCCAATATCTAACTTTTCTCAAGATATTTCATATTATTGCATTGCTATTTTTTCTTATTAATGTTGGCCGGGTAAGTGCGATTCGAACTCGTATAACATTATAAAGGATTCCGTGCTATTAAGGCTGGCATGATGTTCGTCTCAACTCGTTATGGCAATTAAAAAAGTCATGACGCGTATGGAATATTATTTATTACGACGTACACTATTTTACAATATGGATGCTACTAGGTCTAGGCTGGAAACGTTTTGGTAGATGTCCTTAGCAAATATTCTTTATTTTATAATCATATCAATTACAATAGAAAAATATTTGGTATTTAGGTACCGTATTTTGCAAGTCGACCACGACACGAATGTCGCTATTTGGTCTTTCTGTGATTGTCACAATGCGTCGTCGTCTTCAGTCACAATATTAGCATCCTATTTTCATCCGTCAAAACCCAAAAAATACCAGCTTCAGGACTAACGACCTTTACCGTCGGTATTTCTTTTTTTTATCTGACCGTTATCGGGCGCTCGGCGCGGCGTATCGGACGTATCCCGGGTGCTAACTCTCCCACGGGGCTATTTCACAGAGAAATGGATGGCCTCCGGGGCTAAATTCTGAAATAGCTTCGCCATATTTTTTATATTTCACTTCGACGTAAATACATGTAACTTGTGATGACACCGCAATTTGTCGGATATATCCTAGTTGACAAATTGCTTTAGAGAATATATTCACAATATAATTATTATACAGTAGGATAACGTAGCCGTGTCATTAGTAGTTCCAAAGAGACAAGAAAAATATGACAAGAGAGACATAAAAGCGATGTGATATATTATTATATTCTTGTGATGTTAAAAGTTATCTTTGTAAGTTCGTATATTCGGAAGTTATTATGAAGATGACCTACTGCCTATATTTATATTTGCAATTCCCGTGATGTCGCATGGGTACAAACGTGGAGGTGTTAGCCCCGGGACAGGGCGGACGTGCCCCGCGTAGCAACTCGTAGCGCGTAGAGGTGCTACGGTTTCGTAGCACGTAGCGCCACTTTCCGTACGTAATTGTTTTGTGAAGCGAAATCAATGGCTATTGAACTCATTGTTTAGTTTGTTGCCAACATGAATATCGAATGTTTAAACTACTGAATGTTGCGTAATATTTCTTGAAAAATATCGCGTATCGCGCGGAGATCGTATTTTTTCCGTGATACAAATTATCCTTTACCATTCTCGGAACTCAAGGTATATTCATTATCCATGCAAAATTTTATCTTTTTAGATAAAATTTCGGTTTGTGTCAGTAAAAACAGTTTAGCGGTTCAATAAAAGGGTAACAGACAGACACACTTTGCATTTAGAACGCACATTTTATTGTGGATTCATTGTTTCAAAAATGTTGTTTCTCCTTGCAATAAACAGCCGTACCATTGTTAAAAATTGAAGTTTCAGTTCGGTATCAAACACAATGGTTGGCGTTAACGATTTTAATATCCGAATAATGAATATTCATGTCGAGAGCGGAGCGCGGCGGTCGGAGTGGTCGGGCGGCATCACGTACAGAGTTAACCTCAATTCTTTACACTTTTATCTTCGATGCTTCAAAATTTATGAATTTTTGAAATGAATATTTTATAAATAAAATTCATTTTTAACTTTGAACATTTCAATAAATTTTAATAACATTGTTTCGGTATTGGACGCCGACTTTATTGAAAGGAGCGATACAGCCTATACATTACATTTATTTTAATCAGTATTTACAGATAGTTTTATTTAAATTTAGAAGTACTTAAACAAAAATATTTGTATTTTTATAAAAAAAATACTTGCACAAAAATATAAAAGAAATATTTTGTTTCCACAATAATTTCGTCTGAAATAAAATTATTTTTTAAATATTTGTATAAAAATTAAAGTAACGTATACGCAAATGTTAATTTTATATTTTAGACCAAGTGTCGCGTGATGTATAAACAAGTAAATAATGAACAATTTTAGTTACGCAACGCGCATAATGTGGCTGGTACAAGAGTGTCGAGAGCAGATGATAGCGCGAGAGCTCTCTTGAGAGAGCAGGAGAGCGGAGAGAAAATATGTCCCGCGACTGGTGACAGTTTGTGGCAGATTTGTAGCAGACGCAAAACTTTGTACAACAACCCGCACTTACTCCACTATCTTGATATTGTTAACCGTTTGAATTGTAATAAGACATAACATAACATTCTGTCTCCAGGCTGTGTTCTTGAGACACAGCCTGGAGATAGACAGACGGACAGACATCGAAGTCTTGAGTCCCGTTTTTACATTTTGGGTACGGAACCCTAAAAACAATATCAAGAATAGAATAGACATAAAGCGAAAAAAATTCACACACACAGGAATGCCATGAAAAACCTTAATATTGAATATGAGGCGAATTCGTGGGACAAGAATGTGAAATTGATTCGACCCTTATGAGAATCCCCCCCTCCCCCGCCACACTTCGCCTCCCCCCGCACCGGACTCCTATTGAATAGCAATCAGCGTGATTAATGACTGTAAATAAAATGTTTAGAGGTACCACAGGGGTGTGCCCAGCTGACAAATCGACAAAGGATTTTGTATTCATAATGAAACAAACGCTAAAAAAACATTTTCATTTATGGGAGGCCGCAGTGGTGCAGGGCAAGACCTAAGTTTGATGGATTTCATTGAGAGAAATATTTTTTTAAACTCAAACTTTTAGTTTAAAAATTTTGAGTAGCAAAACTAGTAAGTTCTTAAAAAATGTCCAAAAGGTGTCCTACGTCGCCCAAAGCCGTACGCCGCCTCTGGGAGGCCGATTGCTTCCGATCGGTAGATTTGACCGGATTCGGGAATATCGGTCCAACGAGATCGTCATAAAATATAATTAAACTTATGGAACCTCTTTCTTACTCCATCGTCCCCCACCGTCAAATATCTATATAATGCATACTAAGACATGTTACACCAACATCTAATTAAACTTAATGTTATTTCATTTTCTATATTATTTTCCACAATATATAAATATTATTGTCCAAAGTTTACATCCGTAGCATAGTCAAGGGGATCTACATTTTTTTTACATTATCGACACTATAGAATCGATTCGGTGTCCTCTAAAAACATCAAGACATAGTCCACTCTACAAAGTTTAAGTACACTTGAATACCTATTTACCTAATATATAAGTCCGCGTAGCATCAATATGCCCTAAGGCTCGCAGGGCGTTCTTAAAAACTTAGCAAGTTTCCCTTAAGTTAGTAATTTATAGCCACATTTTAACGAAATTCCGCGCGGCCTGAACACTTTCGATGCTGAAATTATATTCAATACGGGAATAACTTATTTAAAATTAATGACAAAACTCCGAAGACTTTGAGTATAATTAATGAGAGTTCTGATACCGCAGTTGTAAGTGATCGCTAATGTTTCGTTAGCTGCGACGTCCTGTAAAGAGTTTGTAACAGCGGGAAACATTTTTTAGAATTTGTCACTTCGAGGATACAAAGATACATAATATTAATACCTTCTTTTGAGATGTTGTAGTCGGGTGAAACTTGGAAAAACACAGAAATATATTTTTCCCTTTGTATGACCGCCGTGACGGCAATATCCTACGAAAACAAATCTGAAACAATTCTCGATCCATTTTGATAGCTTTTTTTACTTTATTACAATAATTCAAGCCAAAAAATGTAACATTATATTTTATAGAATTCATGTAGGTACCTAGAAATGTATATGTCAACACTCCAAAGGATTTCGAATTATATCGCGTATATTGGATTCCTAATTGCGTTTACACGATTGATCGAATCGGAGCCTGAGAGTGGAGGATCCGGGAGAAGTCAACCTCAGAGGAGGAGGTTAGATCAGTACAGCCGGCGACACAAGTCACTACATCGAACACGCGGTGTGCTTTATATTTAAGGTGCAAGAGAAAAGCTGCAGGGTACTCCAAAGAAGAAAAATAATATACATGGAAGTAATCCATACTAATACTATAAATGTGAAAGTGTATCTGTCGGTCTCTTCTTGCCCAAATCACTGAACCGATTTTGCTAGGTATGGAGATACTTTTAGTCCCGGAAAAGGACATAGACTAGTTATTATCCCCGAAAAATGTAGGGAGCGAAATTTGGCGTAACTGAGTTGCGGGCGTCTAGTACTGACATAAATCCTTGAAGAGCAATCATTAGTTTCATAAAACATCAAAGATAAAAACCAAAAATAGTGAACGAGAAAGATATTATAATATTACGTTATTCGTTTTTTTTTTAATGACGGAGTTTTGGAGGAAATTACTATTACTAACAATTTGAAAGTTAATTTATCCATAAAAGTCATAATTCCAGCGTTCTAAAATTGATTTGCAAGTCAATACACACACACACTTCCTAGCATTATCTCTATAGTCTATGATCGTCCTTACTCTGCGGCTCCGGCGTCACCCCCTTTATCTAATAAGGTTCGAAGCCAATCACGCCCGAAGTGTTGTCGCCTCAGGTCTTATATTTACTCTGATACTTACTGAGGCGATGTAATATAATATAGATAACATATAAATTGATAATATTTGAAAAAATATAATAATCATAATCACTATCATCAGCCTATCGCCGTCCACTGCTGAACGTTGATCTCTCACAACGAGCTAAAACCATTCCGACCATTAGCAGGGTAGTGTAGGCAACAGGCAGGGTAATTGATTGAGAAAATACTAGAAATGCAAATAATAGGATTTTTGTATAATAAACACTTCGATTGTCAATGATTGGGTGCTTTACTATAGTTAATTTAACTTTTTTGTTCAATGTTTCACGTCACATTATTTTTCTAAACCTAATTAAAGGCTTTCAGGGCTGTATTCGAATTGGCCACTCGGCAATACTTCAGCCGCACGAGGGTTCATGCTCCATATTGGTAACAAACCTATATTTGTGTTCTACTCGACGGGTTTGGGAAACTTTGATTAATATCATTAAAATACGGCAACCTGTCCGGGCTATCTTCAGTTTCAGTGATGGTGACCGGTTTCATTTTAATAGTTAGGAAACATACGACTAAGGATATATCATAAATTATGTTTTAACTTTTGGGTAACAAACATCGATGTTACTTCTATTACTACTTTGGCTCTAATTTTTTAATATCTGTGGACTGTGCTTTTTGACAGTTGCTCATGCTCATCTAATTAAATAAAACCTAAAAGAAAAATGACGAATAGTATGTCCGAGGCAATTGCTCCATTTTTAAACTGTCCACGTGGGTTCAGTGTTAAAAGTAATTAATAACCCGTCACCCGCAGCGGCTGCGGCCAAGCTAGCACACCCGGCGCTAACAAATCAAAGCATCTATTCCAGACCCACAGCGCCGGTCAGCTGATGTTAACATATTCATTTTCGTTAATATTAAGTATGTCCTTTTGTATTGTCTTGAACTCTTGAAGACATGGTAACTTAACATAAGTTTAGCGGTTAACAATAGTTCAACATAACTTCGCTTTAGCATCAGGTCGGCGCAGAGGGCGATACTCACATATACCAAAATCCGCCATGTTGCACACGTCAGACAGAAACTTTGTAAAACGTCGAACAAAACTTATTGTCTACTGTCTATGCTAGTGCTGTCTATATCGTGATATCATTGCAGTAATATAACTTCATAGAGCGACCGTGGCCTAATGGGTAGACCTTTGGTTCGCACTCTTATAGGGTGCAGGTTCGAACCCGGGTGGAGGTGTGTACCTATGAGACATTTTCTGATCTCAAGTACATAATACGGGCGCTCGTACGGTGAAGGAAAACATCGTGAGGAAACCCGCACATAGTTGGTCCGAGACGTATTGACTAGTTCTTTCCTCTGGACTAGGCCGACTATGATGCGAGAATGCCGTATGCGCTTGGGCAACCATACGGACATTTAAAAAAAATCTTGTCCCAGGCACTACAGTATTTAAGGAGTAGTTACTTCGCTCTGAAAATACTGTATAAATCATCCACAACGGATGAAAAGGCCTAGTTATATTATATATAATAGAACTTCCTATTGAAGTGCCAGTCATGGCTACTATGGTACTATGGATTACAAGCAAACAAAATAATCGTTTTACACGCATAAAAAACCGGCCTCAGCTTTTGATTCCTAAATAGACTTGTTCGAATCCATATTTAAATATAATTAAGTTAAGGCCTTCGTAAATCAGTTCAATTAAGGCCTGGACACATAAACATGATACGACGTCGTGTCGTACCACGATCCGGCGTCGTTTCAAGATGATACATCGCGTCTTGGGAATCTACGACGAGCATCGTAAAAAACTACGTCGCGACATCGTAACGTGCCACGGTACACGGCACGACGTCGCGTCGTAGAAACTCACGATGCGTGTTATTTAAAATTCAAAGAAATTAACTGTGTATTCACCCTGCATTGTATCGACGGCGTCGTGCCGTGGATCGTGGTGTCGTAGATTCCCACGACGCAACGTCGCATCGTGGTACGACACGACGTCGTATCGTGTTTATGTGTCCCGGCCCTAAGGCTTTATCTTGAAGTCCTTGAGCATTCGCGATATTAGAATATCTCGAAACAAAGACTTTGGAGCCGTTTGAAGTTATAGCCGGTAGGTATTCCCCTGAGGACTCGTTACAAACTCACTTTGTTTGGAATTATCATCACCAACATATTTAAATGGTCATCACTATGATCAATTTAAGTCACTTAATAAACTTTTTAAAAGGCCACACAATCTTTGAAATTAAAGTGAACTTAGATATATTTTATTGGAATGGCTGTGTTATATTATGTGTAAATAACCAGTACTTCTTTACCATATTATAAAAGTGTGTCTGCCTACCTGTCTGTTACTTCTTCAATAAAAGAAACTAACACCTCTGGAAAAGGTCATACGACAGTTTTTATTCCTAGAAAATAGTTTGAAATTCCTACGCAAACAAAGTTGTGGCAACGGAAAAAAACATCCCACCAAAAACATGAAATATAAAAAGGAGCCAAGCAAAATATTGCAAAGCTATGCAATATATCTATCGTAAAATGTTTTCAGATCACATTCAAGCAAAGCCTTCAGCTTATTTTGTAATTTAAATCAACATTCAGTGAAGGTATCAATAGTTTTCTTTATTTTATAATTATTATAGCGACTCGGCAATGAGCATAAGAGAAGCAAATATAAAACTGCATATTTGGAGGAGTTCATACTTACACAGACGGCAAACGTAAAGTGTTTTTACTTTTTTAGTATGTAACGACGGATGTTTGGAGGATGAGCTAGTTTTATTACACTCCTAGAAATTCTAAATCCCTAGCCTTGTTAACACGGAAGATAGAGGGGGTCTAAAATAGCCGCGAACCGCTTCGAGAAAAGTATAGTACGGCCGTGCCTTTGCTAAAAAGTAAAAAGCTTGGCTAGGGCACTGCCGTGCCCCCAGATAGTAATATTAAACTGTCAGTATTCTTGCACAATTTCAAAAATATTAAAGTATTTCTTACATTAATCTTTAATCTAAATATATATAACTCAAAGGTGACTGACTGACTGACATAGTGATCTATCAACGCACAACCGGCTTGACCCATTCAGTAGTTTGTACTGAATGGGTCAAGCCGAAATTTGGCATCCAGGTGGATGTTACGACGTAGGCATCCGCTAAGGAAGGATTTTGACCAATTCTACCCCTAAGGAGTAAAATAGGGGGTGCAAGTATGTGTGAAACTTTGTCAATTTTAAACCGATCGTGCTGAGACTTTGATAACTATTTAATTATAATACTTCTTAGCGCGAGCAAAAAAGCTAGTTTTACTATATTACACGACTGGTTTAGATATAATTAGGTGTAGGTAATAAGGTAGTTTGTAAGTAAAACCAATATTTTATATTAAAACTTATAGCAAACTCCGATTGGGCCGGACGTACCGGGCGGCGCGGCGTACATATAATAGAGCTCGCCGGTATAAACTCTGAATTTGGCAGAAACAGTTGATAGCTTCTTATTCGCAAAGTTATTTTGTGATCACGTTCATCGAAGAGAGTTGAATAAAAACTACAGTGTGAAATTCGATAGCGAATTTTCACACAGTCAATAATAATTGTTCCTGCTAACCCCACAGGCTCTCCAGTCGCGATAATCGTGTAAACGAACGTTCGTTATGTTGTACACGTTCGCTAATTGCTCCGGGACCGCTGCTGAGCCATAAACAACTTTAATCTGCTTATCATAAAACTCATTTTACTCCCGACGAGCGTAATTAAGAGACCGCTTACATTTTAATACTCGAGCTTTTTCTTAGCGACATAATTTGTGCTGACATTATACCGCGCTCTCGAGTCACTGAAAGCCAAAAATTACAAGCATCGTTCTTTAGGTCGCTTCTGACTTTGGCTTAGTACTTGTGAAACATAAAACATAATATATTTTGATTTGATCGTTATTCAAATTAAACGTATTCATACTACTAGCTGTTGCCCGCGACTTCGTCCGCGTGGACTTTAGTTTATAGTAACGTTGTTTCCGTACATCGATTGAGTCGTTTACGCGCAAATCAGAAAGTATATTGTGTGTGAACCGCTCATTTTTCCGGGACAAAAAATATTCCTTGTCCCAGATTCAAATTAGTATCTCCAATATCCATCTTAAATTTCATCAAAATAGATTAAATAATTTAGGCGAGGATCATAAAATTTTATTGTGCGAAAACCGTATATTTTCCGGGATAAAAAGTATCCCTTGTCCTTTCCCGAGACTGAAAGTATTGCCATACCAAATTTCATCAAAATAGATTGAATAGTTTAGGCGATAATCATAAAAGTTTATTGTGCAGGAAACGTACATTTTCCGAGACAAAATTAGTATTTCTTGTCCTTTCCCGAGACTCAAAGTATCTCCATACCAAATTCCATCAAAAAAGATTGAATAGTTTACGCGCAAATCATAAAAGTATATTGTGCAGTAACCGTACATTTTTCCGGGACAAAATGTATAGTATGTTTTCGGGACTCAAAGTATCTTTATACCAAATTTCAGCAAAATGGGTGTAGCCGTTTACGCGTGATGTCGTGACCACGCGAAATATAACGTTCCGGGCAACTTCGCCCGCGTAAATTAGATATTTCACAGACAAATTAGTTCACAAAAAATAGCCTATGATCCTTCACGTGGTCTACTTCTTATCTGTGCCAAATAACAGAAAAATTGCTCCAGTAGTTCATGAGATAAGCCCTTTCAAATAATTTCCCCCGTTTTTTTCCACATTTTACTCTATTTCTTCGCTCCTATTAGTCTTAGCATAGTAAAATATAGCCTATAGCCTTCCTCAATAAATGGGCTATCTAACAATAAAATATTTTTTTAAATCGGACCAGTAGTTCCTGAGATTAGCACGTTCAAATAAGCCCTTTCAAATAATTTCCCCCATTTTTCCACATTTATCTCTATTTCTCCGCTCCCATTAGTCTTAGCATGATAAAATATAGCCTTTAGCCTTTCTCAATAAATGGGCTATCTAACACTAAAACAATTTTTCAAATCGGACCAGTAGTTCCTGAGATAAGCGCGTTCTAATAAGCCATTTCAAATAATTTCTCCTGTTTTTTCCACACTTTCCTCTATGTCTTCGCTCCTATTAGTCTTAGCGTGATAAAATATAGCCTATAGCCTTCCTCGATAAATGGGCTAACTATCATTGAAAGAATTTTTCAAATCTGACCAGCAGTTCCTGAGATTAGCGCGTTCAAACAAACAAACAAACTCTTCCCAATTATAATATTAAGTATAGATTTACCTGTACTTACACGATTGTTTGTTTGCTTGCTTTGAGTTGGTTTAAAATCGAATGAACAACAAAATACATAAACATAGCTCTTGGCTTCGCAATCATTAAAAATTATCATCTCGACTAATATTATAAAAATGGACTATTATATAGTAAAATTACAGACCTATTTTTAACTTAGCCATCTGAAAAATATTTAAAATCATCAAAAATTTTCTCTTTTCCTTAGGATCCATTCATCTAACTTTTCACAATCTCATGACGATGATCAAAAAAAGAAAACATTCCGGCAAGAATATATATATCCGGTATAATGCCCTTAATGCCAGCGGATCAAGCGGCTATCTATGACTAAAAAGTCTGGTGTCAAAATATAGGTTTCCGGCACTCCCGATCGATTTATGCGATCCATTTTTGCGTATTCGAAGTAGGTAACGTTCTAGCTTATGTGCCAGAAATGGTATAATACCCTAATTACGGTAACGCTAATGATCTTCCCGTCTCTAATGAGTTTTGTCAATGTCTTCATTAAAATACTAATGACATTTCGCTGAGTTATCATATACAACAACATACTTTTGTCTTCTTTTTAACAATTTTATTGGAGGCTTAAAATAAAACTTTACTTTAATTTCAAACAAATTATTTTCGTATTAATGTTACTAAAAACATTTTTAACCTGTCATAAACAAGATTTGAACATTGTGTTTAAAAATTTATTATAACTTTTTACTGTGTGAACAAGTGAAATAAATAAGCTAAGACATTCTTATTTAAAATGCAATTGACTGAAGGTTTTATATTAAAATAAAAGTTCAACTTTAAAAAAATAATTTCTATATACTTTAAAAAAAATTACAGACTGAGAACTTAATAATACTTAAAAAGATAATACAATGTTAATTTTCTTAGCAATAATTACATTCAACAGTTACATTACGATTTTTATAATATTTTAATAACAATACATTATACAATATGCATTTACAGTAGGTGAAAAATTTGTTGTAAAAGCCAAAGGCGTGTACAAAAGTGGCATAAAAAGCAGTGGCGTAACTATAACATCCAGGGCCAGTAGCAAATGAATACGGCCCTATCAGTAAAAATCGTCACGTTAATAATAAAACAATGTGTAAAATTTTTTTGACCCTGTTTGGTCGGGGCCCGTGGCATTTTGCCAGCCCTGCCACCCTATATTTACAGTAGGTAACGTACGCCACTGCTAACAAAAAGTTAAAATTAGGAAATGACAAATATCGACTTTTTTTTAATTTTCAAAAATAGTTATTAAAAAAATATACTTATTTAAAATAATGTTTTGATAGTCAGTCTGCACTTCGGCACGTTGACAATAATTTGAGCTCTAAGAAAAATGTATGCAGGAACATCATTTTCATACACACGTAAACAGATTTGTACGCACAGATGTAATTAAAATTTGGTTTTCTTTTGACAGCTTGGGATTGTTTCTCTATTCCGCTAGGTAACTAGAGTATATTAACTTTATGGTTTCGACGAAGTTGATGCTGTTTTATCTATTTTACGACGTTTAAAATATTCTGCGTTGTTCACACTTTCAGTAAATAAGAAGGAGTTCTTACCCAGCATTTTTAACATTCCGAATTAACGTGATATTTAAATTCGACCTCAAATTGTCTGAACCCTTTTCGGCGTAAATTCTATTGAGTTAACAAATCTAGTGACAGCTTGTTAATTTTATATCGCAAATTAATGTTAATTTAGAGCTGGTTATTTAAATTTAAAATGATAGTAATTATCATTATCGTATCATGATTATCACAATTATTTAATTAGCTTTGACATAACGAGATAATTTTGTTATTCTGCACAACCACGAAATGACTTAATATATATTTTCACAAACTATACAGTTTGTTATTACATATTATCAACTATGCAAGCGTCTTTGAGTCGAGGTTTACCTTTCTTCGTAGCAATTTCTATACTTAATTAAAACTATTTTAACGGAGTAAAAGACATAATATTAAGATAGTTACTTATCACTAGAATATTCCTTTTTTAATCAGGAGCCTAATTCACTATAAAATTCGTTTTCCGTTAGAAATATGATAAGTGAATAGCAGCGTTTTACCCTGAAATAAAACGCTTATTAAATACTTACCTTATTTGAAGCATAATAATTGAGATAGGCACTTCCGTTTCCGCAGATTTTACCTCCTTTTCTTTCCTGAATGTTGGTAGCTCTGTCATCCTTGGCGCCATCATCGAGCAGGTAGAGGGAGAATAATTCCCGCTCGACTATGATCATTGAGTCGAAATTACACCAGGCAGAAATAAAAAGTTATGCTTCAAATAAGGTAAGTATTTAATAAGCGTTTTATTTCAGGGTAAAACGCTGCTATTAAACACTTGACCGTTATTTGAAGCATAATAATTGAGACGTGTTTGTTATCGCCTGGTGATGATGTACGCCAATGTGACAAAATAAAAGTAAGACGCCAATGTGAAAAGAAAATATAACAATATAAAATAAAAATAGTAATTCCTTGTGGGAATACTTCTAAAACTTTATAAATGAATATATAGGTGATATAAGAGTGATGGAATAGAAAATCCAGTGTTCAAACACTTTTTTACACAATTATTACACCAAAAACTGATTGACAAATCAAAAATACAACTTGTAAAAGCTTTGATATGGACATAATGAAATCAACTAAAGGGACAAAATAATTCCTTAAATCGTTAGAATTAGATGAAAGTACTAGTTTTTTGTACCGATTTTCAATAACGGCCCCAAAAGTATTTCATGAATGGATACATTGTCTATTGTCCAATCGAGCTCCTCTCGAGTGAAAGGAACTTCGTGCATTGCCAGGCATTGACCGTGGTTCAAAATTGTTTCTTTGTCCCCGTGGGGTACGATTGTAAGAACAGCCGTGCGCAGGCTGGTGATCATGGGAAATGTGCGAGCTAGCACAACATCCATGAGACATACCCTGCGCGGGTATACAACTCTTAGCCTGCCCCTGCGGAGGGCGGCGAGTCAATCTGTTGCTCTAGAACCCGCTCTGACTATTCGCAACAAAGGTTTTGCGAGCTCCCTCAGTCTTTTCGAGTAGTGACACCAGCAACTCGGAATTAACTTAGATAAAATTATTGCAAGAACTGGGTCGTGAACGAAATTGATAATTGCATTGCGTCTCATTTGTAAACCTCATAGATCTCAAAGCTCAGCTCAGACCACAAATTAATTGAAGTAACTCTGACGTTGTGATACAAATCCTTAACGGTTTCATTTAACCTTCAAGGGTCAAGCTTGAAGCGTGTGACCATTGTAACAATTTCTTAGGAGCAGATTTCAATGCTCCGCGCTGCATTAGTACGCAATATAATAATGCCGCGTATGATTTGTGCACGTGAGATTGTTTTTTTTTTTTTTTGAAATAATAATATTTAAGCACATCATTGACCTCTAAATCAACAAAAACTAGTATATGATTATAAGATTCTTGAACTTCAGAATAACGAACTTCTGACCATTTGTTATGTTGAATATTTATTTAATATACCCAAAATCCCCAAAACAGAAGTTTTCGTAACGGACATTTCTTAAAGTTTTGTTTCAATTTCAAAAACAAGATTCGGTTATAAACAATTGCTAACGGTCGTTTCATTTTCATTTGATTTGCTATACAATTCCCGACTGACATTATCGTCGATGCAATGCATGACCTTGAAAAATAGATCGGTTTTCGTAAAAATAATTAACCTTTTTGTTAAGTTCATTAACCTCTTGAGTTAATTTAGCTAAAGGGTGGTCATAGCGCTGTCTGTATTTGCTCCCCCCTTTTTGTGGCGGCGGCGCCTCGATTTACGTTTGCTGTGTGAAGTAGAAGTCGATGACGAGCTCGAATCACTTGTTCAACTACTACTACTAGATGACCTTGCACGAGAACAAGGCCTTTTTTATTAACCACATTAGCGGGTAGTTTCAAATCTAACGTTAGCTGGTGTCACTACCGAATCATTAACAAATTCACATTCGTTATTCATTATTAATAGCTACCTTAACCTAGGAAAGAACACAAACACAAGAACTTAACTAGAAAATTAATATTTAAAAATTTAAATGTAGTATTTAAATTTATTTTCGTTATTAAAGTAACGATACGAACGATAAAATCGTTATTAATATGAAATGTTTTTTTTGTTTTTTTTGGTTTCATATGAAGTATTTTAGGCATATATTACCAATAAGTAAGATTTTGCACCAGGATACACCATGGTTCTGTTTTGCAGCACCCTCTGTGTCAGTTTTTAAAAAAAAACCAAAAGTTCACCCTAACTAATTTATTAACCCAAAATTAAATTAGTTACACTTTAAGCTATGACTTCCCACACGTTACTTGCCCGGCTTCCAGAATCTAACTGCACGATAAATTGAAGTAGAATGAATACTAAACGAAAACTGCAACGCAAACGGAAAAATATCGAGGAATAATAGAAATGCTTATTAAACGGAATGTACTAACTAACTAGGGATGTAACAGCTCCCCCCTTTTGACGAAGCTTTATCTCTTTAAGATAAGCGAAGTTAAAAAGATAGAGACGTAAAGTGTGCGAAGTCTACAGAACATAGAAATATAAAACATTCAAAACACAAATGAAATAGGAAGTAAATATCTAAAAATAGAACATCATTGACATTATTAAAAACATCATTAAAATATCAACATAATAAAACATCATTGTTATAAAATAGAAAAATCGTAGACTTCACAAAAATAAAAAAATTGAAAATAAAACGAGACAAAATTATTAACTGAAAACGAGACAAAATTGTTAAATTAAAAATTTAAATTTCTATTAGAAGAAGATTGATTTTTATCAAAAATATTTGCATGATGTTGCAATGGCAAGGATTTAATAGATTGCCTTTCTTCATCTGAAGATGAAATCTGAGTCATCTCGATAGAATTTGAAATTTTAGATTTATGTCTTATATTTTTCTTATTATTACATTGATTGAAAATCTGAATGCAACATCCTGACTCATTCATAGAATTTTTATTTTTAAAACATCTGAAAATCTTATACACAAAATACAAAAATAGAGACACAATTAAAATATAAGTAAATGTAGAATAATATTGGCCATATTTAATAAAATGAGATTCTTTTTCTAAATTATTAATTTCATTTTCTAAATTGTCCATTTGATGTGAGGCATATTTTAAAGAGTCTAAATTTATTTTGCTTAAGGAAATAGGAGATAAATGTGGTAAACTTTTATTAAATATGTCCTTTTTACAACAATCGTCCTCGGTAATATCAAAACTTATATCTAAAGGAGATTTAATCATAAAAGAATAAGAATTGGTTGGCAACAATTGCACAGTCTTCGAATAGCCGACACAATCAGCTGTTAATTTAACAATACCAGTACCCTGGATAGAAAAATCATTAATTTCATCATCACAACGAATAGTTAATTTATTTGGTTTTGACTGTACAAAAATCCATTTATTATTTTGTAACTTTTGCCATATATCGATATTACCGTATAAAATTTTAGAATTACATTCAGAGGGCAACGAAAGTGTGACCTCGGTTAAGATTTTTGATTCACAATTTGGATTACTAACACAAGAGTAAATATTGAACAATTCACAAATAGAATAATTACTAGTTATTAATTTACAATCATTTATGGAGCTCAGCATAGCATAATGCAGTCTGTCGTCGCTCAAGGCGATATATGAGTCAGAGGGTTGAATTAACGCGAAAGTATTATGAACATCATCGTGAGGCGTTGGCAAAGGAATATTTTTATACACCATAAATTTTTCAGGTGTGACTAAAGGAATTTGTAAAATAAAAATTATTTTATTATTTAAGAAATAAGAAGTAAGCTTAGAAATATCGATTAAAGTATGAATATTCTCTATACTAAGAGAGATTGGAAACTCCAATTTTTTACTTATTTGATTACTATGCTTAATCAACTCATTATAGAGACTTATGGGACTAATTACACTAGGATGTAAAACATTCACTTTAGAAAATAAGATAGAATTTAAGGTAGTATCTAGTAAATTAGAAATAGTAAGCAAAGAACCTTCGATAATATTAAGTAAATTATTTAATTTAGAATTGTATAATAATAGATTATCTGTATCCGTAATTTTAGAAAGAATATTATTCATATTATTAATTTGCGTATTTAATTTCATTTCATTTTGATTGAGCTTGTAAATAGTATTATTAAAATTATTAATTGTAGACTTTATAACGTGTATATTATCACGCATTAAATGAAACATTTCAGATTCGCTTTTCTTACAAGACTCAATTGCAGCATCATATTTTCTAGCATCATCAGCATCTAACGTGCCGAAGAAAAACTTTAAAATTTCGCCACCAAATTCTAGTGACCGTTTGACTTTAGTAGTCTTATGATCGGAAATAATATGAGACAAAGATTGTAATTTAATACTGTTACTATGAATCAAGACCTCGATAGGGTTAGATATGTCTTTACAAAAATTTAAATCTTGCGATTGAATCTTGTTACAAATATCAATTGTATCAGATAAAAGATTTTGTATTTTATTTAAATAAGGCTCAAGAGAAAATAAATCGATATGCGTAACAACTTTCCAATAATCATTATAAAAATTTACATAAGTAACAGGTTCAAAGTAAATTCCTGGACTATGCGATATAGGAATGATATTCGACTCCGCGTCGCTGCGGCAAAAGCCATGACAGCATAATATTCTGAAAAGAAAGAGACGAAATATGTTTTTATAACATAGAGATAGAAATCTAAGAAGTGGCAGGCTTAATTTCATTAGTATGATGTTTGACATTTTTGCGACCTATTTGTAGAGTCACATTATGTTTATTATGAACTTTAAGAATTTTATATGGGCCTTTCCATATCGGAGATAAGGCTTTTCTTTACTACTGATAAGGTTCTGAATTGCTTTTTCGCGACTAAAGCGCATTCTATATTGTAAAGCACGAATATATTCATTATAAGTAGTATTATTATTACTCTCGTATAAAGAGCTAGGAATAGAAGGTTTATAGCCGAACAATAGTTCATGTGGCGTAAAATTAGTAGAAGAATGCGGCGTCGTATTATAAGCTAAGATAGCAGTAAATAAATAACAATGCCAATCGTTTTGATTCTCATTGACAAAAGATTTTAAATATTCTTTTAAAGTTGCATGAGAGCGTTCTAGTGCGCCATTTGTTTGAGGATGATAAGGAGTAGTAAATAATGCTTTTACTTTTAAAATGTCAGTTAATTGTTTAAATAAATCAGACGTAAAGGGTGTACCTAAGTCTGTTAAAATAGTTTTAGGAAATCCGAAAAGAGACATAAAATGAACAAGATTTCGAGCTATTTCGTCACTTGTCGACGAAACCATAGGATAAGCGCTAGTGAATTTAGTAAGATCATCTTGTAACGTTAAGATGAATTTAAAATTTTGGAAACCCGCGTCGGGCAGAGGGCCTACAATATCGAGAGCTAATCTCTCAAATGGCCTCGTAGAAGTAGAAGTGATCTCCATTGGAGCTTTGTTAGATTTTCGTAAAGGCTTATTGATTTGGCAAAGTTTACATTTTTTAACATAATGCTCAATATCAGAGCGCATTCCTTTCCAGTAATAACTGGCTTTAATTCTTTTATACATTCTTTGAGAACCTGGATGACCCGCAATAGGCGAATCATGATTTTCCTTTAAAATTTTAGGAACTTCTACTGGAGTAGGATAAATTAATTGATTTTTGTAAATACAAATTTTAATATTAGTATTGTGAAAAATATAGGAAATCATATTATAAATTTTAGTATAAGATAACTTAGAAAATGGATCTGAAAAATCTGAAATAGCAAGATCCGTAATATTTTGGCAATCGACTAAAATATTTCTTAATTTAATTAAGAGATTAAAAATATCTTTATAATGAGTTTCATCAAAATGATGAACTTTAGTAAAAAGGAAATAGTAATTTTTATCTTTAAAATTATAATGTTTAATTGTGAACGGCTCACGTTCAGAATTTAGTAATTCGTCAGCATTTTCTAGCTGCGATAAAATTTCTTCGCAATGCGGAATAGAATTGTCGAAATCTAGAGAAACTGGACATGCGATATTATTTAGTTTAGATAAATGTAAACCTTGAGTATATTCTTCAATAATAGTATTAGAAATTGGAAGTTGATTAGTAAATTGATTTTTAAAGTATTTTTCATAGGTTAAATTATTTAAGTTATTTATATTAAGTGCATTGACCGGACACCTAGACAGAGCGTCGGCATTAGAATTGAGACGACCTTGTTTATAAACAATCTCGTAGTCATACTCCTCGAGTTTCAAGCGCCAGCGAATGAGTCTGCTACCTGGATCTTTTACATTAAATAGCCACACAAGTGGTCTATGATCCGTGACGATTTTGAATTTATTACCATATAAGTATGGTCTAAAAGTTTTAACAGCAAATAAAATTGCTAACAACTCCTTTTCAGTTGTAGAGTAATTGCCTTCAGGCTTATTTAAAGTTCGCGAGGCGTATGCTATAGGTTTGTCCTTGCCTATAGGACCTTGAGAAAGAATTGCGCCTACAGCATAATTACTAGCATCTGTAGTAACATTAAAAGGTTGAGAAAAATCGGGATACTGGAGAAGAGGAGCAGAAATTAATTTTTCTTTTAAAAATTCGAATGCTTGTTGCTGTTCCGCATTCCAGTGGAAAACAGCATCTTTTCTTAAGAGACACGTAAGAGGCTTAGTTAACTTAGCAAAATTATCAATGAAACGGCGATAATAGCCTATTAGACCTAAGAAGGATTTAATATCTTTAGGATTTTTAGGAACTGGAAAATAGGAAACGGCCTTGACCTTATCAGGATTCGGAGTGACACCTTTATCGGTGATGATATGACCAAGATAAGCGACTTCATGTCGAAGAAATTCGCATTTATCTGGCTGAAGCTTTAAATTGCTTTGTCGAAGTTTGTCAAAAACACGTTCTAATTTTGTAATATGATCTTGTAAATTTTGGCTAAAAATAACGATGTCATCAAGATAAATGAAGCAATCTAGACCTTGTAGGCCTGACAATACGGTATTCATTAACCGCTGGAACGTGGCTGGGGCGTTTTTCAACCCAAAAGGCATTCTGGTAAACTCGTAATGTCCAGACATGCTTGAATTAGTACTAATTGTAAAACCCGTTTTTGGGGCGTCCTTGGGACTCATTTTAAGCTGATGGAAGCCACTTGCTAAGTCTAAGGTACTGAAATATTTTGAATGACCTAGTTGATCTAGGATGTCTGTGATAAGAGGCAGTGGATAAGACTCTGAAACAGTGGCGTCGTTAAGGCGACGATAGTCTATGACGATTCTCCACTTTTGTTTGCCAGAAGCGTCTATCTTTTTCGGGACTACCCAAACTGGGGCGCTCCAAGGCGAAGAAGAAGGCCTAATAATTTTCTGATCTAGCATTTTGCGGATTTGGGAATCGACCTCTTCTTTGTGACACTCAGGAAAACGATAGGATTTAACATGGATAGGAGGAGTGTCACCCGTATTAATACTGTGTTCAAGGACACTAGTACAAGTTAAAGGCTCGCCATCTAAATGGAAAATATCAGTGTAAGACGAGACGCAATTTAAAAGAGCTTTTCTTTCTTCATTATTTAAATGAGAGCAACGAATTAAATTTAAAACTTGACATACGCGATTTGACTTGGAACTAGAAATAGAATTTATGCTAATACAATTTTTAGAATTATTTAGACATTCATTTTCGAATGGTGTTAATTTTACGTGATAATCTTTAACTTCGATATCGGACTCAGTGGTATTTAAAATAGTAAGGTTCACTTTGCCATTAGGTTTGACCTTTACTATGCAATTAGCAACATAAACACCTTGACTTAAGGTATGATCTAGAACTAGAGCTTCATTGTTATGATAAAGCTCGGGCGAGAAATTTGATACAGTACACTCAATACAGGCTTCCGCACGAGCCGGAATGATATATGTTGGCTGAGTGTAAACAATAGGAATAGAATGATTATTTATAGTCATAGATTTAGAAGAATAATCAATGTTAGATTTAAAGAAATTGCAAAAATCGCTACCGATAATACCATCATAATTGGTTAAATTTATGTCGTCATTTGTCACATGAAACTTGTAATTAAATTTTTCGAAAGATATAGAAAATTCTAGTTGAAAGGTTCCTAATGTCTCGACAGGATTTTCGGAACTGTTAATGCCTTTTAGCTTAACGATTTCATGTGAGAGATCTGGAATTTGTGATAGACAGGACCCCTTAATGATACTGATGGCTGATCCCGTATCAACTAGAAAACATAGCATACCCGATCCCGGTGCATGCTTACATTGCAAATAAGTATGTGGCAATGATACCTTTTTAGAATAATTATTAATTTCGTATATAGATTTAGAAGAACTAGGATTTATGTTAGATTTGAGTGACTTATTAGAATTAGTATTTTGGACAATTTCGTCCTTAAAATTAATTTGACTCGGTTCATCTGACCGAGATGTAGATTTAGGATTATTTAAACTAGAATTAGTAGAAATTAATTTACTAGATTGAGACGATTGAGGCGATTGAGACGATTGAGACGAATTAGTATTAATTGAGTTAGAAAATGAGACATTTTTTGATTTAGAATTATTCTTACACATTTGGCAATTATTTTGCCCATTAAAATTTAAATGACTCTGCTCTTTTGACAGAGATGTATTATTTATTTGACTCGACTCCTTTGATCGAGATGAAAATTTAGTAGGACCCAAATTTTGGGATGAATTATGACTCAACATTTTATTTTGTTGAGATGGACTCAGCATCTTGGGCTGAGATGTAGATTTAGAATTTGATTGACTCAACATGTTTTGTTGAGATGGACTCAGCATCTTTGGCTGAGATGTAATATTAGAAAAATTAGAATAAGATTTAGAATATATCGTGTCCTTATGATTTACGTTGGATTTTGGCAGACACGGAACCAAAATCCTTTTTAATTTAAATCATCGTGCTTGGATTGAGTCTGATGATCATTATGAACATTATATTCAAAGTCACATGTATGTGAAGGAATATGACCGTCGTCACGTTGCGCGTTGCCAGCGTTTACGCGGCGCTTCATATTAAATTGACGCTTACGACATTCCATGATCGTGTGACCGACGTTTTTACAATAATTACACGATTTAGCATTAAAATTAGAATTATTATTAGACATAGAAATAGAATTATTTTTTGGAAAAGAGTTAGAATTAAAATTAGAAATTGAATTAGAATTGAAATTACGTTGAGGATTTACGTGATAAGATTTTTGAAAATTAGGCTTTTTATTTTTATAACATTCAGAAGAGCCATGTCCGAATTTATGACAGATAGAGCACTGTTTTTGAGCTCTAGTGCTATTTTTAGAAAGGTTAAATAATTTCTCCTCATCAGTGGCATATTGAATTGCATCACTGAGGGTTTTAGGATTTTTACACCTAACAATAATAGAAATAGAAGAATTTAAGCCCAATAAAAATGTATTTAAAGCGAGTTCTTCCATAGCCGCAATTCGACCGGGAAGTTCACTTTCGTCTACGCAACTATAATGAATATTAGATTGAATTCGAGTTAAAATTTGTTCAATTCTTAGTGAATATTTTATGACATCCTCATTGGACATTTGCTTACAATTTTGGAGATCAGATAATAAATGAGTTGCGTGTTTCTTTTCGCCGAAAGTTGAGCGTAAAAATAATTTTAATTCCGCCCAATTTGAAAAACTTTTTAAACTACAGGCGACTTGTGCCTTGCCTTCTAATTGAGAAATAATAAATTTACATAAAATTAATTGTTGTTCTGGGCTAGCTAGTAACATAGCATTTTCACAGTTTGTGAGAAATGCAGGAAGTGACTCTCTGTCACCAGAATAAGGTTTAATAAATTTAGTTAAAAATGAAAGCGTTAATTTTTCGGACATATTTTTGTCTTTAGATGACTCTCCTTTGACTGACATTGTGAATTATGTTATGCTGAACTTGTATAAAAATTTGAAATATATTAAGATTTAGAAATTAAAAATAGAATAAACTAGGATTTAGAATTATTTTAGATTTAAGAGTTTGTAAAATTAGATTTAGAATTCACTTCACGATTTAGAACACTTTATAGATTTAGCACTTTTGATTTAGCACGATTTCTTGAATTTAGTAGAAACAGAGGATTTAGAAAAATTAGAAAACACTCACAGGAACACGACGAAAACCTGCATGCCGTGGAGACTGGAGTGGAGCCGGAGTCGCGTGCAGAGGCTACGCTTTACCCGGAGCTGGGGGCCGATGATGTGGCCCTGGCGAGTTAGACTGGAGCGGCTCAGACAGCACAGCACCGCTGTTGAAACTGCTGGGGCAGACCGAAGTCCTCGTGGGGTTGTAGCTGGAGCGGACTCAGGCTAGGGCCTGAGGCTGACCGTCGTCCGAGTGTGTGAACCGGTTGGAGCAGGCTCGCGCAGAGGTGCGGAGGCTTACTGTCGTCCAAAAACGTGGTGCGGGCTCGCGCCTTCGGTGGCGGAGTCTTACCGTCGACCAAAAAACTTTAAAACACGGGTGCCACGGGTTCGTGATCCCTGGTCTAATTTTTCTAGACTTTTTACGGGATCAAATTACATCCCACTTCTGACACCAATTTGTTTTGCAGCACCCTCTGTGTCAGTTTTTAAAAAAAAACCAAAAGTTCACCCTAACTAATTTATTAACCCAAAATTAAATTAGTTACACTTTAAGCTATGACTTCCCACACGTTACTTGCCCGGCTTCCAGAATCTAACTGCACGATAAATTGAAGTAGAATGAATACTAAACGAAAACTGCAACGCAAACGGAAAAATATCGAGGAATAATAGAAATGCTTATTAAACGGAATGTACTAACTAACTAGGGATGTAACAGTTCGAAGACCATGAATTATCTAATTATAACCCTATTATTGGTACTTTTAATCGTCTATAAGATCGAAATTATAATATAATAAAAAATTATAATGTTATTTCAATGTAAATGATTCGACCTTGGTGTTGAGATTACCAAGTTAGCAATTTGATCATGAGATCTTTGAGGTATATGCAAATCTCCTTAAAATTTATACGGACGATTATAGTTATATTTGAGCATAATATTATATTATGTTGAGCTGATGAGTTTTCATTAGTGTAATGATAGAAAGAAAGTCACTGAACATAACTTTAGAGCCTTTGAAGACCGGCGTATGAACATTAATTTTATCATTGCTTGATTAACGCCAAGCATATTATACACTTGGTATATGCTTGGAGTTGCTTAAGCAATTCTGAAATGGTAGTGATCTTAGACAATGAGTTCTCACATCATGAAAGTGTATCCTGGATCCAAAGTCACTAAGCATAACAAAGTTTCAAATTTATAAGGTTTCCTGTACATTAGTCTGTACAGGGAACCTTATAAATGACTAAAAAGAGTGAAATTATTATTTTTAACAAAAAATTAAAACCGATTTGCAGGGTAAAAACAATAATAATTTATAATGAACAAAAAAGTATTAAATAATAAATCTTACTCTTTGAAGTGCCTTAGGCATAATTCTTCTAAACCTATTTCTGTACACAATATCTTCATTATTTTGAAGTCGGTACCAGGTTTAAGTATAGGAGAATTATGCCTAAGGCACTTCAAAGAGTAAGAATCATTATTTAATACTTTTTTGTTCATTATAAATTATTTAATTCAAAATAATAATTGTTGAATATCAACAATTAATTGTAACAATAACTACAATATTTTTTTTATTTCTTTAGTTTTATTTCTGTCGACTACATCACCCCCATGAGACGATGAGACTCGCAACCAAATATGATTATAAATAATTGAATATACTATCCTACTTATAATTCGATGTCCAAATACATAATTAATATCCAATTCCATCAGTTTATTCCATGTCACTCTTGGCTTAGGTGAGAAGTAAGAACAAAAACTAATATAATATTTTTCTTTCAAACACTAACGCATTTTCTTATAAAGCTTATCGTATCGGAGCTTTGATGTCTCCCTTTGTTGAGGAGTCTTTGAACACACACATACACTCACGTTGCTTTGTTTTATCACAAAGGCTCGGACTGCATGAAGCATTACGCTCGGAATGACTTGCAAAGATAAGTTTAAGGTACAAGTTGTTTAATAAAATCAAAAGGAGTTAAGACTGGATTTTGTAACGTGAAGTTTTAGATATAGGTATGAAGTATATTAAAGTTCACACCACAGACATAGATCAAGATAGATACCACATGTCCCTCCATTTGTATGAAAACGAGCGTGCCACTTTTTTCCTACCTATTGTGAAGTACCGATGATAAGAAACATGTCCATTATCTAGGCCTCTACGGCACAATTAGGTATTTAGGCATTTTTAAAATTTCGATTGACGCCCGATTCCGATAGCAGATATTTCCCTAAATTATAGAGCAAAAATAGGTAAAAAATCATGTTTTTTTGTATGGGGGTCCCCCCTAATTATTTATTATTATTAAGTAGTTATTAAATTATAAATACAACAACATTTCAAGTACCTACCTATTGCCATTATTGATATCGAGCAAAAAATAACAAAATTACGTTTGCTGAGTGGGAGCACCCCTAAAAAAAAAAAAATATTTAATTTATTTTGTTTTTATATACAGATATACACAATCTATGAAAATTTAAGAAATCTAGCTATAGCCGTTCTTGATATACAGCCTGGAGATAGACAGACGGACAGACAGACATCGAAATCTTAGTAATAGGGTCCCGTTTTTACCCTTTGGGTACGGAATCCTAAAAACCAGGCTGTGTCGGTATTGCTCTAAGTTTCAATATGCCACCACCGTCTACAAAATCAGCATGGCCTATAATTTTATCAAAATACGAGCTTTTGCTCGCGGCTTCACTCGCGTTAAGAAGTATTATTATATACAAACTTTCATCCCCTATTTGAACCCCTTGAGGTTGGAATTTATCAAAATCCTTTCTTAGCGGATGCCTACGTCATAACATCTACCTGCATGCCAAATTTCAGCCCGATCCGTCCAGTGGTTTGGGCTGTGCGTTAATAGATCACTATGTCAATCAGTCAGTCACCTTTGAGTTTTATATATATAATAAAGATAGAAGATAGAAGACATAACGAACTATTATACCCTATTATGTACTATCAGTCAGATGGCGGATTTACGTTTTTTGGTCGCGTTACGTCAAACCCAGTAGACAAATCACGACTAATTATACAAAAATAGCAGCGTTTTACCCTGAAATAAAACGCTTATTAAATACTTACCTTATTTGAAGCATAATAATTGAGATAGGCACTTCCGTTTCCGCAGATTTTACCTCCTTTTCTTTCCTGAATGTTGGTAGCTCTGTCATCCTTGGCGCCATCATCGAGCAGGTAGAGGGAGAATTCCCGCTCGACTATGATCATTGAGTCGAAATTACACCAGGCAGAAATAAAAAGTTATGCTTCAAATAAGGTAAGTATTTAATAAGCGTTTTATTTCAGGGTAAAACGCTGCTATTAAACACTTGACCGTTATTTGAAGCATAATAATTGAGACGTGTTTGTTATCGCCTGGTGATGATGTACGCCAATGTGACAAAATAAAAGTAAGACGCCAATGTGAAAAGAAAATATAACAATATAAAATAAAAATAGTAATTCCTGGTGGGAATACTTCAAAAACTTTATAAATGAATATATAGGTGATATAAGAGTGATGGAATAGAAAATCCAGTGTTCAAACACTTTTTTACACAATTATTACACCAAAAACTGATTGACAAATCAAAAATTACAACTTGTAAAACCTTTGATATGGACATAATGAAATCAACTAAATGAACAAAATAATTCCTTAAATCGTTAAAATTAGATGAAAGTACTAGTTTTTTGTACCGATTTTCAATAACGGCCCCAAAACTATTTCATGAATGGATACATTTTCTATCCAACTTTCAGCCATAGCTGAGCGGACGTTACCTGATGGTACAACTGCACCATCAGACAAGTTAGTTTTGATACCGCCAGCTAAAGGCGGCAGATGGTTTTCCTCGCAAACACGTAAATAAATTGCACATTTAGCTTCGCTAATCGCTACGCCTGCGATGAAAAAAGTGATTACAGCATTTAGGCCAGTAAACAGCAAGGTTGCTTATTACTGAGATTGCTTAAAATCTTCCAGCACGATTGCCTAGAATCAGAACTGTTCGTTTTAGTTATGACTAAATAAATTAATCACATTAAAGAATTTTAAACCACTGTATTCTTACAGTGTGTAAGATCATGTACACGTCTGCTCGACGAAAACAAAAACAAAATACCTGTATGTCTAGAAAATACAAATAAATTACTTGCGTAAACTGGAGTCAACAGTATAAGACTTCAATAAGTTTTTAATTTATGTTGTACAAGTTTTTTCAGTGCAATAGACTTTAATATGTTTTACCAAACCGTAAGAACTTAAAGGGCCAGAAATCTCTGCATCAGACAAGGAAGATATTATCTACTTATGTAAGAAAATAGTGTTATAAGAGAGCTTAATCTATTAAAAATAGATAAGCTAAGAATTTTGCAAGGACTGTGGCCGTCGGCTTGTGAGCATCATAGCATCACATCTATGAAACTTACACCACGATAACCATCTATACCAGGCAACTTTATAAGTTTTGAGAGCAGAAGGTCGCCATGATAATAACAATAATTTTATATGGTTATCATCTCAGCCTTAGAAATTTTACAATTTTACGACCACCCCCACATTTCCATACTTCCAGGGTCATTTCCTGATCTTTGGAAGAGGGACCCCCGTTGAAATGTCGATTGTGTATTTCTCCAGATCGCGAATCGTATACGGTGCTGCTATTGCACTCGACTTGAGAGCTGCCCGCCATAATACTCGTTCCCAGCGTGGAACCACTAGGAGATAAATTATTTGAGCCTGATTTTGGTGAGTCAGGACTTTGGGTATTAGTTAAACAACTAGGCTAGGGGGTACTCCTGAGAAAAGGCATCGTGATATAAACCTGCTTGATCGGTCAAGTCGAGAGTTACATAATTAGTCACTACATGAGCTTCGGCGGAAGCAAATAGATCGGTCACACAAGTAAGCCGCATTTTCTGATCTTCTCCGTGCAAGAAGTTAACAGATTTGGGAATGATCCAATAACTCGAAAAATCTGAATGGTTATGTCCATCAGGGCATCTGACCTGGTGCGACCTTCGTCCCAAATATAGGTTATAGCTGTTCGATTGTCACTCTGCTAAAGAACTGTCGAGCGAGCTAGAGTCTGGTGCTGACCTCGGAGAAGCAGAGAGCTAGAAGCTTTTTCTGATTTTAATGCATGAACTTTTCTTATGCTGACCATGTCCCCGTTAAGGAAAGGTGGTCGAGTTGAGCACCCCAAACTAGGTCCGACGCATCCAATCTCCGACGGCTCCAATGAATGGAAGTTGATAGATGCTGACTTTGCAACCACCACCGAAGATCGTCGCTAAACGTAACGCTTGTCTCGGTAGAGAGCAGCGATTCGGAAATGCGGACTTATCCAAGTCTATGAGAAGAGACAAGAGAGCTCGGTAATGTAGCCTTCGGTACTATGAAACAGGCGAAGTTCAGGAGACCGAGGATGCTCTGCAAGATCTTTAGATCTACCAGCCTCTTTGTCAGGACTCAGGACTGGTAAAATCTTTTGATGAATTTTAGACATTTTCTCGCCTGGAAGTAGCTTTTCGTTTTTAAAACGTGTTCCAACGAACACCTAGAAATACCAGGTCTTGTTGAGGCGTAAGTAAGTCTTTGAAGCAAAATCTGGACATGCTTCTGCAGGATGATTTTGTTTTAATAAGCAATAAGATAATCGTCCTAATAAACGATGATACGCAGAACTTGCTCTCTGAGGGTTTGTTTAACCCAATTGGTCAGGGAAGCAGGTGACCGGACAATAAGCAAGTAATTTGCAGCAACTGTCCCTTGTATACAGACGTAGGAGCCGTCAGTGCGATGAAGCGACTGCCAGGTAAAATATGCTTGGGACAAGTATATTTTGCAAAGCCAATCGTTGGGTTGCAAAACAAAACTGTCATTAGTTGAACATTTATGAGCCCGAATGGCTGAGTCAAAACAATCGAATAGAGTGGAAAGATTGAAAATAGGATGGCAGGACCCGTCGACCTTAGGGACCAGAAACATTGTCGAAATAAAACTTGGCAAGGGGCTGGCAACTACTAATACACCCTGGAATATCATTTGTCGAATTTGGAGATACATATCCTCCGACTCTGTGGTAGAAAAATTATTTTGGTTTAATTTTGGAATGAACCGAGGTGGTTTCTCCATGAATGGTATGCGGTACCCTTTTAGAATCTTTATAATAATAACCTGGAGCATCTAGGCGCTGCCAACGAGAAACGGCGGTAAAACTTCAAAGTTTGACCCGCTCTGAATTTTTGATTGTCAGTACTTACGTTTTTTGGCATTCCCGAGATCCGAAAGAGAAGCGGCACGTTCACGGGTACTTTTTCCATGGAAGTTCCCTCAGTTGTCCAATCGAGCTCCTCTCGAGTGAAAGGAACTTCGCGCATTGCCAGGCATTGACCGTGGTTCAAAATTATTTCTTTGTCCCTGTGGGGGACGATTGTAAGAACAGCCTTGCGCAGGCTGGTGATCATGGGAAATGTGCGAGCTAGCACAACATCCATGAGACATACCCTGCGCGGGTATACAACTCTTAACCTGCCCCTGCGGGGGGCGGCGAGTCAATCTGTTGCTCTAGAACCTGCTTGCGCAGCGGCAGCAACATTATTCTGACTATTCGCAACAAAGGTTTTGCGAGCTCCCTCAGTCTTTTCGAGTAGTGACACCAGCAACTCGGAATTAACTTAGATAAAATGATTGCAAGAACTGGGTCGTGAACGAAATTGATAATTGCATTACGTCTCATTTGAAAACCTCATAGATCTCAGAGCTCAGCTCAGACCACAAATTAATTGAAGTAACTCTGACGTTGTGATACAAATCCTTAACGGTTTCATTTAACCTTTGAAGGTTAAATGAAACCGTCACACGCTTGTCAAATGTGCATTTGACAACTTGATACAAATATTACATACAAAACACACATTTGACAACTTGACGCTTGACGCTTTTGGCCTAAGCTTTATTGTAGATTTTGATAGTCGATATTGATACAATAAGCTCGTAATTCAATTGTAGCTCTAATGGCCGCGTTGGCACTATAATATGTAGCTATATATTGATGTAAGCTTTTAACCGTATATCGCTATCCAAGCTTCAGCTTAATTGCATTATTACCACGGATAGATCTGCTAACCATTAGTTAGCTAGTTCTAATTCAACCTGACGGCTGACAGTGAAAGTACAGACAAATATACAATTCAATTCATTTATTCACAAGTAACGTGATACATATTTAGTATTTGTTATTGGGTACAATATTTTCACCCAAAATGTTTCGACTATTGTCGAAAAAATTATATTGCACATTTATTAAAAAACAAAATAATACTTAGTACTCGTTTTGTCTAAATATTTGAACATAGTTTAAAGTATAACAGTTTAACTTAATGAATCAGATAAATATTGCTATTCTTGTACAATATAAAAATAATAAGAAAAACATGAAACTGGAAAACTACAACGATAAAGTTTGAGTACTTTTACAGTGAAATACATTTAAAAAAATAAATAAGTTTATTCAGTTTGCCTTAAATAAACTGATTTAAAAAAACATAAAACACCTCCATTCTGTCAGAATAATTGTGTACCAAAGTGAAAGCTCGGTTGTCGGCTCGCAGATGGTTTTATTTAATAATATTATTATTATGAACATCTCATTGAAATGGAAATGTTATAAAAATACTCGAATAAACTTTGTGCTTGTGAAATTTAGATACAATTAATTTTATCACATTTATATACAAACTAAGCTTCAAAAAGATTAATTATTATGTTACATGTTTCTTAAAATAACATTTAAATATACGTCACAGTACTTTTCTTTTGCAACGAGCTTTGCTCGGATTTTTATTAGTAAATGACTTAAAATAAGCGGTTCCTTAGGGATAAGACAAAGATGGGATTTTCCTACTTAAAACACCAAAATCCATGGAAATACTGTAATAGCTGTTGTCGTTGATAATAAATATACAGTCATACACCACTGTTTTGTTTACAATATTATCTCCTTGAAATTATTATTGAAAGAGACTTAAGTTAATGATTAATTTCAAATACACACAATAATTGCGATTGGTTCTAGAACAATTAGATTAGAAATGTAATTATTGAGTGAATTCCACCGGAGTCGAAAGGTCGAACTGTGATTGAAATATTTGTATCGCTCCAGCCAAATTAAATAATATATTGAATCCTTTTAGCGTCGTTGAACCGAACTATTGGGAGCCTTATTAGTTGAGCGAAAAACTACTATGGTTCAAAACAACGAGTCAATTTGAAATTGAAATTTTCATGAATGATATTATTATATTATAGCGAGTAAAGCCGTGATGCGAAATGGCGGAGATATAATAACTAAGCGATCGTGTCTAGTTGTCTACTGCTAGTTGCTACTCGTACTTGTTCCGAATACTAGCTAAGTTCATATTCCCGTTCAGATACTACGATGAAACTGTTTTATTAAAATCGTACTGTGTCTTATTTATACGTGGGAGAGCTATGCTTCGGCGCGAATGGGCCGGCTCGACCGGAGAAATACCACGTTCTTACAGAAAACCGGCGTGAAACACTTGTGCTGTGTTTCGCCGAGTGAGTGAGTTTACCGGAGGCCCAATCCCCTACCCTATTTCCTTCCCTACCCTCCCCTATTCCCTCCCCTTCCCATCCCTACCCTCCCCTATTACCCTATTCCCTCTTAAAAGGCCGGCAACGCACCCGCAGCTCTTCTGATGCTGCGAGTGTCCATGGGCGACGGAAGTGGCTTTCCATCAGGTGACCCGTTTGCTCGTTTGCCCCCTTATTTCATAAAAAAAAAAAAAAAAAAAAAACATGTGTGTCGGCAACAGGCATTTTGCATTCTTTTATTAGATACTAAAGTTAAGATTGCTAAATACGTTTAAGTATTATATTATCCAACTTTTGTTTCAGGTAACACATCAGCAGTGAGATCGATCAATCTTGAGGTTGAGGTATAAAACGACGTATATCCCGGCATTAGATTTAGCAGTTCGCGAATCAGAGAGCCACGTTTATCTCTACCTCCCGCGGGGCGGCCAATAATGGAGATATATGGCCATTGGCCGGCACCGTATTGGGAAACCTTACCTGAGGAAACTTTTCGTTTCTGTTTGATGTTCATCCCAAAAGTTCCGGAGTATTTTGTGCCTAATTAAATTATATACCTGGGGCTGGGCTTATGAGTTACATCATCATACTCGAGAAGAGTAACAATTAATTCTGTGTTAAAATATCATGATACATCTTTCATATACAAATAATAGGCCAAGAGCGCGTTGGACTCGCGCACGAAGGGTTCCGTACCATTACGGAGCAAAAATAGGCAAAAATTGTGTTGTGTGGGAGCCCCCCTTAATAATTTGTTTCATTTAAAAATATATTAAAGTAAAAATACAACTGTGTATTTTGTGAATTGTTCAAGTACCTACCTTATTGATATCGAGCAAAAAATAGTAAAAAATCACGATTGTTGTATGGGAGCCCCCCTTAAATATTTAATTTATTTTATTTTTAGTATTTGTTGTTATAGCGGCCACAGAAATACATAATCTGTGAAATTTTCAACTCTCTAGCTATTACCGTTCTTGAGGTGATACAGCCTGGAGACAGACAGACGGACAGAAAGACAGACATCGAAGTTTTAGTAATAGGGTCACATTTTTACCCTTTGGATACCCTAAAAACGAGATAAACATAGTACGTAGTACGTAACTATTATATACAGGCAACCGGGTCTTATGGATTTAATGGCTACTACACTTTAATACATTAATGATTAACTTTAATTTAATATAGATTATGAATAACTTCATACACTTTGTGTTGAACTCTTAAATAAATTAAAGTTAAATAAATAATAGGAAAACCGGCCAAGTGCGTGTCGGGCCACGCGCAATATAGGGATCCGCAGTACCGCTAGTTGTTGAAAATTTTTGTATGGTCAATGAATGTAGGTACATTCTAAACGTGTTTAACATTACTAACAACATCATCTCAGTTACTTTCAAAGGAATTTGAACGAAAGTTCCATTATACTTCGCCGAATACATTTTTTTTAATTGATCGACTATATTACTCAATAACTTATGAAGTCTTCTTAGCCGTGATAGTTTTCCTTTTAAATTCAGTAATTTCCAGAAGCAATTGTTTAGCTGTTAGAAGGGGGGGACACTGGACTCTAACGATTTTTTCCACTTTAAAACTTAATATTTCACAAACGGATCCCTAAATCGGAGAATGATATTATATGAATACTCATAATATTTTTAAAAAACCTATCCAACGACACCCCACATGATGGGGTGTACGCGAAAAAAAATCATCCCCTCTTGATATGTAGGGGGGACACCATCAAAAAAAAATATTTATTTTAAGATTTTATGTACCATTTTGTGCTTTCATGCCAAATTACAGCTATGTAGGTCTTATGGTCTGAGAAAAATCGCGGACAGACAGACGGACAGACGGATAGACGGACAGACAGACGAACAGACGGACAGAAGGACGAACAGACCGAAACTATAAGGGTTCCTTGTTGACTACGGAACCCTAAAAATTATACATCTTTAGGTCGGTAAAGCCTGTTAGGCTTAGACCCACGTGCACTTTGTATTAAATTTAAACAAACTTTAGATTTCTTGTTGTCTTTCTCGTATCTACTTCGTATTAACCCCGGGCTAACTGTACAGGAGAACATATAACTCACAAGCTAAAATTGTGTATGTTGATATATTATTTACACTGTGTATATGAAGCCAAATAAGTCGACATTCCAGCAGAAATTCTGCTACGCATTAATTAAGGTTTCATTGATTTATCAGATGACTAATATTCGTGAGGAAGAGCCATGCCACACGACGCGGTGCGGCGCCGCACCGCAGGTCATCTCGCCGGACTACCGACCACAGCGTAGCAGCGACGGACTCGAGCCCCACCAATACATACACCCCTTCATTCTGTTTCGATCGACGGACGAACGGACGTCGCTCGTCTCGACGGCGCCGTGTTCCTTCTCGTTAGTATGGCCCGAACATTACCCATACATTTTTATATGTAGGAAACCGAAGCGGCACCGATCAGGCGCCGTACCGCCGCCGCACCGTGTGGCATGGCTCTTACTGGTAGACATTAATAACGCCTGGTAAACGATTAATGATTGCGTTAATATCGTACGGGTTCTTCAGAATAAACACATAAAATATCGTACAAATAGAAGTAAGTATCTACGTTTAATATATGAATTGAAATTAATGATAGCTTTACGTTTAGGTACTTATTGAAAAAGCGACAGTTTTATCATACCTAATATCAATATCATGCTTAAGCAGGTCGATGTCTGTCAGTACGAATATCGACGTTAAGGGCATTAAAATAACATTCATATCAGCGCGCCTTGTACAGTGGCTGTTACGTGCTCGCCGCGTGCCTTGATAATAGAAAATAGGAGTAAAAACCTTTTGTTTTTAGTATTACACAAATCAATATTATATCAAATCGTTTACGTCATGCTACGACACATATACTACATTTTTTGTTTGTTCTAGAAAGTGTGTAATTTAGCGATAAAATTATTTAATTATGAAAAACAGCGTTATAACAGTCATCTTTGAGTTTTTTTTCTATCGAGCAGAATTTTTCAAATTGTGTACTGATATACCTTTGCGTATAGGAAATTTTCTCAATTTTAATACGGTACTTGTTTTATACTTAAATAATTACATATTTTCCTTTACTAAAAACGTGTTTTAAAAAACCCATTTTACGTAGTTGCAACAACCACAGCGCCTTAAATCGAATTTACTACTTCAAGCTTAAATCGAACGCTAATTAATAAAGTTTAGACTTTAGACAATGTGCCAAAGAAATATACATACACACACTAAATAAAAGTTTCCTGATGCAATCCGGTAATGAAGGTAAGATAATGAGGTAATGAGCAAGTATATGTGATATCCAACAGTATTATTCACAACAGCTTTAAAAAACCGAATAAATGAAACTGAAAAATATTTTTGAATACCAAAACAAAATACGTTTTTAGGGTTCCGTACCCAAAGGATAAAAACGGGACCCTATTACTGAGACTTCGTTGTCTGTCCGTCTGTCTCCAGGCTGTATCTCAAGAACCGCTATAGCTAGACTTCTAAATTTTTTATAGATTGTGTAATGTGTATATCGGTTGCTGCTATAACAACATACTAAAACAAAATAAAATGTATATTGGGGGGCTCCCATACAACAAACGTGATTTTTTTGCCATATTTTGCTCTATATACGTGGGAGAGCCATGTTTCGGCACGAATGGGCCGGCTCGACCGGAGAAATACCACGTTCTCACAGAAAACCGGTGTGAAACAGCGCTTGCGCTGTGTTTCGCCGAGTGAGTGAGTATACCGGAGGCCCAATACCCTACCCTAATCCCTTTTCTACCCTCCCCTATTCCCTTCCCTACCCTCCCCTATTCCCTTCCCTTCCCGTCCCTACCCTCCCGTATTACCCTATTCCCTCTTAAAAGCGAATTTAAAAAAATGCGAGTGATTAATGATTTTAAACTTAAAAGTTAAAAACTTTTTCAGCTGCTTGTCATAAAATATAGTCGCGACTTCCTGTGTCCAAAATCTGCGACTGTGACGAAGAGCGCAAACGAGACACATTTTGTATGCATTTGCCTCACTTGTTTAGACAGATTGTTTGCTGTTCTACACAATAATGGTACGTTATTATGGCTGCTATTAGTTAGTAATCGCTCTACCAGAATACGACAAAATAAATAAATAAATTCAGTCTTTATCAAATACTAGATGACCAATATTTGCAAAATCGGTTCTGCCATACCCGAGTTTTAGTGAGACTTACAAAATTTAAAATTCATTTTTATTTTATGGATTAAACGTTACTACTCTTACTACTAGTCCTTTCAGCTACTGCGAAAACCAAGTTTTAGTCTGGTCAACCTGGTGGCCCGTTTGCGTAGATTCTGTAGTACCCTTACATCATGACTGTAGGAGTTGCAGTTCTCTCTGACATTAATATCGTTGCGTGCTGCGGCGGGCAATGGTAATGAGCTTCGTTTTGCTGCGGTAATACGCAGCCGTCACGCCCAGCGCCATAAGTCACATAACCCATGTTACCCCAGTAGTAGGCATTTACTAGGCTTAACCTGTCAGGAGTATCCTCCACAAATTATAGAGGTTCATGATCGAGAAGCAAACCGAATTCGAGATAGTGATATTGTGTGCGGGACTGTCCGGTTCATACGACAACGCTTCTTTAGTATGTTTTAAGGCACCGTAGAGTACACCCGCGCTCAATATGTAATACCTATCTATGTATTAGTGGCTAATTATAATATATTGTACTGTATTAGTGTTTCAATAAATAATTTAATATCTGGGCCTACGAACTTTTATTACAGCCACCTTAGGACATACCCAACACTTTTTACACTGAAGAGAGGCTCTTTTATCAAAATATTTTGTCTCTTAACAACTTTAACTTACATAAAATATAATTTTTAACTTCAAGTGTACTTACCTAGAAATCCGCATTCGTACTTTACGTGTGGAGATAATAATATTATGTTAGATCTACGAAGAACGAACCACAGTCTCCCGAGTATTGACTATAAGCTATTGACGTTTGGCGTTTACAACTTCCCTTGTACTATCAGAGAAGTTGATTCATAGGGGACCTACGTTGTTAGGTCGCGTTACGTCAAACCCACAATTTACATTGAATTGACATGATCCGACGAAATGACGTTGGTCTGTCAACTGCCTAGGAATCAATTTCCTCGATGGTACATTGGTATTCATTGTCCGCCAGCTCACTCGCTAGTGGTCGCGGATTACCGGGACTCGGGTGGAATTTTTAAGCCGTTGTTTTTTTGTTTGTGACGTCGGCACGTGACTTGTTTATGCAATTTGGTCTTGAACAAGCTGTTTATGTCGCCTTATCCCCAAGTCGTTTCTAAAATCGAAATAAAAAGATGTAAGTAAACAAACATTTGGAGGTTTTTAAAGCTGGGAATTGAAGACCTCGTCGACCCGCTAAAAATATATTTAGACTAGATTTAATGATCATAGTAAGGTATCGCTATGCACAATAAGGTTCTCTTTGTGCACCGATCTGCTGTGGTTTGCGGTGTCGAACTCTGACCTTTTTCGTATTGCCTCGTGACCTATTTCCCGTCATGATAGACGTAGATTAAAACTCGAAAAACTTATGTTTTTGCTGTACCAGGCACCAAAAATATATGTTTTTTTTTACTGGTAGTGACGCATAGAGATTAGAGGTACGCACTTTCTGACGGGGCGCAACGACGCGGGGGGGCGGGACTTTTTTTCGTTACCGAATCCGCGATGTCATTTAAATCACCTAATGTAGCCCGGTACAGTACCAGCCAGTTTATGTATACTGTATTTAAGGCAGTATATTCCATGGCCTATGGGCGGCAGCGTCCTATGGCGTCCTAGGGGGGACGGCAGCGTCCTAGCATGGCGGCAGAGCTCGTACATAGGGGCGGCAAAATTAAAGTGGCATATATGATACTCATAAAAATATAAATCCGGCCCTGCCCTTAAGCCTTGGTGTAATAGGATTAATATATTTTTCCTGAAAAAGGCCGTTTTCGACATGAAAGCTTTTGGCGCCAAAACCAGTCGGCGCTCGGCACGTGCGACGCCATTTTATCCTGTCTGCTGAAGTATTTATTGTTCACAGTTCACACGTGATCTTCCGCTAACCTTTCGACGGTTACACTAAATTATTCTGAATAATTTCCTTACTTTCGTATGCCAGCCAACCTTAAATTTTTTGTGTAAGTAAGTATGTACTTACGAAAAATAAAACTATAGTGTTTCTGTAAGTATCTAATTAATAATTATTATTATTTATATCTAATTCGTAGCTACGAATAGCAGAAAGAATGAATTAGTAGTTATTAGGTACATAAATCTAAGTATAACAAAAGATATTTTTTTTGTACCACCACTCCTAATTTTGTAGAGACTAGAGACACGGAAGAAAGAATCCAAAGTTGATATCCTTTGAGGTCCAAATGGTTTGAGCTTAACTCAAACTTTATCAGTGTAATTGTTGTAATTACTTAATTGTAGATTTACTTACACTTTGAATTCCAAGCTACATTCTAGCCTATGCTTGCCAGTTGCCACTTTAACGTCCACAAATTCAAAACCCCAGTGCCTCATTGGCAACAACTAATTAAAATCAACATAAAATGTAAGCAACTTAGTTACATACTCTGGCTACCAGTGAAAGTAAAAAAAAATACCAACCATTGTACGTTCTTTTGTAAAGACTGGGTCGCCGGATAGTGAGATTAAAATATGCGCCGTCCTTTGATCGACGCAAATGGGAATATTGCTATCCGGATCATATTGGTGTGCGTGGATACGAGATATAAATATTTGATGTGCATGTAAAATTACCAAATTTCTTTCCATCCACCGACCGGGTTGTGATCCTACATTATTTTGCGTAAGCAAATCATGTTGTTATCCCGAGCCGAGCCGAGCAAGCCGTCACGTCAGACGGCTGTGATAGCGGTATAGCGGTCGACCATCCGTCACGGACTGACAGCACGGAGTTATGACGAGCGGAGCGGGGGATGGAATATAATTTAAACAGCTGCCCCTTGATATAAACATTCAACGTATTTCAAGGTAGGTAGGTAGGTATAGTAAAACCTCTGGCCCAGGAATCAGGATAGCTCTCGATTAGTCAGAAACGTCTCGTAAATAGATAGAGCTATCTACAAGTTACCTATGTTACATAGGTAACAAACTTGTAGATACCTCTATCATACATAGGCTATGTCCATCCTCAGTGATGGATTAGCCCTTAATCAAATTAAGCAATTGCCTAAGCCTAGGGCATCACGTCTGAGGGAGCACTAGAAGAGTAACGGCTCAAAGACCGATACTAGAGACTATGAGACTTGAGATACGGATAGGGCATGGATTGCTTAGTTAGGGCATCAAGTAGACTTAATCCGTCACTGTTCCATCCTATGTCTGTTAAGTATTAAGTATCTACTTAAGTACTATTAATCTAAAGTAAATATCAGGGATTTCATTGTCTATCAAACATTATTGGATCTGTAATTTATTCTTATGTAATAAATATAGTCTTATGTAATAACATAAGCAAACAAAACGTTAGCAACCAGTAGTGTTTATATTTACGACCTCATGTAACTAAGATTATGTCGAGGGTATTAGGTTCCCGGGAAAAGGACATACTTACTACATAGTACATAGGATGGTTAATATTTCGGCATCATGTGCGGGTAGCACTGTAAAAGAATTTATGCACAAAGTTTCAGGCAATATTAAAATGCAATATATTATGATTTGAATCTCTAGTTATTTTCCTACTACCTACATCCTGCTGCCACGCTCGTATTCCTTACAAATCTCAAACATATTCGAAGAAAACAATAACTTGGCCTCTCGCTGTAACAAATTAATGTACTTAGTTGTTATTTGTTAGAAATGTTTTTTCTAAAGCAGCTAATTAGAAAAATGACATTATCTAAATATTAAATAATATATAAGTGCACAGTAAATATTACGCAACAATGATTAGCACCAAAGCCATTAATAACTCGTAAGTGTATACATTATACATTTTGGAGACTTTTTAATAAGAGAATATTCCATCAAATTAAAACCACTGAGTTGGTGCGTTCGAGAAAAGTTAAGAGAATCGCTGGGGAAGTGTTTAAACAAGTATTAAGTAAATAGTAAATACTAAATATAAATTGAAGCAAGAGTATAATACTACGTGGAGATAGAAGCTCCCGAACAAACAGCAGCGTGATCCACGAAGAATGAGATTGAATTAATTAATTATTAAACCACACTCGACGGGTAATATAATATTCTTCCACTGTAATATAAAGATATGTTCGCTTTTACATTTTATTGAATTTTGAGTTAACAGCATAAATAACGACGCACAGATGTTTATCTTCCTTCTGATCACCTCATAATTTTATCCCTTTCTACGTTTGTGCAGTTGACGTAATCAACGTATTAACCTTAAGGTTAAAATAAATGGGCATGGAGAATGGCAGCACTTTTTTCCGTAAAATTAATATGGTACTTCAATCCAATATTAAAAAAAAAATGAGCACATAATATTATTCTAACCTTAAAATTCTTATAACAATAAAACGACAATCGCTACAAATTTCCAAATATCGAGTCTCTATATCTTACTCCGGGTGTTACCGCGGAGGAGGTCGAGGCCGATCCTGACGGCGTGCAGCGCGGTGCCGGGCGCGCACGTGACGCCGTACCCGCCGTGCCCGTAGCAGTGCACCACGGGGCTCCAGCCCAGCTCGGCCTCCACGCGCACCGGCACGCGGTGCGGCCGCAGCCCCACGCGCTGTGCCAGGAGCTCCGCCCCCCGCAGCGCCGGCAGCAGCGCCTCGCAGCGCTCGCGGATGGCGGCGGTGTCGTGGGGGCTGACGCTTAGGTCGTAGCTGTCGTACTGTCGCACGCCGCCCAGCGTCACGGCGCCGCCCGCGCCCGGGATCACGTACGTGTCGTAGTCCCCGTAGAACGCCGTCTTCAGCCAGGGGGCCCGCACGCGCAGCACCTGCCCCCGCAGCGGCACCAGGTCGTGGTCCCCGCACAGCAGCTTCGCGCCCATCCCCGTACAGTTGAACACGAGCTCGTACTGTCCCCCCAGCGTTGAGAGACTCGCCACCTTCTCCCGCAATATTTTCCCGCCTCCCCGTAAGAAAGATCGCTCCACCCACGGCAGGTAGTTATCGCAGCCGATCTTGACGGTGGAGAAGTAGGAGCCGTGCCGCCAGTCCCCGGCGCAGAGGCGGAGCTCGTCATCCTGCACCTCGCGGTAGACCGGCACCAGCTTCTCTATGAGGTGGTTCCTGGTAACGTGGTAGTTATCCCGCGAGAAGATGTATGCGCCGAGCTCGGTGACGCCGGCGCGCGGGGCGTCGGCGGTGCGGAGGATGTCCTGCCAGTAGCGCCAGGAGTCGTCGATCCACCGCTGCGTGATCTCCGGTGTAGGGCCGCGGAAGCTGGTGCCGGGCCGGAAGATGCCCGCCGCCACGCAGCTCGTCGTGTCATCACCTACGACAATGTGCAGATATGAGATAAGAAAACATACAAAATATACAATGTATCACAGGGCACGCACACTGCACAGCGACGTTCCTCAGAAATGGCGTATTCTTCGAGAAAAACCTAGAAACAGCAAGGTGTCACTAAGTTTTGCTGATATTCTAAGTGTGATTTGGATTCCTGGAGGCCCGTTTTAAACCGTTTTATGAAGCTAACCACTACTGAAGAAAAATCCAGTACCTAAGTTCTCCGCTATAAGCGTGACCTGTGCTCGAGGCAGCTCGGCCTGCAGCACCCTGATCACCGTCATCCCCACCACGCCACCCCCCACCACCGCCACGCGCGGCGCGCTGTCCATCTTCACCTGAAATGACAACAACTCAATGAAAACTTTTTAGGTGCGTTGAAAGGTCGCGTCACAATTCCCGGCAATTTTAGCAAAATATTCGTGAATAGTGAAACTTGCCAAGAAATGTGTAAGAGATTAATGCCTGTTTTCACCAACCGCCTCCTAACGCTAAGTGGTCCCCTAGCGGCCATTAAGGGTACATATCCTCTAAGATTTCACGAATTTTTGTGTGTCACGTTCGTCTGTAGGGCGTAAGAACTTTTGCAAAATATTACTTTTTTTTAATGTTTGTTTTAAGAGATATTTGGCCCGCAAAGATCGCTAGGGAACACTTAGCGTTAGGAGACCGTTGGTGAAAACAGGCAGTAGTCCAGAGTCCTGATCTTAAACATTGAAGGTACCTTAATGCCTTAACTGCAGACCGTTCCAGAGGTATTTCTACTCGAAGGCTTCTAATTTGAGGATGATCACTATTACACTACATGAAAACTCTACGATGGAGCTAATAATAAATTACTCTGAGCAGGATGAACGGGATTGTGGATTAGATGATTTCAGAGAATTATGTATTAGCAACGCCATCTGTTGACAATAATGACGAAAACCAAAAGTAACAAGAAAACAATAATTATTATAAGCATAGACTTATAATAATTATATACTGTCGATTATAAGTATATATTATTTTAATATTATTTTTCTGTGTTTTTGTAAAGGTTATTCTTAAGATTTTAGAATAGAAGATGAAAAATAATGCTAATAAAAAACTTATCTTGCCATATCGTAACAATCAATCCCAAATCCCATCCAAAGATCGTGCTTTGGAGTTTTTAGGTCGATATCGAATTGAAAACAATACTACTTAATTGAGTACTAGTTTCAAATATGAGTAGAGTTTAAATATGTAGTTAGTTGTGCCAACTATTTCAAAATTATATTGCCTATTGTTAATTAATAGAGTACGTCACAGTAAATTAAAATCAATCCCGTTGTTCTAGATTCTAGAATCTAGTTGATGTGACTTGTATATCAACAGCTTAATTGTTGTTCGTTAGTTAAAAGTAACTTTACCTGAGTTTCTATAGGATCTTATGCCCTTTGGTCAACCATATTGTCAAGATGTAAAATAACTGAATGAACAAACTGTCTAGTATGGCGAGTAATCACGCGTAATGTTACGGTACAGTGCGGGCGGACACTGGACACACGCCCACAATTCACAAACAGTGACGACCCTCTGGGGTGGCGAACAGAGCAAACGCCCGGGGCGTCTTGCAGGGTCCTTGCAAGGTGTTTTTTTTTTTGGAAGACAAAGGTCCTAAGACCTTCCGCCCGGGGCCTCGCAATGTGTAAGGCCGCCACTGCCCACAAATAATATAACTCATACAATAGTAATTTAAACTAACCTATTGTAGGTATTCACAATAAAAAAAGTTCACGATTCACAGTGCCGTTTTGATACGACCTCGCGACACTATCCCACAGATGAACTGACTAACCTTTTCTACTCCGTATACGCCAGTGTGGTTTGTAAGTATATCAAACTGATTAAGTGATTACGTCATTATATCAACAGGCTCTTAAAATACAATAGGAGTTACTTATCGTTAATATCATTCCAAAGTTGACATGATAGGTCTTAAGAATACGTTTCTACCAGAGACTTTAAATATTTTAGGTGTTCGAGATAATATATTATGTATTGGGTTTTTGTCTGTAGAAAAAAAAATCGTTTTTGATTTGGATTTATAGATAAGATTTAAGAACCAGAGCAAATATAGTGGAAAAAGTGCACAAAAATTGTGTTTTATTATTGTTCACCAGAGCTAGGGTCTAAAGTAGGTACCAAAGTCGTGTTCACACCAAACAATCCGTTATTAGTTATTAAAGGAGAAGATGGTAATGTGGCCCCCCACTTTGTTTATTAAGCACTAGCTGTTGCCCGCGACTTCGTCCGCGTGAACTTCAGTTTAGGCCCATAATTACACAACTTTACCCACAAACTATTTATATCATTGATAGGTTTAACTTTTAAGGTTACGTGACTGCATAGATAAAGTACTGAGTTATTTAATAACGTAACGTAACGTAAGATTATTCCACCTCTTATAGAAAGAAGTCTGGGCAAGCGTCACCGCGATGTAGTCTCCTACATCGCGGTGACGCTTGCCATTTGCACGGCGCCATTTATTATGAATTTTTGGAACTAACTTAATAACTTTATGGGCTTTTTCCGGGAATGCGATCTTTCACAAAAACACAACAGCACTCTTGTGCTGTTGTGTTTTTGTCATAAAGTTAATATACCTAGCGGAATAGAGAAACAAAGGCCTGAGCAAGATAGATGTCACTATCAGTAACACTGCGTGGTAAAAAGAGACGTGTGATACATGACAATAGCATTCTTTTTTTTGACGTCCAGCCGGCACGTGCCGCACGTTGACAATTTAATCTCATAGAAATCATGTTCAATCATGCTTGTGTAACTGTATACGTACCTACACATATTTTTACACACAGATGAAACCAATTTCGGTTACGTTTGACAGCTCGATATTGTTGCTCTATTCCGCTAGGTATATTATCTTTATGGTTTTTGTATTATTTTCCTAAAATTGTGTTAACTGGGTTTTTACTTTTTAATGTGTAATATTGGTAGAATAGTAGCCATGATATTCGTTATGGTGAACAATTATTAGTGTAGGCAAATGCTGCAACTTCCAGAAACGTGTTTTTTTGTGTTCCCTCCAAAACTCCTTCGAAAGTTTTAGTAAAGCGTCTACAACTTTACTGAATCGACCGACTTGACTCCTTGACTGTTTTGACTTTGACTAGACTTTAGACTTGACGGTATAGTAAAACTATGATGAAAAATATTATAAGAATATTACCTACCCTTGTATATAGCAAAGTACACCCCCAGTGGTCAGTGGCAAAACCAAAAAAACATTACGCTGCAAACCCCGATTTAAAACCAATTTAAAACTAATCAAGGAGATTTGAAAGTCTATTGCTTTTACCACTGCACTGTTATATCAGTTAATTATTAAATACCGTCGATAGTCGACAGTCGACACCCATAAACGTGCTTTTAACAGTTTTATTCTTGCTTTCCAGATTCGAGGCCGCAGCGAAAGGATTACAACCAGCTGTCGTCAAACGAGAAGTTAGATAACAGGCAGACAGACGACGTGAACTACATCGAGGAGCCTGAAGTTGACTCGGACGAGAGTAGCACCGACTTGGACGAGCGAGACACGCGCGGAGTGTGCCCGCCCTGCGCGCATGATCGATATAACAACAACATTCACAGGCACTCCCATGATGATTTTAGCGACGATACCGATTACGGTGAGCTCTGGCATAATAAAATTTGTTCAGTTATTATTGTAGAAAATATCATGTTATCAATATTTAAATATTGTATTCTCAAGCTGAAAATTCGAAGACTCTTTGAGACTGCGATAAAAATGTTTCCCTGTCAGTGTCAATTGAGATTTGAGGCCAAATGTCAATGTCATTCATGAGTTCATAGCCGAGCCAAACATTATATACTTCGCTACATAGAGCAAAGTCCTTTAAGCCACTCTGACATTGGCAACTCACCGAGGCGGCCATTTTTAAAAGAAGAAGAAGAACATTATATACGAAGTGTATTTTCCTGCTAAACTTGGTTGAAAAACTAATACTTTTGGTTATTGCGCAAAGATACAATGACAAATTTGAAGTCAGATTTAGATCAATATCTTCTTCAAAACGAAAGTCGACGAGGCTACAACTTTAGTTTACCCTTCTCGACTCCCAGTATATTCAAAAGAAACAATGACGAAACACCAAGCAGTATCTCCACTACCAGTTCTTGGTTTGAAAATGTGCAGAAGGAATACTTTACTTTGGTGAGTAGTACTTTAAAGTTAATGATACTTCAAATGTTATAAAAGTGGGTTATCTGTATCTAATCGTTTTGTAAACATTTCCAGAGTCGAACACAACGGTTTATGGGATTCGGTATTTGTATGTGTTTTGGTATACTTTGTTTTATATTGTCTTTCATATACATACCCATATTACTGCTACAAGCAAGGAAGTTTTCTCTTTTGTTCACCTTGGGAAGCCTCTTCTTTATATTCAGGTAAGTGCCCTAATAATCGCTTTCTTATTATCAGATCTCTAGACAAAACAATTATATTGTATTGAGTTTTAGCACAGTATAGCAATATTAGTCCCTACAGTAACAAAACGCCTTTGACGTCGCACAATGCCGACACCGATGATAGGTACCGAGCAGATATGCCAGGGTTGCCACGAAACGGGAAATAAAATAAAAATAAAATATTGTGCTTGTAATGCAAATGTTATCATTTAATCTGTTTAATCAGCGTGTTATATCTACATATTTATTTATTTTAAAAACTTTATGCACATATAGGTACAAAGGTGGACTTAATGCCGTATGGCATTATCTACCAGTCAACCTTTGGGCGATACAAGGACAAAGTTGTATAGGTGCCAGTCGAGTTGAAAGAGGAAAAGACAGAAAAAAATAATAAACTTATAAAATATATATTGTATAATATTATACTATACTTATAAGTTATAATATACATATTATCATCATAAAATTATATATAAATAAAACCAATAACCATATGTAATATATTATTATATAATAACTATATTATAATAATTATATTATAATAATATATAGTTGATCAATGATGATGCTCAAGATATTATAAATATTAATTTATGCCATAACTTATGAAAACTAAGAGTCTGCCAACTGTTTCAAGTAAAACTCACGTACCCTGCGCTTAAAAGTATCTCTGGTTTTTGACATCCTGATTTCCGGAGGAAGAGCGTTCCAGAGGAGAATAGCCTGGATATTAAAAGAAGAGTGGACGGAACTTGACTTGTAAGAAGGGCAACTTAAAAGCTGATTTGAAGTGGATCTTAGGTTTTTATCGTGCCTGCTGCAACGGTATTGAAAGTGAGGGGCGAGATATTCGGGAGTATGGGGATGATGCAGCAGAGAATATAGCACACATAGCGCTCGCACGGAGCGGCGCTGACGTACTGGTAACCAGTGTAGCTTGGAGCGTATTTTCGAAGGTTGAATATAAATCGGAGGCAATTATTAAACAATCGGTCGAGTTTATCGAGTTTGTCGGCATTAAGATCTAAACAGCACAGGTCACCTAAGTTAATTATAGGAAAGATAAGGGACTGGACCAGCAAGGTCTTGACCGGAGTGAAAAAGAAATTTTTGAGCCGGTAGATGAATCGTACATAATATTATGTCGTACTGCCAGATATTTACGTGAAACTTTATTTTTAGATGATTTTAGTTCTCTATTTAAAAAATTAATTAACCCATCAAGCCCCATAAGCTCACCGGTGAGCGAGACACAATAGAATAACAATAGATTTCCAAGGATCCAGGAATCACGATCGAAGGATTAAAATAATAAAGACGCATTCGAAATTTCGAATATATAAAATATCCAATAATTAATCACACGTCAGGTGTAAGAGAAGCACTTCAAAACTCTTATTACGTGCGCGGTAAGGGCGCGGTGTGTTACACTTGATATGTGTACCTGGATAGGTAGGTACTAATTAGTATGTAACAGGGTATTTGACAGATTTTTAATTTATTCTATATTGTTTCTCAATTCTCTCCTTGTTACACTTCTTACAACGTAAACAATAAAACAGAGATGCAAATACATGCCGCCAAGGCCAACACAATATTAGTGTAAACTGTGAGCCGATATTTATGAAAATTTAAATCCTTTTTGTTTTTTGAATCAGATTTACATCCGTACACTGAACATTTATTATAATATCCCATTGTTTATAAGATACGTTATCGTTTTACAACACAAAATTCGTAGACAACGCGCCAACGTCACCCCTGTGGGCGCAGGTACACAAACTCCGCGAGTTTGTGTACGCGGGCCCGCGCCGCCCGCTTCCCCGCGGGTACCCTTCCGTTGCTCTGCGCAAGTACATTCGTTTCACTACTGTAGGGATATGTCATATTGCTATACTGTGGTTTTAGTATGACTAATGTAAAACATTATCTTTCAAAATAAAGTTTTATAAAGGCAGAGAGAAAAATTATACTTTAATTATTTTTATACTATTCACAATATTATACTTAAAGAAATTGTGAAATTTATTTTTGTAACTAACAAATTGTAATAATTTACAAAACATTGAATAATATAATGAACCAAATCATTTTTCAGTTTCAGTTTTCTGTACGGACCCTGGAACCATCTGAAGTCACTATTTTCTAAAGAAAAAGCACTGTCTACCTGTGTGTATGGTTTTACATTAGTCGGCACACTGTACTGTGCGCTACACCTTCAGAGCACTCCGCTGACCGTGATATTTGCCGTGTCACAAGTACTCGCCCTGTTGTGGACGATGCTCGGCTCCATACCCGGTGGCTCCTCTGGAATGAGATTCTTTGGAAGCATGTTCAAGTCTTCAGTTTCCAACACTTTGCCTATTTAACAAACATTTCAATGTTTTATCTTTGTTTATAATAATACTGTATTTACTTACATAAAGTTTAAAGATATGTGTAAATGCTAGTGAAATGAGTTTGAAAGTATTTCGGTTTAATATAAGAAGTATATAGATAGGACCATATCATAGAGTTGAGAATAATATAAAAAAGTTAAAAGCAACAGAAGTGCCTGTAGCTACAATAATTTTAAGACTTTCAAATAACAGTTTGGTGCATATTAACTATTATTATCAATATTTTTTCATAAAGAGAATGTTCATATTAGCCTTATCTTAGTCCTAAATTTTCTATTGTTCATTCATATTTCATGCAATGTTGTATTTCAGAAGTTCTGTTATTTATAATTAGTCACCAACGTGTAGTGTACACTGTACATACTGTAAATCATCTATGTGTTAATATATTTTTATATTTTGTTTTATAACAAGGACACCACATTTAACCCATTAATCCCCAAGTGGCAGACGGCTGTCGCATAACCTGTACCATAAGCAAATTGTACCTTAGCTTCTACTTTTTGACAAATTTTCTTCAGATTTATCTACACCATTTTGCTTAAATGGTGACACTTATATTTGATTTGTGTATGTGTATTTGTATAACATGTATGTCTGCAAGTTCCAATACATTTTATATCTAAAGGCAATGTGGAAATTACTAAAGTCTAAAAGTTACTTATTAGTTATTTCATTTCTTAGTAAAACTAAACGCACAATAACTACAGGAGTTATTTTATCGAATGTCTAGATTAAAATTTAAGTTCCTGAGTATGATGTAAGTTGTAGCTAGATAATTTATTTCTACTAACAAATGGAAATTGGAATTTAAGCTATCTATCGCTTAGGTGACTATTATTACTAACATGGTGTATTTACCTTATGTTTAATGGCCAAGCTCAGAATCAGAACTGATTTTTGTAAATATCTTTATACAAATAAATTGATTATAAATACAAGCTTTGTAGTCATTTAATTTTTCCCAAAAAAGAGGTAGCTGCTCACTGAAAAGCAAGCAATCATACGAAATGTTCTACTCCCCAAAAATAGAGGAGTGTGTCTCATCAAGAATGTTATTAAAAGGAACAAAGGGACAAGAGGGAAAAAAGCGACTTTGTTTTATAATATGTATATTGTATATAGATTAGCCTTTTAACCCATCGATCGTGGAATAACGAGACACAATAGCTTTTCCATTGTTATCGCGGCCGGATGCGGCCGCTTAGGTCTTCATGAATAAAAATATTAAAGTTGCCCTTAATTCTATCAATGTGCTATAAAAAAATGTAGAAAGTCGTTGCGTGTCGCTACTCGCTACTTAGCCTACTGACAGTACCGTACTGAGTTACTGACATAGTAATTCAGTTGCAACATCCACGCAACGTTACTTGATGAAATTATAATTGAAATATTTTATTTCTTTTGTGTTGTTTGGTATCGGAGAACCACGACGGCCTCCCAAAAAGTCGCCGAGGATACCGTAGGGGTATAATTGGATTACCAGGACACCGTAGGGGTATTGGATTACGGGCATGGGGGGTACCAACCGCTTATAATCAGGCGATCCGTTTGCTCATTTTCTGGTCCAATGAATAAAGGTGTAAAGTCTAAACCAAGGTTTTAATTTTACACTCAAGATACTTACCATTTTTTTTGCTTTATTCCTATAGAATCCATAGCACGATGTTGTGCTATGTAGTCAGAAGTAGAAGCTACTAATTGAGATTTGGAAATACGATATAGGGTGTTTTGGGCTTTTCCACAATCCACACGACGATTTTTTAGGCTCGTTTGTATCAATACTAAACGCATTACGCAAGTTTTAAACTTTATATCTGCCAAAACGCGCATCAGAAACGCGCGTCGTCGCGTCAGTGCGAACAAAATACGTTGTGTGGAAAGGCCCTTAGACTGAAAGCGTGCACCCGGCGCGGCCGCCCGCGACTCGCGAGGCGTGCTTGTTTCATGTCATCCCATAGAGCAGCGCTGCGTTGAGCGGGTCAGCCGTCGCACGATTACTATGGCGAGCGCACGGCGCGGGCGGCCGCTACGGGCAGCTAGCTGCGCCGGGCACATGCTTAACGCAGCGAACGCCCTTAGTATAGAGTCGAATGTCGATACTCGATATCAGCCTGTTGAGGATAATCTAATATGAAAATATGCAGCTCAGCGCCTCTATCATGAGCTCTTAAATCCATTCACTTTACGTCCTTATACTTACTGTATAAGGACGTAAAGTGAATGGATTTAAGAGCTCATGATAGAGGCCCAGGTTTTCAATAAAGGTAAATTAAAATATATAACAAAAGACGGGTTGCACCCCGGGAGTGCCGGCAGAAGTGAAAACTTGATTATTTTTAATTAATCGAAACCCACAATCGATTAAAAAATATCAACAATCGATTGTTCGATTAGTCGATTTCGATGTCCAACCGTCTTACGGTTTTTCGATCCACGAGAATCTGACGCGAGTTTCACAGTTTTTACCCATCCCACAAAAGTGCTCAACGCCGCTAAAGAAGTTTTCACTTAAAAAATACTGTTTCAGACGAGGCGTTAACGTGCAACGTTTGCGACCGGGCCTTCTCCACACGGCGCCAGCTGAGCGACCACCAGCAGAAGAAAAGACATTTCGGGTAGGTCTTATTATAGGCGCTAGGGTGAAATAAACAAAAAATAAAAACGACGATTACCTAGCTGCTAGCATATTTGGCAGGATTGCTGCTCTATTTGGTCCTATTTTTAATGAATTCCTATCTTATAATCCCCTTTAATTAAATTATTAGTAACACAGCGTATCAACTGCACTAGGTCTACTGGCATATTGTAAACGAGTATGAACTATGACATATACCAAATAAACTTCGAGAATTAAAATTTTTAAGGAATGTTCTTCGCGCTGTTTAAATTTTTGAGCTAGTTTCTAATCTGGCAAAGGGCGCATTGCATTTATATCCTTCAAAAACCGAGCATACTTATCCTATCTGTATGTTGCAGGTGCAGCGCATGCGATAGTCTATTTCCGTCTCGAATGGCGTTGGAGCACCACAAGGAGGAGTTCGCGCACTGGAGCGACAGCGGGGACAGCGACAGCTCCGACCCCGACCCGCCGGCCGAAGACCGCCACCGTCTGCTCTAATGCCACCACCTCATTGTTGCCGGCGACCGCCCCGCTAGTCTCGGCACCTTTGTGTAGCCCCCGCCCACCCACGAGGCTGGTTAGTGTCGCGCCGCTCGATACAGGAGGCCTACTACGAAACTGTTTTGAGACTCAAACAATCGAATGAGAATGCTGCGTCCTGCTTTAACAACGTAATTTCTCGTTTGTTAGAGTAGGACGCGGCATTCTCGTTCCGATTGTTTGAGTCTCAAAACAATTTTTTGATACGGCCCCTGTTAGCGCCGACCTCGCATGTCAGCGGCGACCTCTGCATATTTGCGTTAAATTTCACGTCAGCGTGTCGGCAGATGGTAAACGAGAGGTCAGCCTGATTTCAAATCCAGCCTCACGGTATGAGGCCGTGGGACCGAAAGTGGGCCAACGGACATGGTACCCGAGGATTCCTAAAATGTGATAGTGTCGAGATGATGCTGCAGTTTTAGGAGTTCAAAGTCCCGGGCTATATCAAGAATCCGACCATGACTAGGAAAAGATAATAGAATCTCTGGCTACAGTAACTAGCAGGGCGTCTCGTGAGCGACCACTCACTAGCTTCGTCTCGAATGCGGACAGACCAAAAACATCTACTTTTCGCTGCGACATTACTTCTCCACGATCGTCATTTGATGACAAAAAATTGTATTGACTTTTAAGTAAAATCTATATTTTTAATATCTAGTGTTGATGTTGTGATGGACACCTCAATTTTAGAGTATTTTTAAGTTTTGGGCCTACCGAGTAACAAATATTTTACTGGATGAAGGGAAAATATACCACATGCTCTACAGTCATAAGTGATTTTCCTGTACACAACATATAACTGAGGAGATGTAATAGTGCAGGAAGGGTGACTTAGCGCCGTCGCGAAGCTCGTAGAATTTCGTTCATTTATGTGCGCGTACAATGAGACACTGAGTAAGCACAAAACTCTTCGTGCTTCGCGACAACGCTTCAGTAGTCTGTTTACATTGCTATTATATTATAATACGGAAAAAAAAAACTTGTTTTGTCACTGAACACTTTATTATTGTTTTAGCTGTCGAAGTAATGAAATAAAATAAGTACGATCTCGTAAACGTATCGCGTTCCTAACGCTAGTGACGTCCCACAAAATTGTCCAAAACTAGCTCCTCTGTGAACTCTCAACAACAAACGAACGCGTTACAAAACCAGTACAAAACATATCAAATAGTTTTACTTGCGAACGTTTCGTACCGAACAGTGGAACAGTGTTCTTAGACCACACCGGTTAATATTTGACAGTCAAATTTAATGTGATCGCCGGGCCACCCGCGAGTCGCGGCCGGACGTCTCGGTCGGCCGAGGGGGGGTCGTTCGAAGTGATTCCCGACTCGTCCCGCGATCGCCATACAACAAGTACAAAATTTGCAACACCTCCTAAGCCTAAAAGTCACTTCGTTAAAAAAATATTAGAAGTAAACCTCCGAGCGTGCCCCCCGACGGGCGTCCTGTCCGACGTGACGTGACGCGAGTGGCGAGGCCGAGAGGCCGGCGACGGTCTCCGTGACGTGATGTAACTCCAATGTAACGAGCATCGGGCGTAGTATCCGTGAGTAGCTAGCGAGTAGTGATACCGGCAATAATGCATATCACAGTATCGATTAAAATGACTGACGTAGGTATCGTAAATTATATAGTTATCTAATATCTAGAGAAATTATACTCCGTTAATACGGTTATATACTGTTTTAGCTCAAAAATATAGGACATAAAAGAGAAAACTAACTTTTAATTAGACATAGCTTCTAATCGCTAATAAGATTAGAATCACTCCGTGTGTAACAATAGGTGTACCCCAGCCTTTCCTAGTGAGATTCCAAAGAAGTATCGAACGACGTTGAATCGTCTAAACTGCAGAATCGCGATTACAATTTTACATTAGTACACGAGGCGTAAAGTTTATAACGCGCGCGGCGCGGCGTCGCACTAGATTCCGTACAAATAAAAATACGGTTGAAAATATGTACAGAAATGTTTATTTTAGAGGAAACTACATAACCACAGAGTACAAGCTACGGCACACGTATGTTCTGCGCTATGTCCGGTCCTCCATAAACGTACCGAAAGGCCGCGGTCTAGTATCGTCCGGGGAGCGACGTACACATCTCGAATTTTCATATTATCGAATAATCAGGAGTACAAATCACGAATCTCTTACGAAAGCATAATACGAGTAAGTCTAGGTAGGTCCGGCCCGGGGGGCCGAGCGATACAAGTCGTGGCGGTCTCGCCGCCCGGTCGCCCTACGCGGTGCCGTTGAGCAGCGGCTCGCCCTTGGCCTTGTCGCGCCGGCCCTTGCCGCCGGCCGCCGTCACCGCTCCTGCCCCCGCCGCCGCACCCTCCCCGCCGCCGCCGCCGCCCGCGTGCGCGCCGTTCTTCCACCCGCCGCCTGCAACACATCCCGCGTAATATAGGTCTCCCCGTTGAGTAGACGGCGGACGTCGCTTAGGCTGGCTCACGGCTATGGGTGTCCCGGATAGTTGTGAAGCCAGCCTCAGACGAGGAAGTTTTTGAAGCCGAATCTTAATTTAGTATGTATAGATAAAGCTATTTTGTACATAGAAGGTGAACAATGTGTAAATAAATATCATAGTACTTTTTGATGTTGTATATTAATATTTATTAATAAATACGTTTTAAAACCGACTGGAGTTATTATTTAGCTAACCCTAGCTTACATGCTATACTTAAAAATATCCCTACGATTAGTCTAAATCTGAAAATTTTACGTCATGTGCACAAAACTAAGAACATGCAAACTGTAAAAACTACTTAATGATATAGATGTTACGACATTTAATTACAAAAACCTTTTATTTAGCACACATTATAAAAAATATTTAGACAGAATATGAGAAAACATGCTGTTGTAAGTTACCTTGTATTGATCGAAGCTTGTATTGTAAATGTGTTCATTAAAGCAAAAAACTAATAGTGTTTAATAGGGTTAATATTCATGATTAATTGAGTACATGATTTAAACGGTTAAAACAACGGCTCTTTTTGTTACTTTAAGAATTAAGTAATATTATTTAGCAATATTAAAGAATTAAGCCTGGATTGAATAAACTAGTCGGTGCCCGAAACTCCGTTGCAGCAAAATTCGTCTATCGCGAGTGACTTTACAAATTTCCGGGATCAAAAGTATCCTATGTCCTTTCCCGGGACTCAAAGTATTTCCATACCAAATTTCCGCAAAATCGTGTCATGGTGGTTTGGTCGCGAAGAGGTAACAGACAGACAGACGGACAGATCAACAGCTGTCTGTCACACCTTCGCATTTTTAATATTGAGTACCTGGATGACCGAGCTTTGCTCGGTATAGCAAACACTCATTGACTTCGTGTTACTTAATAACGCCATCTGCTGGTCGTTAAAACAATTAGTTGCTTACAAAATAGTATTATTATTCGCCAATAGATGTCAGGAAGAGTCATATTTTTCTGTTTATCGATTATCGATAAAACACGCATAAAAAGACATTTTCTGAAAATGATTCCTAGCTAGATCGATTTATCGCCCCCGAAACCCCCTATTTACTAAATTTCATGAAAATCGTTGCAGCCGATTCCGAGATTCCAATTATATATATATATATATATATATATATATTATATATATATATATATATATATATACAAGAATTGCTCGTTTAAAGATATAAGATATAGATAGCAACTTTAGTTTGTGCGTTTTAAGATGATATGCGTGACACATTATAATTGACAATAGTAGGGAAGTTACCTAACAAAAATTAATCGATAATTTAAAAATATCGAATCACTTCAAAAAGAAATTGCAATGGAAATTATCGATTTCGTACTGACATTTCAGTGGTGCCGGCGATTTAAGATGGCCGCCCTTTTTTAACGATTTGATTTCGATTTTTCATGCATCTGACATTTTTCAAATCTTTTCGTAACAACAATTTTAGACTCCTATTTCACAGATAATAATATAATTTTAAGTTAGCATTAAGCAACTTTAATTTTTATTCATTTACAATTATAATAGGAATCATTTGTTTTTGTAGATGGAATATCTATCTAATATATAAAATTCTCGTATCACAGTTTTCGTTGCCATACTCCTCCGAAACGGCTTGACCGATTCTCATGAAATTTTGAGGGCATGTTGAGTAGGTCTGAGAATCGGCCATCTATTTTTCATACAAAAAAAAATTATATGGCAAAACAACGTTTGCCGGGACAGCTAGTCTTATATATAAAATTCTCGTGTCACAATGTTCGTTCCCGTACTCCTCCGAAACGGCTTGACCGATTCTCATGAAATTTTGTGAGCATATTGAGTAGGTCTGAGAATGGGCCAACATCTATTTTTTATTCCAAAAATTATTTATATGGCAAAACAATGTTTGCCGGGACAGCTAGTAACTTATATAACATTTTGATTTTTTTTTTATTTTCTTGTAAAAAAAATTCATAGCAAGGAATATGAGAACTGTCACCCATATCATCTTAAAACGCACAAACTATAATATTGTTACATATCTGTGTACATGTGTGTGTGGTATGCCGTATGCGTGTTATGTGCGTGTGTGTACCTGTGCGGCGACGGCGGCGGCTGCGCGCGGGCGCGTCCCCGGCGGCGCGGCCGTCCTCCGACGACGCGGACTCTGCACACACACCGCACGTCATGCCCCGACCCCCGCCGCCTCCCGCCTCCCGCCACTCCTGGACGCCAGCTACACCCCCGCCGACACAGTGCCGGCCCGACACAAGTTTTAGGACGAACCGAGATCGGATTATGACGCCCTGTTGACCACCGAGGCGCCCTCCGCCTTGAGCAGCAGTTTGCCTTACGGTAGGGCCGGCCCTGCGCCATCACGATACCCCGCCACAGAACAACTACAGTGCGCCCCATCCCACTAGGACAAAACTGGCACTAATCTACAAGCAGAGCAGACATCCAGAAGTAGCTTAACTGACTGCGAAGGCGTCCAAACAATTCCCATTCCTCCTAGTGTCATACATGTACTGATTAAAATGTAACTAAGGATGCAAAAATAAACTACAATAACATACATACACTAATATAAAATATATGAAGTTTTTAACATTCATAATTAACAAGTAAAGACTACATTAATGTAACTAGCACGTTCAGTAATATTTTCAGATTTTTATGTATGAAATACTTATGAGTCATGATAACTTATAAAGTATAAAAATATTTATTGCAAGAGTTCATCACATAACAGAGGTCTTAAAATCACAGAATAAGTGTCCAAACATTTTGACATTTGGGCGTTCGCTGCGTTAAGCGTGCGCCCGGCGCGGCGTGCTTGTTTCATGTCATCCCATAGAGCAGAGCTGCGTGAGGCGGGTCAGCCGTCGCACGATTACTTTGGCGAGCTAACGGCGCGGGCGGCCGCTACGGGCATTAGGCATACGCTCAACGCAGCGAACGCCCTTAAGAGGAATGCAGTATGTGAATAAAAAATTTATATTGCAATGTTATAAATTATAATATATCAAGATTTTTTATTTATTACGAGAATGTTAGGTTAAAAATCTCAAGCAAGATACATTTATTAAGTTACACGAACTTTATTTAAATGTTGTTTGTTAATACTTCTTATTATAACATAATTTTTTATCTTATGACTCGCAGTCAAACACTTTACTAATAAAAAGATTAGTGAGAAAACAACAAACTAGCCCGTATCATCGTGCGAACGTGCACACATACCTCTGTCGGCACTCGACACGTCGTGGCTGTCGAGCTGCGAGCTGTCGTCGTCCGTCTGCCTTCGCCGGTCGTCGCGCCGCCGCCCGCTCTGTAAACAGTACGCGTACAAATTAGTCATGGTAATTAAAATGCCCAATATACTTACAGACAGTATACTTTGAAGCTGGTATATTGAGATTAAGCTATGATGACCTCATAATATGAATGGATCGTAATTTGATTTCAAAAGGTTCACTAGGACAAGAAATAGCTATCACGAATTTTGTATACTTATCATTGTTGCGTCAATTCGTCACTTCACTCCAGTGCAGTCGTATTGTTTTTTTTAAATAATAATATGCACGTAAACATGCAAAGCAGATTTCAAGCAACAAGCACAGGATATTTACAGTAATGGATGAAATGAACTTTGTCATTTTTTTTCTTTCACCTCCAGCTATAAAGCTTTTTAATAACAAAATAAGAGCATAAGCTCTTAAATCAAAGATTAACTCACCGCGTCACGTGCATCTCTTGGCTGTTCCCGGGGCTCGCGCGGTTCCCGTTGCTCCCGCTGTTCGCGCGGCTCCCGCTGTTCGCGCGGTTCCCGCTGTTCGCGCGGTTCCCGCTGTTCGCGCGGTTCCCGCTGTTCGCGGGGTTCCCGGGGCTCACGGTGCTCGCGCGGAGGTCGCGGCATGTGCGCGCGTCCATTCTCCAGCGGTACGCGTCGTTCCTCGCCGCGCCGCTCACTCGACCTGCAGCGATAATATTTATCGGCATTTTTATATATTTTATAAAACTGTCGATAAGTCCACATTTCAAATATACGCAATAGATCCAGCATCATTTTACGGTTACCGGATCCGGTCCCAACATACCGGATTCGGAGACTGGATACGGTGCTAGCAATTTGTGGCAAACTAATAAGGCTCGTGACCATCCGTACCTGTTTGGACGAGGCGGCCTACCCCGTCCGCGATACGACGAGTTGTCTCCTCTTTCCTCGCCTATCTCTGGGGTTGGTCGTCGTCCTCCTGAGAAGCAATCACAATTGTAAATTGTACGTTAATCAGTCAGTAGAATCTAAACCTAAACTGAAATCAAAGTGCATTGGCCTACTTTCTAGTTGATATGTAATATTATTTAGCACGCTATAATGTGTGTCGCGGCACACTGGTGTATCGTGGCCAGAAGTTAGTGTTACAAAAAAAAACTATTTTACCTACATATTCCCAGTTCATAAGAACCAAAAAGATAACATCTCAGGACAATCGACGAAAGGAATGGGAATTGGGAACAAGGCACTCAACACGCTGCTTAATTTGTGGTGTATCTCCAAAAATTTTAGTTTTTCTAGCTGTACCTTGAACACAAAAAGTTTGTGGAAGGCCAAGTACTCACATACGGTTTTACTCGATAGTTTTACTCTAAATCGAGCAAAACCCCCATGTGGACCGCAAAACTCACAGCTCGAAGGCTCGCACCGGACCGGCTCGATGTTTCCTTCGAACTTACTCCACACGAGCCGTCGAACTTTACTCAAGCGTGTGAACGTGACTTCGAGTGGCGCGAGGCGCGTTCTCCTTAGTTGGTCAGACATCTTTTGGCTCGAACGGTTCGGTGAATACTGAACGGCGAGCTTACTCGATAGTAATGCTGAATGTGTGGACGAAAGCCCAAGCCGCGGGTTTATTCTCGACATGATTGCTCGATAGCGTAAAACCGTATGTGAGTACTTAGCAGAACACTGAGATATAGCAATAGGATAATAATGACCTGTCGGGTATCGTCCTAGCGGCGGTCGGGGGCGTCTGGCGCGGGTGGGAGGCGCGCCGCGGGGCGGGGGGTACGAGGAGGAGGAGCCGCCCGACGCCGCCCGCAGCTGGTTGTCGATTTCCAGCTTCTCCGCGCGCAGCTGCTCCACTTCCTGTAATAATAATAAAATAATAATATAATAATATAAATATATATATTCCTGTAATATCTATGGACGCTTCACACCACGTCAGTCTGGCCCAGTTACACGTCACATAATGTTTTGTCACGGCGCCCTACTCTACCTAGCTATTATAAAAAGATACATAAATAAACACCTTTAGTGATTATATTTAGGTTAAGCTTGTAAATAATAATAAACAAATATTATTTAATTCTCCCCGCGCTTTACATAATTAATACTTATTTTAATTTTATTGTATTACATTTATGGTTTCGGATAATGATAGAGGATCGACTCACGGCGCCCCTCTTGCCTTTCCACGGCGCACCTGGGCGCCGAGGCGCACACTTTGGGAACGCCTGCTTTATACTATACATTTATGTAAGATTTTTATTACATTATACATATTATAATAGTAAATACACATCCAAGACCCAGGAACATTGAAAACTTTTTGTTCCGTCGGTGGGATTCGAACCCACGACCCCTGGCTTGAGCTACCAACTCGCTCACAACTGAGCCACAAAGGTCGTCGCCAATCACCAAACACTGAGTATTCTACTTTTTCACAAAAACAATACTCCACTAGCTTCGAGAAATCGAGCTTCCATAGTTTCTGAAGGATCGCGCAATCCTTAGATACAGCTACGAGGGCTGCTATTTATGTATCCGGAACTGGCCACTTACAAGAACAATATTTAAAAAGTTATTACAACATTTGAAAATAGAACTCTTTGGTTGAAGAATACATTTTGTTTCATGTGACTGTCAATTATTTTTCCATTGTGGCGTCATTTTGAAAATTGCGTGTCTTCATTTGCCATGGATTTAACGCGTGAACATTTTCGTGCAATGATTTACTACGATTTTCGGCGTGGGCTAAATCAACAACAGTGCTTTATTCAACTCACCGCAACTTTTGGAGATGAAGCACCATCAAAAACCACTGTTTATCACTGGTACAGTGAGTTTAATCGTGGGCGGTCTATGCTCACGGATGAAAATAAAGAAGGTCGCCCAAAAACAGCTGTTGTCCCACAAAATATAGATGCTGTGCGGGAACTAATAATGCGTGATCGTCATGTTACATATCGCGAGATAGAGGCGTCCTTAGGCATAAGTATGACGAGCATACATAAGATATTACACGAACATTTGGCTGTAAAAAAAATATGTTCGCGTTGGATTCCGCACAACTTGACAATCGATCAAAAACGGGCTCGTGTCGATTGGTGCAAAAAAATGATAAAAAAATACAACCGTGGTACGTCAAAAGCCGTTTATAATATCTACACAGGTGATGAATCTTGGATCTATGCATATGACCCCGAAACTAAACAGTCAACGGTGTGGGTGTTCCAAGATGAGCCGAAACCAACAAAAGTTACTCGTGCAAAAAGTACTTTGAAGCAAATGGTCAACTACGTGGTCAACGTTTTTCGAGCCGCGAAGATGCTGTTGATGCGTTCAAAATGCACGTTTTGGAGATACCTCAATCAGAATGGAAAAAGTGCTATGAAAATTGGTTCCAGCGTATGCAAAAGTGTGTCGATCATCGCGGCAAATATTTTGAAAAGCAGTAATACCATATTAAATGATATATGTTTGTTTCTTTTTTAAATTCCGGATACATAAATAGCAGCCCTCGTATATCCAACAAATTGTGTAAGCATGTACTATTCTATACTATTCATTCAAAGTAAAAGATATTGTTGTGTTTACTTGAACGACTTCACACAGACATTTAACGAAAACTTAACTTCATTATAGAGTAATTAAATAATTCATAATATGAAATTCATAGCAAATTCTTCTTTGTTAAAAGTTTGTGAACTTTTAGAATTCAATGTTTCCGAGTGTAGCACAAAAACTCTGAGAAGTGCCAACAATTCACGACTTAAAGTTTATAGCTTGTCAAAAAAGAGTAGACGCCGAACATAATTTTTAAATCACATAAAAACTACGAATAATAAAAACAAAGGAATAGTAAGTGTGTCAAATTTGGCCGCGAGTCTTATTATTCGTAGGAAAATGTATTTCAGCGTCTACTCTCTCTTGACAGAGTGTAAGTAGTAGTTTACCTTGAGGTGTGCGACATGGTACTCGACGAGCACCTTGGCGTTGGCGATGTTCTCTCGCGTGCCCACGAACACAAAGGGCACCATGCCCTCCTCGCGCGGCGCGCTGGGCGCCGGCTCGTTGTCGCCCTCCACCTTCACGCGGACCACGCCGCTCTAACGGTACAATACTATCTTAAATATAACTCAAATGTGACTGACTGACTGACTGACTGACTGACTGACTGACACAGTGATCTATCAATGCACAGCCCAAACCATTGGATGGATCGGGCTGAAATTTGGCATGCAGGTGGATGTTATGACATAGACATCCACTAAGAAAGGATTTTTGTCCCCCGACTCGGGGGCCCCGAGGGGATAAAATAGTGGATGGAAGTTGGAACTTTGACAATTTTAAACCAATCGGACTGAGACTTTAATACCTAATTAATAATAATACTTCTTAACGCGAGCGAAGCCGCGGGCAAAAGCTAGTAGAATAATATTTATTGCATGAAATGTGGTTTTCATAGGTGTTACAATACTATTGGGATTACATGGATCAGACTTTCTGCCTCGTCAATGGTGTGCAAAATTATTACAAGAAGCAATATTACAAAAGTCAAAAATAAAGATAAAAATAATCGTCCAAGTGCGAGTCGGACTCGCGCACGAAGGGTTCCGTACCATTATAGAGCAAAATTAGGCCAAAAGTTATGTTTTTTGTATGGGAGCACCTCTTAATTTTTTATTTAATATTACTATTAAATATTAAAGCACACATAAAACTAAGGATTGTGTGAAAAATTCACGTACATACCTGTTGCTATTGTTGATATCGAGCAAAAAAGGCCAAAAAAATCACGTTTGATGTATGGGAGCCCCCCTTAAATATTAATTTTATTTTGTTTTTAGTATTTGTTGTTATAACGGCAACAGATATACACAATCTGTGAAAATTTTAACTCTCTAGCTATTACTGTTCTTGAGTTACAGCCTGGAGACATACAGACATACAGACAGACAGACGGACAGACATCTATGTCTTAGTAATAGGGTAGGTCGTTTTTACCCTTTGGGTACGGAACCCTAAAAAAGAACAAACAGAACAAACAATTTTAAATGCTAAGTGAAAAAAAAGGTCATGTGTCAAAGAGAGGTTGCCTACCTTGTCCACGATCTCTTGGATGACCTTGCCGTTCTTGCCGATGACCTTGCCGACGAGCGCGCGCGGCACCTTGATGGACTCCTCCGCGTACTCCAGCATCGACCGCGCCTCCCGTACCGCCTCCGCCGACTGTGACAACTCAAACGTTTAAGTACTGCTTATGCTTGATAGTGTTATAGCTTGAAACATTTGTAAATGCTACTTTGAAAAAGCTGTTGATAACAATTTTCAACTTTCGTTTTCTCTACCTGAAACTTGCTGTAAGTTCTGTACACCGTGATATCTATATTAATAATATAAAGCGGAAAGCGGAAGAGTTTGTTTGAACACGCTTATCTCAGAAAATATTGGTCCAATTAGAAAAATTCTGTCCATGTTAGATAGCCATTTATCGAGGAAGGCTATATGCTATATTTATCACCCTAAGACTAATAGGAGCGAAGAAATAGAGAAAAATTTTGAAAAAACGGGGAAAATTATTTGAAATTGCTTATTATCTTTAAAACTACTGGAGCAATTTTTATGTTATTTGGAACACATGAAGAATAGACCAGGTGAAGGGACATAGGCTATTTTTTGCGGAAAAATGTACGGCTTCCGTGAACTTCAGCGAAGCCGCGCGGAACATCTAGTACACTATACAGTATACAGTCCAAAAAAAATAGATAATTACAGGTAAGTACCATCGAAGAAATTGCCATTGTCTGCCGGAATCAACTTCTCTGATAGTAAGGTAAAAGCACTAATAGTAGACTTGGAACTAATAGATGACACTTACAATAAAAATACCATAAAAATAAGAATTACTCTAATTTTTTCTCAACTCTATAAATTTTATAAGCTTCTCAAGCTATCTGTTGATGTGAAAAAAATATATATGGGACGCCTTCGGGAACAAAATTTTAAAATGGGATCAGTTTTTGTAAAAAATGTGACCGCGTCAACACGCGCTCGGCAATTTCTTAACATATAGGTTAAGGAAGGCGAAATTTTGCACGTAAGTTTTGAATACATTTATTTGATTTTTCGTAATTACTATTGATTTCATTGGATTCATGGTCATGTTGTATACACTAATTAATGTTTATTTATAATTTTTTTCCATTTTCCCTAACAATATAAAGGATGTCTACTATTAGTTCTTTGAAAATGTAAAAAACCTAATAGATGACATGGATCTCATCTTTTAGTTTTGCAATACATACTAAAGTTATTCTACTGCAAATATCACTACTATTCTCTGAAAATATAATTAACAAATTATAATAACAAACTTACAAATTAGAACTACTGTACCTAAAAATGGACATATTAGACCTTGTACTGATCTAAAAATCGATTGCTTTAGTTTTTTAGCAGTAAAAGGAGAGCTGAGAAACGAAAGAAGAAAAAAGAAGAGGCAAGAGAAGCATGGAGACTAAAGACTGAAAATAAATTTAATAGGAAAAAAATATGAAAAATAAAAATAAGAGGAAAGATAGTTTCAGCATGGAAGAAGAATGGATAGAATCTGGAGACAACGTGGATAATATTTCATATGCATTTTAGAAACGTCTAATAAATTCATTTGCATGTTTTTAGGCAAAATGACAATTTTGACTAAAGACATGAAAATGAAGATCTTATAAACTCCTTTCAGTCATGGATTTCAGTATCGTCAGTAATGGTCGCTCACGATCTGTATCCATTGACTTCTTTCAAGCATAATCACATGAGAAAAGTAAAAGGTGCTACGATCGAAAATGGTTACTAATAATAATAGTAATACGTGGGAGAGCCATGTTTCGGCACGAATGGGCCGGCTCGACCGGAGAAATACCACGTTCTCACAGAAAACCGGCGTGAAACAGCGCTTGCGCTGTATTTCGTGAGTGTGAGTGAGTTTAACGGAGGCCCAATCCCCTACCCTATTTTCTTCCCTACCCTCCCCTATTCCCTTCCCTTCCCATCCCTACCCTTCTCTATTCCCTCTTAAAAGGCCGGCAACGCACCTGCAGCTCTTCTGATTCTGCGAGTGTCCATGGGCGACGGAAGTTGCTTACCATCAGGTGACCCCTTTTGCTCGTTTGCCCCCTTATTTCATAAAAAAAACGGTTTACACTTTACAGCCTTTCTTTTATTGCCCAGCTGTAACCTTAAAATATACATTTTTCAAGTGTTTAATGATAAAAATTAAATATGTCATTTACAAAGATTTATGTTGATAAAAGTAAAAATTAGAATTGCTTACTTCGTAGAATTACCAAAATAGGTTGTACATGGTTGTACGAAGTTTTTTGTTACTTTTGTTCAGAGTTTTCAGCATTTTTCAAAAATTTTGGATTATTCGAATTATTCGAAAACTTTTGTAAAATATTCGAATTATTCGAATAGTAAATTTGTCGAATAATAACATTCCCTAAGAAGAATATAAATATTGACAAATTGTAGGCACAAAGTGACAGATGAAATGAAGTGACAAAGGAAATCCTTTGTCAATTTGTCACTTTGTCTAATTTTCCGTAGAATGAAACCCTATAGAGGATATATACCTCTCCGTAGATCTTGAAGGTGCAGGACATCTCCTCGAGCTCGATGTTGGTGATGCCGCTGACCTTCCGCGCCTGCTGGATGTTGGCGCCGTGCGTGCCGATAGCCAGACCCATCAGGTCCTCGCGCACGCTGAACTCGTCCGTGTATCTAGTGTGAACAAACAACACTTTAGCATAAAAAAACTTACTCAACATTTTTTATTCAGAATATTTTTTTTCAAATGTTTTCTGAACGTCGCTCTGTACTACTGGGTGCCTAGTTTACTGAACCGATTTCGAATGCACGGTTTCCGCGCGGTAAACTAATTTAGTCGCAACGGAGTAGCGGGTGCCGTCTAGTAGGTAAATAAGTTTTTGTTGCTACTCACCCGCCTTGACTGTGAATTTTCGTAGACTCCAATTGTTTCGCCGCTTCCTCAGTTTTTTTAAGAAGTAATAACTTTTGGCCTAGATTCCTGAAATAGAATGTGAGAAAACATGACAAATGGTACTTCAAAATGCCATGATATACACACAATAATAATATTTTTGTATGAAGCTTCATACTACCATCACAACAAATGTCTCATGTCGAGGGCCCTGAAACTTCTGTTAATGTATGCACCAATTTGTATGATTAGTGAGTCGGCTAGCCGTACAAATGAAATTCCAATTTTGACTGTGAAACTGAAATCCCAGTAAAGTGCAAAAAATTAATTTGAAGAATGAGACTGAGGATATTTGAGAAAACGAAATGTTAATTGTAAGCCAAATAATGTTAATTGTAAGACAAAAATGGTGTCGTCATAAAGACCAGATTGAATTGTTTATAATTAGGATTTATTTATTGCCACTTTTTCCTGTTATTAAGACTTTACGATATGAAGATTTACTCATGTCTGGGTGTAATTTTGTGTCATTGAGACTCAAAGATAAATCTACAGCATACCATGTATATTACATGAGTACAAGAATTAATAGGGTAGACTCCCTATTAATTCAACACCTACACTTGGCCATATTCAACCAAACTTGAAGTTACATGAGTGTAACTATCATGAGAATAATAATTTTACTCCTTTGATTTACTCTAGGATATCTTTGTTTGCATTTCTCCAAGTTACTGGAAGAGTATGAAATAAATTAATGACCGTGACAGTGGACACCCTGTTGTGCAACTATTCTCAGTTTAAGATTTACTCCATCAAAATCGCCCGTGTAAATATTTACTGCCGGGTAATTACTTTAACTCTTGGATTAGAAGTTGGTCAAACGCAAAACCAGCTTACACTTAGATTAAAAAACAGTTATACTCGAGTAAAATTTTATTCCAGTTTGATCGAATCCGCCCTTAGTAGAATAACATGCTCACCGGAAGTGCATCTCGTGCAGCATCTGCGCACGCTTCTGGCTGGTCTCGCACCGGGAGATGATGGCGAGGGCGCCGCGCTCGGGCACGTACCACACCGCGGCCGCGCCGATCGCCCGCTGGAACTCCTTGTGCGCGTTCTCAACCTTCGCCGCATGGATCTCATGCACGCTGCAACATCACACGCTCAATTTATAAGCCCCGATACGACACGATCCTTCAAAAAAACTAGTATCTATATGTCTGTCTGTTACCTCTTCATGCTAAACCGCTGGATTTTGATGAAATTTGGTATCGAGATTCTTTTAAGTCCTGCCCCTTTAGCACATCCACAGTAGAAATGCAAAAACGTGGAAACACTGTGGAGATAAACTAAAGGTACTATTCCGATCTTTACCGCGGCTAACCGCGGCCGACAAAAATTTAAATAAAATCCACTTTATGACATAGCATATAGACTCTAACCTAGACTACTCTAACCGCGGTAAAGATCGGAACGGCACCTTTAGTTTATCTCTACAGTGTTTCTATTCTTTCGCATTTCTACTGTAGCCGTGCTAAAGGGGCTGGGAAAGGACTAAGGATACTTTTTTTCGGGATGTACGGTTCCCGGTTGACAAATGAAATTTGGCGAAACGGAGTAGCGAGTTATTTAGTTGTATATAATCGTATAAGATTAGGCTTTTTCTATTTATTAGGAAACAACAGACAGCGTCACAAATCACAATTTCTTTCACGGATATTCCTGGTACAAGTATCCACAATGTGCCATCTGCGAAAAATCTAACTAGTACTTACTAGTCCTTCAGGTCTTCGGGAACTTTGATCTCAAATTTATGAAAGGTGTTCTTGTCAATAGGTGTCTTAGTGGTCTTCACCCTGAGTCGGTCCTTGGGCACGATCTCTGTGTAGCAGTTGTCCCATTCTGTATACTCTATTACTAAAAACTCTCCCCTTATCATCTGAAACAAACACAATATTCTCTTAGTTGTCTTCGTAAACGATTCAGTGCGGCTGACACGGCAGCCGTGTCATATATTTTTTTAACGTGTGGCGTATGACGTCATGTCATTTAGAAAACGATTGTATCTCCCTCAAATTACACGTTAGAAGGTTCTACTCTGAATAAAACCATGTTAATTTTTCACGTATAACAAGCCTATAGGCTTCATTTCTGAATATTCTGCGAATTGAAAAAAAGTAGGGGCTACCAACCTTTTTTTAAGTGGCATTCATTGCGGATGGCAGCCAGCTGCCAATGCTGGGAACTCAAAAAAAATTCCGTCGTCATACCCATACGGATGCCCAGATCGGCAATTTGTATGGGTATGAAGACGGATTTTTTTGAGTTCCCAGCATTGTTCTCATAGAAAAAGTTGTTCATTTTGACGGGCTCATTTGATGGTTTCAAGGATAACGGTGTTTACACTAACATCTTGTATATATAATAGTATATCTGTTGCCGCTATACGAACAAATACTAAAAATAAAGTTAATATTTAAGGGGATAGTCCCATACAAGAAACGTGATTTTTTGGCCTTTTTTGTTCGTAATCAATAATGGTAATAGTGAGGCACTTGAAATTTTCACAAAAACCTTATATTTGTACTTTAATAATTTTAATAATTAATAATAAAATTAAAATAAATATTTAAGGGGGGCTCCCATACAAAAAACACAATTTTTTGTCTATTTTCACTCTATACCGCGTGCGCGAGTCCGACTCGCACTTGGCCGATTATTCTAACATTGAAATTTTTTTAATCGGGCTTTGGCCCACCACTGTATCTCCTGTGTCGCCAGGATCGACAGCGGTATCCAACCACGAAAATATGTAAATTGATATGATCTCAGGGAGCTCGAGGGACATGCTAAACTGTCTTGGGACCCTGGTGATACCCTGGGTGGGAAAGGTATGATGTGTCACTCGGAGATGATATCTGCGTCTCGGTTAAAAAGAGCAAAGCCGGCTTTGCCGTCTCAAGGTGGTAATGGACGACATTAAGGTTGGAGTGTAATCCCCTGATATTACAAAAGTCCATGTTTAATATCGAGGGGGGTGCCTTTGTGTGTTTGCTCTTGCCCCAAGCATATTGGAGCGCAGTTTTGCCCTCCCCAGAATACGAGGGGCAGCCTGGACGTCCACGTTCAGTTCCAGGAGTTCCTGAGCATGGACGTCCAGAGAGGGATTCTCCAACGCAGTTGGTACCCTCCTGGGGTAACAAATTGTTTTTCAACTGCGGCATTTCTAGGGGGGTAGGGGCTTGGGCCTCCGGTAAACTCACTCACTCAGCGAAACACAGCGCAAGCGCTGTTTCACGCCGGTTTTCTGTGAGGCCGTGGTATTTCTCCGGTCGAGCCGGCCCATTCGTGCCGAAGGATGGCTCTCCCACTTTGGAAGAGTCTCTCTCGCAAACTATTCAGGTTAAAAAAAAAGATTTTAGAAACCTCAATATGATTTTTGAAAACCTATTCATAGATACCCCACACGCATAGGTTAGATGGAAAAAAAAATTGTTTCAGTTGTACCTACGGGGACCCCTAAAATTTTTAATAATTTTTCCATTTTTGTATCAAAATCTTAATGCGGTTCACAGACTACATCTACTTACCAAGTTTCAATAGTATAGCTCTTATAGTTTCGGAGAAAAGTGGCTGTGACAGACAGACAGACAGACATGACGAATCTATAAGGGTTCCGTTTTTGCCATTTGGCTACGGAACCCTAAAAATTCAATTTTTAAAGGTCTAAGTAACCATAAAATATGATATTACTAATAGACAATAGTGCATCATAGTAAACAAGTGTGACGTCACTGACGAGCGTAATACATTTTATAGATGTTTTCGTTCATGAAATTGTTTACAAGGATTTATATTGTAATTTGATATAACTAAATATTTAAACACCTATTAAAAAGCAGGTGTATTGAACAAAATATCAATTAGCTCTTTTGTTAAGAGGAGTCCACACTGCCCTTTTTTTCATACAAACGTTGCCCCCTGTTTCCTCCCTGGATAATGCTAGTAGAGTTATAATTTTTTTCCTGAATATCTACGGCCACTAATACAATGTCCCTATGTTTTCATTTTTTTCATGATTTAATTATTAAATAAGATATGAACGTTCAAAAACCCAAAAAAATGGCCAGATTATCCGCTGTGTTCAAACGTCCAGAAAACAGATTTGGCTAGATCATACAAAAAAAGCAAGACATAGGAACACAGCTTAAGCCTTTCTTTAATCTTTAGTGAAAAAAGTACTTAAATCGGTTAAGTTTTAGAGAAGGAATCAGGGGACAACGAATCGATGATTTTCTGGATTTCTGCAATTGTTTTTATTTCCGAAGTCCTAAAAAAAAATTAGTTTTTTTTATCATTAATTTCCGAGAAAAAAAATTAAAACGAAAAATCCATTTGTGACGTCATTAATACGGCAGAATACGATACGATACACACCTTTGCTTGTAGGAACGAAAATAATGCAGATCTAAACACAATAACAAATTCAATAACCTCAAAGTAAAGTACCACAAAGTCAGTGACAGTACTGACAGTTTTTTTAAGAAATCAGATATGACGTGCAAAGGTATTTTGTTGTTCAACCGTACCAATGACGTCATTTGGCGCTTAAGTCATTTTAGAATGATCAGAATTAAAAACTAAGTTTTATAAATGAAAATGACCACATTTTAAAAAATTAAAAAAATATGGGTTCCCTAATTTAACCCCTACTTTTATACTTCGTCATAAAACAAGTAAGTACAAAAAATATTTGAAATGATGTCTGCAAAAGTAGTTTTCCATCAAAATACTATGCAATATATGAAGATATATATATATTCTAAAAAAAAGTTTCAAAAAAATATATTTTTGAAACTTTTTTTTAGAATACTTACTCGTTTATTTATTTACTTAAATTAAATGATCATTGTGCAACGTGCCGTGTATGTTATGATCGGATGCTTATAGCGCGAAGCTTCCTACCACGCGGCGCTATACATTCTAATATTAGTAGTACATATTTTGAACGGCGTGCGGATTTAAAAATTGTTCGGCAGTCGTGGCCCCATTCCCGACCGAGAATGCGTGCACTGCCCGACATAGGCGATCCCGATACGATGATACAACTAATAAATATTTACCCGACTGCGCCGGGAAGGTTGTTTTTTTTGGACGCTTGATGAATTTTAATAATTTTACCACACTACGCCAGGACCAAAACTACTCTCATTTCAGTATGTGTGCATTTTTCCTTGACATCTAAGATCTAAACAGATTGACGAGTTTTAGAGATATATCTTTTAATTGAAATAGAAAAATCAAATGTCTAAAGTCGTCAGGCTAAGTCTGTCAAAAAAGTGAAGAAATTAAAAAGTGGCAACATCGTAGTACCCTTTCAAATTAATCTAAGAAAAAAGGGATGACACTACTATACGTATACTCTATAGTATCTATTACAGAACACTTTGATCAAAATTAATTAATTCTTAATCTAAACATCTCTCATAAACAAAGAGGGTAAAGAAATACAGCACCCAACAAAGAAAGAGAAACAAGAAGTACATATTTAGCCAAATCTTTTATACGAAATTTCTCCAGGTTAAATAACCAACCCCTTGCTTAGCTCTACTCCTAGATTATAAAACTATGTATTAGATAAACTGAGCATGATTGTGTTGGTGCAGTGCTAATGTGTATGGACTATGGGGTCCGCGCGCTTTTTATAACATTAAAATAAACTTAACTTTATTAATATTATAATAATTCGTCCCAATTCCGTAAATAGAAGAAAATAGTTGATGTTTATTGTCGTGTCTTCGCACTTGCAATACTAATAATTTATTATATTACAAGTATGTATATTTACATTTAAGTGTCTAATAAATTTTATTTCGGATTTATGCAGCTAAGAATATTCCTACAAATTAATGGAAACTTATATCTTTGATTTAGTGTTACATTATTGTATGATTTATGGTTTTCAAAAACATTTTAAGTTATGCTAGTTATTTTCAATTACATTGATGTCCTTTTGGCATTTTCTTTTAAAATAGAAGAAATAAATAAATTCTAAATTCTGAAGTATAGAATTATGTTTCTATTTAAAATTGTAGGAAAACCTTGCTTAAAAGTAGTGACCGACCGGACTTTCGGTTTCGGTTTCGGCCAGTTTCGGCCAAAATATCTAGTTTCGGCCTTAGTTTCGGTTTCGACCAAAATATAGCCGAAACCGAAACTCATGCATCGTTCGGTAAACTTCGCAGTTAACTCGAGCTTGCTTGCCAGCGAGGCCCTGGCTCAGTTCGCCACCATCTATTTAATCATGTTTTGAGATTATGTATTCCAGATTAGTCCCAAATCAAAATTTAGCACTTCGTTTTATTTTCATTAAATTGTCTTAACTTATTTTTATCAAATTAAAAAATTTGTAAATTTGTAAGGAATAATGGCTTTTTTTTTTTTTTTTTTATTTTTTACTTTTATTTTATTTTATTATTTATTATCATACTGAGTAGGGAGTAATAATTGTATAACTAAAATATCTCTATTCCAGTTTGGATTTCGAGAGTTGAAAGAATTTTAATATAATTTTGTATAATGTAATAAACTACTATGATTTGGGATCCAGATTCATATAATACTATACCATCCATTTTATTGAAAATTTAGATTAAAGTGAGAGTGTATTTATGTAGTTATCTGGGTGCATGGACTATTACTAGTGACTAGTGCCCCCGCAAAAACGGGCTAAGCAAAGCGCAAGGGCACTACCTACCTTTTCTGGAAAAAAAAAATTACTTAAGGATATTGTATTTATGCAGTTATATTGTTTACTTATTTAGTTTTTAAAGACGGACCATCTGTCCCTACTCCCTGATAAGAGGTTACAGGGAGGGACAAACTTAAGAGCGGGCTGCCAAATCTTGCTGTGTTTTCTAATAAGTATTACGATCCAGTAAGACGACTGACTTAAATGAAATTGAGATTTATTTAATCATTGTATGTTTATTATAATTACCTGATATTTGCCTAACGAAAAACACGATTCATTTATTTTGACTCGATAGTTATATTTTTCGAAATTATGAATCTTTCTGGGCTTTTCAACAAATATCTGTTACACTTATTGAGTTACTAGATGTCCCGCGCGGCTTCGCCCGCGTAAATAAGGAATTTTACAGAAACCGTACATTTTCTCATAAAAATATTTCCCCCGTTTTTCCCACATTTTCCTGAGTTTCTTCGGTCGTATTAGTCTTAGCGTGATAATATAATATAGCCTATAGTCTTACCCGATAAATGATCTATCTAACACTTAGATAAGTTTTTAAATCGGACCTGTAGTTCCTGAGATTGACGCGTTCAAGCAAAAATACTCTTATTGGTATAGATTTTTTTTAATTATCGCTTGACAAACTCGAGTCTCGATCTAAAAGTTTTGTTGTCTAAAAAGTCTAAAAGTGTGTTTTGTTCCCTATAAGTTTTGAGGAGTTCCCTCGATTTCTTATGGATCCTTCATCAGATCACCACTTTTGTGAATATAATACCAAATTGGGATGATACCAAAAGAAAAATTTTGAAAATCGGTTAACAAACGGCGGAGTAATCGTTGAATATAAGAAAACGAACATAACACCTCCCCCATTTTGAAAGTCGGTTAAAATTGTAGCCTATGTGTTATTCTGATGTATAAGCTATATTATTGTAAAGTTTCATTAAAATCCGTTCAGTAGTTTTTGCGTGAAAGAGTAACAAACATCCATACATCCACACATCCATACATCTATACATCCAAACAAACTTTCGCCTTTATAATATTAGTAAGAAGTAAGATAGTAAGACTATCATTAAATAACTTGCACTACTACAATCACACACTTTGTATAAAATAATGGCTTAAGGAAACATTTCATTTTTAAGTAATCATCAAAAACATTTTTGGGGCTTACAAACTTTACTTTCGTGCTATAATGCTGGAGCCGTTGTTACGCGACATTGTTCACTATTAGCTGCAGAGCAAAGCACAATACTCGGTGGCACGATACATGGAATCATTATATCACGATTGGAGGATAGCGGGGTGTGTAGGCGGGGCTAGTGTGCTTTGATATTTCTGATGTTCGGGCCACACTAACGAGAAACGCCGTTAATTATCGCGTTAATTCTTAAACATGTTATAGCATTATCGCCTTTACATGCCACTAATTAAAGGCGATAATGCTATAACATGTTTTAGAATTAACGCGATAATTAACGGCGTTTGACGTTAGTGTGGCCAGGGCATGACAGCAGGCACTTAATGAGACTTACATTTGAAGATGTGAGTGGATTAAGTAGGTAAGTAATATTTTACAACATAAGAGCAATAATTACTCAAGATTTCCCTCATAATTTGAACAAAATATGTAACTATAATACCTACTTTATCATCTATACTCCACTCGGGCTAACTTGTCGCTAGCGGTCATCGACTCCCTGTCAAAAACTTGTCATTTTCCATATAAAACCACCGTTGACAATATCTGACATTTCATTGTCAATGGCGGTTTATATGGAAAGTGGCAGGTTTTTGACAGGGGGTCAATGACCAGTGGCGACAAGTTAGATATTTAGCTACACATAAATAAATAAATAAATACATTTAAAATTTTAAATAAACAAATAAAACTTTATTTCAGACTAATTTTGTCCATAGATTTGTTAGTGATATAGAATCCACATTTTTTATTTCAAATTATTTATCCCGGTCCTAAAGCCTCCATTAATGCAAACAAAATGCCGATTTTTTAAATGTTAATTAGCCACTTTATCCACTCATGTCTTCATTTATGATAGAGAGTACTGGAAGAGATTGGGTCTTGCATTCTGCCTGAGAGGCACAAATAAGTCAACATACTATCTTAAAACCGGCCAAGTGCGAGTTGGACTCACCCATGAAGGGTTTCGCAGCAGCAATAAGGTTCATTTTTATGAAATTAAAAGGTTTTTATTTTTTAATTTATTTTTATATTTCAGTTGATTTAATGAAAGTTAATTTAAGGTTTACCATTTATGACGTATAAAAAAACTACGGTACTACAATTTTCGTTGGTAGTTTTTATAGTAATGTAGATTATATATTTTCTTTAGACTTATCATGCCCCTACTTTAGAAGTTAGAGGGGGGGGGGGGGGGACACATTTTAACACTATGGATCCACAATCATCGACAAACTGTTCAAGTAGAAGGCGAATCCACGGTGGCTGGTCAGAATCTGTGTGATGTGTAGTGTGTGATGTCTGTTTTCTTTACTATTTTGTATGCAGCAGCAGCACTTGGGAAAGAGAGCTTCGGGCTGCAGCCGTCCCGCCCACTTCATATTTTCTGTCCCATTACTCAATCGTATCCACTCTTAAGATATGTTTGACAAATGAAACAGGACCCTCTCAACCCTGCGTGCGCCTTAATCTAAAACAGGAAAGCCTCCCGCCTCTGCGATGCAGCTTTTCGGAGGGACGCCCTTGTTTGCACTGCCAGGGGAAGAGGGGAACTAAGGGTGACAGCCTGGAGAGCCGATTTGGAATCGCTAAGGATACCGACCTTCGCCATTCCACTCTTGCAGGCTATACTTACTGCTCTTTGGAGCCCTAGAAGTTCGGCAAAACAAAAATAGAATGATTTCCGCTTCTTAGTTCAGTTTCATCAATATAGGATTGATGGGAATATGAGAATAAGGAAAAATGACACCGGATTGCAATCCCTAGTTGTTACATTATCTCATCCAATCTGCACTTATGAATTATAGTTATGCTTTCCAAGTACATACTGATAAAATATTGACTTTAATTGTAAAATAAATAGTAGGAGCTTTATAACAATTTTAAAAAAATTGTCAGTCATTGTCACGGCTAGAGCAGCAAAATAAGGTTTATGCTTTTTTAGGGTTCCGTAGCGTTCTCTAACAGCGACATCTAGATTCCTAACAAAAATTTTCAACGAAATATTGACCACCAAACAAATACCGACCCAATGTACGAAATCGACAATAGTTCTGCTATACAAAAAAGGAGATAAAAGCGAAATAAATAACTACAAACCGATTTGCCTAATGTCCAATTTATATAAAATTTTTTCAAAAATAATACTTGGACGAATTACAAAACAGCTAGACGAACACCAACCACGAGAACAAGCTGGATTCCGTGCAGATTTCTCCACCGTCGATCATATTTATGTCGTAAAACAAATCGTAGAAAACTAAACGAATATAGCCAAAAGTATTATATCGCCTTTGTTGATTACAACAAGGCCTTTGACTCACTCAATCACGACTACATTTGGAAAACGTTACGAAATCAAGGCTTAGAAAGAAAATATATTCAAATTATCCAGGAAATATATAAAAATACTAGCTGTTGAATGCGACTTCGTCCGCGTGGACTTCAGTTTATAGCGCGCGATGTCAACAAAATTGGTGTCAAAAGCTTTTATAAAAAATACCCTGGTACCCCTTAAATCAATACAGCTGTGCAATGTGCACATAATATTTAATTTTTTAAAATTAAACTTTATATATTATGCCAAATTTTAAAGCTTATATTTTAGCCCCCCAATTACACAACTTTATCCATAAACTATTTATCATTGATAGGTTTAAGGTTACGTCACCCTATGTAATATAATGTACTGGCTTATTAAATAACGTAAAAAAGAAATAACAATCGAAAAAAATCGAAACTTAAGTGTATGATGATATCACCTCTTATAGAAAGATGTTGGGCAAGCGTTAGCGCGATGTAAGGGACGCACGGCGCCATCTAGTATGAATTTTTGGAACTAACTTAATTTGAGCAAATTTTCGTATTTTCACCCCCTTTCAACCCTTTTTTCCAGTAAAAAAGTAGCCTATGTCCTTTCTCAGGCTTTAGACTATCTGTATACAAAATTTCATTACAATCGGTTCGGTAGTTTTGGCGTGAAAGCGAGACAGACAGACAGACAGAGATACTTTCGCAATTATAATATTAGTATAGATCACAGCTACGATCCAACTAGAACGAAAGGGTGAAGAATTTAAGATCCAGAAAGGAGTAAGACAGGGTGATCCACTATCCCCAAAACTTTTTACAGCAGTATTAGAAAATATATTCAGAAATTTAGACTGGAACACAAATGGGTATAAACATCAATGGGTCAAATTTGAATCACCTTAGGTTTGCCGATGACATAGTAATATTCGCAGAAACACCTGAAACACTACAAACAATGCTAAACCAACTAAGCTACGAAAGTCAGATCGCAGGCCTATCCATGAACCCAACGAAAACAAAAGTAATGACAAACGGAATAAAAGAAAAAATAAAAATAGGAGAAGAAGCTGTGGAGTATGTTGACGAGTACATAAATTTAGTACAAATAATAACAACAGACCAGTATTCAAAGGAAATAGAAAGAAGAATATGTAACACATGGAAGAGGTACTGGTCTCTAAAAGAAGTATTCAAGAATGGAACTGTGCCAATGTATATTAAAAGTAAATTGTACAATACCTGTGTTCTTCCATGCCTAACATATGGGTGCCAAACTTGGCCAACCACAAGCAAAAACACCAATAAGCTCGCAGTATGTCAACGAAGCATGGAACGAAGTATGCTAAATATAAGCCTACGAGAACGGTGGACAAAAACAAAAATAAGAAAAATAACTAAGGTAACAAACATATTAATAAAAACTAGAAAACTAAAATGGAACTGGATTGGACATATAACACGAACAGACAATGGGAAAAAATGGACCAAGGACTTAATAGAATGGTATCCTAGACAAGGGAAAAGACGAAAAGGATGTCCGACCAAACGATGGGAGGATGACCTTCCAAAAGGATGGAGGAGATTTGCCAGGGACAGAGACAAATGGAAGGAAATAGGTGAGCCTATGTCGAAGGACAACCTGACTAAATGTGTATTTTTATTGTTTGCTACTAAAATTGTATGGTTACAGTCAGTGAATAAAGGCTTTATTTATTTAATTTATTATAGGGTTCCGTAGCCAAATAGCAAAAAACGGAATGCTTATAGATTCGTCATGTCATGTCTGTCTGTCTGACCGTCCGTCCATATGTCACAGCCACTTTTCTCCGAAACTATAAGAGCTATACTATTGAAACTTGGTAAGTAGATGTAGTCTGTGAACCGCATTAAGATTTTGTTAGAAAAATTGAAAAATTATTAAAAATTTTAGGGGTCCCTATAAGTACAACTGACACAAAAAAAATTTTTTTCATCTAAATTCTAACCTATGAGTGTGGGGTATCTATGGATAGGTCTTTAAAAATCATATTGAGGTTTCTATATCATTTTTTTCTAACCTAAATAGTTTGCGAGAGAGACTCTCCCAAAGTGGTAAAATGTGTCCCCCCCCCCCCCCTCCACTAACTTCTAAAGTAGAGGCATGATAATTTAAAAAATATATATGATGTACGTTACTATAAAAACTACCAACGAAAATTGGTTTGAACGAGATCTAGCTAGTAGTTTTTTATAGATCATAAATAGTAAACCTTAATTTAACTTTTATTAAACTAGCTATTTGACCGAGCTTTGCTCGGTACTCAATAAAACACGAAAAAAAATGACATTTTCTAAAAATGATTCCTAGCTAGATCGATTTATCACCCCCGAAACCCCCTATATACTAAATTTCATGAAAATCGTTGGAGCCTATTCCGAGATTCCAATTATATATATACATATATACAAGAATTGCTCGTTTAAAGATATAAGATTAACTGAAATATATAAGTAAATCGAAAACCTTTTAATTTCATAGAAATAAACCTTATTGTTGCTTGAGAACCCTTCATAGGCGAGTCCAACTTGCACTTGGCCGGTTTTTTATTTATTTTTATATACATATAAAATGTACTCAAGTCTGAAATAATCAGTACTTTACAAATGAAGTTATTATTATAAGACAATTACTAGATTCCAAATTCCAAAAGAGCAATCTTATTAGAAATTAACTCCAACCTACACATTTGTGCTAGTAAGAAATATGCACAGGTCATTGGCCTCATATTTTGTTAATAAATTGAATTTATAATGTCATGTGGATTTAGATAAAATAATAACAGACTTTAAATTTACATTACAAACAAATTATTTAATATGAATTTGGGACAAGTTACAATAATACAGTACGTTCCTAAAAATCTTCTGATACTATGAAAATCCAAGTTTTAACCATAATTGATTTAAAAATAGATAGGTTTTAGGTAAGTACCTAAATTATTAAACTACACATATTGAGATTATATTGTTTTATGTATTTTATTAAACATGAATATTATTATCAATGAACTATAATGTATGTTGTTGTTGTGGTCGTTGAAAGTAATCCGCCAAAGGACATTTGCAAAAATAAATTGTGCATACAGCATAAAGAATGGTGAATCTCTAAGCCAGTTACTCCTTTTTGATGGTAAATACAATACAGATGCAGGGTTTTACTTTTGCTACACAAGGGGTCATAGTATCCCTTTGAAAGTAAATGTAAACCATAATGCAATATGTAACCATAGCGATAAATGTAATTTAATACCTTAATATTGGCTGTCCACCACCCACATGGTTCCTTCTCATTTGATCTGGCGAAAACTTCCACTTCCTGGAATTCCACGAATTCTGTCGTCTTCCCCGCATCCTTGGGCGGTAAAAATACTTGTGAAAATGGAAATTTGGACTCTGGCTGCCAGCTAAAACAGACAATCGGTCGACAGTAAAATACCGCATCTATCTTGGGAAATAAACAAAATACCACAATTAAAGTATACGTACTCATTTTCGAAAGCTACGAGAACTTCGTTGTCGAGCACGTCGGTGACAGTGGCCTAAAAATATAAGAATTATTAGAACAGAAGACGGTTCGTAAGATACTAGGCTAGACTTCGAAGACTGTTTAGATTGAGTCTGTGCCTGCGTCGCTAACAAAATATGAATTGTTAGAATATATATTTACTGTTTAAGTTGTAGTAGCGATAAAAGAAATAAATAAGACTGAAACACATGGAAATTTCACGCCCTGTCAGTCGGACATGGCGTCCATTCCAGCCGCGATGATCTTCCCGGAAAAATATTTTTGTAAGTATAAGACGAAAGCCAAAATAAACATGATAAATTGATTGATCGACGTAATCACTACTCGAAAATACATGATTTCCACACAAAAATTGCGTACTTCACAATTTACAAACCTTATAATAAGCACCATTTTCACCGTACACCTCGACCGACAAATCCTCCATTTTGGTTTGAAAGCGTATTTGGCGTTTTCAGAGCGAGAATGAAGCCCGAATAAAAACGATCGACCAATCAAAATTCAAGATTGCAAGCATAGACAAAATATTTTTCTGCGATGATACTGGCAACATATTGGCTTTGGTCTATACCTACTCTACAAGTCTATACTCTTGACTCTACATTCTACAGCCTACACCATAGATAAAGTATTATAGTATAGATGTCAAAGATATTTTAATTTTTAAGTAAAATATCTTTGATTGATGTAGTCTTAGCCCGTCATCGCGTGCCCATTTTGTGCTTATTTTCATACAAGTAGTGTGCGTTTATTTTCTTGAATATTTCTATTTGTCGATTATTTTGAAGCACATTATGATACATGAAAAAACGTCAAGATTTTAATCGACAGACTAGAGGCTAATTTATAATATCGATTAACTATAGTTCAAGTGATGAGAATCCGTAACCACGCGTAAAAAGCTATGCAATTTTTATAGTCAAATTATTAATTGATGTGACATTTTTAGCACTAATGTCTTATATAGCACGAATAAGGGATTAATAAAGTTATAAATTATCTTTTTAGCTTACAAAAATACCGATCGAAAAGCCCAAAAAACGTTGTTCAAAACTTACATATTTATTGTTAAATCCACGTGTTTGAGGCATTCTTTGACCATTATTATGATTTATTATTTAGCGGAACCACAAAACTCAACAATATCTAGCATTAAATGTTGACTAAAAACCTTTATTAACACTTTTATTACATGAAATATGCAGACCGACTCCTTTGTTATGTCCTAGTAAGTAGGACATACCATTGCACGCTTTTGACACTTATGTACTTATGTAACCGATATAAAAAGGCCCATTCACGGCAGGACTGCACGGCAGTTCTACATTGAATGGGCCTCACTGATTGGTTCACACTAGGTGTTTCCAGCCGGCAACACCGAGTGTGAACCAATCAGTGAGGCCCATTTTTTTTAGGCTCTCTCCGGTCTATAGTACCTATAACCTACCTCAATGGCCTACAACATAATACTTAATCTATGGTCTACACTCTATGGTAGTGGCTGTATGGGCAACGCTACCTTTGCCTGTCCCGACCGGTACGAATTAAAAAAAATCTTTGGTAGGTACTGTCAAGTGTCATTTCTGTTTGTTGATTTCGATTTGGATTTTGGAATCGGTGAAAATAAATTATAATGTTTCATATAACACATTAACATTGTTCTTCATATTGATTCAAATCTAATTTAGACTTGAGTCTTGACCGAGTAAAAATTATTGTCTACGCGACGTTTGAAAGTATTTTTAGGAGAAATTAGAAAATGAGTGGATCAGTAATTCTTGTAACCGGTGGTTCCGGCTTAGTCGGCAAAGCAATAAATGAAATAGTATTGGAAGAAAAAAGCAAAGGAAATAAGGAGTATGAAAATGAAAATTGGATATTTCTTAGTTCAAAAGATGGCGATTTAAGGTAGGTACTTAACAGTTTTGTACACTTATCAATACATAATATTTTATAATTGCTTATCAATAAACCATTAAATTTTTATTAGACACAGTGCAAAACATTCCAAAATAGTGCTTTATCGAAATAAATTTTAATCATCACCAGACATTTTATATTGTATAAATATGAGAACAATATAGTGTATTATCATTATTTTCAGAGAAAGAACTGCTACTGAAGCAATATTTGATAAACACCAACCAACACATGTAATCCACTTAGCTGCTATGGTTGGTGGTCTTTTCCACAACATGGAACACAATTTAGACTTCTTTGTGAGTACAGAAGCCAAATTCTTTTAATATTTTTATATAATATGATCACAATTTTGTCACTTGAAGACTTATTAATAAATAAATAATAAATAAATCTTTATTTTCTCACAATAATCTAACTTAACGGCTAATTTACAAATTATTATGCTGAATTACATTAGAAAGTGAGGAGCTGGTGTCTGAATTAGGCAGTAGCTTGTGTTACAGATCACCAGGACCCCAATTATACCACGGACACATAAAAAATCCTTTAAAAATGTTTTAAATTTCTATGGAGGTAAGATCCATATTATGTGGTGTACACACGTGTGAACTCAAACTCAAAATGACCCACATGTGGTGCAGGCACAGTGAATGTGTTAAGGTATAGTTTCTATCTATTCGATAAGCGACCACAATTACTGACAAAAATTCAAGTAAAATGCCACTTTATAAGATATAGGTTTCGTTTTCTACTGACATTGGTCTAGCGACCCATGCTGTCGCTGCTTTGTAATGGCGCAAAGAAAAATGAAGCCTAGGTCATAAAGTGACATTTTATTTGAATTTTTGTTTGTGGTCCCTTGTGGCAAACATCAGAAAGCCACCTTTATTTGGGTTTAATTTTTAACTTTCATATTCTACAAGTATCTTGTCAACACTAACATAATATATTGAGGTAAAGATTATATGTTATAGTTCCAAAAGATAAGATAAAACAAAGTGTACTATAGACTAATTATGTTTTGGAATTATTTTGCAAACAAAACTAAGGATTTTGTTTAAATTTTCATCTGGTTGGGTGTTACTCTTAAAATCATTGCATAAAATGTAAATGGTTTTGTTAGGTATTGCAGTAACAAAATTTGTATTTATTATAACTATATCACTGTTATTAAGGGACATTACAGAGCGATGAACTTACAGAATAAAGTTGTAATGGATAGATAGATAGAAAATTCTTTATTTGTAGAAAAATGAACTAAATTACAATAACACTATTACTATAATAATACTCGCAACCCGCCCCGGCTTATTAAAATATAAAGCCTATGTCACTCACTGAAGAAATGATTAAAATCGATTCAGTAGTTTTATTCATTACTACCCGTACCGCAATTTTAGAATCTGTAATATCTTTTAAAATCAATAATGTACTTAAAGTATTTAATTTAATAAGGATTATTGCCGTAAATATAAAATCACTTCGAAAATTTGCCAGTATTTGAAGTTAAAAGTAAATGACAAAAAAATGTTATCGTGGGATATCCATACGAGATAGACATAATATATGATATACCATCGCGGAGTTTTCTGTAGATCTATTCATAGTGTACAATACTTAGTACATTATTTTGATAAATCTCGTAGGGTTCAGCCTGCGCTTGCAATGTAAGCGGAAAAAAATGTAATTATTTACGACATCACATTAGAAACCCCAATAATAACACTGTTTCTCCACTATTAATGAATGCAATTATACTTATAAACCTTCCTCTTTAATCACTCTATCTATTAATGAAAACTGCATCAAAATCCGTTTCGTAGTTTTAAAGATTGAAGTGAACAAAGGGACATAAGGGAAAAAAAGCGACTTTGTTAAATAGTGATATTGAAAGTAATAAAAATCAATAGAAATAGGCAGTCTTACTGGAAAAAACTAAATGGAATTCTGAAAAGTAATATTTAAAACAAAATGTTTTTCAAAACATTACATTCTATTATTCTAATCTCAATGCTTGACCTGATCTATATTTTATTTAAATACTTGGTCTTATCTTACAGAGAGAGAACATGGCTATAAACGATAATGTGCTGAACGCCAGCCACAAGTATGATGTGAAGAAGGTTGTATCCTGTCTCTCCACTTGCATCTTTCCCGATAAAACCACATATCCTATAGATGAATCTATGGTTAGTCAAAAAATATACTCAAAACTATTTTCTCTGTTATTTTAAGAAAACTCTGGTGTTATTTCATTATTACAAATACAGTGATATTTCTGATCTGGTCAGTTTATTGTCACATGTTAATTTTTAAATATAAAATATATTCCAGTTTTTTATATTTAAAATAAATAATGTTTCAGGTTCATAATGGTCCCCCACATTCCTCAAACTACGGGTACAGCTATGCCAAGAGAATGATAGATGTGCTAAACAGGTATTGTATTCTAATTATTTTAAACAGTTAGAAAATGAAACAAAAATATTTATGCCTCTAATCGCGTGCTTAAACACATGGTATATTAGGTCTGTTTCTAGATTGAAATTACATATTTATGAGATTATAGTGACACTGCATGATTTTATCATTATAGGAAATAATTATATAAAAAAGTCAGATAAGGCCGCTGCATTCCCATCATAAAAATTATGATAGGATGATTGTCTTGCCTTCTGGATTACGCCAGAGGTCCATCGGCTTTAGTGTAAAAATTTATTCTAGGGCTCCCGTACTATACCCTACCCTACCTACCCTATGGCTGGCCAAATGTCAGCGGGCGTCAACATTAGCAAACAAAACTATAATTCCGATCCTATAAAATAATTTAATTCTAAATACGGTCTTGGATATTTGTTACATTTAAAATAGTTATCCTAAATGACGACAGATGGCGGTTTATAAGTAATATAATAATAAAAGCTATAAAAGCACGGATTTAGCTATTAAAATGTGTTTAGGACTAAGGTGGGATTTCACCAAACACACATAAAACTTCGTTTTATAAAACTTAGTTCCCATTGAACGCGTTCATGCTGCGACGTAAATCTCGTTTTGTTAATTTAACTACAACATAGCAAAATATAACAATACATAAAATAACCAAACGCATGTGTCAAAACTGTCATCTTGACATTTCTTTTGTCTATGTTTTTCGTTCCACCATGTGACAGGGCTTAAACGGGTTTTATGACTTTGGACTTCGGGCGTTCAGAAGATAAAACTCGGATTTGCAGTGAACGCGTTCAGTTTATGTTGGTGAAATTCAATTCGATGTCACAATCGCGTTTATATGTTTTGAACCGGTTCAGTGTGCATTGAACGCGTTCCATTTCTTTGGTGAAATCGCCCCTAAAATACCCCTAATAACGGTTTTCAGTATTCATGTATGATTATTGCAATAAACTTATACAAAATTATACGCATTTACGTATGTATTATCATTCAAAGGTTTCGACATCTAGTGTCAAGTAGTATAATTAACGCTGAAAGCTAAAATGTTCTAGAACTTTTATACAACAAACACGTTTTTTTGCCCTTTTTTGCTCTATATCCATAATGGTAAAAGTAAGGTTTTTGAAAATTTAAGAAAATACTTAATTGTATTTCAACTTTAATAATAAGTAATAAAAAGTACATAAACTTGTGATTTAAGGGGGGCTCCCATACAAATTTACGGTACGGAACCCTATGTACGCCAGTCCGACTCGCACTTGGCCACTTTCATAATTTTTCCTTTCATTGTGGATAACGACTTACCTTGTTGCCAATTTTCAAGGTTCTAAGTCTTCTAGAAGTACCTTAGAATTTTGATGATCTGTCAGTCAGTGAGTGACAAAATGTAGTAACTTTGATCATCCGTAACTATTAAACTATTTATCGAGGTTAAGCTAGTTTTAATACTTGCTCCTAGTCACCGAAATTCTAAATCCCTAGCTTTGTTAACATCGAAGATAAAGGGGGTGTGAAAAGGCCGCGAACCGCTTCGAGAAAAGTATGCTACGGCCATGCCTTTGCTAAAAAGCTGCCGTGCTCCCAGATATAACTTTATTAAATAAAAGAAAAGATATTTATGTTTGTAGCTTTGCAAGAACATTAAAAATGAGTTTCGACTTCATAATAATTATTTTACGTATAAAAGGAAAAATAGTGTTAACAAAATTAACAATGAAACTATGATAATTAAATTCGATTAAAATATAAATGAAATCAGAACTGCGAATTACGATGAACACTCCATACTCGCTCGATAGATGGTGTAGCACTCCCTTTATATCGCGGTATCGCTTGTTTGCGGAGTATAATTATTATGGTTTAAAAAAATCAGGGATAGGTCGTTATACTCAATCGAAAGTAACATCGGTGCATGAATAACCTCCTGAAAGTTCAAAAGTTGTTGGGCTATCGTCATAGAATTTGTACTTTGTAGAAGTACCTACCTGTTATTATCAATTAATTTTACGACCTAGAATATATACCTAGAGATAGAGAATGGGTGCTAAGCTAAGTACAGAAAATAACGTGACCTGAAAAGAAAAGAAACCTTCAAAAAAGAAATGAAATCCCACCAAAACATTAAAATATGTAAAAAGGAGCCAAGCAAAATATTGCATAGCCATGCAATATATCTATCGTAAACAGTTTTCAGATCACATTCAAGCCAAGCCATCAACTTATTTTGTAATTTAAATCATCATTCAGTGAATTTATCAATAGTTTTCTTTATTTTATAATTATTATAGTGGCTTGGCAATGAGCACAAGAAAAACAAATATATAACTTCATATTTGGGGTCTCGTTATGTGTGCACCTGACAAACGCTGAAAGTGTACTGACTTAAGCCCCGCCCACAATGATGACGTTTTTTTTTATGATATAAGGGAGCAAACGGGTCACCTGATGGAAAGCAACTTCCGTCGCCCATGGACACTCGCAGCATCAGAGAGCTGCAGGTGCGTTGCCGGGCTTTTAATAGGGAATAGGGTAATAGGGGAGGGTAGGGAAGGGAAAGGAATTGGGGAGGGTATGGAAGGGAATAGGGTAGGGGATTGGGCCTCCGGTAAACTCACTCACTCGGCGAAACACAGCGCAAGCGCTGTTTCACGCCGGTTTTCTGTGATGACGTGGTATTTCTCCGGTCGAGCCGGCCCATTCGTGCCGAAGCATGGCTCTCCCACGTACAAAATGACGTCAGGACCTAGTAGAAAAACAAAGTGCACAGTTGCTTAGGCCAGCTCCTCTTTGTTTTTACTTCGTGGGATAGCCTATCCGGAACTTATCAGGAAGTGGTGAAACAGGCCCTTAGTATAACATGTTTGTCTCAGGGGCTACTGGCAGCAGCACGGGCGGCGGTTCACATCGGTGGTGCCGTGCAACGTGTTCGGGCCGCACGACAACTTCTCCAGCACCGCGCACGTGCTGCCCGCGCTCGTGCGCCGCATGCACGCCGCCATGCAGAGTGGTACGTCTGTACTGTCAGATGGCGGATATACGTTTATTTACGGCGGTTCCCAATATTTGATCTATCTCTGGTTTGGCCCTACTAGAGATAGGAATAACTCACATTAGACATTAGAGACATATATTTTATGTCAATTGTGAGCTATTCCTAACTCTAGTAGGGCAAAACCAGAGATAGATCCGAAATATTTTTCCGGTGAGTTCGAGCTCACTCGGCTCAGTACAAAATGTAAGAGACAGCGCGGACGTTTAACTGTTTCTGATCAGAAATTTCTGACAATGTGCGGCCGGGCTTAAAGTTTAGATTTTATTAGACAGTTACTTGCCACTGCCAAGTGCCAGACCACCTGTCTGGCACTTGGCAGTGGCAAGTAACTGTCAAATTGCAAGACAATCAAGCCACAACATAAATATTATGTTTCAGGTGAATCGGAGTTCGTAGTGTGGGGCAGCGGCAAGCCGCTCCGCCAGTTCATATACTCGCGGGACCTCGCGCGCCTGTTCGTGTGGGTGCTGCGACACTACGACAGCGTCGACCCTCTTATATTATCAGGTGCAGTGTTTTAGTCACGGAGGACTTAACCTGGAAAAATTTAAATTGACGCTGCTGCTGCGAATAAAAATTGTCAGCCACTCAGATGCCCACTTTAAGCACTCAGCACACTGAGTATACGCGCACACGCCTGCGTCGCCGACAAGATCCGAGGCGTTTGAAGCTTATTGCCACGTAAACAGCTGTCGACCGTAAGCCCGGGCGCGCACTAGCGGCCAAGCCGCGGCGTCCATCGAGATAGATACCTTAGTATGAAACCGCCATAGACCACGCGCACCTGGCCGCACGCTGTCAAGCGGCCACACCATACTTTCGATGGCCGCCGCGGAATGGCCGCTAGTGCGCACCCGGGCTAATAATTGTGTTTGCCACATTTTATCTATACAGATTGTGACCAACAACTTAAAAATACCCATCTAATTCAAATATTTTCATATTTCAGTGGACGAGTCAGACGAAGTGTCTATATCACAAGCGGCAGAAGCGATCGCGGCGGCATTCGACTTCCAGGGTAAGATCGTGTATGACACGACCCGCGCCGACGGACAGTATAAGAAGACGGCATCCAACAAGAAGCTAAGAGAGCTCTGTCCGGAGTTCACATTCACACCCTTTACCACTGCGGTCAAAGAGACCGTGGAGTGGTTTAAAGTGAACCACGAGAGTGCTAGACTGTAATGAAGATGGTAGTTGGTGCCATATTGGTACTACTGGAGCTACATTGCGAGGTAAGTGTTTATGAGAAACGGAATCGCGTCTTTACCTGCTACGCTAAAGGTGCGCGTCCACCGGATCGTAATCGGAGCGCACAGATTTGTTGCTTTGTATTGATTTCCATGGTACTGCACGCACTGGATCGGCATTTCTGCGCCTGATATTTGTGCTGCTGACGTCATCCGCAGTACGCTTAATTCGAATTCGAACTTTTCAAGTTCTGACGTGTTTGCGATGTGTGATAGGCGATGACAGTTGCTTTACAAAAACCTAAATTTCCGAAGCTGAATCCGAATGCAGTAGACGCACCCCATCGGCATTGTGTAAGTAACGACGCTCCGTCCGCTCCGCTAATAAGTAATAACGCTGCGGTTACGCAGCGCCCGTGTGTACTGGCTCTACCAGAGTATGAGTTGAGCCTTAGAAACACATTCCTCGAAATGCAGCTCCAGTGGAAACGCAGCCTTGGCGTATATTAGCACTAGGATTTTACCAGCAAAAGCGGTGCAAATCAAAGACAAGTGTGCAAGTATGGAAGACGCTAAAGTCCGATCGCCTAGGACCTAGTACTGTGCCCTAGAATGTAGTAGTACTGGATCCGACCGTAAAATCCTGCAGGAGTCGTTTTTTTCGATCAAATATATTTTAAAATAATCTTTAGAACGTATAGAATGGATTAATGTTGGGTTGCCTTGTCAAAAGTAGCCGCAAGTACCTCTAATTAAGTTGAATGTTCATGAGATAAATGCATAATTTGCATGTATATTTTTTTTCAGTAAATTTTACATCATTGGAAAGAAAATGACGTGAGAAAATAAGGTATAAATGGGTGCCAGCTCTAACGGCCGTTCCCAATATTTGATCTATCTCTGGTTTTGTCCTACTAGAGATAGGAATAGCTCACATTAGACATTAGTCTCTAATGTCAATTGTGAGCTATTCCTATCTCTAGTAGGGCAAAACCAGAGATAGATTAAATATTGGGAACGGCCGTAAGTCGGCCGCAACCTAGGGTTGCCAGCCCGTAAACAGACAGTTCTTCATCAAAATTGAAGCATCGATTTTTTTAATAATTTGATACCAAATTAAAGTTTTATGCATTTTGTACATGAATATCCATGGTTGCCAGTTGCACGATAGCCGCAAACTGGGGTTGCCATCACTTTTGTATATGACATGTTCAGGCCTACAATTATTATGCCTGGCATTATTTGAGGACGTCGAGAACTCGCAAGATTGCTATTTTTATTTAACAGGTGTTTTTATTTTTATGTGTATTGTCCTGTCATTCCTCAATGTCATTCCTTCTCAATTCTCTTACTTTTCTATTGAATACACGCAAGTTTGTATTACGGGCTTTCATTTTGCTCAATTAGAGGTACTTGCGGCTACTATACGTTCTAAAGATTATTTTAAAATATATATGATCGAAAAAAACGATTCATGCAGAATTTTACAGTCGGATCTTAGGATATAGGATTTTGTACATTGACAATGTATATTGTTTTCGCGGCTTGGAGTGCGTAGAGAAGTTATGCGTCGATGTGCAAATTTCTACGTACTCCGTAACCGGACTTTAGTGTTCTCTCGGTGCTGATATTAATTTGAATACCAGCTTCGATGTGAGCTGATTTTAATTGGTTATTTTCTCGAAAAAATCCAAAATCCAAGGCCAATTCCCTGTTAGCTCCAAGTTGATAATAATGTTATTGTGTTAAGTATGAGTGTATATTTTTGTATATTGGGTATAATATTATTTAAGTGTATTGTTAAGTATGTAACTCTCAATGTCATCAATAGATGTCGCTAGCTCCGTGGTTATCGGTAGCTAGATCGCAGTGTAAGAATATATTCTATATTCTAACTTTTAAGTATATTTAGTTCCTAATGTTCTCAATAGATGGCGCTAGCAATGTTTCATTGGCCGGCTAGATCGCGCTATAGAAAACTTTTTGTGATCGTATATATAGGCCATGTGAATCATTGTAAATTGGCGCGACCCTTTCTCGGTACAATAAAATGCAAGTTAATTTTGTTAGCTGGTTTTATTTGGCGAAATCCTAGTACAGTACCATTAAGGGTCAGAGCTCGTTCATTGGTCCTTCGTGGCCGAATTTTTGAGTACCGGTAGGCCAGGGGATCCGTATCACCCCCTTTCCCGCGCCCTCGCAGTGGATCGCTGCAGCAAGAGGACGTGACGTCAACGGCAGCGGTGACAGCTGAGTGACAGCTGTCAGTGCTTCGTGACATTGGAAACGTCAAAGTGGTTTGACAGCTGTCAAACCCTTCACATCAGAAACGCCAACGTCAAAGTGACATCTCAGTGAAGTTGACAGCTGTCAGTGGAGTTTGACATCGGAAACGTCAACGTCTAAGTGAAGTTGGCAGCTGTCAGTGGAGTTTGACATTTGTGCTGACAACGCGGTAGCTGACAGTGACAGTTCGAGCTATTGAAGACAAGGACGGCGGTATCTAGTCCATAGTGCAGGCAACCCCGGAGAGACGTCACCCCGTACAGAAGATCAACTGCAGAGGCGCCCTCTACAGGCGCTATTTGGAAGTACAACCAGTGTGTGAGTGAGAAGTGCAAATTGTGAGTACTTTTGTTTCCATTATAAAATTCAAGAGATTTTGAACTTTAAGAACACCTAGTAAAAAACTTTGAAGATTGTAGATTAATTTGAGACTTGTAAAAATTTTCATATTCGTTCGTTAGATCCATACTTAGAATAATTTGCATGTACATATTAGCTCAGGGACTTAGAAAATATTTGCATGTTTTAGCTAGGGACTTAGAATAGTTTGCTTAAAAACGAGGGAACGGGGAACCTATGCCCGATTTTCCCCAGAGTTCAATCAGTGATAAAAACACTTGTAAAATTTTCAACAACTTTAATTTGTGATAGACTATCTTTGTGTTGGATTTATTATTGATAAATTTTAACTTTAGTTTTTTCCTAACTTTGCTTTATACAGTTGTTGTCTTTAACATTGTTGAATATTGCAAACATGGAATTAGATACTTTAATTGTTCTTCAAGAGAAATTGCTTAGTTCTATGATTAAAGGTTTAAGTAATTTCAAAAAATCCCCTAAGGAAAGAATAACTGTTGAGTATATTGAAACGAGATTAGATAATTTAGAAAAAGATTGGTCAAGCTTTAGAGAACATAATTCAGAGATTTATAAAACTTATGATGAAACCGAAGTATCACAATCGAAATATGTAATCGGAGAATTGTATGATAAAGGTGAAGATGCCTACATAGATTATAAGTCATATATGAAAGTATCTTTAAATAAACTGTTGATGACAGATAAGCAAGTTAAAGTCTCGACGGACTCGTCCGGTGAGTCATCCAATAAATCTATGGTTAAATTGCCAAAAATCTCAATTCCCATATTCTCGGGAAAGTATTCAGAGTGGACTACGTTTCGCGATTTATTTTTATCTCTCGTCCACAAAAACACTTCTTTGGATGGAGTACAAAAGTTGCACTACTTGAAAAGTCATTTGAGTGGCGAGGCAGAACAACTTATCAGACAGACACCAATAACTGACGCGAACTATCTCCCGTGTTGGAAGCAGTTAGAGAATCGTTACGATAACAAGAGATACTTATCCAATTGCATTTTAAAAAGGTTATTTGGCCAAAAACGTTTAAATGTTGAGTCTGCCTCGGGGCTCAAGGAATTGTTGGATACGACTGTGGACTGTTTAAATGCTTTATCTAACTTGGAGATAAACGTGACTACATGGGATGTAATTATCATTCATATAATAGCATTTAAACTTGACGCCGAAACTCGTAAACAGTGGGAATTACACGTCACCGACTCGGAAGGTAATGATTTACCAACTCTGTCTCAGTTCAAAGCTTTTATTGAAAGTCGATTCCGAGCTTTGGAGTGCTTGGAACCGAAAAGGGCCTCAAATCACCTAAACAGTGGGTATAATGCTGGACATCATCACAATCCAAAGGCGTTATTAGGTACAACATCTAATGTCAAATGTGAGTATTGCTCTGAACCACATAAACTCTGTTTTTGTAAAAAGTTCTCTGCTCAACAATACGACAAACGGCGCGAGTTTGTGATTAATAGCAGGATGTGTTTCAACTGTTTAGGTAGCAATCACATAGTGCAGGATTGCAAAAAGCTTACCTCATGTCGAGTATGCAAACGTAGACATCATTCGTTGTTGCACCCACCTGGTGCACGTGAGAACAAGCCACAAGACAAGCCCTCTGCTATCCCTAGTGTACCTTCTGATGAAAATCAAATAGTGTCCTGCTTATCTACTGGCAAGGTAACAAAGTCCAGACAGGTTTTATTAGCCACTGCGCTAATAAACGCTGTATCACCTAATGGGCAGCCCCAAGTAATTCGCGCATTGCTTGACCAGGGCTCACAGGCTTGCTTTATTACTGAAGCTACAGTTCAATTGTTGAAGCTGAAAAAGATACCAATCAATGGATTAGTGTCAGGCTTAGGTCAAAAGGAATCTTTGAGTACAAAGTCCATGGTCTCTCTGTCGATTCAATCGAGAGTAGATCCTCAGTTCAAAGTGGAACTCAAAGCTTATGTTTTAAGTAACATTACGTCTTATCTTCCAGAGAGACACGTAAAGTCAATCGAGTGGGTTGATTTACAGGCTTTGCCCTTAGCAGACCCAAAGTTCAATGTTCCTAATAAAATAAATCTTTTATTGGGAGCAGATATTTATAGTACAATACTCAAAAAAGGTATCAAAAAGAGTCCATCAGGCACGTTGTGTGCTCAGAACACCACACTGGGATGGATAATATCTGGTGTAGTACAACCTGAGAAGGCAATAAAGGACAATCCAACCCATATTAGCGTTATGCACGCACAGATCAATAGCGATGAAATTCTCAAAACATTCTGGGAAATTGAAGAGCAAACACCGAAGTTAAAGAAAATTCTAACAGAGGAAGAGCAAAGGTGTGAGGATTTATTCAAAGCTACAACCACTAGATCAAACGATGGCCGTTACGTCGTTAAATTACCATTTAGAGACGAATACCCTGCTTGCAAATATGGCGATTCACGATGCATTGCGATAGCTAGAATGAAATCGTTAGAAAAAAGGTTTGCAAAGGATAAGGACTTGAAAAAAAAGTACACAGCAGTCATAAATGAATATATACAATTAGATCACATGAGGAAGGTTGAAGATCAGGACACAAAAAAGGAAGAATCAGTCTATCTGCCGCATCACGCTGTCATTAGAAACGACAAATCCACTACAAAGGTTCGTATAGTATTCAATGCTTCAGAGAAGAATAAAAACGGTGTCTCTCTGAATGACACGCTGATGGTTGGACCTACACTACAGGCAGACTTACGTCACTTAGTAATGCGATGGAGAGTCCATCCCATTGGCTTTGTCGCGGACATTATTAAAATGTATCGACAAGTCAGAGTGACAAATGAAGACGCAAGTTACCAACGTATAGTCTGGAGAGATGATCCTGCAACAGAGATAAAGGATTACGAACTACTTACCGTGACCTTTGGTACAGCTTGTGCTCCACATCTCGCAGTCAAAGCCCTACAACAAATTGCACATGACGAAGGACATAACTATGTTCTGGCTGCGGATAAAGTCCTGAAAGATTTTTACATGGACGACTTAATGACAGGGTGTAGCAGTGTAAATGAAGGCATAGAAATCTATAAACAAATATCACAATTATTAGAGAAAGGAGGTTTCAAATTACAGAAGTGGAATAGCAATAGTAAGGAACTTTTAATGGAAATAAACTCGTTAGCTGAAAAAAGAGAAGATCAAGAATGTGCTGAAAAGGAAAGTAAGGACAAACAAGAAAATAGGAAAAAGGACAATAAAGGAAAGGAAATAGAAATCAAACTAGATAATACTACAAAAATACTTGGACTTACCTGGAATCGCAGAGATGACAGATTTCAATACACGGTGAATCTTCCTCCGACGTCTGGACCTGCAACTAAAAGAACAATTATTTCAGACATTGCACGACTTTTTGATCCACTAGGATGGATAGCACCTAGCGTAGTTATAGCAAAGATTTTCATTCAAAAGCTGTGGCTCACAGGGCTTGGATGGGATGATGAGTTAAGCGATGAATTGGTAAAGGAATGGAATACTTACCGTCAAGACTTATCTGAACTTACCAAGGTAGAGATCCCTCGATGGATGAGTTCACGTTCTGATGATGCAGTTAAAGAATTACACGGCTTCAGTGATGCGTCCAAGGCTGCGTATTCAGCTGTCGTCTATCTAAGAGTGGTTGATGCTAATGGAGAAGTGCACACCTCGCTGGTTGTAGCCAAGACCAGAGTGGCACCAATAAAGCAAATAAGTATCCCGAGACTGGAGCTCTGCGGGACTGTGCTTCTTTCAAGATTGCTGCTGGAAGCTGCTGAAATTTTAAGTATCCCCAAGGACAATATATGGGCCTGGACTGACTCAACAGTCGTTCTCGCATGGCTAAACAGCCATCCGAGTCGATGGAAAACCTTTGTAGGAAATAGAGTGTCCGAAGTGCTGACCTCTTTGAATTCCTCGCAATGGTTTCACGTATCCACCAAGTTAAACCCAGCGGATTGCGCCTCGCGCGGAGTACTACCTACGGCTCTGGTTGATGACTCGCTGTGGTTTTCCGGACCTCCATTTCTGAGAGAACAGACCATCCAGTACAACAAACCGAAGGATTTGAACGTAACGTTAGAAGAATCAGTTAAGGTTCACATCACAACAGTTCCAGAACAGTCAATCTTTGAAAGATTCTCCTCTCTGCAACGGATGTTGAGAGTGTTTGCTTATTGCAGACGATTCTGGAACAAGGACAAAGAAAAGACAAAATATTTACAGAAGAAAGAATTAGACGAAGTTTTACGAAGTTGTATAAAAGTCACACAAAAAGAACATTTTGATTCAGAATATAAGGAATTAGAAACAAAAGAAACAGTACAAGGACAAAAAAGTAAGTTAAAAGCAATTTGCCCGTATCTCGATGATAAGGGTCTGATTCGAGTCAGCGGGAGGCTAGAAAGATCTCAGTTGGACGAAGATACAAAGCACCCAATAATTCTTCCTAAGGACTCTCATCTTACCAAATTAATAATTGCTGATGCTCACATAAGAACGTTGCACGGTGGTCCATCTTTAATGATGAACTATCTAAGGTCGGCCTATTGGATCATAGGTGCAAGAAACCTGGTGAAACATCACGTCCACAAATGTGTTGTTTGCCTCAGGCAGAAAGCTAACTTCAATCAGCAACTGATGGGTTCGTTACCATCCGTCAGATGTGTTCCATCCAGACCATTTTTAAATAGCGGTGTGGACTACGCTGGTCCTATAAATATAAGGACTACTAAAGGACGCGGGTACCGATCCTATAAAGGATATATTTGTTTGTTCGTATGCATGGCCACTCGTGCTATACACTTAGAGGTAGTGAGTGATATGACCACTCAAGCTTTTTTAGCCGCATTTAAGCGATTTATTTCACGTCGTGGCCGTTGTGCTCATATTTGGAGCGACAATGGGACCACCTTTGTTGGCGCCTCTAGAGAACTTCAAGAGATAGCAACTTTCCAACAGACTGCTGCAGAACACTTGGAGAGTGCTGGAACGGAATGGCATTTTATTCCCCCACACGCTCCTAATTTTGGTGGTTTATGGGAGGCGGGAATAAAATCCACGAAATTTCACCTCAAAAGAGTGATAGGCGACACAACCCTCACCTATGAGGAAATGAACACGTTGTTGTGTCAAATTGAAGCCTGTTTAAATTCGAGGCCTTTGAGTGTAATCAACACTGAAGAACCTGGTGATCCTTTGCCGTTAACCCCTGGTCACTTTCTGATAGGTGAACCACTTCTTACGGTTCCTGAGGACACCTATGAGAGCGCAAACATTAACTGTCTTTCTAGATGGCAATTCATTCAAAGGATGTTATCCTCGTTCTGGAGACGTTGGTCCTCTGAGTATTTAAACACTTTGATGCAAAGATATAAGTGGGCATTGAAAACTCCTGAACCTAACGTAGGAGACGTGGTTCTCATTAAAGAAGATGATTTACCTCCAAGTCGCTGGCTAATGGGTAGAATTATTGAAAAACACCCGGGTCGTGATAATCTCACTCGTGTAGTCACGTTACGCACCAAGTCATCTATTCTTAAAAGACCCATTTGTAAAATTTGTGTGTTACCTGTTAATAAGTGATTAAGCTATAAATTGTTATTTGTAATAATGGTTTTCAGTAATGTTACATACCCAAGTAAACATACCCAGTTTACTTTCAATGGTCATAAAGACAACATGTCTTTAGTTTGTTGTCGAAAATATGTTTTTATGTTTATGATATGTATTTAATATTATTAGATTCATAATCTAGCTTCTAAAACTGTAGTTCAAAATATTGGAACTTGTTGTGTGTGTTTTTTTTGTAAAAAGACATTCTTTCAATAATGTCTTTTGGTGGGCGATATGTTAAGTATGTAACTCTCAATGTCATCAATAGATGTCGCTAGCTCCGTGGTTATCGGTAGCTAGATCGCAGTGTAAGAATATATTCTATATTCTAACTTTTAAGTATATTTAGTTCCTAATGTTCTCAATAGATGGCGCTAGCAATGTTTCATTGGCCGGCTAGATCGCGCTATAGAAAACTTTTTGTGATCGTATATATAGGCCATGTGAATCATTGTAAATTGGCGCGACCCTTTCTCGGTACAATAAAATGCAAGTTAATTTTGTTAGCTGGTTTTATTTGGCGAAATCCTAGTACAGTACCATTAAGGGTCAGAGCTCGTTCATGTATTTTATCAATTATTGTCTCTTCAAAAGATTCAAGAATATAATCAAGTTATATTTATTGTTGAATATTATATATAATTGAGTGAAATATAAATATTTTGATTAAAACATTTTATTTATTCACCGACAAATATATCATAAACAATATCACAGGGCCAACTCGTTTCAGGCTGGCTAAACGAGAAATACATGATATTAAATCTAAGAATTTAAATTTCATCTAGACTGATGACGTTGGCATTAGATTACATAACATTCTACAAAACAATTTTGAGCTAATCGCAACCACAAAATACGCAATAAGTAAAGTATTGCATTGACAATGATACACTGTCAACTCTAATGTGACCTGCAAATATTTTTCTATCCAATTCGCTGAAAATCGGACAGTTTGAAGAACTTGGTAGTTTTGTCTACAATCGGGTAGTCTAGTCAACAATCCGGTAGTCTAGTCAATCGAGTAGTCTAGTCAACAATCGAGTAATCTAGTCGACAATTGTGTAATCTCGTCCATAATAGGGTAGTTACGTCAACAATCGAGTAGTTTCGTTTATAGCGCGAGGCCGTGCTCGTCGTACGTGACGAAGATCTTCTCAATGGCGGTGATGTAGGCGGCCGTGCGCAGGTCTAGACCCAGGCTATGCGTCTGCGCTGACCGCATCACGTTCTGAAAGCATAACGTCAGAAAAGGTTTAATAATATCATCAAACTGATCGCACATTACAATTTACACATAGTAGGTACACGAAATGCGGCGCGTATGGTGCGGACGAATGTGCGCTGTTTCACATCATTTCGTACAACAAATTCTAAAATGCGGCGCTTTCGGCGCGTGCGTGCTAATAAATGTGCGATTACCTTAATGCTAAGTACTCACATACGGTTTTGCTCGATAGTTTTACTCCGAATCGAAGGAAATGACATTTTTGACATATTTAATTAAATCGAGCCGGCTCGAAGCGAGCTGTCAGTTTTGCGGTCCACACGGTGGTTATTGCTCGATTTGGAGTAAAACTATCGAGCAAAACCGTATGTGAGTACTTAGCATAAGAGAGCTCTATTGAGAATACTCGACATTATCTCTATATTATTTATGTTAGTTTGAAATCTGGTTGAGATTTGATATTTCAAGGCTCGTTGTAATGTATGCTTTTGCGGAGCACCTACAAGTATTTTCAAATTATTATTAATTATTGATATCGTCTCGAAGATCTTTTGTCTCTTTCACTCCCACACAAATGTGTATATCCCATCTCCTTGTAAATGAGATAGCAATATAGGTACTCGTACCCGACAAGCGTTGCCCATGGAGAACTCGAGGCCAGCGGTGACGATGTTGAGCTCGCTGGCCTCGGACATCATATCCGCGAAGAAAGGCGTCGGGCCTATCTTCGCGTCAATCTTGGCTTCCTTTAGCGACCGCTCCACGGAATCTGTAGATGATAAACTGATACAAATACTACCTTCGTTGGTCCTAATTTCATAGGTGTGGTGGGCTGTGGGCCATTAGTTATTTGTCCGTTAAAAAGTATCTCTACCTATAATGATTCCAGTACTTATCCTCTTAATTTGAATTTTTAAGCAACATTTTGCAACTTGAGCAATGATCATAATATTAGATCATTGCTCAAGTTGTATCTCTACATATTATAAAACAAAGTGGCATTTTTTTCCCTCATTTCCCTTTGTTCCCTAATAATTCCCTAATTTTGGGGTTTCTAATGTGATGTCGTAAATAATTACATTTTTTCCGCTTACATTGCAACGACATTTATCAAAATTATGTACTAAGTATTGTACACTATGAAAAAATCTACAGAAAACTCCGCGATGGTATATGTCTATCTCTTATGGATATTTTTTTTTTTTTTTTTTTTTATACTTTATTCACTTTATTACAATTGTTTTACAGTATACATTAATACGCCAAACTGAACAAGCAGTTTGTAGGCGTTCCGCTCAAACACAAAAAATTACATGCAATTGTAATACAATAATTACACAAAATATAATACTAACAAGTAACATAATTATGAACTAACTAAAAAGTGTGTGTTTGTGTGTGTGTGTTTGTGCGTGTGTCTGTGTGTGTGTGTGTGTGTGTGTGTGTGTGTGTGTGTGTGTGTGTGTTTGCGTGTGTGTGTCGGTATTTGTGTGTGAGAATGAGACTACATTTTTTTTATTACATTTTCTTAGTATATCCAAGCATTTCTTTGAGTTTTTGTTTTAATTTCTTTTTACACTTTATTTTCTTTTCCTCTCTTAATAACTTAAACTTATTACATAACTTAGGCACTATATACTTCCTAGTTCTTTCCCCATAATAATTATTTACTTTTATTTGCTCTAATTTTCCTTTTTTCGACTCTCTAACACTATATTTATGCTTTATCTTTATTTTAAATTTATCACTATAATATGTTTCTATCGCAATTAAATATTTCACTTTTTCACTTACTGGTATAATTTCACATTCCTGGAATAGCTTACAATAGTCGTCTTTGTATTTATTTTTTGTTCTTTTATCTACCATTATTTTTAAAAACCTTATTTGTATATTTTTAATTTGCTCTATATACGTTTTAAACGTTAACCCATAGCAATTTAATCCATAATTAATGACAGACTCCACCAGAGCATAGTAAACCATAAGCAGAGTACGTTTATCTAATATTCTTTTTAAAAGATAAAATTTACTGAGTACTGATCTCAATCTGTTACATACTAATTCAATATGCGGCTTCCAAGTAAAGTTTTTATCTATAATCAGACCCAAATATTTTATATTATTTACCACTTCCAATTCGTTACAATGACAGTTATTTTTTTGATGTAAACAGTTATATATGTGTCCCACTATGCGTACATTTGCTCCTGCTGATCGATTGTAGGGTGAGCATATATACATAACTTTAGTCTTACTGGCGTTAAGTATTATCCCATTGTCGTGGGCCCATTTTGTTATTTTATCAAAATCACTTTGCAATTGACTTTCCATCAGTTGCAAGTTTTTACCTACTACTACCAAGCATGTATCATCAGCATACATGTATAACCTACTATATTCTACTACATTAGGCATGCTATTTACATGCATTGTATACCCAGAAGGACCATATACAGAACCAGTGGGCACCCCCAACGTTATGTCCGCATCTGCGCCCGTTGTATCCTCGACAACGGTGCAGAGCGTCCTGTTCTTCAAGTAGCTCTTGAAGAACTTATTGGTGGGCCCACTGATTCCGCATTCCTCCATTGCCTTTAAAAGCTGTTTGTGGTCCAGAGTATCAAACGCCTTTTTAAAATCAATAAATAATGCTAAAATCTGATTTTTATCATTTAGCTGCTCATTAATAAAATCCGTAAACTCAATTAGTAGGGTATCTGTACTCTTTCCTGGTCTAAATCCATGTTGGCAGTTGGTAATAATATTATTTTTTTCTAAATAATTACTTATTTGTTTAACTACAATTTTTTCTACAATTTTATTTACTACGGATAAAATAGCTACTGGCCTGTAATTTGTATAGTCCAAATGACTTCCTTGTTTATAAATCGGTCTTATAATTGCTCGTTTGAGCTCATCAGGATAAATACCTTGCGATACACACATGTTAACAAATTTTGCAATAATTTTACTTATATCATTGATTATACATTTTAAATCCGTTACCCGTATTTGATCACTACCGGGTGCCTTATTACAACTTAAGTTTTTAATGATTTTAGCAACCTCTATGGCATTTACCTTCCTACATCGAAATGAACTATAATTTGGCCTAACATAACTATTTCTATCCAAAAAATTTTCACTACAATTATGCTTAATTTTTTCTATTTCCTGTGTAAAAGTTTTACCTAGTATACCACAATAACTTTTTTGTTGTCTTCCCACAATAATCTAAATAAAATTTGTTGTATCCCACAATAACATTTAACTTAAAATAATGGAAAATTTTCGAAGCGATTTTAACCAATACGGCAATAATCCTTATTCAATAAAATACTTTAAATACATTATTGATTTAATATAGATCTTTATGGCCCTTTACAGCATATGGTTTAAATGAATATTTTCGAGGATATTACAAGATTTAAAAATTGCGGGATGTAGCTTTTGCGGCGGTTCTGACTAATGCGGGCCACGGGTAGTAATGAATATAATTAAAAACTACTGAATCGATTTTAGTCATTTCTTCAGTGAGTGACATAGGCTATAATATATTTTATACCCGTGCGAAGCTGGGGCGGGTCGCTAGTAAGATATAAAGTGAGTGTGGCAAAGCTCGCCACCCCGGCAACTGCGCCATAAAGCCATAATTCCATACTGCTAATTGGAGATTCCGATTAGCAGTATGGAATTATGGCGCACTTGCCGGAGTGGCGCGCTTTGCCACACCTGTGGCCACACTCACTATAGGTATTTCGTTTACGATTCTTAGTAGTAACAGAAGATATCTCAATTCACAAATTGTTTATGATTCTTCGAACTTATAAATTAACTAGCTGTCCCGGCAAACGTTGTTTTGCCCATATTATTTTATTGAAGTGACTAATATATAAGAGACCTGGCTCTCTTAGGCATTTTCAAATATTTAAGAAAATGTTAATAGCGTGTAAAATTCTAACTCTGAAAAGAACTAATACATCTAAACTCCTCTTGATGACGCCCACTTCGCAACGGGCCGTGCAGTAGAAATCGTAATACTTATTTTAATTTCGCCATAACTTCAAAACCAAACGTCCAATTTAAGTCATTCAAAGACCAAATATTATCTACATAAACTGTACTTAGTGATTAAACAATTTATTTTGATAAGGATTAATAGCATGAGTAAAATAAACGCGTTTAAATGTAGTCCAAAAAAATTCAAGATTTTTTAAATAAAAAAATTGTTGTTGTGTCTCACTTGACATAGATAGGTATAGTGTGTCGCGGACTTTTTTGTAGATATTTATAACATCTACAATTGATTAGAACATTTTATGGTTCTATCTTTTATAGTTTAGGCAGCGTACGCGAAAAAAGTAACATTTCTGGTTGATTTTTTACACCTTGCGTCCGAAAATCCCAAATATCTTACGGAACCCTATTTTTTTCCAAAATAAAATTTAGCCTATGTTCAGCAGAATTAATGTAGGATTCCAATGGTAAAAGAATCTTTCAAATCGGTCCAGTAGTTTCGGAGCCTATTCAAGACAAACAAACAAACAAACAATCAAATCTTTCCTCTTTATAATAGTAGTGTAGACGAGCTTTTGCCCGCGGCTTCGCTCGCGTTAAGAAGTATTATTATATACAAACTTTCAATCCCTATTTTAACCCCTTGGAGGTGGAATTGATCAAAATCCTTTCTTAGCGGATGCCTACGTCATAATGTCTACCTGCATGCCAAATTTCAGCCCGATCGGTCCAGTGGTTTGGGCTGTGCGTTGATAGATCACCATGTCAGTCAGTCACCTTTGAGTTTTAGATAAATACAAGCTTTTGCCCGCGGCTTCGCTCGCGTTAAGAAGTATTATTATATACAAACTTTCATCCTCTTTTTGAACCTCTTGGGGTTGGAATTTTTCAAAATCCTTTCTTAGCGGATGCCTACGTCATAACATCTACCTGCATGCCAAATTTCAGCCTGATCCATCCAGTGGTTTGGGCTGTGCGTTGATAGATCACTATGTCAATCAGTCAGTCAGTCACCTTTGAGTTTTATATATATATAGATTGTTTCTTAATATCATGTATTGTATCAAGGAACTCGTTATAATTTTTTATAAATTAATATTTGTACTATGTGCGTTAGCTACAGACCTAGCAGCGCAACATTGGTGTCTCGCCAGAACTTGATATTGAGTTTGCCGAAGCTAACGTGGTTGAGGTTCTTGAGGAACTCGAAGTAGGAGACGGTGACGCCGCCCGCGTTGGCCAGCAGGTCCGGCAGCACCAGGATGCCGCGCTGCTGCAGCACCACGTCCGCTGACGGCAGCGTCGGACCGTTAGCGCCTTCTGCTATTATCTAACAGAGAATATAGAGAATATTACAGTATAGAAAAGTCAAAACACCTTGGAGTGCTTACCGACGAACGGCATCTTGTCAATGGCAGCCGTCGACAAGTGTAAAAAAATCAATGAAAAAAAAATCGACGCGTGCCGCCGACAAGTGTAGTTCGTCTGCAAGAAGCCTTAATGATAGCGCTAGTGTCGTGGAAGAAAATTTTAAAATTTTAGCACAACGAAACGTGGGAAAATCCTAGTCTTTGTTGGCTAAGTTCTAATTGATCTTAATAAAGCGTTTCCTCTTTAATGTTTGCAAATAATAAGGAAGAAATATTATGAATTTCCGCAACAATGAAACCATTCAATCAATCAATGCGAGAAATGTTTTTTGGGGTACCAGTAGAATTGCTTAATTTGCCTGACATCGCTATTCGTTAAGCGCAGCGATTTTATTGGCTCTTGTAAACACATTCCTGCAACGTAGGTCTGCTGGAGATGCAGCATAGCACAACAACTTTGCAGTCGAAATTGTAGTGATTTGTACTTCATACCTTGCAATTAAGTTTGGCGGCGACGGCCGGCGTGATGGTCTTCTCGACAGCAGCCACTACCAGGATATCTACCTGCTCGTACATCACATCGTCCTTGCCCACCTCCCGAGCGCCCGGAAAACCCTTCACGCTGCCTTTGTTCTTCGCCTTGTAGTCTAATAGATCCTGTCGGTCAATGTCCCGAGTAAATATTCTATTGGCGAGTCTTATTGGTGCTGAAAACATCTGTCTCTATTCTCTACTAAATCCCTTTTAGAAAGCTTTTAAGCTGTTGCATAGCTTTAATAAGCTTTAATAATTAAAATAAGCGCGGCGACCGAATCAAGAAAATCCGTAACGAAAAACACCTAACATTCGTCGTTTCAGTTCGGTAGACTTTGTTCGGTGTGGGTCGAGACGTGCGGTCGTTGCGACGTTGCCAGACTGGCCCGGTGTTTGTGTGCATGCGACTAGACGTACTTATGCGAATTAAAATTACATAAGTTGATAAAAAATGCTATGCAATAACTTTACAGCGGCAGTCCCCGAGTGCCACACGTAATATTTCTCGTTTAAATACTGATCAAAAAAGCTAATTAAGGGTTTTTTCTGCTACCACGCACCAACCGATTGGTGTGGTCCTAAATAGATGTCCTTGAAAACTCTCAATAGATTCCTCCAATTCCTCACCTTAGCGTTAATGCCGTCGGGGTTCTTCAGTGTGCAGTCGTACTCCACAACACCGAGTATCTTGACGCCGCGCTCCTGCAGGTACACACCCGCGTAGCTGCCCACGTTGCCGAATCCCTCGATAACGCATGTCTTGTTCTTGGGTATTTAAAAATAATAAGGGCCACTTCGCTGGGTGATTGCTTTAAAATATCCTGCCTACTGTTTAGTAAAGTGCAAAGATTTGGAGAGTCACAGATTTCTATCCTCGCTTTGTAACTCAGACTGCATGGTTGTATGGACCGAAAGTTTTAATGGTCAAATAGACTGCTTTACAGATCTGAGGTATGTTATTAGTTATGTAAGTGTTTCGGTAGTTAAATAAACTCAACTGTCGGATCAGTAGTGCGTAATTTATTTACAAATCTTATCTTATTAATATACTAGCTGACCCGACAGACGTTGTCCTGTCTTGACGATTTAACCATGATTAAAATGAGTATAGCTCCATGCCAAATTTCATCAAAATAGATTAAATGGTTTAGGTGAAAATCATAGTTATCATCATAGTAAACTCACAGAAAACCGGCGTGAAACAGCGCTTGCGCTGTGTTTCGCCGAGTGAGTGAGTTTACCGGAGGCCCAATCCCCTTACCCCTACCCTATTCCCTTCCCTACCCTCAACTATTCCCTTCCCAATTCCCAAATTATCTATTTGTTGACTTCTGTTGTTCGCTCGACGATTCTGCATTGCCAACCGAGCTGTTTCACGGGCTGCTTCACTTTGCTCTCGTGATTGAGAAGCACGAAGTCGAGCCATACTATTGCGGCGCTGTTCACGTGCAATTTCTTGTTCTTCTTCAGTCCTTTCATTTGCAGTATTTTGTATTCTTCTTGCATTACGGCTTTGTCGGGAAAGATTCGATCGTCTTGGTCGCGGCATTATTAATTAAACTTCACTTCACTTCAATCCACTTGTTAATTATTTATTTAATAGAAATAGTTTTAATATTGATTTCTTACAAATATCAAATCGTCATCCATACGTCATTACATAGCTGTCATTTTACGTCAATTACATAGCTGTCATTTTCGTTTTGTTATTCCAAGTCTGATTCTTTTTTGTTATACCACGTTTTATAGTGACTGACGTTTCATGTCAAGTCACACAGGAACGCTGTCGAACGGGATAAAAAGTATCCTATGTCCGTCTCCTGGCTCTAAGCTACCTCCCTACCAATTTTCAGCCAAATCTGTTCTGCCGTTCTTGAGTTATAAGTGGTGTAACTAACACGACTTTCTTTTATATATATAGATATTCCAAATTTTGTATATATACCTAATATATAAGTATACAAAATTTGGAATATATACAAATAGAGACAAAATATAACATACACCAGAGAGATAAAAATTGAGAGGAAAGATTTAGCACATAATATGAAAGAGACAAAAATTGAGAGGAAGATATTTGAACTCTGCTCTTTGCAGATCATGCGTGAATGGACAAAATTATGCGATCAAACCGCTTTGCACTTGTAGATGCCTCTATCCCATCCAGTTAATTCTATTTTATTTTTTTTTGGTTTGCGTTTATTTGTGCAGCTACAGGCATAAACCACAGGGTACCTTAAATCCAGGCTCGAGATTAATCAGCTTCATCCACTGCGGATCGTGTATGAATATGTCTATGGCGATGAAGACGCCGCGGCCGGTCGCCTCCACTCGGCCGTGCACGCCGCCGCCGTTGATCGGCTTGCCCGTCACGCACGCAGCAGCGTTCAGGTCGTTGAAACCTGACGTCATAAGTCAGTAAATACTATATAGCTACTATCGGTACTTGTCTCTCTCACTAGATCACGAATATTGCCGTCTCGTTTCCACAGACAGGTGCGATAGCAATATAAGTACCTACTTGCAATAGGGTGAAAAAAACAAGTTGCAATAATTATTATTACTGACAATTTTGAATACATATATTATGACAATGGTCAATATTTTACGAGCTACACCACCAGACTACAGTTTCGAAATAAAAAATCGAATACTTAGCTATTTTAACCTACTTCAAAAAAGGAGGTTATCAATTCGACCCGTATGAAAATAGTACGAGCAGTTTTTGAGATAGGGTATTGCAGCACCCCTATCGTGGGTATCGCAGACAATATATTTTCAACTTGGGGATTGATATGTTAAGAACCATTTTGAAGTCGGTTTTATCTTTTTATATACCTTCAACTTGTAAATAATATTATCTTACATCCAGTTTGGGTCTTGGTGACAAGATGGCATTATCTAACATTATCTGGCGCAAGTGGAGCATAGATACTTTACCTAAAGTCTTGATGTATGTGTCGACGATCCACGACATCTCCCGGCCGGATGTGTTGACGTCCGGTGCCGGCACGTCTATTCCGGCTCCTGAAAACAGGCTTTTACTTTTAAGTATGGTGTTTGTATGGACGTTCGTTGTGGTGCTGCGATCAAAAGTACTTCTCTCTGTCAAAAACTAAGAGTAACAACTTACCGATATAGTTCTTCTTGGCGAGCTCTAGCGTGTAGCGGCGGGTGATGCGCTGCAGCTCGGCCACGCTGTACTGCTTCGGGTCAATCGCCACACCTGTCAAAGATAACTAGATGACCATGTTGACAGTTTTACGCTAAGTACTATCAGATAAGCTAAATCATAGGCAGATGGCGGACCTACGTATTTTGGTCGTGTTTTGTCAAACCCAGCCGACTGATGACGACGTTGACACAGGGCTGTAGCTACAGTCAAATTTGAGGTAGGGCAGCGTCGGTTACAGGTAGGGCGGAAGCAAAAAAATCGGTCAAGTGCGAGTCGGATTCGTGCACGAAGGGTTTCGTACCGTTATAGATAAAAAATAGCCAAAATTGTGTTTTTTGTAATTGAGCCCCCTTTAAATATAAATGTTATTTTAATTGTATTATTAATTAATTAAGTGATTTCGCAAAAATGTCCAGTGCCTACTGTTGCCATTAATATCAATATGCAGCAAAAAAGGCCAAAAAACACGAATCCTTAAATATTGATTTTATTTTGTTTTTAGTAAGTATTTGTTGTTTTGAATTATCTCTAGGTCAATGATTTATTCAATTCATTCAATAGTTATTCTTAGATACTTAAAAAAATTCTGTGACAAAGCATGAGCACTATATCTAAGAACTACATATTATTAAATCCTCAATTACGAAGAACAAGCGAACAATATGGTTAAACTTCTGGATGTAGCGATCCACGTGTGAGTGAGAGTGAGGAAATAATAATTAATTGTTGGGTTGGGTGATACGAGTCAATAGATACGACTAAAAATATATTTAGATTATTATTGTTTCTGCAAACTTATTAAAATAATAATTAATAATAAAATAACATAAAATATTTAAAACAGCTGAATTCTACGATTCGCCATATTATTAAAAATGCGAAGAACTCCGTTCAGATCAACTTTTTTTGTTCTTTTTTTTTCAAAGGCCAGAAATACCATACCAGCCATTCTTTCGTGACCCATTGACAGTCTTTGAGGCCTATTAATTGCAGTTAAAGTTGAAAACGTGGACTCGCACACTGCAGTACTACATCTTTTTTTTTCATTAAGATTATAATTAAATGGACGCATCGCTTCATGTAATCGTGATTCAAATGCCATCTATACACAGAACAAAGAATTATTATCGACGACTTCTGTGGCCCAATGGTTGGGCGTGTGGCAGCTTAATCCGGGGGACGCGGGTTCGAATCCTGCCAACGGAACAAAAAGTTTTTAAAGGTATAATAAAAATCTTAACTATATAATGTATAGTTTATATAAGAATAAAGTATATTTCTGTTGTCTAATATCTGTAATGCAAGTCCTTTAGGTCTTCCTTTTTAGGGTTCCGTACCCAAAGGGTAAAAACGGGACCCTATTACTGAGACTTCGATGTCTGTCCGTCTGTCCGTCTGTTTCCAGGCTGTAACTCAAGAACGGTAATAGCTAGAGAAATGAAATTTTCACAGATTATGTATTTCTGTTGCCGCTATAACAACAAATACTAAAAACAAAATAAATTAAATATTTAAGGAGGGCTCCCATACAACAAACGTGATTTTTCAACATTTTTTGCTTAACTATCAATGATGACAACAGGTAGGCACTTGAAATTTTCACAAAGGCCTTAATAATATATGTAATTTAATAAATAATAATAAAAGTTAAAAAAAAAATTAAGGGTTAGGTAGGTCCCATACTATTTTTGCTCTATAACGGTACGTGCGCGGTATAACCCTTCGTGCGCGGGTCCGACTCGCACTTGGCCGATTATTGGTATTTTTAAGGTAGGGCATTGTGATTTTAAGGTAGGGCATTGCCCCACTATGCCCCCCCCTAGCTACGGCCCTGCGTTGACATAGCCCAACCAAATGACGTAGGCGGTAGGCGGTAGGTAGGTACTGCTTATGAATCAATTTCTTCGATGGGACATGATTTTTTTTAATGAAATAAGGGGCAAACGAGTCACCTGATTGAAAGCAACTTCCGCCGCCCATGGACACTCGCAACATCAGAAGAGCTGCAGGTGCGTTGTCGGCCTTTAAGAGGGAATAGGGCAATAGGGTAGGGGAGGGTAACTAAGGGAATAGGGGAGGGGAGGGAAGGGAAGAGGGTAGGGGATTGGGCCTCCGGTAAACTCACTCACTCGGCGAAACACAGCGCAAGCGCTGTTTCGCGCCGGTTTTCTGTGAGCCCGTGGTATTTCTCCGGTCGAGCCGGCCCATTCGTGCCGAAGCATGGATCTCCCACGTTAGATAATAATTCTTCAACGGCCACCCCGTTGTACTTGGAGTGTATTTTGGTTTTATTATTGTAATGTTATGTGCCTGTTTGAGCCGACTCCTTAGTCCTTACCTCCCTTGGCGCCGCCGAAGGGTATGTTAGAGCAGGCGTTCTTGTACGTCATGAGCGCCGCCAGCGCCTTCACCTCCTCGATGTCCACGCCCGGCGCGTACCGGATACCTGGTATGTGGATTACATTAAACACACATGAAGAATGGCAATGTATGTGTTTGAACGAGGAGGCTAATGGCTTAGTAAAATATTTGTCATGGCGAGTTTCTTACGCCGGTTCTTCTCGCCGGGTTAATTCCAGAACCGGTGGTAGGCAACATGTAGTCCGACATTCTCAAATCATTTGATTCATTCAAAAATATATTTTTATTTTTATCGAAAATAACAACTGTAACAATTATTAACAAATCAATACACGTATTATTCTTGCTCACTTGACTCTGTCACTTTTTATGACTGTTCGCTAATGCGTGTAATCGCTGAAGAGATTTGTAACTAAACACCACTTTATTTATTTTCATAGGTACCTAAAGAAAATCAGTTTAAGTCTGGCCTATAGGTAGGTACATCTTAAAGGACAGTGCGGAGCAGGATAATTAATTCGTACACCGTCCATTGGTCTATCTATACCTGTCTCTTTATATCTGCAACATTTCGTTTTTGGAACAGCTAAGTATATGTCAAAGGAATATACTGCAGCAGAGGCGGCGTAAGGCGTGGGCGGTGTGGGCGACCGCCCACGGCCTCGCGGTCTGAGGGGCCTCGCGTCCCTTGGACCACGAGGTTCTTTGAAGGATTAACGAGTTTTGATACTGAAATATTCATAAATAAAGAGTTTTATATATAAAAGTTTGAGTATCAAAAAGTTCTTTCTCACAACAAATCCGTCCTCTTGCGTCATCCACATCGCAAAGTATTCTTTTGGGGGCCTTGCAAGATATATCTCGTCCACGTCAAATTTAGGTCTTGCCCGCCACTATACTGCAGTATCATATATGGCATCATAACTCACCTCCCTTGCACGGCAGGCGATGAACGCTGTGCTGACTGCGATAAGCGCGCACCACCTCGTATTCGCCGTTCTTGCGCTGCAGAGGGAACTCGAACTGCAGCGTGCTGTTGCATGATCCCATCACCTGCCATACACCATATGGTATCAGATCGTAGTCAGAAATCGAAGAGAAAAACTCTGATCAATATTTAGTTTCTGTAAAGCTGTTGATATAACAATTAAAATAGACAGGGTTATATATAATACAGAAAAACTGGGCTTAAGAGGCGACTAACCCTAAAGTGTCGATTTTATAATTCATTTTTAAGCATGAAAATAAGCCCCGAACTATTTCATTTTCTAAAATTAGATAATCTGTACTAATATTATAATTGGGAAGAGTTTGTTTTTTGTTTGTTTGTTTGAACGCGCTAATCTCAGGAACTATTGGTCCGATTTGAAAAATTCCTTCATTGTTAGATAGCCAATATATCGAGAAAGGCTATATGCTATGTTTTATTACGCTAAGACTAATGGGGCGAAGAAATAAAGGCAAATGTGGAAAAAATGGGGGAAATTATTTAAAAAGGCTTATTTAAACGCGCTTATCTCAGGAACTAGTCCGATTTGAAAAAATATTTCAGTGTTAAATAGCCCATTTATCGAGAAAGGCTACAGGCTATATTTTATCACGATACTACTAATAGAAGCGAAGAACTAGAGGAAAATGTGTAAAAAAACGAGGGAAATTATTTGAAACGGCTTATCTCACGAACTACTGGAGCAATTTTTTTCTTATTTGGCACAGATAAGAAGTAGACCACATGAAGGATCATAGGCTATTTTTGTGGACTAATTTGTCTGTGAAATATCTAATTTACGCGGGCGAAGCTGCGCGGAACGTTATATTTCGCGTGGTCACGACATCACGCGTAAACGGCTGGACCCATTTTGCTGAAATTTGGTATAAAGATACTTTGAGTCCCGAAAAAGAACATAGGATACATTTTGTCCCGGAAAAATTTGCGGTTCCCACACAATATACTTTTGTAATTTGCGCGTAAACGACTCAATCGATGTACGGGAACAACTATAAACTAAAGTCCACGCGGACGAAGTCGCGGGCAACAGCTAGTCTATACTAATATTATAAATGCGAAAGTATCTCTGTCTGTCTGTCTGTCTCGCTTTCACACTAAAACTACTGAACCGATTGTAATGAAATTTTGTACACAGATAGTCTAAAGCCTGAGAAAGGACATAGGCTACTTTTTAACTGGAAAAGGGGGTTGTAAAGGGGTGAAAATGAGGGAAATTTGGTCAAATTAAGTTAGTTCCAAAAACTCAAAACAGATGGCGCCAAGAGTCCCCTAGATCGCGCTATTGCTTGCTCATGCGTATTTCTATAAGAGGTGGTACCATGTTGAGCAAGGTTTTTCGATTCTTTCGATTGTTATACACGTTATTAACTAACTAGCTGTTGCCCGCGACTACGTCCGCGTGGACTTCAGTTTATAGCGCGCGATGTCAACAAAATTGGTGTCAAATGCTTTTATAAAAAAAACCCTGGTACCCCTTAAATCAATACAGCTGTCCAGTGTGCACACAACAAGTATTTCATTTTTTTTATATTGAACTTTATATTTTATGCCAAATTTAAAGCTTATTTAGCCCCCTAATTACACAACTTTACCCATAACTAATAACTCACTTACCAACTTAGATATCAACTTCAAAAACAACAGTGCCAAAACTACTGAACCGATTGTAATGAAATTTTGTACACAGATAGTCTAAAGCCTGAGAAAGGACATAGGCTACTTCTTACTGGAAAAAGGGGTTGTAAAGGGGTGTTTATGCGTAAATTTGTTCAAATTAAGTTAGTTCCAAAAACTGGAACAGATGGCGCCAAGAGTCGCCTAGATCGCGCTATCGCTTGCTCATATGTATTTCTATAAGAGGTGGTACCATGTTGAGTTGATGTTTCGGTTCTTTCGATTGTTATACTTGACGTTATTAAATAACTCACGAACCAACATGGAAATCAGAAACAAAAGTCTACCAATAATAAATACTAAATAGTTTATGGGTATTGGGCAAAGCTAAAGTTGTGTAATGCATTAAGCAGCTAAGTTGTGTAACGCTAAATATCATATTATGTGCACACTACACGGCTGTTTTGGGTATTTTGATTTAAGGGGTACCAGGGTTTTAAAAATCTTTTGACACCAATTTTATTGACACCGCGCGCTATAAACTGAAGTCCACGCTGACGAAGTCGCGGGCAACAGCTAGTTTCTTATATTTTCATACTAGCTGTCCCGGTGAACTTCGTGTCACAGGTCACTTTAAAACCTTCCCTGGACTTCTACAATTATTTCAAGACTAAAATCAGCCCAATCCGTTCAGCCGTTCTCGAGTTTTGCGCTTAGCAACACATTCAGCGACTCATTTTTATATAGATTACATACATCAGATCATAACCATACCCTGAGTATACCCGCGACACGCTGCTTGCGTTTCCTATCCGACAGATGCGTGTGCCTCTTCAGGTAATCCTCGAGCGCGGGCTCGCACACGGTGACCGCATGATGGTAGAAGTATTCCACCATGCGGTAGAAGCTGGGGTTGTCATCGCACGGGATACTCTGCAGGTACTCCGGGATCTCGTACCCGCGTACGCTCATGCGGAATACCCCGCCCGCTCGAAACGCCTTCTTGCACGCATTCAGCAGCATGTTCGCGGAAAAATTTCGATTAACGTGAATATTTTTTGTGACTTTGAAATGTCATCAAAATGGTTTTCACTTGTCATAATTTTGCCAGTTTCAAATAATTGAATTAAAAAGTTTTTGATCCGATGATCTATTAGACTAGGACGAGTCGGCGCATGAGTACCGAAAACTATTCCACCTCAATTTTTTTATGCGATCCTCTTCAAATTGCCCTCCTGATGATATAAATGCATGTTGCCAAGGCGCAACCCGGTGCCATATTGCATAAACAAACATTGTTTAAACAATTGCAAGGAATTGTTATTTTTCAACCGAACAAATTTTTTTTTATATTCTTTATTGAAATACCAATAAAAAAGGTCCTATGACGTTTAACGATAAAGTTAATATTTTTAAAGATATGAATTTTTTTAAGGTTCGAAAATCCTCAAATTTGGGTACTTTCGACCGATGAAAAATATATTTTAAAAAAAATTATGTCAAAGTTATATATTTTTTTAAATTCTATATACAATAGTTAATAATACTGTTAATATGCTGTTAATAGAGATTACAAAAAATTTCATTGTTTATATTTTTTTTTATCTTAGCAAAAGTAGACAAAAAATTGTGTTTTTTGTATGGGACAACAACCCTTAAACAATTACTTTATTTTAATTTTATTATATTATTAAGACTTCTGAAATTTTTACAGATTGTGTATATCTGTTGCTGCTATAACAACAAATACTAAAAATAAAATAAAGTATATTATATTTTAAGGGGGGCTCCCATACAAGAAACGTGATTTTTTGGCCTTTTTTGCTCGTAATCAATAATGGTAACAGTTAGGCACTTGAAATTTTCATAAAATCTTTAATTATATTTGTACTTTAATAATTAATAGTAAAATTAGAATAAAGTAATTGTTTAAGGGTCCCATACAAAAACACAATTTTTTGTCTACTTTTGCTAAGATAAAAAAAAGATATAAACAATGAAATTTTTTGAAATCTCTATTAACAATATTATTATGTAACTATTGTATATAGAATTTTAAAAAATATATTACTTTGACATTATTATTTTTTTAAATATATTTTTCATCGGTCGAAAGTACCCAAATTTGAGGATTTTCGAACCTTTAAAAATTCATATCTTTAAAAATATTAACTTTATCGTAAAAAGTCATAGGACCCTTTTTTATTGGTATTTCAATAAAAGGGCCCATTCACGGCAGGACTGCCGTGCAGTCCTGCCGTGAATGGGCCCGGTGGAACTCGGTGTTGCCGGCCGGAATCACCGAGTGTGAACCAATCAGTGAGGCCCATTCTCTGTAGGCTGCCGTGAATGGGCCTTTTAAAGAATATAAAAAAAAATTGTTCGGTTGAAAAATAACAATCCCTAGCAATTGTTTAAACAATATGGCACCGGGTTGCGCCCTGGCAACATGCATTTATATCATCAAGAGGGCAATTTGAAGAGGATCGCATAAAAAAATTGAGGTGGAATAGTTTTCGGTACTCATGCGCCGACTCGTGCTGGTCTACATACTAAGTTCTATACTTTTGGCTATAGCCTTTAAAACATAAACACACCGGCAAAATTAGAGGAACATAACAAAATTTTCAATTTTTTTTAAATTGTTCACTGATTTTTTTAGGGCATAAAAACGTGAAAAATAGAAAAAAATCAGCAAAAATAAAAAAAAATTAAGAAAATCTTATAAATTTCAGTAGTAAGTTTTTAAGATAAATTCTTCATTTTTATTAAAGAAATGCCATGTTAAAAGCGTGTAATGCTGGTGTAATGCCTTCTATGGATCTCAAGAGGGCCTGGATACGCCATTCCATGCTTGCATTTTAATTGTCAATCATTTCCTGTGGGATATTCTCCTACTCCTCCAGTAGCGCCAACTCGAGCTCCTGGACTCATTTTGGAGCTGGAGTTTTAACTCGTACCGTTCAACCATTGATGTGCCACACGTCTTCAATCGGATCCACATCCGTAGACCACGCTGGCCTCTCCACCTGGGCTACGCCAGCATCGTTTAGGTAATAATGCCCGATTTTCTTACTCTATGGACGCACATAAAATTGAAAATAACTACCTAAAACTGTGTAAAAGGCACACCATGCAGTTCCAGGATGTCGGTGCTATAGCTCTGTACTGTCAAAGTACCATCATCTATAATCATCAGCTCCATGCGGGCTCCAAATCATATGCAACTCCAAACCATTACGAAGCCTGCATCATAGGCCACTGTTTCCGGTAAGTTTGATGGCCTGTAGCTTTCCTTATGATTTATCCACATTCTTTATCGCCTGTCAATACAATGTACACAGAATTTGCTCCCATCACTGTACAGCACAAGATTTCACTCACTTGTCTAATTTTGATGTTCACGCGCAAATCTTAGCCTGGCTCTTCGGTGTCCTGTCTCAAGTTTTGGTGCCCTTGCTGGCACTTTTGAGTTTAATTTAACTTATTTGAGTCTTCTTCTTACTGTACAATCACTTACACGTTCATCTTGGACCTGTTCCGACAGGTTTCGTGTCTGCATAGCAGTTTGAGGTCGATTTCTTAAGTTTTGTTTCCTTACAAAATGGTCATTCTGAACCATTGTCACCCGATATCTGCCTTGTTCTCGTCTCCGAACGTAAGATCCAGTCTCTCTGAAGCCTTGAAAGTTACGATGAACCACGGAAGCCGACACACCTAAGGCCTGACTGACCGAACGGTAGGTGTGACCTTTCTCTATCGTGGTTACAGCTCTAGCTGTCGCAGATGCTGGGAAATCACTAATTTTGTATCTAAGCAATGTGTTCTTCCAAAAACCAAACAATCAAATGAGCTGAGCATACCTTGCACCCCGCTAAAACGCCATTCTTATCAGGAACACTTACAACGTCAATAATCGAAAAACACTTATTAGGGTATAATTGCTATAAAAACCTGTCAACTTGCCAGTTTTGTTCAATATTTTATTTCTTGAATGAGCTTAGAAGCTATAAAAAAGGCTTTCAGACAGCCCGGCCCAGTTGAGTTCAAGTTTTGGCCCTTTTTACCAATGTTCCGCTAATTTTGCCAGTGTGTGTAGATCAAACTTTGGAGCAAACGGATACTTTAAAAATTCCATACAATATCTGAATGATAATGAAAGTATTTAAAGTACCTATTACCAAAAGATTTGTCTTTAGTTTCACATTTAATTTAAAAACATTTAATTTATATGGTTGATATAATTATTATCAACCATATATTTTGGTGTCAACATCTCAACCTTTACTCACCACTATCTATTAACTATAAAGAAAGAACCAAATAAGATAAATAATTTATTTATTGAGCCGGCACAGGGGGTTGTTCTGGACCATGCGCAGGTCGACCCTGGGCCCGACGAGGTCGCGGATGTTGGTGAGGCCGTACTTGATCATGGTGGGCCGCTCGAGGGACAGGCCCCAGGCCATCACCCGCACGTCCGGCGGCAGGCCCATCGGCAGCAGCATCTCCGGCCGGAAGATGCCGGAGTTTCCGATCTCGATCCACTTGCCTAGACCTGAAAATGGTAACTTGTTATTATGCACCTTGCGTAAGACAGCGGTAAATTTAATGACAAATTGACAGTAACACTAATAAATAAGATTAACCTTCAATTTAATGTAGAGTAATTGACATAATATAATGTATGGGGCTTATGTCAAAAATTTGTTCCACTCTGAGTGCTGCAGTAAATTCATAAGTGATTTATATCTATATATTAATACGTGAGAGAAAAACTTTGTAACCCTTTTTACGAAAAATGGGGAAACGTAGGTGCATGAAATTTCGCACAGTTATAGTTTATATGGTGAAGGAGTGCATCGAGCTAATATTATTTTAAAATGATGCTTTTATCATATATATTTTTAACAAATAAAACTTTACACACACTGCGACACTACTATAGTAGTGTCGCAGTGTGTGTAAAGTTTTGTGTGTGAAAATCTCCTATCTCCGAAAATCCTAGTATACTAGGAAAAATGACAGATTTTTGAGTGACAAGCCTATGCATACCAATTATACTCTTTTATTTATGGCTGAAGTCTGTTGACAACAAGTTGACAAATTGAAAATAGATTATTGGTTTTTTTTATTTAATTTTAGATACTATTGACAATGCTTAAACGGCCAGTCTGAGCTCAGCTGATCAGGGATACCTGAAGCAGGTTCTGCTGAAGTCTAGCAACAACTAGTAGCTTAGCTCTCTAGTGACTCAGTAATGGAGCAGTTTTTTTTGGGTTTCTGGCTCAACCGAAAATCTTTTTTAACATACATAATATACAGTTTGGCTAGCATACTGAATAGTCGGACACATATTATAGCTGCATACTGACCGTCATGATAGGCGAAGATCTCCATGCTGGGTTCAGTGTAGGGGTTGTATGCGGGCTTGAACTGCAGGCGGCGGAAGCCCAGACGGCGGAAGAAGTGGTCGAGCTGGGCCAGCAGGTCGGCAAGGCCCAGCCCGCGGTCCGCCACCAGCCCCTCCACCTGCTGGAACTCCGCCAGATGCGTCGCGTCCAACGTCTCGTTGCGGAACACCTGGAATATGCATGCGTTTTATTTATCTATAAGGGTTCTCGTTGTTTATTTTGCCGCTGGACAGACCTGACTTGAACAGAGCGCCATCTGGTAAGTTCAAGGTTGCGAAAACTCTTTCTTCTGCCCATTTGCTACTCGGAGCTAAGTATCAATAGGGTCCTTACTGTCTCACCATGAAGTTAAAAACCTTTGTCACCTCGCTTCAAATTTAAATTATAGATAAGTCATAAAATAACCTTCAAAAAAATTACCCGAATCTTTAAGAGGAGGACGCTTACGCAATGTAACTAGTGACGTAGCGATGTCTCGTCTATCCGTGACACATCCAACTAACCCGTTTTGAATAATTTTTTTATCTGGTTAATTTTTTTTTACATAATTTTTTTCTTAAAAAGCAATACTGTTCCCAAAAAAGTTATGCCAACTGCCAACGACTATTAGTAGTTGGATAGGAGTGAAAACTTATAAACCATTAGAGAAATCCTCATCCAATGATGCAACGCAAAACCCGCAATAATATTGTAACCGCAACGACACAATATTATTGGGGTTGATGCAAATGTCGGGACCTCAACGTCTTAATCTATGTTGTAATAATTCCTCAACCTAACTCGACCAAATTAATACACCTGCCTGCCTATGATGACAGGCAGATTATTTAATATTTCTACCTTGTCAATGCTGAAGAACTTCTGCGGCGTGAATGTCTCCTGCTGCGCGACTTTGTACAACATTCGCGCGGAAACCGCCGTCGTGTGCGTACGGAGTAGGTTCTTCTGAGCTTCCTCTATCTTCCAGTCGTATCTGTAACCCTGTGAGTTAACTTGTCAGTAATTTGTGACATGTGGACTATAATTATTGTTTAAATAAATGACTGGAATAATGGCACTTTTGTACCTTATTTGAAGGCAAAGTTTTAAATTACAATAACATGAAATATAAAATATTTGATACAACCAAGTTTTACATGACCTTCGGCAATATTATCTTTATGTTTAATAGTTGTTTTATGAAAAGAAAACGAATTTTTAAAGGCATTATTGTGTTAAAAAGTGAATAAAAATATAAAATGATGATTTTTGTAACAAAAATAGTATAATTGAAAACATTAAAGTGTTTGTTCTTTTTGGTTTTTTAGTAACTTGAAAGTTAAGATCTAAACTATAAACTTTAAAATATTAGATTGTCATGAAAACACACCTGTGAGCCGTAACCACCTTTGCTGTGGACTTTCTTAACTCTTTCTAAATAGTCCATAGGGAATTTGGTGGACGTAGCTGGAGATGAGATAAAGAAGGTGTCGTGAGCGTCTCTGGCCGGATGCTGTTGTGGTTGGAACAGCGCGTCAAAGTTCCAGAAGGAACTCTCCACATACTGGTTAGTAGGCATCTCTTGGAAGCCCATCTCGAGGAAGATTTCCCGGAACTCTGATCTCACTTTCAGCAATGGATGAAGATGACCACATTCAGGGGGTTGACCTGATTAAAAATAAGTATAATTAAAACATAACAGGTTAAAGATACATCGTATCAAATCATTTTATTCAGAGTAAATTTTTTACAACATCCTTTCTGAACAAGACTATGGTGCCATAGTAGTACAAGTTACATAAAAACTAGAGATGTGCCGACTAGTCGGTAAAGCCGACTATCCGGCCACTTTTGTAGTCGGCGAATAGTCGGCAAGAAGCGCCGACTATCCGGCCACTTTTGTAGTCGGCGAATAGTCGGCAAAAAGCGCCGACTAATCGGGCTTTTTACTTTTTTGCTATTATTGAAATTACATTAAAGAAAAACCTTGATTATTATTTATAATGTGTTTAAGTATATTATGTCACAGTCAATCAGTGTTACACATTTTAAAATTAAATGAAGTGTTTCTGAAATTACTTGCTAGTAAATAAATTATTTTTGTAAATATAATCTTAACAACAAATTAAGTAGGTATTATTAAATCGAGATTTAATGTACATGAAATAGGTATTTAATGAAAATCATCAACTGTATCATAGAAACAAAATAAAGTAACGAACGTGAAATACCTAAACATAACACGATTCTTACCCACGAAACAGCAGTAAAAAAGCGTTACGGAAACTTCCGAAACCGTGATCGGCTTAGCCGACTAGTCGGCCGATTAGTCAGCTTCTTTGCAACCGACTAATCGTCTAGTCGGCCAAAGTCATGATCGGCACATCTCTAATAAAAACTCAAACTTTTTTATTCAGCATAAATTTTTGCAAATATTCTCTGAACATCTACATGATGCCTACCACCGGTTCGGGAACTAACATACCTTGACTTATCAAACTTTGTATTGGTTTTTGCCTACATACGCTTATGGAATATTGCACACAATTATTACACAATATTTTGAGTTTCCCTTCATTTTATAGCTCTAAATAGCGCACTATTTTGTAATTTGCAGTCTTACCTAAGGCATCAAAGTTATATGGCTTGAATTCTAACTCTTTCCAAGAGCCTGTTAAAAGCATCTCACTAGTTAAATCAGTTTCTAGTTTTTTTATTGATGTCGCAAACTGTGGTCCCTTCAGTAGAATGAAACTTTTTATAACAATCTCTTGGAGTAGTTTCCTCTTTTTGTAGTCGCTTCTCACATTGTCCGCCAGATTGTCTATGCCCTTCTTGATCTCATTTAAGTCTAATTGAACCTTATCGGTAATGTTATCAACTTTCCGTTTGACCAAGGGGGTTCCACCAGACTTGTCAATAACAATCCAACCCAAGGACATGGCTTTACTAAAGCCGACCTTAGCATTAGGTATAGTCTGAAAAGAAAGAAAATATTTTTTTATTCCATTTTGATGTTTTACAGAAGAGAATAAATGAATTATAATTTTATAAATCCAATTAGACCACACAAAGAAAATGCCCTTTGTTTTAGAGTTTTTAATGGAATATAAAATGATTGCACATTATTATCTGATTTACAGTCACAATAAGTACCGGGCTTTATTGCTTTAATAAAACTAGCTATTTGACCAAGCTTTGCTTGGTATTCAATAAAACACGAATAAAATTACATTTTCTAAAAATGATTCCTAGCTAGATCGATTTATCGCCCCCAAAACCCCTATATAATATAATACTAAATTTCATGAAAATCGTTGAGGCCGATTCTGAGATTCCAATTATATATGTACATATACAAGAATTGCTTGTTTAAAGATATGTTATTCAATATAACTAGGAATTTTCGACTGCCGAAGTTATGAATGAATGAAATAAAAAAATTGTTATCTGAGTTGCAATAAGTGATAAAGGGAATATTCTTCTTACCTTCATAACTTCAGCCTGCGCTATACCTTCACTCGGTATACTTTTATACAACACGGCTTCATGGCTGCCCTTCTCGGCAACCAACTTCCCTTCTTCAGTGAGCTCCCATTTTGTACTCTTGGCCGGCTCAGAAGTTACCATATCGAGGGCTTCCAAGCTTTTCACAGCGCCTACAATTTTCTGGTGATCTTCATTGAATTCTTTTGCTAATTGTATGGTATCTAATTTGTCTGATTTTTCTAAACATTGCAATATTTTCTCGTTTAATTCCATTTTTAAATATTATTAACATTAAATTTCTATATTTTAGGTTACGATTTCTTGTACGACATGAAACATCTGTAATTGACATATTCGACAGATTTTTTTTTTTTGTTAATTCGTCCCGGTCGGGACAGGCAAAGGGAGCGTTGCCCATACAGCCATTTCTATGTTTTCTCTATTTAATGAATGATAGTGAAGGCCGAAGCCAATTCTTTTATATTAACCATCTGAAATAGAGTTTTCATCAGGCCGAAGCCAATTCTTTGATATAAATAATATGAATAATAAGTTTTTTCATCAGGCCGAAGCCATTTCTCATGTTTTGATAGTATTGTTTTGTTTAATTAATACTGTCCCTTCTTCAATTTGACATATTGTCGTCATAGGTCATTGTCTTCATTGTCTTGACGTGGTCTTGACTCTTGACAGATGCCTAAAAAGGCTAAAAAGTCTGCTAATAAACAGTTCAAAGTTATGTACATTATATAATATTTTATTACTAAAACTAAGAAAAACGAGATGAAAAGCAAATATAAAAGAGAATTATTTACAACCACAAAGTACTTATATATAATTAGGAAATTTACAACACATAACCGTTACAGAGAACTATCTCTATACTATATACAATCTCAAGGTATATAGGTAATGACTGGTGAGTACCTATTTAATTATATATCACCAATGGTAGAAAGGACGTACTCATATATTGGCTTATAACAATCGGGTGTTTTCAGAAGCTGCTGAAGGGAGTGCGGGATGGCTTCAGCAGTTTTAAAGATATCCATCAAGTGATTAATAAAAATAAATCTTTGAAGAGTAAAACTGTTACAAGTAAAGAAAATGTGATCCAAGGTTTGTTCAGAATGATTACAGTAATTACAAACGGGTGAAGACAATATATTCAATCTATGAAGATGAGCATTAAATCGACAGTGACCAAGTCTAAGACGGCAAATAGTAGAATAAAATTTCCTGTCATGAAATGAAACACCTTTAGTAAACCATGGGACTGACAACTCCTGTTTAATCTTAGAATACCATTTTCCTTTGGTTTCCATGGTCTGTTTCCAAAAATTTGTAAATTCGATTTTAAAGGTTTCTTTTATTTTGACTAAAACGTCAGATTCTGGAAGACATATGTTTTTAATACAATGCTCCTGAGAACAAGTAGTTATAGCTCTTGCTAAAAAATCGGCTTGTTCATTTCCCTTAACACCAATATGTGACGGTGACCAGACTAAAACTATATTTTTTTTGTTTAATGTTGTTAATTTTGTATATTTTTCTCTAATATCATGGATAATATAGTTAGTTGTAGCACAAAATTTGGGGTTATTTAAGTTTTGAAGAACGCTAAGACTATCGGACACTATAATCCATTTATCATAAACTTGAGTTTCAATATACTCTAATGCAGACAGAACTGCTAAACACTCAGCAGTAAAAATACTTGTTAAATTTGGAAGCCTAATACCATATCCTTTCTTATCCTGTTTAATATATATGGCTGCTGATACCGCCTCAGAAGTCTTTGAACCATCAGTATAGACTTGTTGATAACCAACTAGGTTACTTAGTAAAAGGTAGACATCTTCTTTGCACTTCAAAGAATTATCAATTACAATTTTTAGTGGAAAATATTTAGAGCTAAATGTGCTCATATAGCAAGGCCATAAGTCACTTTCATATAAGTTATAGTCTTGCTTTATTTTTACAATTTCAGGTAGGTAATGTAATAAAATAGAGGAAGAAGAACCACTCTGCAATTTTACAAGAAGAGGATGATTTTTAATGGATGAAATTCTCAACAAAAACCTGTATATTAAATATTTAAAGCGAATTTTCAAAGGAGGGATGTTACATTCAACCTGCATTGATATAATGGGTGTGGAACACATCGCACCAAGCACAATCCGTAAGCACCTATTTTGAACTTTATCTAGTCTATCAACAAAATGTGGAATAGAAGCAAAGCATACATAACCATATTCAAAATGGCTTCTTACAATAGCCTTGTAAAGAATTAATAAAATTTTTGGATCAGCTCCCCAATATGTGCCTGCTAAAGACTTTAATATATTGCAAGCCTTTAAAGCCCTGTTTGCTAAGTAATCAATATATTTATTAAATTTGAAGGAGTTCTGAAAAATCACACCTAAGAATCTAACAGTTTTGTCAACTGCTAACATACTATCTCCATATTGTAGGACAATGTTTGTTGTTTTGCTAGGTTTTTTTGAAAAAACTAAAACTTTGCTTTTTTCAGAGCTGATGTCCAAGCCCAGATCATCATAATAGGCCTTAAGGCCGAGGAGAGCAACTCTGAGATTTTCAATAGCTGCAGACAACTTGTCTGCAGTACAATATATAGTTAAGTCATCTACAAACTGTAGGTTAGTAATGTTTTGACCTAAGACAATATTTAACTTATGTATATACAAAATAAATAGTAAAGGACTGAGAATTCCACCTTGACTTATTCCTTTGTAGGAATACCTTGGACCAATCAGTTTATTTTCAAATTTCACATATAATTTACGACCACTAAGAAAATGATACACCCAATTTACCAATTTTTCAGGTAATTGTAAAGAAGTTAAAATAGTTGAAAGTTTTTCCAAATTGACATTATTATATGCGCCAACAACATCAAAGAAAATACCAACCAATATTGAATTACAAGACAGAGCATTGTGAATGTCCAAACAAAAATGACTCAAGCTCTCTCTAGCCGAACGGCCACGCCGAAAACCGAACTGATTACTAGGTAAAATATGATTTCTTTCTATAAAAAATTCCAATCGCTGTTTAATAAGCTGTTCAAATATTTTGCCAACACAAGAACTTAAAGTTATAGGTCTATATGAATCTGCAACATTTATATCCTTTCCGGGTTTTAATATTGGAACGAGACAATCTGTTTTCCACTGTTCAGGAATCATGGAATGGCACCACAATGAATTTAATAGATTAAGGAACAACTTCATATTTTTGGTGTCTAACAATTTAAACATTTTGTAAGATAAACAATCTAGACCACAAGCAGAATCTTTACGAGATTTTATGGCTGCTTTCAGCTCTTCAAATGTAAAACTATCTACTAAAAAAGAATTTGGAGATGTTGTCACATTGGAATTACTGTTCTTATAATTATTTGGTACTGTATCTGGAGTATATTTATTTAAAAACTGTAATATCCATTCACTATCAATGAAACTACTTCTAGGTGTATAACTTCGGTTGAATTTTTTTATTTTCATCCAAATTTGGCTCATAGGAGTTAATCTACTAACAGATTTACAAAAGTTTTCCCAAGAAAGTCTTCGCTCTTGTTTCAATACGCGTTTTTTATGCGCCTGAAGACGCTTAAATTCGACAAAAGTGTCAATACAAGAATTCGCTTTAAACCGCGCATAAGCTTGACGACAATCATGTACAGCCTTGGAACATTTTTCATTCCACCATACTAATGGAATTTTAACTTTTTTTTTAACGTTACTACAGGCAGAACTTTGAGAAACAGAATTAACAGTTGGGGTGCAGAACTTAGGCTTATTCAAACCGTTGATAAATGTGCCACATTTATCAACAGTTTGAATTATAAGCGCACAGAATCTATTATAACTGTCGATTAAATCGCATGTTTCAATTTGAAATTTTTTTAATTTCTGATTAACAGTTTTTTCATACAAATCCCAATTTACTGTTTTCAGATTCGTGTGAAGAGGAAAACTTTCAAATGTCTGTGACAAGTTACTATGGGGAGAGAATGATGGAGAAAGATTCAATGTTGTCAGAGTTGGTAAATGATAACTACCTAACGAGTCTGAAGAAACTTGCCATTCACAAAATAATGCTAACGATGCCGAAACAAAAGTCAAATCTAGTGCATTTGGCTTCCATCTATGCGACCCTACAGTGGTTGGACGTCCATCATTCAAGAGAACCAAATCATTCTCATCAGCGACATCAACAATATCTCTCCCTCGCGCGTCAACTTTGCCGCAACCCCATAAAGTATGATGCGCGTTAAAGTCTCCAGCCAAAATTATCGGTTTCGGAATAGTGTGTATTAAATCATTAAATTTTTTCTTATTAAATTCAGGAGTACAGCTTCCTGGGCTGTAAAAACTTACAATCGAAATTTGTTTCTGAAAAATTTGAATCTGAACAACAATATTTTGTAAAGAATCATCATAAAATGTATTAATTTTGTTATAGACTATAGTGTTATGAATTAATATGGCTACTCCATTGTGATTATTACCACAGTCATTTCTCACAATAGCGTATCCTTTCATGTTAAATGTGATATGTGGTTTGAGCCACGTTTCACTAATTATACAAATGTGGATGGAATTATCTAATAGAAATTTTTGTAGTTCATATTTATTACTTGGCAAGCTTTGACTGTTCCATTGCATAATATTTACTTGGGCAGAGAATGTGAAAGATTGTTATTTTTTTCTTTTATAGTTTCTTTTATTGTTTCTGAAAGAAGCTGTGAGTTTATGCTTGCATTTTGAGTCTTGTTCAGAGTAATAGCTTTAATTAAACATTCTGTGAGTAACGTAAGTGCGTTTTTATTTGAGAGAAGTACATTTAATAAGTCTTTACTATTTGTGTTTTCATTCAATGAAGGGAAATTTTGTAATTTATTATTAAAAAGGTCTGCATATGATGTAGTTGTATACTTTTTTTTATTTTCTTCTATTTTCATTTTTTTAACTCTACATTCTCCAGATATAGATAAATGGCTACCTTTGCAATGTACGCAAACAGCTTTATCTGGGCTTTGAGTACAGTTTTTATAATTGTGAGCCTCGGCACATATCGAGCAACGCTCTGCATTCTTACAAAACTTTGCTAAATGTCCGTATCTTAAACATTTATAACACTGTTTCACTGGTGGAATATATGTCGTAACAGGAAATCGCCACATATTTATTAAAACATATTCAGGCAATGATGTAGAGCACGAAAATGTAATTGCCACTGATTGCGTTGGTTGCAGCTCAAAGCTGTTGTTAACCTTAGCTTTTCTCATTATTCTACGTACACATATTACCCTTTTTGTACTACTCGAAATTGCTTTATAAATTTTTTGATTGGACATTTCGGTCGGTACGGAGTTGATGACACCAGTCAACTCCGTGCTACCAGCTGGAATGCTTGCTTTTAAATGTTGGTCTCGTAAAAAAGTAGTATTTTCAAGAAATGCGTTAGCTAAGTTCGGCCGATTAAAATAGACTCCAACTTTGAATTTATTAATTTTTCTCAAGAAAGATATTCCCTTAATCGATTGTTGGAAAATACGACTTAAACCCATGAGGTCGCGAGTACCTATAGGAGTTTCACCTGTGCTTTCCACGAAGACTACAAATTCAAATCCAGCTGCGCTGTCCTCTGGATAGCGACGGCTGTAATCATTTACTCTATAAGGAGCATATTTGCTAAATTCCTCTGTGGGCTCAGACTGTTCAGAGCTACTCGACTCAGCCTGATCATCCACCGGACTAGACGATATTGGTCTCTTCTTCTTCCGTTTGGACGGCCGCTGAGACATCGCGGCGCGCCTGGTCCCGTGAAGGGACTTTTATATAATTAAAAAACTTACCAACAATACGAAGAAATAATAATTATATACAATTAAAAAATATATACAATACGACAAATATCCTACAATTATGCAACTTTTAACAATAAAAATCAAATTAAATTTTCAGTGCTGAAAAATTTTCTACTTTTCCCGCCACTCCCGAAAATCGAATTCCATCACAGACTACTTAGGGATACTACGTATCAGACTGCCATCTTTCATTCTCATTTGGTGCAAGTGTTACGATTTCCGAGCGATACTGACATTAATTTTTTTTTGCCCTTGCTAGTGTGATGGTGTGGTGCGACTACCTACTGGACGTACCTAATTTAGGTTGTCAAAAAAAAAAAAACCACAGCCAAACATAGAACCTCCTCCTTTTTGAAAGTCGGTTAAAAAGCACTAGTAGAAATGAGGTTATAATTGATATATTTTTTTATATTAATACTAATTAAACAGACTAGTAGCCACACTATTAAAATAAATGATTTCCCACTTTTTCGTTCCTATTCTCATTTGAAACGCATTACACCCAAGGTTTTAAATAAAAGAAATGTTTTATTTATTTATAGTTTTATTTTTAATTCTTTTAAGATATTTTTCATAGGCCAGCTTCTGGTAATATGGCAAATTTTTACCTTCCAGCCTTACAATATCCACACCTTTCAAAATTTTGTTTATCGTGTTACACCAATTATAAATTGTGAATCGGATGACGATCTGCAAGAAGTATTGGTGTACGAAATCTTTGTGCTCGGGACAGTTTACCAAATCAATAGTATCTATTTCTTTCATAATAGTTTTTAAAATATCTTTTGTGTGAGCATTTTTTTCTAAAAACTCATTTGTTTTATTTAATACTGTCCCGAAGCACCTAACAGCTACTCCAGATGGGTAACTCAGCTTGCGGCTATTATTCGACGCCTTAAATTCCTTATGACTAATCCAATTATGTATCGTTTCATTTTCATTGCTTGTCAAAGATTTTTTGCATAAGGAACAAGGGTTCTTTTCTAAAGTTTTTCGAATTACCCATCCAGTCACATAAGCCTTAGAATGAGTACTTAATCTCTCCTTTCGCGCTTGCTCCAATATTCCTTGCGATTCTGGTTCTGAACAACCCAGCAGAACATTATTTTGTGTCTCTTAATTTTGGCCTTTGTTTTCATCGTTTTGGAAAAGACATTGAAGATTTATTAATTGTTCTGCGGGGTCATCCTCACAATTAAACCCATCCGAATGAAATTTAATCACACGAGTGATGGTCAACGCCTTATAAGTATTTATAAAATTGTGGCAGGTAGGGTCTGTGTTACGATAATTATACGCCCTAACCTGACCAAAATAATTTTCGACAGGGTCTGTATTAAAATACCTAGGGCGCATAATTTTTAAATCATTTGATTTGAATACCTGCCACAATCTCATGTAGCTTTTTAGTGTTGTCACAAAATTTTTTAAGGTGGGCACAGACTTTTCACGACCATTTTCCATGAATTTAATTTGTTCAAGATTTTTTATTGCATCTACCCAAAACTTGTGGTGCTGGGTACAATCCTTCACTGCGGTCCGCAATGTTTTACCCTTCGCAGCTTTAGCTGTGGCAGCTGCACCATTCACAGAGTCGAATAAGTCGTCGAAAAATGACACCGTCTCTGCAGTATTTTTTAATGTCCCACTGACTGGTGTTCCGTCAACATAAGTAGCTGTAACAACAGAATTGTATGTTATTTTATATAACTTGCTTCTGGAGCTTAAATAAGACATAGGTAGCTACTTGCTTATTTAATTATATTTCCTTTAATTAAAAGACATGTAAATCTTATTAATCCTGCAAATTGCTAGCAAAGTGGACTTTGAGTATATCATGCTCACTCCGGGACATGAGAAAGTAAACTGTGTTTAGCCTGGTAATATTCTGTGTTAGATCGAAATCTGGGTAACTTACAGAACTGTGAAGTGTAGGAAAGTGCAGCAGCTACAGATTTGCTAAGCACGCGCACACAATTCTTCACCTGGAAAGCAAGTTATTAATTGGATTATAAAATAAAATATAAAATAATAATAAATTATGCAAACTATTTCAAAAGGTTAAATAGTTTCATAAAACATAGGAAATATCGGTGTCAAATAAAGACACCTTTCGAACATAAACTTAATATACCTAGCAGAATAGAGCAACAATCTCGAGCTGTCAAACTAAACCGAAATTGATTTACATCTGTGTGTAAACATTTGTTTACATATCATATACACTTACACAAGCAGATTAAATAGTCAACGTGCCAACTGGAAGTCAAATAGATGAAACAAATTGGTTCTGCTGTTATGTATCACAAGTCTCTTTTTACCATGCAGTATTACTGATAGTGATCTCGCTTGCTCAGGCCTTTGTTTCTCTATTCCGCTAGGTATATTAACTTTATACTTTCGAACAAAGATGATGCCACAAACATTATATACCTATGCAGCACATTTTCATAGGGGTGAGAAGTAAAAATTCTGATTTAAAAATAGGTTTGGATTTAAATAAAAAAAATCTTACCTTCATTTTTTTTACTTTTGCTGGTATGACATGCTCGTCATTTAATTTATGCAATATTCTTGATTGTGTGTGGCTGCAGTCAGTTTTGTAAACATCTACTATGTCTTGCCACTTTGAAATCTTTCCTTTCCATTTTATATCTTTGGTAAGAAAGTTGTTTCTTATCCCTTTAATGAGGTGGGATGGGTCATATATGACACTAAGTTTGGAGCATCCAATGATGACAGACTGATCTGTAAAATATTGAAAATACATGATATTGTGAATATAAACATATTAAATATAATATTTAAAATGAAGCAGTAGTAATAACTAGCTTTGTGAAATTCTAACCTGGCTCTTCATTCCTAAGCAATTGCTCTCGCCTCGTCTCTTCTTGGTTGTGACCAAGGCACAGCTTTCCAATCTGCTGTACGTAACTTGTAAGTTACGTACAGCAGATTGGAAAGCTGTGCCTTGGTCACAACCAAGGACTATTGGTTTCAAATCAATATCAGCAATGGCCGATACAATATCTTTTATAATCTTTTTTAACTCTGGCCCAGACGTAGCCCCCTCACAAAAATAATATGCAATAGGCTGCTGCCACTTATGGACTGCTCCACGTGCCATGAAAACCAAAACATGGTCAGCAAATTTATTTTTTCTCCCAGTCAGTTCGACAAATCCATGTATTTTATCATCTTTCGAATTATATGACAGTCCCATTCCCAATGCCATTTCATCAAATAGGATCGAACAATATTTTTTTGAGTCCTCCCAGGTGTCAACCTGAAATAAAGATTTTCAAAATGTTAAGTCTATTATATGTATCTACATGTGCATTTCTTTGGACCTATATTGTAAAATAAATATAAATTATATGTTTAAAATTCCATCTATCTGTAATGAGATAATAGATAAGTACTTTCTTTATATTATAATAATATATACCTACTTTCTTTTTACCTATTATATAAGTTATGGTTACCTCTTTTTTCATTAGAGTGAAAAATTGGGGGTTGATACCAGCCTCAATCTTTAATCTGGATACCATCTTATTTAAAGTTGATGAAGATGGTAAAATGAAAATTTTGTGCAAAAAACGATAGCATTTTGGGCTTTGTTTCATTATGGCCAAAGTTATCAGTTTTTCCTCTAATGTGAATCTGCGACCTTTTTTCTTTTTCGTGCACAGGTTGATTTGCATTTCAAAAATTTTCTTAGCGTAGGGGTTCATTTTTTCTGCCATTTCTTCAAAAGAATGCTCCTTTGCAAATTTGACAGCTCTTTTAGCCCGACGATGATAGTCAGCTTGATTTTTGGCTTTTGTGTATTCTTTGTAGATAAGCTTACAGGTGGGTGTTAACTTATTAAGTGCCTGAATTATTCTTTTCCTTCCTGACTTTTTAGGGGTTTGTGTAATAATTGTATTCTCAATTTTAGCTTTGCAAGCATCTGAAAAATTATAGCAATGAATAATACAATAATTATAAAATACAGAACCCTAAAAACCATTTATTTTAACATAACAAAAGTGTATTTCTTAAAATACTTCATGTGAAGAAAATGTTAATTAATAGATCAATTATAATTTATTTAAATGTTACATTTAAGATTAAGGGAATTTTACATTTGTGGCTGATTACAATTGAATCAATGATTTCTAAAACAACAGAAAAACGATCACTGACCTTATTCCTCGAAATGTTTTTGTAATGAGCAAAATTAAAAAAAAATGGACAAACCCCATTGTATGCACTTGTGTTGTTCTAACAATCACCGAAGAGAAATGTCAGTCAGTTATGTTGTTCTAACACTAAGCGGTATTTTCAGTAATTCAATTTACATAGAAAACGCAAAGCAATTGTGTTGTTTTAATGCACAATTTATTAATGGCCATAGACTAAATCCAAAATCGCTATAAACTCGATTTCAGCAAAAATGTTAGTTATGTTGTTTTAGAAATCATTGATTCAATTAATTTAACATGATTTCAACTAACCTGTAGTAGGTGATTGAGAGCGGACTTCAACTCTCAGAATATTTCGTGAAGGATCTTTACTCTCACTGTCCATGACATGAGAAGCATCAAGTGGAATGACACTACAAGTTTTTTCACATGATCCTGGGGCACCTAAAATAGATATAATTAAGATTAAATTTGTAAAAAGAAGTATATACTTTTAGTGTGATAATTTCAGTACAAGAGAACTTACTGCTTTCAGGGATGGTTAGCTCGACTTTGTTCTTAGTAATTGTATTTGATAACAATCTTGGTTTAAGAACAATCCTGCATGCACCTGAAAACAAAAAAAAAATATTTCAATTAAGTTTTATGCAATTATAAATGCAAGGCATATTATTATGATATTGAAAAAAGTAATACAATAGATTATGCTTCTGCTACTGACCAGAACTTGATGTTGGAGGTAAATCTTTGGCATATGTGTGGTCGATGTGCCTCTTCCTGCTGTAACTGTGATCAACTTTTGGATCCACATTTTCTGGAAAAAAAATACTATACAATATTGAGTGAAATAATATAAGTATTCTTATAGCCTCTTAGGAGTCAGTAACTACAGGCTAGATAAAGAGTGGCTGTAATTTAGTTGTGACATCAAAAAGGATAAGTAATAATAAGCACAATAATTAATATGCTACGAGTAATAAATAGTTTTTATTATTCGTAGTTAATATGTCACGGATTATTTACCTTTACATTCAGGAACTCCAGTTGTGATTTCAGCAGGTGTAAATAGCGTCGGATATGCATCATACAACAGACGCGAGTTCTCACGAACGAATCTTCGTTCAAAATGTTTTTGACATACAAACAAATTATGAATTGAAGATATGTTTATATTATCATCTTTCAGGCACTGAATCCACTTTAATAAGCGATTTTCGTTACATGGAAATTTATGTAACATAGCGTCCTTGCGCGTGCTGCTACAATTACGTACACAACACATAAAATACATGATAGCGTCCAGTTCGCAAAAAATATCCAAATATACACAATACACAACAAACAACAATACACACAACGCGTATAAGGAATGCTAGGTATCTCTCGGTATGAGGAGTAGCAGCAAATTACAGTTAAGGTGGAGAGGAAGATTTTTTTTTTTTTTGTTAATTCGTCCCGGTCGGGACAGGCAAAGGGAGCGTTGCCCATACAGCCATTTCTATGTTTTCTCTATTTAATGAATGATAGTGAAGGCCGAAGCCAATTCTTTGATATAAATAATATGAATAATAAGTTTTTTCATCAGGCCGAAGCCATTTCTCATGTTTTGATAGTATTGTTTAATTAATACTGTCCCTTCTTCAATTTGACATATTGTCATTTGTCGTCATTGGTCATTGTCTTCATTGTCTTGACGTGGTCTTGACTCTTGACAGATGCCTAAAAAGGCTAAAAAGTCTGCTAATAAACAGTTCAAAGTTAAGTACATTAAATAATATTTTATTACTAAAACTAAGAAAAACGAGATGAAAAGCAAATATAAAAGAGAATTATTTACAACCACAAAGTACTTATATATAATTAGGAAATTTACAACACATAACCGTTACAGAGAACTATCTCTGTGTTACTATATACAATCTCAAGGTATATAGGTAATGACTGGTGAGTACCTATTTAATTATATATCACCAATGGTAGAAAGGACGTACTCATATATTGGCTTATAACAATCGGGTGTTTTCAGAAGCTGCTGAAGGGAGTGCGGGATGGCTTCAGCAGTTTTAAAGATATCCATCAAGTGATTAATAAAAATAAATCTTTGAAGAGTAAAACTGTTACAAGTAAAGAAAATGTGATCCAAGGTTTGTTCAGAATGATTACAGTAATTACAAACGGGTGAACTCAATATATTCAATCTATGAAGATGAGCATTAAATCGACAGTGACCAAGTCTAAGACGGCAAATAGTAGAATAAAATTTCCTGTCATGAAATGAAACACCTTTAGTAAACCATGGGACTGACAACTCCTGTTTAATCTTAGAATACCATTTTCCTTTGGTTTCCATGGTCTGTTTCCAAAAATTTGTAAATTCGATTTTAAAGGTTTCTTTTATTTTGACTAAAACGTCAGATTCTGGAAGACATATGTTTTTAATACAATGCTCCTGAGAACAAGTAGTTATAGCTCTTGCTAAAAAATCGGCTTGTTCATTTCCCTTAACACCAATATGTGACGGTGACCAGACTAAAACTATATTTTTTTTGTTTAATGTTGTTAATTTTGTATATTTTTCTCTAATATCATGGATAATATAGTTAGTTGTAGCACAAAATTTGGGGTTATTTAAGTTTTGAAGAACGCTAAGACTATCGGACACTATAATCCATTTATCATAAACTTGAGTTTCAATATACTCTAATGCAGACAGAACTGCTAAACACTCAGCAGTAAAAATACTTGTTAAATTTGGAAGCCTAATACCATATCCTTTCTTATCCTGTTTAATATATATGGCTGCTGATACCGCCTCAGAAGTCTTTGAACCATCAGTATAGACTTGTTGATAACCAACTAGGTTACTTAGTAAAAGGTAGACATCTTCTTTGCACTTCAAAGAATTATCAATTACAATTTTTAGTGGAAAATATTTAGAGCTAAATGTGCTCATATAGCAAGGCCATAAGTCACTTTCATATAAGTTATAGTCTTGCTTTATTTTTACAATTTCAGGTAGGTAATGTAATAAAATAGAAGAAGAAGAACCACTCTGCAATTTTACAAGAAGAGGATGATTTTTAATGGATGAAATTGTCAACAAAAACCTGTATATTAAATATTTAAAGCGAATTTTCAAAGGAGGGATGTTACATTCAACCTGCATTGATATTATGGGTGTGGAACACATCGCACCAAGCACAATCCGTAAGCACCTATTTTGAACTTTATCTAGTCTATCAATAAAATGTGGAATAGAAGCAAAGCATACATAACCATATTCAAAATGGCTTCTTACAATAGCCTTGTAAAGAATTAATAAAATTTTTGGATCAGCTCCCCAATATGTGCCTGCTAAAGACTTTAATATATTGCAAGCCTTTAAAGCCCTGTTTGCTAAGTAATCAATATATTTATTAAATTTGAAGGAGTTCTGAAAAATCACACCTAAGAATCTAACAGTTTTGTCAACTACTAACATACTATCTCCATATTGTAGGACAATGTTTGTTGTTTTGCTAGGTTTTTTTGAAAAAACTAAAACTTTGCTTTTTTCAGAGCTGATGTCCAAGCCCAGATCATCATAATAGGCCTTAAGGCCGAGGAGAGCAACTCTGAGATTTTCAATAGCTGCAGACAACTTGTCTGCAGTACAATATATAGTTAAGTCATCTACAAACTGTAGGTTAGTAATGTTTTGACCTAAGACAATATTTAACTTATGTATATACAAAATAAATAGTAAAGGACTGAGAATTCCACCTTGACTTATTCCTTTGTAGGAATACCTTGGACCAATCAGTTTATTTTCAAATTTCACATATAATTTACGACCACTAAGAAAATGATACACCCAATTTACCAATTTTTCAGGTAATTGTAAAGAAGTTAAAATAGTTGAAAGTTTTTCCAAATTGACATTATTATATGCGCCAACAACATCAAAGAAAATACCAACCAATATTGAATTACAAGACAGAGCATTGTGAATGTCCAAACAAAAATGACTCAAGCTCTCTCTAGCCGAACGGCCACGCCGAAAACCGAACTGATTACTAGGTAAAATATGATTTCTTTCTATAAAAAATTCCAATCGCTGTTTAATAAGCTGTTCAAATATTTTGCCAACACAAGAACTTAAAGTTATAGGTCTATATGAATCTGCAACATTTATATTCTTTCCGGGTTTTAATATTGGAACGAGACAATCTGTTTTCCACTGTTCAGGAATCATGGAATGGCACCACAATGAATTTAATAGATTAAGGAACAACTTCATATTTTTGGTGTCTAACAATTTAAACATTTTGTAAGATAAACAATCTAGACCACAAGCAGAATCTTTACGAGATTTTATGGCTGCTTTCAGCTCTTCAAATGTAAAACTATCTACTAAAAAAGAATTTGGAGATGTTGTCACATTGGAATTACTGTTCTTATAATTATTTGGTACTGTATCTGGAGTATATTTATTTAAAAACTGTAATATCCATTCACTATCAATGAAACTACTTCTAGGTGTATAACTTCGGTTGAATTTTTTTATTTTCATCCAAATTTGGCTCATAGGAGTTAATCTACTAACAGATTTACAAAAGTTTTCCCAAGAAAGTCTTCGCTCTTGTTTCAATACGCGTTTTTTATGCGCCTGAAGACGCTTAAATTCGACAAAAGTTTCAATACAAGAATTCGCTTTAAACCGCGCATAGGCTTGACGACAATCATGTACAGCTTTGGAACATTTTTCATTCCACCATACTAATGGAATTTTAACTTTTTTTTTAACGTTACTACAGGCAGAACTTTGAGAAACAGAATTAGCAGTTGGGGTGCAGAACTTAGGCTTATTCAAACCGTTGATAAATGTGCCACATTTATCAACAGTTTGAATTATAAGCGCACAGAATCTATTATAACTGTCGATTAAATCGCATGTTTCAATTTGAAATTTTTTTAATTTTTGATTAACAGTTTTTTCATACAAATCCCAATTTACTGTTTTCAGATTCGTGTGAAGAGGAAAACTTTCAAATGTCTGTGACAAGTTACTATGGGGAGAGAATGATGGAGAAAGATTCAATGTTGTCAGAGTTGGTAAATGATAACTACCTAACGAGTCTGAAGAAACTTGCCATTCACAAAATAATGCTAACGACGCCGAAACAAAAGTCAAATCTAGTGCATTTGGCTTCCATCTATGCGACCCTACAGTGGTTGGACGTCCATCATTCAAGAGAACCAAATCATTCTCATCAGCGACATCAACAATATCTCTCCCTCGCGCGTCAACTTTGCCGCAACCCCATAAAGCATGATGCGCGTTAAAGTCTCCAGCCAAAATTATCGGTTTCGGAATAGTGTGTATTAAATCATTAAATTTTTTCTTATTAAATTCAGGAGTACAGCTTCCTGGGCTGTAAAAACTTACAATCGAAATTTGTTTCTGAAAAATTTGAATCTGAACAACAATATTTTGTAAAGAATCATCATAAAATGTATTAATTTTGTTATAGACTATAGTGTTATGAATTAATATGGCTACTCCATTGTGATTATTACCACAGTCATTTCTCACAATAGAGTATCCTTTCATGTTAAATGTGATATGTGGTTTGAGCCATGTTTCACTAATTATACAAATGTGGATGGAATTATCTAATAGAAATTTTTGTAGTTCATATTTATTACTTGGCAAGCTTTGACTGTTCCATTGCATAATATTTACTTGGGCAGAGAATGTGAAAGATTGTTATTTTTTTCTTTTATAGTTTCTTTTATTGTTTCTGAAAGAAGCTGTGAGTTTATGCTTGCATTTTGAGTCTTGTTCAGAGTAATAGCTTTAATTAAACATTCTGTGAGTAACGTAAGTGCGTTTTTATTTGAGAGAAGTACATTTAATAAGTCTTTACTATTTGTGTTTTCATTCAATGAAGGGAAATTTTGTAATTTATTATTAAAAAGGTCTGCATATGATGTAGTTGTATACTTTTTTTTATTTTCTTCTATTTTCATTTTTTTAACTCTACATTCTCCAGATATAGATAAATGGCTACCTTTGCAATGTACGCAAACAGCTTTATCTGGGCTTTGAGTACAGTTTTTATAATTGTGAGCCTCGGCACATATCGAGCAACGCTCTGCATTCTTACAAAACTTTGCTAAATGTCCGTATCTTAAACATTTATAACACTGTTTCACTGGTGGAATATATGTCGTAACAGGAAATCGCCACATATTTATTAAAACATATTCAGGCAATGATGTAGAGCACGAAAATGTAATTGCCACTGATTGCGTTGGTTGCAGCTCAAAGCTGTTGTTAACCTTAGCTTTTCTCATTATTCTACGTACACATATTACCCTTTTTGTACTACTCGAAATTGCTTTATAAATTTTTTGATTGGACATTTCGGTCGGTACGGAGTTGATGACACCAGTCAACTCCGTGCTACCAGCTGGAATGCTTGCTTTTAAATTTTGGTCTCGTAAAAAAGTAGTATTTTCAAGAAATGCGTTAGCTAAGTTCGGCCGATTAAAATAGACTCCAACTTTGAATTTATTAATTTTTCTCAAGAAAGATATTCCCTTAATCGATTGTTGGAAAATACGACTTAAACCCATGAGATCGCGAGTACCTATAGGAGTTTCACCTGTGCTTTCCACGAAGACTACAAATTCAAATCCAGCTGCGCTGTCCTCTGGATAGCGACGGCTGTAATCATTTACTCTATAAGGAGCATATTTGCTAAATTCCTCTGTGGGCTCAGACTGTTCAGAGCTACTCGACTCAGCCTGATCATCCACCGGACTAGACGATATTGGTCTCTTCTTCTTCCGTTTGGACGGCCGCTGAGACATCGCGGCGCGCCTGGTCCCGTGAAGGGACTTTTATATAATTAAAAAACTTACCAACAATACGAAGAAATAATAATTATATACAATTAAAAAATATATACAATACGACAAATATCCTACAATTATGCAACTTTTAACAATAAAAATCAAATTAAATTTTCAGTGCTGAAAAATTTTCTACTTTTCCCGCCACTCCCGAAAATCGAATTCCATCACAGACTACTTAGGGATACTACGTATCAGACTGCCATCTTTCATTCTCATTTGGTGCAAGTGTTACGATTTCCGAGCGATACTGACATTAATTTTTTTTTTGCCCTTGCTAGTGTGATGGTGTGGTGCGACTACCTACTGGACGTACCTAATTTAGGTTGTCAAAAAAAAAAAAACCACAGCCAAACATAGAACCTCCTCCTTTTTGAAAGTCGGTTAAAAAGCACTAGTAGAAATGAGGTTATAATTGATATATTTTTTTATATTAATACTAATTAAACAGACTAGTAGCCACACTATTAAAATAAATGATTTCCCACTTTTTCGTTCCTATTCTCATTTGAAACGCATTACACCCAAGGTTTTAAATAAAAGAAATGTTTTATTTATTTATAGTTTTATTTTTAATTCTTTTAAGATATTTTTCATAGGCCAGCTTCTGGTAATATGGCAAATTTTTACCTTCCAGCCTTACAATATCCACACCTTTCAAAATTTTGTTTATCGTGTTACACCAATTATAAATTGTGAATCGGATGACGATCTGCAAGAAGTATTGGTGTACGAAATCTTTGTGCTCGGGACAGTTTACCAAATCAATAGTATCTATTTCTTTCATAATAGTTTTTAAAATATCTTTTGTGTGAGCATTTTTTTCTAAAAACTCATTTGTTTTATTTAATACTGTCCCGAAGCACCTAACAGCTACTCCAGATGGGTAACTCAGCTTGCGGCTATTATTCGACGCCTTAAATTCCTTATGACTAATCCAATTATGTATCGTTTCATTTTCATTGCTTGTCAAAGATTTTTTGCATAAGGAACAAGGGTTCTTTTCTAAAGTTTTTCGAATTACCCATCCAGTCACATAAGCCTTAGAATGAGTACTTAATCTCTCCTTTCGCGCTTGCTCCAATATTCCTTGCGATTCTGGTTCTGAACAACCCAGCAGAACATTATTTTGTGTCTCTTAATTTTGGCCTTTGTTTTCATCGTTTTGGAAAAGACATTGAAGATTTATTAATTGTTCTGCGGGGTCATCCTCACAATTAAACCCATCCGAATGAAATTTAATCACACGAGTGATGGTCAACGCCTTATAAGTATTTATAAAATTGTGGCAGGTAGGGTCTGTGTTACGATAATTATACGCCCTAACCTGACCAAAATAATTTTCGACAGGGTCTGTATTAAAATACCTAGGGCGCATAATTTTTAAATCATTTGATTTGAATACCTGCCACAATCTCATGTAGCTTTTTAGTGTTGTCACAAAATTTTTTAAGGTGGGCACAGACTTTTCACGACCATTTTCCATGAATTTAATTTGTTCAAGATTTTTTATTGCATCTACCCAAAACTTGTGGTGCTGGGTACAATCCTTCACTGCGGTCCGCAATGTTTTACCCTTCGCAGCTTTAGCTGTGGCAGCTGCACCATTCACAGAGTCGAATAAGTCGTCGAAAAATGACACCGTCTCTGCAGTATTTTTTAATGTCCCACTGACTGGTGTTCCGTCAACATAAGTAGCTGTAACAACAGAATTGTATGTTATTTTATATAACTTGCTTCTGGAGCTTAAATAAGACATAGGTAGCTACTTGCTTATTTAATTATATTTCCTTTAATTAAAAGACATGTAAATCTTATTAATCCTGCAAATTGCTAGCAAAGTGGACTTTGAGTATATCATGCTCACTCCGGGACATGAGAAAGTAAACTGTGTTTAGCCTGGTAATATTCTGTGTTAGATCGAAATCTGGGTAACTTACAGAACTGTGAAGTGTAGGAAAGTGCAGCAGCTACAGATTTGCTAAGCACGCGCACACAATTCTTCACCTGGAAAGCAAGTTATTAATTGGATTATAAAATAAAATATAAAATAATAATAAATTATGCAAACTATTTCAAAAGGTTAAATAGTTTCATAAAACATAGGAAATATCGGTGTCAAATAAAGACACCTTTCGAACATAAACTTAATATACCTAGCAGAATAGAGCAACAATCTCGAGCTGTCAAACTAAACCGAAATTGATTTACATCTGTGTGTAAACATTTGTTTACATATCATATACACTTACACAAGCAGATTAAATAGTCAACGTGCCAACTGGAAGTCAAATAGATGAAACAAATTGGTTCTGCTGTTATGTATCACAAGTCTCTTTTTACCATGCAGTATTACTGATAGTGATCTCGCTTGCTCAGGCCTTTGTTTCTCTATTCCGCTAGGTATATTAACTTTATACTTTCGAACAAAGATGATGCCACAAACATTATATACCTATGCAGCACATTTTCATAGGGGTGAGAAGTAAAAATTCTGATTTAAAAATAGGTTTGGATTTAAATAAAAAAAATCTTACCTTCATTTTTTTTACTTTTGCTGGTATGACATGCTCGTCATTTAATTTATGCAATATTCTTGATTGTGTGTGGCTGCAGTCAGTTTTGTAAACATCTACTATGTCTTGCCACTTTGAAATCTTTCCTTTCCATTTTATATCTTTGGTAAGAAAGTTGTTTCTTATCCCTTTAATGAGGTGGGATGGGTCATATATGACACTAAGTTTGGAGCATCCAATGATGACAGACTGATCTGTAAAATATTGAAAATACATGATATTGTGAATATAAACATATTAAATATAATATTTAAAATGAAGCAGTAGTAATAACTAGCTTTGTGAAATTCTAACCTGGCTCTTCATTCCTAAGCAATTGCTCTCGCCTCGTCTCTTCTTGGTTGTGACCAAGGCACAGCTTTCCAATCTGCTGTACGTAACTTGTAAGTTACGTACAGCAGATTGGAAAGCTGTGCCTTGGTCACAACCAAGGACTATTGGTTTCAAATCAATATCAGCAATGGCCGATACAATATCTTTTATAATCTTTTTTAACTCTGGCCCAGACGTAGCCCCCTCACAAAAATAATATGCAATAGGCTGCTGCCACTTATGGACTGCTCCACGTGCCATGAAAACCAAAACATGGTCAGCAAATTTATTTTTTCTCCCAGTCAGTTCGACAAATCCATGTATTTTATCATCTTTCGAATTATATGACAGTCCCATTCCCAATGCCATTTCATCAAATAGGATCGAACAATATTTTTTTGAGTCCTCCCAGGTGTCAACCTGAAATAAAGATTTTCAAAATGTTAAGTCTATTATATGTATCTACATGTGCATTTCTTTGGACCTATATTGTAAAATAAATATAAATTATATGTTTAAAATTCCATCTATCTGTAATGAGATAATAGATAAGTACTTTCTTTATATTATAATAATATATACCTACTTTCTTTTTACCTATTATATAAGTTATGGTTACCTCTTTTTTCATTAGAGTGAAAAATTGGGGGTTGATACCAGCCTCAATCTTTAATCTGGATACCATCTTATTTAAAGTTGATGAAGATGGTAAAATGAAAATTTTGTGCAAAAAACGATAGCATTTTGGGCTTTGTTTCATTATGGCCAAAGTTATCAGTTTTTCCTCTAATGTGAATCTGCGACCTTTTTTCTTTTTCGTGCACAGGTTGATTTGCATTTCAAAAATTTTCTTAGCGTAGGGGTTCATTTTTTCTGCCATTTCTTCAAAAGAATGCTCCTTTGCAAATTTGACAGCTCTTTTAGCCCGACGATGATAGTCAGCTTGATTTTTGGCTTTTGTGTATTCTTTGTAGATAAGCTTACAGGTGGGTGTTAACTTATTAAGTGCCTGAATTATTCTTTTCCTTCCTGACTTTTTAGGGGTTTGTGTAATAATTGTATTCTCAATTTTAGCTTTGCAAGCATCTGAAAAATTATAGCAATGAATAATACAATAATTATAAAATACAGAACCCTAAAAACCATTTATTTTAACATAACAAAAGTGTATTTCTTAAAATACTTCATGTGAAGAAAATGTTAATTAATAGATCAATTATAATTTATTTAAATGTTACATTTAAGATTAAGGGAATTTTACATTTGTGGCTGATTACAATTGAATCAATGATTTCTAAAACAACAGAAAAACGATCACTGACCTTATTCCTCGAAATGTTTTTGTAATGAGCAAAATTAAAAAAAAATGGACAAACCCCATTGTATGCACTTGTGTTGTTCTAACAATCACCGAAGAGAAATGTCAGTCAGTTATGTTGTTCTAACACTAAGCGGTATTTTCAGTAATTCAATTTACATAGAAAACGCAAAGCAATTGTGTTGTTTTAATGCACAATTTATTAATGGCCATAGACTAAATCCAAAATCGCTATAAACTCGATTTCAGCAAAAATGTTAGTTATGTTGTTTTAGAAATCATTGATTCAATTAATTTAACATGATTTCAACTAACCTGTAGTAGGTGATTGAGAGCGGACTTCAACTCTCAGAATATTTCGTGAAGGATCTTTACTCTCACTGTCCATGACATGAGAAGCATCAAGTGGAATGACACTACAAGTTTTTTCACATGATCCTGGGGCACCTAAAATAGATATAATTAAGATTAAATTTGTAAAAAGAAGTATATACTTTTAGTGTGATAATTTCAGTACAAGAGAACTTACTGCTTTCAGGGATGGTTAGCTCGACTTTGTTCTTAGTAATTGTATTTGATAACAATCTTGGTTTAAGAACAATCCTGCATGCACCTGAAAACAAAAAAAAAATATTTCAATTAAGTTTTATGCAATTATAAATGCAAGGCATATTATTATGATATTGAAAAAAGTAATACAATAGATTATGCTTCTGCTACTGACCAGAACTTGATGTTGGAGGTAAATCTTTGGCATATGTGTGGTCGATGTGCCTCTTCCTGCTGTAACTGTGATCAACTTTTGGATCCACATTTTCTGGAAAAAAAATACTATACAATATTGAGTGAAATAATATAAGTATTCTTATAGCCTCTTAGGAGTCAGTAACTACAGGCTAGATAAAGAGTGGCTGTAATTTAGTTGTGACATCAAAAAGGATAAGTAATAATAAGCACAATAATTAATATGCTACGAGTAATAAATAGTTTTTATTATTCGTAGTTAATATGTCACGGATTATTTACCTTTACATTCAGGAACTCCAGTTGTGATTTCAGCAGGTGTAAATAGCGTCGGATATGCATCATACAACAGACGCGAGTTCTCACGAACGAATCTTCGTTCAAAATGTTTTTGACATACAAACAAATTATGAATTGAAGATATGTTTATATTATCATCTTTCAGGCACTGAATCCACTTTAATAAGCGATTTTCGTTACATGGAAATTTATGTAACATAGCGTCCTTGCGCGTGCTGCTACAATTACGTACACAACACATAAAATACATGATAGCGTCCAGTTCGCAAAAAATATCCAAATATACACAATACACAACAAACAACAATACACACAACGCGTATAAGGAATGCTAGGTATCTCTCGGTATGAGGAGTAGCAGCAAATTACAGTTAAGGTGGAGAGGAAGATTTTTTTTTTTTTTGTTAATTCGTCCCGGTCGGGACAGGCAAAGGGAGCGTTGCCCATACAGCCATTTCTATGTTTTCTCTATTTAATGAATGATAGTGAAGGCCGAAGCCAATTCTTTGATATAAATAATATGAATAATAAGTTTTTTCATCAGGCCGAAGCCATTTCTCATGTTTTGATAGTATTGTTTAATTAATACTGTCCCTTCTTCAATTTGACATATTGTCATTTGTCGTCATTGGTCATTGTCTTCATTGTCTTGACGTGGTCTTGACTCTTGACAGATGCCTAAAAAGGCTAAAAAGTCTGCTAATAAACAGTTCAAAGTTAAGTACATTAAATAATATTTTATTACTAAAACTAAGAAAAACGAGATGAAAAGCAAATATAAAAGAGAATTATTTACAACCACAAAGTACTTATATATAATTAGGAAATTTACAACACATAACCGTTACAGAGAACTATCTCTGTGTTACTATATACAATCTCAAGGTATATAGGTAATGACTGGTGAGTACCTATTTAATTATATATCACCAATGGTAGAAAGGACGTACTCATATATTGGCTTATAACAATCGGGTGTTTTCAGAAGCTGCTGAAGGGAGTGCGGGATGGCTTCAGCAGTTTTAAAGATATCCATCAAGTGATTAATAAAAATAAATCTTTGAAGAGTAAAACTGTTACAAGTAAAGAAAATGTGATCCAAGGTTTGTTCAGAATGATTACAGTAATTACAAACGGGTGAACTCAATATATTCAATCTATGAAGATGAGCATTAAATCGACAGTGACCAAGTCTAAGACGGCAAATAGTAGAATAAAATTTCCTGTCATGAAATGAAACACCTTTAGTAAACCATGGGACTGACAACTCCTGTTTAATCTTAGAATACCATTTTCCTTTGGTTTCCATGGTCTGTTTCCAAAAATTTGTAAATTCGATTTTAAAGGTTTCTTTTATTTTGACTAAAACGTCAGATTCTGGAAGACATATGTTTTTAATACAATGCTCCTGAGAACAAGTAGTTATAGCTCTTGCTAAAAAATCGGCTTGTTCATTTCCCTTAACACCAATATGTGACGGTGACCAGACTAAAACTATATTTTTTTTGTTTAATGTTGTTAATTTTGTATATTTTTCTCTAATATCATGGATAATATAGTTAGTTGTAGCACAAAATTTGGGGTTATTTAAGTTTTGAAGAACGCTAAGACTATCGGACACTATAATCCATTTATCATAAACTTGAGTTTCAATATACTCTAATGCAGACAGAACTGCTAAACACTCAGCAGTAAAAATACTTGTTAAATTTGGAAGCCTAATACCATATCCTTTCTTATCCTGTTTAATATATATGGCTGCTGATACCGCCTCAGAAGTCTTTGAACCATCAGTATAGACTTGTTGATAACCAACTAGGTTACTTAGTAAAAGGTAGACATCTTCTTTGCACTTCAAAGAATTATCAATTACAATTTTTAGTGGAAAATATTTAGAGCTAAATGTGCTCATATAGCAAGGCCATAAGTCACTTTCATATAAGTTATAGTCTTGCTTTATTTTTACAATTTCAGGTAGGTAATGTAATAAAATAGAAGAAGAAGAACCACTCTGCAATTTTACAAGAAGAGGATGATTTTTAATGGATGAAATTGTCAACAAAAACCTGTATATTAAATATTTAAAGCGAATTTTCAAAGGAGGGATGTTACATTCAACCTGCATTGATATTATGGGTGTGGAACACATCGCACCAAGCACAATCCGTAAGCACCTATTTTGAACTTTATCTAGTCTATCAATAAAATGTGGAATAGAAGCAAAGCATACATAACCATATTCAAAATGGCTTCTTACAATAGCCTTGTAAAGAATTAATAAAATTTTTGGATCAGCTCCCCAATATGTGCCTGCTAAAGACTTTAATATATTGCAAGCCTTTAAAGCCCTGTTTGCTAAGTAATCAATATATTTATTAAATTTGAAGGAGTTCTGAAAAATCACACCTAAGAATCTAACAGTTTTGTCAACTACTAACATACTATCTCCATATTGTAGGACAATGTTTGTTGTTTTGCTAGGTTTTTTTGAAAAAACTAAAACTTTGCTTTTTTCAGAGCTGATGTCCAAGCCCAGATCATCATAATAGGCCTTAAGGCCGAGGAGAGCAACTCTGAGATTTTCAATAGCTGCAGACAACTTGTCTGCAGTACAATATATAGTTAAGTCATCTACAAACTGTAGGTTAGTAATGTTTTGACCTAAGACAATATTTAACTTATGTATATACAAAATAAATAGTAAAGGACTGAGAATTCCACCTTGACTTATTCCTTTGTAGGAATACCTTGGACCAATCAGTTTATTTTCAAATTTCACATATAATTTACGACCACTAAGAAAATGATACACCCAATTTACCAATTTTTCAGGTAATTGTAAAGAAGTTAAAATAGTTGAAAGTTTTTCCAAATTGACATTATTATATGCGCCAACAACATCAAAGAAAATACCAACCAATATTGAATTACAAGACAGAGCATTGTGAATGTCCAAACAAAAATGACTCAAGCTCTCTCTAGCCGAACGGCCACGCCGAAAACCGAACTGATTACTAGGTAAAATATGATTTCTTTCTATAAAAAATTCCAATCGCTGTTTAATAAGCTGTTCAAATATTTTGCCAACACAAGAACTTAAAGTTATAGGTCTATATGAATCTGCAACATTTATATTCTTTCCGGGTTTTAATATTGGAACGAGACAATCTGTTTTCCACTGTTCAGGAATCATGGAATGGCACCACAATGAATTTAATAGATTAAGGAACAACTTCATATTTTTGGTGTCTAACAATTTAAACATTTTGTAAGATAAACAATCTAGACCACAAGCAGAATCTTTACGAGATTTTATGGCTGCTTTCAGCTCTTCAAATGTAAAACTATCTACTAAAAAAGAATTTGGAGATGTTGTCACATTGGAATTACTGTTCTTATAATTATTTGGTACTGTATCTGGAGTATATTTATTTAAAAACTGTAATATCCATTCACTATCAATGAAACTACTTCTAGGTGTATAACTTCGGTTGAATTTTTTTATTTTCATCCAAATTTGGCTCATAGGAGTTAATCTACTAACAGATTTACAAAAGTTTTCCCAAGAAAGTCTTCGCTCTTGTTTCAATACGCGTTTTTTATGCGCCTGAAGACGCTTAAATTCGACAAAAGTTTCAATACAAGAATTCGCTTTAAACCGCGCATAGGCTTGACGACAATCATGTACAGCTTTGGAACATTTTTCATTCCACCATACTAATGGAATTTTAACTTTTTTTTTAACGTTACTACAGGCAGAACTTTGAGAAACAGAATTAGCAGTTGGGGTGCAGAACTTAGGCTTATTCAAACCGTTGATAAATGTGCCACATTTATCAACAGTTTGAATTATAAGCGCACAGAATCTATTATAACTGTCGATTAAATCGCATGTTTCAATTTGAAATTTTTTTAATTTTTGATTAACAGTTTTTTCATACAAATCCCAATTTACTGTTTTCAGATTCGTGTGAAGAGGAAAACTTTCAAATGTCTGTGACAAGTTACTATGGGGAGAGAATGATGGAGAAAGATTCAATGTTGTCAGAGTTGGTAAATGATAACTACCTAACGAGTCTGAAGAAACTTGCCATTCACAAAATAATGCTAACGACGCCGAAACAAAAGTCAAATCTAGTGCATTTGGCTTCCATCTATGCGACCCTACAGTGGTTGGACGTCCATCATTCAAGAGAACCAAATCATTCTCATCAGCGACATCAACAATATCTCTCCCTCGCGCGTCAACTTTGCCGCAACCCCATAAAGCATGATGCGCGTTAAAGTCTCCAGCCAAAATTATCGGTTTCGGAATAGTGTGTATTAAATCATTAAATTTTTTCTTATTAAATTCAGGAGTACAGCTTCCTGGGCTGTAAAAACTTACAATCGAAATTTGTTTCTGAAAAATTTGAATCTGAACAACAATATTTTGTAAAGAATCATCATAAAATGTATTAATTTTGTTATAGACTATAGTGTTATGAATTAATATGGCTACTCCATTGTGATTATTACCACAGTCATTTCTCACAATAGAGTATCCTTTCATGTTAAATGTGATATGTGGTTTGAGCCATGTTTCACTAATTATACAAATGTGGATGGAATTATCTAATAGAAATTTTTGTAGTTCATATTTATTACTTGGCAAGCTTTGACTGTTCCATTGCATAATATTTACTTGGGCAGAGAATGTGAAAGATTGTTATTTTTTTCTTTTATAGTTTCTTTTATTGTTTCTGAAAGAAGCTGTGAGTTTATGCTTGCATTTTGAGTCTTGTTCAGAGTAATAGCTTTAATTAAACATTCTGTGAGTAACGTAAGTGCGTTTTTATTTGAGAGAAGTACATTTAATAAGTCTTTACTATTTGTGTTTTCATTCAATGAAGGGAAATTTTGTAATTTATTATTAAAAAGGTCTGCATATGATGTAGTTGTATACTTTTTTTTATTTTCTTCTATTTTCATTTTTTTAACTCTACATTCTCCAGATATAGATAAATGGCTACCTTTGCAATGTACGCAAACAGCTTTATCTGGGCTTTGAGTACAGTTTTTATAATTGTGAGCCTCGGCACATATCGAGCAACGCTCTGCATTCTTACAAAACTTTGCTAAATGTCCGTATCTTAAACATTTATAACACTGTTTCACTGGTGGAATATATGTCGTAACAGGAAATCGCCACATATTTATTAAAACATATTCAGGCAATGATGTAGAGCACGAAAATGTAATTGCCACTGATTGCGTTGGTTGCAGCTCAAAGCTGTTGTTAACCTTAGCTTTTCTCATTATTCTACGTACACATATTACCCTTTTTGTACTACTCGAAATTGCTTTATAAATTTTTTGATTGGACATTTCGGTCGGTACGGAGTTGATGACACCAGTCAACTCCGTGCTACCAGCTGGAATGCTTGCTTTTAAATTTTGGTCTCGTAAAAAAGTAGTATTTTCAAGAAATGCGTTAGCTAAGTTCGGCCGATTAAAATAGACTCCAACTTTGAATTTATTAATTTTTCTCAAGAAAGATATTCCCTTAATCGATTGTTGGAAAATACGACTTAAACCCATGAGATCGCGAGTACCTATAGGAGTTTCACCTGTGCTTTCCACGAAGACTACAAATTCAAATCCAGCTGCGCTGTCCTCTGGATAGCGACGGCTGTAATCATTTACTCTATAAGGAGCATATTTGCTAAATTCCTCTGTGGGCTCAGACTGTTCAGAGCTACTCGACTCAGCCTGATCATCCACCGGACTAGACGATATTGGTCTCTTCTTCTTCCGTTTGGACGGCCGCTGAGACATCGCGGCGCGCCTGGTCCCGTGAAGGGACTTTTATATAATTAAAAAACTTACCAACAATACGAAGAAATAATAATTATATACAATTAAAAAATATATACAATACGACAAATATCCTACAATTATGCAACTTTTAACAATAAAAATCAAATTAAATTTTCAGTGCTGAAAAATTTTCTACTTTTCCCGCCACTCCCGAAAATCGAATTCCATCACAGACTACTTAGGGATACTACGTATCAGACTGCCATCTTTCATTCTCATTTGGTGCAAGTGTTACGATTTCCGAGCGATACTGACATTAATTTTTTTTTGCCCTTGCTAGTGTGATGGTGTGGTGCGACTACCTACTGGACGTACCTAATTTAGGTTGTCAAAAAAAAAAAAACCACAGCCAAACATAGAACCTCCTCCTTTTTGAAAGTCGGTTAAAAAGCACTAGTAGAAATGAGGTTATAATTGATATATTTTTTTATATTAATACTAATTAAACAGACTAGTAGCCACACTATTAAAATAAATGATTTCCCACTTTTTCGTTCCTATTCTCATTTGAAACGCATTACACCCAAGGTTTTAAATAAAAGAAATGTTTTATTTATTTATAGTTTTATTTTTAATTCTTTTAAGATATTTTTCATAGGCCAGCTTCTGGTAATATGGCAAATTTTTACCTTCCAGCCTTACAATATCCACACCTTTCAAAATTTTGTTTATCGTGTTACACCAATTATAAATTGTGAATCGGATGACGATCTGCAAGAAGTATTGGTGTACGAAATCTTTGTGCTCGGGACAGTTTACCAAATCAATAGTATCTATTTCTTTCATAATAGTTTTTAAAATATCTTTTGTGTGAGCATTTTTTTCTAAAAACTCATTTGTTTTATTTAATACTGTCCCGAAGCACCTAACAGCTACTCCAGATGGGTAACTCAGCTTGCGGCTATTATTCGACGCCTTAAATTCCTTATGACTAATCCAATTATGTATCGTTTCATTTTCATTGCTTGTCAAAGATTTTTTGCATAAGGAACAAGGGTTCTTTTCTAAAGTTTTTCGAATTACCCATCCAGTCACATAAGCCTTAGAATGAGTACTTAATCTCTCCTTTCGCGCTTGCTCCAATATTCCTTGCGATTCTGGTTCTGAACAACCCAGCAGAACATTATTTTGTGTCTCTTAATTTTGGCCTTTGTTTTCATCGTTTTGGAAAAGACATTGAAGATTTATTAATTGTTCTGCGGGGTCATCCTCACAATTAAACCCATCCGAATGAAATTTAATCACACGAGTGATGGTCAACGCCTTATAAGTATTTATAAAATTGTGGCAGGTAGGGTCTGTGTTACGATAATTATACGCCCTAACCTGACCAAAATAATTTTCGACAGGGTCTGTATTAAAATACCTAGGGCGCATAATTTTTAAATCATTTGATTTGAATACCTGCCACAATCTCATGTAGCTTTTTAGTGTTGTCACAAAATTTTTTAAGGTGGGCACAGACTTTTCACGACCATTTTCCATGAATTTAATTTGTTCAAGATTTTTTATTGCATCTACCCAAAACTTGTGGTGCTGGGTACAATCCTTCACTGCGGTCCGCAATGTTTTACCCTTCGCAGCTTTAGCTGTGGCAGCTGCACCATTCACAGAGTCGAATAAGTCGTCGAAAAATGACACCGTCTCTGCAGTATTTTTTAATGTCCCACTGACTGGTGTTCCGTCAACATAAGTAGCTGTAACAACAGAATTGTATGTTATTTTATATAACTTGCTTCTGGAGCTTAAATAAGACATAGGTAGCTACTTGCTTATTTAATTATATTTCCTTTAATTAAAAGACATGTAAATCTTATTAATCCTGCAAATTGCTAGCAAAGTGGACTTTGAGTATATCATGCTCACTCCGGGACATGAGAAAGTAAACTGTGTTTAGCCTGGTAATATTCTGTGTTAGATCGAAATCTGGGTAACTTACAGAACTGTGAAGTGTAGGAAAGTGCAGCAGCTACAGATTTGCTAAGCACGCGCACACAATTCTTCACCTGGAAAGCAAGTTATTAATTGGATTATAAAATAAAATATAAAATAATAATAAATTATGCAAACTATTTCAAAAGGTTAAATAGTTTCATAAAACATAGGAAATATCGGTGTCAAATAAAGACACCTTTCGAACATAAACTTAATATACCTAGCAGAATAGAGCAACAATCTCGAGCTGTCAAACTAAACCGAAATTGATTTACATCTGTGTGTAAACATTTGTTTACATATCATATACACTTACACAAGCAGATTAAATAGTCAACGTGCCAACTGGAAGTCAAATAGATGAAACAAATTGGTTCTGCTGTTATGTATCACAAGTCTCTTTTTACCATGCAGTATTACTGATAGTGATCTCGCTTGCTCAGGCCTTTGTTTCTCTATTCCGCTAGGTATATTAACTTTATACTTTCGAACAAAGATGATGCCACAAACATTATATACCTATGCAGCACATTTTCATAGGGGTGAGAAGTAAAAATTCTGATTTAAAAATAGGTTTGGATTTAAATAAAAAAAATCTTACCTTCATTTTTTTTACTTTTGCTGGTATGACATGCTCGTCATTTAATTTATGCAATATTCTTGATTGTGTGTGGCTGCAGTCAGTTTTGTAAACATCTACTATGTCTTGCCACTTTGAAATCTTTCCTTTCCATTTTATATCTTTGGTAAGAAAGTTGTTTCTTATCCCTTTAATGAGGTGGGATGGGTCATATATGACACTAAGTTTGGAGCATCCAATGATGACAGACTGATCTGTAAAATATTGAAAATACATGATATTGTGAATATAAACATATTAAATATAATATTTAAAATGAAGCAGTAGTAATAACTAGCTTTGTGAAATTCTAACCTGGCTCTTCATTCCTAAGCAATTGCTCTCGCCTCGTCTCTTCTTGGTTGTGACCAAGGCACAGCTTTCCAATCTGCTGTACGTAACTTACAAGTTACGTACAGCAGATTGGAAAGCTGTGCCTTGGTCACAACCAAGGACTATTGGTTTCAAATCAATATCAGCAATGGCCGATACAATATCTTTTATAATCTTTTTTAACTCTGGCCCAGACGTAGCCCCCTCACAAAAATAATATGCAATAGGCTGCTGCCACTTATGGACTGCTCCACGTGCCATGAAAACCAAAACATGGTCAGCAAATTTATTTTTTCTCCCAGTCAGTTCGACAAATCCATGTATTTTATCATCTTTCGAATTATATGACAGTCCCATTCCCAATGCCATTTCATCAAATAGGATCGAACAATATTTTTTTGAGTCCTCCCAGGTGTCAACCTGAAATAAAGATTTTCAAAATGTTAAGTCTATTATATGTATCTACATGTGCATTTCTTTGGACCTATATTGTAAAATAAATATAAATTATATGTTTAAAATTCCATCTATCTGTAATGAGATAATAGATAAGTACTTTCTTTATATTATAATAATATATACCTACTTTCTTTTTACCTATTATATAAGTTATGGTTACCTCTTTTTTCATTAGAGTGAAAAATTGGGGGTTGATACCAGCCTCAATCTTTAATCTGGATACCATCTTATTTAAAGTTGATGAAGATGGTAAAATGAAAATTTTGTGCAAAAAACGATAGCATTTTGGGCTTTGTTTCATTATGGCCAAAGTTATCAGTTTTTCCTCTAATGTGAATCTGCGACCTTTTTTCTTTTTCGTGCACAGGTTGATTTGCATTTCAAAAATTTTCTTAGCGTAGGGGTTCATTTTTTCTGCCATTTCTTCAAAAGAATGCTCCTTTGCAAATTTGACAGCTCTTTTAGCCCGACGATGATAGTCAGCTTGATTTTTGGCTTTTGTGTATTCTTTGTAGATAAGCTTACAGGTGGGTGTTAACTTATTAAGTGCCTGAATTATTCTTTTCCTTCCTGACTTTTTAGGGGTTTGTGTAATAATTGTATTCTCAATTTTAGCTTTGCAAGCATCTGAAAAATTATAGCAATGAATAATACAATAATTATAAAATACAGAACCCTAAAAACCATTTATTTTAACATAACAAAAGTGTATTTCTTAAAATACTTCATGTGAAGAAAATGTTAATTAATAGATCAATTATAATTTATTTAAATGTTACATTTAAGATTAAGGGAATTTTACATTTGTGGCTGATTACAATTGAATCAATGATTTCTAAAACAACAGAAAAACGATCACTGACCTTATTCCTCGAAATGTTTTTGTAATGAGCAAAATTAAAAAAAAATGGACAAACCCCATTGTATGCACTTGTGTTGTTCTAACAATCACCGAAGAGAAATGTCAGTCAGTTATGTTGTTCTAACACTAAGCGGTATTTTCAGTAATTCAATTTACATAGAAAACGCAAAGCAATTGTGTTGTTTTAATGCACAATTTATTAATGGCCATAGACTAAATCCAAAATCGCTATAAACTCGATTTCAGCAAAAATGTTAGTTATGTTGTTTTAGAAATCATTGATTCAATTAATTTAACATGATTTCAACTAACCTGTAGTAGGTGATTGAGAGCGGACTTCAACTCTCAGAATATTTCGTGAAGGATCTTTACTCTCACTGTCCATGACATGAGAAGCATCAAGTGGAATGACACTACAAGTTTTTTCACATGATCCTGGGGCACCTAAAATAGATATAATTAAGATTAAATTTGTAAAAAGAAGTATATACTTTTAGTGTGATAATTTCAGTACAAGAGAACTTACTGCTTTCAGGGATGGTTAGCTCGACTTTGTTCTTAGTAATTGTATTTGATAACAATCTTGGTTTAAGAACAATCCTGCATGCACCTGAAAACAAAAAAAAAATATTTCAATTAAGTTTTATGCAATTATAAATGCAAGGCATATTATTATGATATTGAAAAAAGTAATACAATAGATTATGCTTCTGCTACTGACCAGAACTTGATGTTGGAGGTAAATCTTTGGCATATGTGTGGTCGATGTGCCTCTTCCTGCTGTAACTGTGATCAACTTTTGGATCCACATTTTCTGGAAAAAAAATACTATACAATATTGAGTGAAATAATATAAGTATTCTTATAGCCTCTTAGGAGTCAGTAACTACAGGCTAGATAAAGAGTGGCTGTAATTTAGTTGTGACATCAAAAAGGATAAGTAATAATAAGCACAATAATTAATATGCTACGAGTAATAAATAGTTTTTATTATTCGTAGTTAATATGTCACGGATTATTTACCTTTACATTCAGGAACTCCAGTTGTGATTTCAGCAGGTGTAAATAGCGTCGGATATGCATCATACAACAGACGCGAGTTCTCACGAACGAATCTTCGTTCAAAATGTTTTTGACATACAAACAAATTATGAATTGAAGATATGTTTATATTATCATCTTTCAGGCACTGAATCCACTTTAATAAGCGATTTTCGTTACATGGAAATTTATGTAACATAGCGTCCTTGCGCGTGCTGCTACAATTACGTACACAACACATAAAATACATGATAGCGTCCAGTTCGCAAAAAATATCCAAATATACACAATACACAACAAACAACAATACACACAACGCGTATAAGGAATGCTAGGTATCTCTCGGTATGAGGAGTAGCAGCAAATTACAGTTAAGGTGGAGAGGAAGAGTTCACTCGATCGACACAATAACAGTCACAGATTACTAGCACAGATTCACAGATTACTAGTATATATTTGCACAGATTACTAGTATAATATATATTTTGATAACAGTAATGGCGGCGGCTGGCAGTAGCCAGACACGTCACACGTGACCGTGAGACGTCACATTACAGGGGTGCGGGTGAGCGGGGGTAAGGGCAACTGTCACTATCGCCTGGAAATTTTCAATATGGCGTCGCTTTGTACATCATGTTTTTTTTGTATGAAGATTACAGGCCGTGAATTCCATAATCGACAGATTTACGTAGGTATTCAAATGCCAATGTCAAAAAATTTAATGTTATCACTTTTACTCTATGGTCATTACAATAATGCCCGGGCCGCACCAATTGACTTTTATAAGTGGACGCGGCATAATGGTCTCTACCAAATCAAAATACTGTGGCCGGTCTGCCATTTTATGTTCCGGTTCTCCGAGGTACATATACTGTCAATACCATAGACTTAAGTCAATACTGTGTGTGTGGCAAAGTTAATATACCTAGCGGAATAAAGCAACAATCTCGAGCTGTCAAACGTAACCGAAATTGGTTTTCATCTGCGTGAAAAATATGCGTACGTATACACTTACACAAGCATGATTAAACCATAAAGTTAATATACCTAGCGGAATAGAGCAACAAAGGCCTGAGCAAGAGAGATGACACTATCAGTAACACTGCGTGGTAAAAAGAGACGTGTGATACATGACAGCAGCACTCTTTTTTTGACGTCCATTCGGCACGTGCCGCACGTTGACAATTTAATCTCATAGAATTCATGTTCAATCATGCTTGTGTAAGTGTATACGTACACATATTTTTACACACAGATGAAACCAATTTCGGTTACGTTTAACAGCTCGAAATTGTTGCTCTATTCCGCTAGGTATATTAATTTTATGGTGGGGAGTTTTGCGAAGAATGTGAAAGAGTGATGTTGTGTTTTTATATTATTTTCCTAAAATTGTGTTATCTGGGTTTTTAATGTGTAATATTGGTAGGATATTAACCAATACTGCCGATCCACACTCGCGGCGCGCATCGCGGCGCGGATCGCGCATTCTGCCAAATTTACTGATCCACACTCGCAAAGTTCGCGACATGTTCGCAATGTTGCCACTTTTTAATTTCTTCACTTTCTTGACGCACTATAGTTTGCGCCCTTGAGATAAATTTATCTTACTTTATATTATAAACTAGATGTCCCACGCGGCTTCGCTCGCGTAAATTATTAGAAATTTTACGGAAATCGTACATTTTTTCGCAACAAAATAGCTTCTCTCTTCACGCAGTCTACTCTATATCTGTGCCAAATAACATACAAAATTGCTTTAGTAGTTCGTGAGATAAACCCTTGCTAATAATTTTTCGTTTTAACCACATTTCCTCTGTTTCTTCGGTCCTATTAGTTTGCGTGATAAAATAGCCTATAGCCTTCTTTGATAAATGAGCTATCTAACACTAAAATATTTCCTATGATTAACGTGTTCAATCAAACAAATAAATATTTTTTAAATCGCTTGACAAAATCGAATCTTGATCTAAATGACTATGTAAAGTACCAATGGTTCATAATAGGCTTATGATCATGGGATGCATATAACTTTATAAGGTATAATATGGTAGTGATGATGAATGTAATTTGCATAGTAGCATATGCTTTCCGTTCTTAAAGCAACGCAAAGAGTTCTCTCAGCACCTTCCTAATCTAATCATGGTATACATTAGTGCAAAATCTTACTTGTTGATTGCATATGCTTAGACTACTTCCCACGAAACCGAGGTCACCACATGTTTCCATATAAATTTTAAGGAGTTCCCTCGATTAGTCATGGCTCCCAGCATCAGATCACCACTTTTGTGAGTATAGTACCAAATTGGGATGACACTCTGTACGCCAAAAGAAAAAAATTGATAATCGGTTCACAAACGGCGGAGTAATCGTTGAATATAAAAAACGAACATAACACCTCCCCCATTTTGAAAGTCAGTTAAAATTGTAGCCTACGTGTTATTCTGATGTATAAGCTATATTATTGTAAAGTTTCATTAGGATACATTCAGTAGTTTTTGCGTGAAAGAGTAACAAACATCCATACATCCATACATCCAAACAAACTTTCGCCTTTATAATATTACTAGCTGGTGCCCGCGACTTCGTCCGCGTCAGCAAAATGTGATAAAAAAAGAAAATGAAAGGGAGACTCCTTACTCTAATAGTAAATAAAGTATATAAAGTATAAAGTAATAAAGTATAAAGTAGGATTAATTATATTCTGTTCTCTAAACAATGCTGGCAAGTGGCATGTCTTGTATGGCAAAAGCCCTTATTAAAATAAAGATTAAAAAACAATCTCTTTGTCGCGGGACAGAAAACCGACAATAATCGGGCAATGGGCTGCGAAGTGCGAAACATATGAGAATCGGATCTCTCACTCATGCTTCGCAGGAATTTCGCGGCGTCGCGGCGTCGCGCACGGATCGCGCGCGAGTGGGGATGCGGTCGGGGAACCAGCCGCGAAGTGCGAAAAATATGCGAACCGGATCCACACTCACGTTTCGCGGAAATTCCGCGGCGTCGCGCACGGTTCGCGCGCGAGTCGGGATGGGGCCTTAGACATTCGTTATCGTGCACAAGTGTGGGAAAGTGATGTAATAACCAGAAACGTGCTCTTTTATGTTCCCTCCAAAACTCCATCGAAAGTTTCAGTAAAGCGTCTACACCTTTACTGAATCGACCGACTTGACTTCTTGACTGTATTGACTTTATACTTAGACTTTGACTAGTCTTTAGACCTAATATAAATAAGAAGAAAAAAAAACTTTATGGTGTGTGGCGTGCAATCTGTCATTTTCATGTCATTTTCCATTCGGTTGTCAATTTTCCGGATGCCGGTGACACAGATTACTAGTAACCGGTGAAGTGTTTGGCGCCTGCGGCCTGGCGGTGATTTTGTGAAGTGTTTCGTTTAGGAAATAAATAAGAAATTTATATATTTTCGTTGAAGTAAGTCATAAAATTGTTTTTTTTTAAATAAATGCTGTACATTTTATGACAAACACGCTTACTATTATATTTACTAGAATTACAGAACACATTAACACAATATTATTTTAGACAACATTCAACTTTCCCACACGCTTCATTCTAGGAACTTGGAACAAAATTCTAACTATCCGGAAAATGTATTGTTATTTGTTGTTACGATACTAGGTATGTGTGGCCACTGTGGCATGAAAGAAAAAACTAGATTTTAATGTTAACTAATTTAGTAACATAGAATATCATTGATATACCCCCATTAAAAATTAAAATGATTCAATTCACGTAACTTATTATTGTAATGTAGGTAGGTACCTATTACCTAAATAAAGTATTGCTCGAAATACTCAGGTCTCAGTCTCCTTCTATGTAGTCTTTATTTAGTCTAAAATTGAACTGCTGCTGCTCTAAAATTTAGACTTTAAAATGTATAGCAACAGCAGCTGGCAGGCGGCAGCAAATAGACATCGACAGTAAAGTAGAGTAGGTAGGCAGAGTTACTATATAGGTGATGATGATCTATCTATTGTGATTTGTGGTAAAACTGTTTAGTTATCATTTATCATAACCATCGGCCGTGACCACAAACTGTAAAAACCGATAAGACTAATAATATGATAAGAGTATACAGTCGCAACGTTGATTGCTAGTTGCAACTCTTTTATTACGCGCAAAATATAATATTTAAAACACATGCAAGAAAGTAACAGCAACGACTGCGGACTATTTTTGGCTACGTATCTAATATAACAGACACAATAGATTTTCAATAGATGGGTTGATAAAAATAGTAATATATAAGTCAATGGAAACAGCTATCATGTAACTATATTGTACCGTCGGGCGCGTTCTGGGATTCTGGGAGAATAATACGCAACCCCCAAATTTTATGAGTGGACATGGGTGTACCCAAGAAACTGGGTACGCCCATGTCCATTCATAAAAAATATAATTCGGCACTGTATGATTGTCTTACCACAATCCAAATACCTACGGCTTTCTCGCAGCATAGTAATTCTAGTCTACATCACCTCCAGATGGGTCGTCTGGACGTGGTGATATTCGGCGCGTCGGGCTACACGGGTCGTCACGTGGTGCGGGCAGCGCCGCGGCTGCTGCGGGGCCTGGCCTGGGCTGTCGCCGGCCGGGACGCTGACAAGCTGAGGAGTGCCCTGCGAGACGCCACCAATAAGATCGGTCAGTAATGAATGAATAAATGAAAAACATTTATTTCAGACAATGTGTCCATAGTAGGGTTGCTGAGGATTCCTCTTCCTCTTCCTCATAATGAGGAAGTTCCGCAATATTTTGGGTTCCTCAACCGTTACCGCATCCTCATAAATAAAAATAAAAAATCCTCTTCCGCTATCACTTCCTCAAAATTTAAGAGGAATTTATGAGGAATTTCACTGCGCATGCGCATCGCATATCCAATCATGGCAACGCACACGCCAGAGCCAGATAATTGTATCATTCACTCATCTTTTTTTTTTTGTGCGTTGTGTATGTTTAGCCTGGGAAAATTAAGGAATTAAAGAATTTCCCCCCTCCCCCACCGCAGGCTCTTGTCCCACCCTCGGGGACTTTTAGTATAATCATCTGGACACCTTTAGGAACAACTGTACCAACTTTCAAAACTACACGAATTATTCGGTCTGATCGTCGATTTTGAAAGTAATTTTCTTAGACTAGTTACTGAACTCCTCCTTAATTGCTGGACCGATTTTGATGATTCTTTATTGCGTGTGTTTTGAGAATGATTTAGATTCATAGTTTGGCCCACTGGAAAATGCCCTTTGAATTAATTTTTGTGTAATGTATGTACCTAGTTATGTACAGACAGAACAAAGACTTTTGGGTTGGGTCCGCTAGTATTTATAATTTCCTATCATCCTCTTCCTCATCCGCTTCCTCTTCCGCTTCCTCATCCGCATCCTCTTCCTCAAAAAATATCCTCTTCCTCATCCGCATCTTCTAAATTTGCGCGTGAAAATTCCTCTTCCTCCTCCTCTTCCTCATAATCACTTCCTCAACAACCCTATTAAGTACTAACATATTGACTACTATCTTACTCGTTTGACTATCCTTGTCCAATGTCCTTTGATAGAACAGTGAAATCTATCCGCAATGACTTTCAGAATGCTGTTGCTGGATTTTCGTAAACTTTTGTACCCGCTCTAAGGCAACTCAAATACACCGGAGGAATACGTTCAGAACAATGGTAAAAATCAGTAAAACCGTCTAGGAGGAGTACGGTAACTAACATTGTGACACGAGAATTTTATATATTTAATAAGATTTTTGTCTGTGTTCCTCCGCGTATGACTCACATATTATGCGTAGAAGTTTCCTCAAGCCGACTATCGAGGGACTCAGCAGTACCATATCACGCGAGGCCATGCCTGTAGGTATGTATGGAAGCTGTAGCAATCTCTTTCTAAGGAAGACTAAATAGCAGATTATCAAAGTTCGACAAAATCCGCCTTCCTTTTGTGTTCCTTCTGTGGTCATGCTAGGTCTGCAGGTGATCGGGCAAGGTTTTGTGAAAAGGTGACGTTGTATGAAAAATACTCCAAAACCAAACATTGCTATGCATTGTCAGGATTGCTGTATCGACTTTTCCTTCTCTTCCTTACCACTACATAACAAGCCAGGAGCCCTAGCACCTAGAAACTAAGTAGACTTACAGGCAAGCGCGAATGGAGCTAACAGATTTCGAATCTTGTCATCTAATGGTGTCAGTCAAATCAATACATGATCTGACCCCCGGCTCCCACTAAACTACATGGTCTGTCATCTGCCTATTCATCAACATCCCCGATAGTACTTTCACCTTAGCCTTGAATTCTTATTCCAGGTGAAGACATAACCTCCATCGAGTGTATAGTCGCGGATGTGAGCGACGCAGACTCCCTCCGCGCGATGTGCGAACGCGCCCGCATAGTGGTGAACTGCTGCGGCCCGTACCGTTTCTATGGTGAGCCGGTTCTGCAGGCCGCGATACAAAGCCGCACGCACTACGTCGATGTCAGCGGCGAGCCGCAGGTTGGTGGACCGTAGCCCTAATCCCCAGCTGAATTATCAGGTGTGGAACGTAGAATGGACCGGATTTAAGATGCGCAATTCGATTCGGATTCGGAAACTTCATCCCGCGACATCCAATAAACGCTCGCCGCGTCAGGCATTGACCAATGACCGCACGGTGAAGATTCCGAATCCGAGTCGAATGGAAATCTTGAATTATTTTAGAACGATTCCCTGTATGGACACTAGACAATGGACATTGGACAGGCTTGGTATTAACTCTTGAAGTCTTGACTGTGAGGAGTTCGGAGAGAACCGTACAACATGATAGTTTAACCCACACCCAGTAGCAATACCATTGCTACTGGGTGTAGACTGACTATAAAAGTTTTGTCTTAGTTCTACATAATATATTATTACCTCTAGGCAGGTGCCCTAAAATATTCTTACTGTCTACTGATATATTGAGCTGTCTGAATTTCTCCCTCAAACTTCCACTGCACCTGTGTGTTTTGTTTGTTCACTTTCAAACAATCAGGAAATTGTTGAAGCACACTTTGGTATGTTGGTCAGGCTCCCTGCTCAAGTGTGTGGAGGTGATATTTCAATGAAATCCAATTATAAGTGTTTGCTGTTTAATGTCATCTATTTAGGCCTTGAACTTGTTGATCCTGCTAGCACATAATATCCTGTTAGAGTTAATGATCATTACGTTATATTGTGTTATGATATTGCGATTACTTTGCATACCTAGGTACTGTTACGCATTGTTTCGTGAATCGTGTCCCAAATACGTCTTATCATTAAATTGATGCTAATATGGTAGCATAATATGTTAGAAACATTTTACGCCGAAAACGCTGAACCAATTTGGATAAAATGAGGCCTGTAGAGTTTACGAGCCCCGCGAAAGTAACTGGAGCAGTTTTTATTCCCAAAAATGCACCGTTACCGCGCCATAAGCGTAGTCTACTATATTTTAAGATAACTATGCAAATTGCCTTTTAATATGCTAACGTTTACAAAAACATACTAGATCGTGTTGACCTTCTAGCTAGGGTTGCCACCTTTATTTTTTGCAAATAAAGTACATTGGCTACATTGGTAAGAAATAAACAGTACACAGTATAAAAATAAAGTACAATTTATAAAATTATCTTCTGTAAGTATAAATAAAAATGAATTCTGCACTTTGTTAGTTTCTTTAAAACTCGAGATATAGGTGATACGAGGTTCACCGGGTCATCTAGTCTATACTAATATTATAAATGCGAAAGTATCTCTGTCTGTCTGTCTCGCTTTCACGCCAAAACTACCGAACCGATTGTAATGAAATTTTGTATACAGATAGTCTAAAGCCTGAGAAAGGACATAGGCTACTTTTTTACTGGAAAAAAGCGTTGTAAGGGGGTGAAAATGCGTAAATTTGTTCAAATTAAGTTAGTTCTATTAAAATTATAATAGATGGCGCCGTGCGTCTCCTACATCGCGCTAACGCTTGGCCAAAAGTCTTTCTATAAGAGGTGGTATTATCATGCATTCGACTTTCGATTTTTTTCGATTGTTATTTCTTTTTTACGTTATTTAATAACTCAGTACTTTATTTATGCAGTGACGTCACCTTAAACCTATCAATGATAAATAATTTATGGATAAAGTTGTGTGATTGGGGGGCTAAATAAGCTTAAAAATTTGGCATAAAATATAAAGTTTTATTTAAAAAAATTGAAATATTATGTGCACAATGCACAGCTGTTTGTTTAGATTTAAGGGATACCAGGTTTTTTTTTATAAAAGCCAATTTTGTTGACATCGCGCGCTATAAACTTAAGTCCACGCGGACGAAGTCGCGGGCAACAGCTAGTTTGAAATAAAGTATTTTTGCGTACTTTATTATTTTCGTAAAGTACAAAGTACAATTGCCTGATATAACGTACAATACTTTATAATAAAGTACGGGCGGCAACCCTACTACTAGCCTAGCAAAGTGGCTATCGCAAAAACTGTCGTGGGATCCATTGACTAAGATGACGTCACTCCGTACACGTGTTTACTACGCATAATATATTTTAAATTTTAATATTATACTGTTTTTTAAAGGATGAGTTGCATTTTGTATCACATATAAGGTCAGCCGCACTAGCTGTACCTACTTATTACTACGGTCGAAGCGACACTTTACGTTATACAGTACTAGAATGCCGTGTCCTAGTGGCTAGTGCAGCCTCCGCGTAGTGTGGTTAATTTCATACAAATAATATTCTTCACCAGCTCTGGATATACATAATATAGATAGGCCGCATAGGCCTAGGGAGCGGCAGATTTTTTACATGGGCCATGGGGTGGCGAAAATAAAGTGGCCTACACTTATGAAAAATAATATGAATCCGGCACTGTTCTCCGCTGCTGCAGTATAATTAGTATTTTAAATGGTGTATGATGTATCAATGTTTATGAATTCAGTTGCGCTTTCCCTAGCATGTTTACACAATTAATTGGAGCAAACAGTGGAACGCAATTCGACACATCACGTTAAAACACGCGAACGTGTTAAACTGTAGCTACCTACTTACGTCATAATAGACCTATTTGTACACTATTGTAGAAACATACGAGTACAATCAACATTCTTGAGAAAGACCTATGATAGGTCACATGACCTCTCTGAAGAAACTTAAATGCATATTTTGTTTAACGTTGCCAGTTAGAAATTGAAGCATTCGGTATTCAGTATTGACCCGCTTAGGGCCTGTCCACATGTTCACGTTACAACGCGACGTCCGTCGTCAACGTGGAACGGTGCGGCAACGTGGCACGAACCGCACGGTACGTTATCGTGACGTGAAAATTTACGTTAACGTAACGTGAAAATGCACGTCACGATGTAGCAACATTGTACGTCACCATGCCTTGTAAAACTGCTACATTCTTCATTACTTATCTAGATATGGGTTTTTGCTAGGGTTTTTTTTAAATAAAAAACTAAGGGTCTGCCAAAATAGTATAGAAAGGAGTATCATTGGAGTCAATAGAAGAGACAAAGTAAAATTAACACACAATATAAATAACAGAATACAATTCAAACAGGCACATTCTGTATAGCTAATACCTTTAAACGAGCAATTCTTGTATATATATACTTACCCCCGAAACACCCTATATACTAAATTTCATGAAAATCGTTGGAGCCGATTCCGAGATTCCAATTATATATATATCTCCTCCAACGATTTTCATGAAATTTAGTATATAGGGGGTTTCGGGGGCGATAAATAGATCTAGCTAGGAATTATTTAAAAAAAAATGTCATTTTCATCGGATACCGAGCAAAGCTCGGTCAAACAGCTAGTAGAACACTAAAATGGCGATGGACAGGACATATTATGTCAAGAGAAAGGCAAGAGAAATGGACCCAAATAGTAATTATAATAAGTTTAAGTTACTTATAGTAAAATAAAGTTTAATAAGCTTACAACAATAAAGCAAAGAATTTTATTTAACCCTTTAGCCGCCAAGGTCGGAATAATCCGACAAATATTTTCGTGCCCATTTCGCCAAGGTCGGATATTTACGACCAGTAACACTACTCGGTTAATCTGCCTTTTTTGTTTCATAGCACTGTATTATATAAAAATAATGTTTATACTTGGTAAATAGTTAACGAAGTAATCATTTACAATTGATTACATTTTAGTTTCTTAATTAGAAGACCTAAAAATAATGTCTAAAGTTAAATAAAGTACCGAAAATATTCTTAGAAAAGTGTATTGATGTCCAACGCCCGAGTCGGAAAAATCCGACAGTAGGGACGGGACATAAGCAATGATTTACAGTTAATACAAAAAGCCACATAAATTAAAACATTTCTGTTTTTACTACCTAATCCATACTTCCATACTAATATTATAAATGCGAAAGTGTGTCTGTCTGTCTGTCTATCTGTTACCTCTTCACGCCCAAATCGCTGAACCGATTTTGCTGAAATTTGGCATGGAGATACTTAGAGTCCCGGGAAAGGACATAGGATACTTTTTGTTCCGAAAAAATGTACGGTTCCCGCGCGATAAACGAGTTTTGGCGCAACGAAGTTGCAGCCATCATCTAGTCTATACTAATATTATAAATGCGAAAGTATCTCTGTCTGTCTGTCTGTCTCGCTTTCACGTCAAAACTACTGAACCGATTGTAATAAAATTTTGTACACGGATAGTCTAAAGCCTGAGAAAGGACATAGGCTACTTTTTAACCGGAAAATGGGTTATAAGTGGGTGAAAATGCGTAAATTTGTTCAAATAAAGTTAGTTCCAAAAATTCATAATATATGGCGCCGTTCGTCTACTACATCGCGCTATCGCTTGCTCATGCATCTTTCTATAAGAGGTGGTACCATGTTGAAGTATATTTTCCGATTCTTTTGATTGTTATACACTGTATCATATACAGTATACAGTTATACACGTCGATAATGAATAACTCAGTACTTTATCTACGCAGTGATGAGTGACGAAACCTTAAATCTACCAATGCTAAATAGTTTATATGGGTAAAGCTAAAGTTGTGTAATGGGGGACTAAATAAGTTTTAGGTTTAATTTAAAAAAATGAAATAGGTATTATGTGCGCACTGTACAGCTGTTTTTGGGTATTTTGATTTATGGGGTACATTTGACACCAATTTTGTTGACACCGCGCGCTATAAACTGAAGTCTTCGCGGACGAAGTCGCGGGCAACAGCTAGTTTATTATAAAACAAATAAAGCAATGGTTACTGAACAAATGAACGTGTTTGTTTTACTTAATCTATACTAATATTATAAATGCGAAAGTATCTCTGTCTGTCTGTCTCGCTTTCACGCCAAAACTACCGAACCGATTGTAATGAAATTTTGTATACAGATAGTCTAAAGCCTGAGAAAGGACATAGGCTACTTTTTTACTGGAAAAAAGGGTTGTAAGGGGGTGAAAATACGAAAATTTGTTCAAATTGAGTTAGTTCCAAAAATTCATAATAGATGGCGCCGTGCGTCTCTTACATCGCGCTAACGCTTGCCCAACATCTTTCTATAAGAGGTGGTATCATCATACACTTAGTTTTTTTTATCGATTTTTTTCGATTGTTATTTCTATTTTACGTTATTTAATAAGTCAGTACTTTATATTATTATAACAGTGACGTAACCTTAAACCTATCAATGATAAATAGTTTATGGGTAAAGTTGTGTAATTGGGGGGCTAAATAAGCTTTAAAATTTGGCATAAAATATAAAGTTTAATTTAAAAAAATGAAATATTATGTGCACACTGCACAGTTGTTTTGATTTAAGGGGTACCAGGGTTTTTTTTATAAAAGCTTTTGACACCAATTTTGTTGACATCGCGCGCTATAAACTGAAGTCCACGCGAAGTCGCAGGCTGTTGGTAAGCAATGGTACCTGATGGTAAGCAACTACGTACGTTGCCGGCCTTTTAAGAGGGAATAGGGTAAAAGGGGAGGGTAGGGATGGAAAGGGAAGGGAATCGGGGAGGGTAGGGAAAGGAATAGGGTAGGGGTTTGGACACAGCGCAAGCGCTGTTTCACACGGTTTTTTGTGAGAACGTGGTATTTCTCCGGTCAAGCCGGCCCATTCTTGCATGGCTCTCCCACGTATACGTAAAACCGTCATTAGCACAGTAGGTTAAAGTAGTTTTGTGTTTGTAGTTCATGGAGCTGATGCAGCTGCGGCACGGCGCGGAGGCGCGTGCGAGCGGCGTGTACGCGGTCAGCGCGTGCGGCTTCGACAGCATACCCCTGGACCTCGGAGTCGTCCACATGCAGAATAACTTTACAGGTATGTTTGAATGTGCGTATACGTACGAGTGAGTGTAAGTGTGCGTGCTTGTATGTGACTTTGTGTAAATAATTTATGTGCGTGCGTATACGGACGAGCGTGCTGGTGATGTTTGTTGCGTTCGCGTAAATGTGTTCTGCGAGCGTGCTAGTGTACGTATGTTTATTTTGCGAATGTATTTTCATTAATGAAGCCTATGACTTGTGACTAATTATGAGGCATTACAACCATAAGAAACAGAAACCAGCAGTACATTTTGCCAGCGATATTACCCTTGAATCGTTAGTCGCTGTACCAACCAAACCTCCATTATATTCTAGGCACGCTGAACTCCGTGGAGTCCTATCTGGCCGTAAAGTCGACGGCTACGATCAAGAACACCAGCGCCATCAACTTCGGCACCTGGGAGTCGCTCATTTACGGGTAAAACATACTGACTTCTGACTACTGACTACTGACCAGATTCTATAGCTTATTTCCTTTAACCAATTCAAGACAGCGAAAACCAAAGATTTCTTTAGCAAAAATCTTGGATTAGCCTTTTTTTTAACGTAAAAATTTTGTGGTAGGTACCTATATGTCGAAGGTTCTATCGTACCCGCAACTCTGCCTTAAATGAGTGGAGCACCATGGGGTTTTAGTAGGTAGACTACGCAGGAGTCCCACATACCCGGCCGGCCGATATCCCCAATTTACCAGGGATGCGTAATACAAACGGCTTTACTGATTTTTACCAAATTTTATATGCATATTCAGTAGGTCTGAGAATCGTCTACTGGCTACTTTATATTATATTGATAAGTGCATCTGTTGAATAAATAATAGTAATCATTGTTTGTGGGACGGGATAATTTCTCCATATTAAAAAAAGGTATTTGTCAAAGAAAGTAATTTAGCCCGTTTACTATTCCTAAAGAAGCGCTCTCCTTCTGGTGCAGTCGAGTAATAAAGTGTTATATTAATTTCAGCTTGACGCACTACGACGAGCTGAAATCCCTCCGGAAGCAGCTGTATCCGACTCCGCTACCGGCGCTTAAACCGAAAGTCAAGACCAGGTAAAGGGTCGGCCATTATGAAATTGACCAGAAAAAAGTAAACAGTTTTCTTGTTCGTAAGGGCTTAACACCACCCATGGAAGAAGAGAAATTTTAAATCCTTAAGGCCCTCTTGCGCCAAAACTTTGACTTAAATAAATAACCCGGGGCTTAATAACTCAGTGTTAACGTTTTTAATATTTAACTCATACTACATATTGCACCAGAAGAATTTATCCCAGAGTCAACTAACCCGGGCTTATGTCATGTTCATTCATGCTTTTTACACTCAGCCAAATAATATGATAGAGCGAATGCTGAATAATTTAAGTGTACTGCTCTCTCTCGCTCCACAGTACTTTAAATAAGGCTATCTCCTTATGTCAGATTTGAAATGACACGTGGTTCTATGTCGCATTATGCGTGCGTGTTGTGATATTTTGTGCAAATAAATTAGGCGGAAAATGATAAAAATTGGGAAGAAACACTTGTGTCCAATGTTTATCTCATAGACTTATTTGTATACTGTCGTATAAGTTTATGGTTTATCTAGTCTGTCTATTTATAAAGAAGTTCACTAAAGACGCACTAATCCAATGATATTATTATTGAACTTTACAAACAAACAGAGAATAGTTTCTCTTTCTAGGCGAAATCTTCGATGGAAATCTTTGGTCTCTTTGAGTAAATACGGGACCCTAAACAGATCGGTCCGTTCTACAATCCTTCTGTAATACGAGTCCGAACATTAGTCCGAACATTAGTTACATGATGATGAAGGAATTATCGAATACATTAGTATTCGATAATTCCTTCATCATCATCAGATAACAACCACTGATCATTTATCATCATGGTTAAACACAAAATAAAACCGGTACCTATTACTGAACACAACAAACTACATAAATCATAACCGAAAAATCTCAGTTTTGATATTACTAACCCAGAGTTAGTTGATTTAACCCTCCGACATCGGTGGGTTAAAAAATTTAAAAATTAACACGAGGTTAACTCCTAACTCTTGGTGGTGCAAGACATGATGTGAATTTAAATTCGAAGTATAATTTAACTCAGAGTTAAGCGTGTTAACTCAGTCTGGCGCAAGTGGGCCTAAGAGTTGTAAGTGACAACTCTTAAGAATTTAAAATTTCTCGGGGATTAATATAATTTCCAATCCTTTTGGCTTCCAGCTATCATAATCACTTAGGCAAAATGCATCGTGACTATTTCATGTCAGTCTCTGGTATAAGTATGCGGTGAATCGGTCCATTAGTGTCCACATCGTCATCATCTAGTGCCCTCTTCATATCGAAGTTCGGCGGTCAGCGGGTCGAATATCTTCCGATCCTGGGCTGTGTCGAAGCATAGTGCCTAGATATTTCCCACTAAAACGGTTGACCATAAACTACTTATTTCAGAGTACTCCACCGCGACGCAGACGGGGTATGGTGTTTACCGTTCCCGGGCGCGGACGCGTCAGTGGCGTACCGCACGCAACGCGCCCGCTCGCGGCCCGCGTACGTGCGCACTTACTACCGCGTTGGCTCCCTACCCGCCGCGTTAGCCACCATACTAGCTGCGATATTCCTCTTCCTAATGACCAGGACGGGGTTTACAAGGAAGCTACTATTAAACTATCCGGCGTTATTCACTTTTGGGTTCGTCAGCAAGGAGAGTCCGAACGAAGCGGTCGGGGAGAGCACGGAGTTTGAGCTGACCTTGAAGGGTAGAGGATGGCCCGCCGAGCCCAGTGACCAGCCCCCGTCTAAGACGATCACAGCGAAGGTAATATTTACATTATAAAATTAAACTTTTTAAAATTTCAAATTATTAAATTAAAATTCAATGGCAAACCACGCATATCGCGTAGTTTTAAAGCTGGTAGCAAAATATTGAAATATTGAATGCCGCTTATTGTAATAATGCGACTTATTATCACTCGCGTCCGATATTCCACCTGTGCCCTCAGAAATGGATCCGCATCTAATAGTGAATCAATACAGTCGATCAGTTTATACGGGGTGGCGGGGTGGGATCGCGAGTGTTAGTAAAGTCGATCATGGCCAGGCGAAAAATATAAATAATTAGACCAGACTACGAGACCAATAAGCTAAACTATGCTGTTTCATTTAATATTTCGAGAAGTATGTACTCGGTAGAACGCACAGGGTTACGTTAGTAAATAGTAGATCTTAGGTCTAATAAAGTTGGGGCTTTTGTTGTTTCAGGTGAGTGGCGTGAACCCGGGCTACGGTCTGACAGCGGTGATGCTGCTGCTGTCCGCGCTTACTATACTCAATGAACCCGAGAAGCTGCCCGAGCCGTGAGTACTACTACCACAGACATAGATCAAGATAGATACCGCATGTCCCTCCATTTGTATGGAAACGAGCGTGCCACTTTTTTCTTACCTACTGTGACGTACCGATGATAAGAAACGTGTCCATTATCTAGCTTATTTCTCCAGCTTTATACGGCACAATTAGGCACTTTTTCAATTCGATTGACGTCCGATTCCGATAACGGTGGAGCGCAGACTAAAGAACAGAGTACAGACTTTCGAAAGACGAGTTTTTCTCGTCGTTTGGGAACGCGATATGACACGCGAAGTACATACACATGCAGCGGTATCTATCTTGATCTATGCCTGTGACTGCTACTGATAAATAGTAGGCCAGTCGTTGGTAGCCACTAGCCCCCTAATTATTGGCATCTTAGACATTACTCCGAAAAAATAAGAAATGCCCATTATAAGATTCACTTAAGAGTTAATTCAGACCGCAACGCGACGCGCAGATGCATTTCTTTTGTACTGAATTGACAGATCTTTCAACAGCGTTGCATAACGCGCGCCGGCCGATATGACATAAAACGTCAAACGTTTTCGAGATCTCTTCTAAGTCGGTCTACTCGTTAGTTTTGGACTGTGGTTCTACTTTTACTAAATACAATTTTGTCCATTTCAGCGGCGTTCTGACGCCTGGCGCGGCGTTTGGTAATACCCAGCTGGTGCGAAAACTCAACGACAATGGCGTTAAGTTTGAAATACTACCGTAGACTTGTATATGAAGTGTGTGGACGTGGGTGCTATATTTTGTTGCAGATAATAATAGGTACCTACTTGATATTGTAATTTGTATTAGCACAAGAATTGAGAGAATTGAGATTTGAGATTGCTATCCTAAACACACCATTCGATCTCGAGCTGTTTTAAAGATTACCTTTCGTAAAACATGCCAAAAACAGACCAGCAGCACGCTGTCAACTTTCCAACAAAATGCGCGTTAACAAAGTCTAGGGGTAGGTACCTATGTTTTATTAATGGCTTGGGTATAAAAAAATAAGATTTATAAAAAAAAAAACTTGATCGTGCATGTATTAATTAGTATACTTTAATAAAGGGCTTTTGCCATAATATATGGCCTGCCAGCCCCATCGTAACTTATAAACTATGATTAACAATTAATTATACACTGCCGCATCACTTGCAGGAACTTAGGGTCTACACAGACGAACTGCAATCCAACCGCAAATTGCAGTTCAAGTGCAGTTTGAATGCAGTTGATGGTTTGGTCCAATGAGGGTCCAATGGTCAACTGCATTCAAACTGCACTTGAACTGCAATTTTGGTTGGATCGCAGTTCGTCTGTGTAGACCCTTAGGTGCTATATGAATTGAAAATTGGATTATTCCATAGTCCAAGCCACAATCAGTGACATATTTTTATGATTACTTAACTTTGATTTAATGAAGTTTGTCATCAAATGTATACAGTTTATTTAATAGTCTTGATTACTTTAAAGTTAAGTAATCTTTAAATCTCCCTGAGTGCGACGGTATGTTGATAATACAAAAATTAAGTGCCATGCGGAGTGCCTTTAAGAAGTTATGAGCAATATTAAACTGTAAGTATTATAATTTATTTGTATAAATAAATAGAACTATAATTAAAACTGTTATAGTTTTGTATGTGTCAACCTTCGATCACTACCTAAGTATCAACTATCAACTAACATTTCTTGTAACTCGAAAATAAATGTCTCATTTTTTATTCGTTTTGTTTTATTTCGAGGCTGTGTTTGGGGCTAAACTACTAAATAATTATTTTTTCTTTACAACAAGTATACAAAACTAAGTGATAATACTTTCGGGTGTGTATGTGTATGTACACACTGTGAAAGTAGCAGCGCTGAAAGAGCATTTTTTGTGATTTATATGGGCAATCGCTCGAGCGTCATGTCTTTTCCCATACAAAAGTGAAAAAGTTACTCTTTCAGCGCTGCTAACACAGCGAGCTTTATACACAGGGGAGTGGAGAGTGGGGACCCATAGATTACAGTATACACCCTAAAGCAATAATTACTTAGTTTTGTTACACCTTGTAGATGCATACTCATACTATGTGCTCTTTTCCATTTTTGGCAAAGATTCAGTCTGTATGATTGTAGGTATGAATATAACACGGCATATCGATTATTATCGAGGCAAAAAATGTAATCAAGAGACTTTGGTGATTGGGGTCATCTCGGTATCCTTACCAATATTATAAATGCGACAGTATGATCGTATGTCTGTTACCTCTTCACGCTTTTCAACCGATGAACCGATTTTGATGTTTGGTATGAAGATACTTTGAGTCCCGGGAAAGGTTATAACTTATAGGATAGTTTTATTCTGGAAAATGTATGGTTCCCGAGCGAGAAACCAAATTTGGCCGATTGAGGGCGTCATCTAGTTATTTTATATTTTTAAGGTATGATATTCACGTAGATTGCGTTTCTTTAGCTATTTTTGTTAAATAAGAGCCAGTCCACACGACGCGTTGCGTCAGCGTTGCGTCGACGCACCGCTGCCGTTTAACGCATAGCCGGCCACACGGGCGTTGCGTCATCACAGCGTTATTACGAAGCAGTGTGTGGACTGGCTCTTAGATAAATGTACGTTATAAACAGAATAATTAAAACGTACACGTAAACAGCAATTTGGATATACATATAACGCTAAGTAAAGCCATAAGTCCATATAAAGTGTTAATTTCTTACTGTTTCGGTCAGCAATTATCGCTATTAAGTGATCTTTTTAGCGCGTGTATGACGTTAGAAGTCGTTCAAAACTTCGGAGTATGTATGACTATGATCCTTAAGACGTTCGTGTTTAGGTCCTCTTGATTAGAAAAATATTATAAATATTTACTAGGGTCGGATTTTTAAAACAGTGTTAAACAGTCGTTTGAAAGGTTTGCTGCTAATACAAAACTTGTTAGAATCAAGTATTCTTTTTTATTTTAAAACATTTTATCAAAAATAATTGAGAATCTCACTACACGTATTTACAACAATTTGGATTTTGGTACATTTTGGCCAAAAAATTCCCCAAAAAGTACAAAATGGGGGCTCCTCATGAGCTTCTAGATCTGGTGATATTCGGTGGTAACGGCTACACGGGGCGGCTTGCGGTGCACCAGATGGCTGTGGTGATGAGCCAGCATCCCGGGGTCCGCTGGGGGGTCGCAGGGAGGTCCCGGGGTAAGCTGGAGGCGGTGCTCCGGGAGGCGAAAGAGAAGGGTGAGTGAGATTTTTGTGCTCTATAGGGACTGGGGACATAAAAAAACTTGAGAGGTGTCAAGGACACCTCTCAAGGGACACCCGATGGAACGAATTTTTAAATTTCCCGCCAGTTGACGTCATCGCCACATCAACGCCCCCTGCCCCTACTTCGCAGGTACCATAATAAGTGTCGGTCAAAAAGTGTCGTTACAACTTATCCCGCCTAGCCCCCTTTCACAACGATAAGGAACTTCGTTCCAATATCATCAGTGCTGGTTTCTAGGTCGGAATTAGTGTACAATCGCATAACTCAAAGTGTTGATCCTGGGTTTCCCCCGTAGCTTAGAGCATGACCGCTCAGTTTCTGCTCCAGGTGTAGACACAAGTGACGTGGCCATCCTGCTGGCGGACGTGGACGACGCGGACTCCCTGTCCCGCTTGTGCCGGAGCTGCAGGCTGGTGGTGAACTGCTGCGGCCCGTACGCGAGGTATGGCGAGTGGGTGGTCGCCGCTGCCGTGGCTGAAGGCTGCCACCATGTGGATGTCAGCGCTGAGAACCACGTCGGTAACATGATGATCATAATGTATTCTTCCCCCCGTACGCACCGTTATACTTATATAAGCATGTATGTATGCTCCTTCCCTGTTTCCGAAACTTTACGTAACATTTTTGAATAGTTAATGGAATCAGGCGTTACTTTGCGGAAATGAGTGGGTCTCACTCATTTACTTAAAGGTGGAAGTTGTTTTCGCGGAGTAGGTATTGCTAAAAATAAAAACAAACTAAATTTGTAACATTTTTGACCATTTGTCTGTTAAGCTAAGTAACGCAACGTCACATTTTACGCCCCTAATCACAACACGATTAGCCAGCCAGAGGACAGCTCATTCTCGTTCCTCTGATCTTAATTTAATTATGAGGTGATGTTAGAGATATCATAGATCAGTATTTCCATAGCAAGCGGCCTCCTATTCATAATACGAATTTCGTCTTCAGTTCACGCGTCTTATAGAGAGCAGATATGATGCAGCAGCTCGGAAGGCGGGTGTGTTCGTGATCACCTCCTGCGGGCTGTCCAGTGTGCCGGTCGACGTGGGCGTTACATACCTGGAGCAGAATTTTCAAGGTCAGTGGTCATGTGGAGATTCTGCTAAGGCAAGCATGCTGACATGATAGCTAAATAAACTGCCATATTGCGTAATGCGTTTACCTACAAAGTTGCACATTTGAGAAATGTGCGATGCCGGCTTGAAAAACTAGTATGTAGAGCACATACTTTGCTAGCAAATAACGTGGATCCGCCTTTTGCGTATAACGTACTCGTATTGTAATTAAAATTCTTTGATAGTACCTAGATATGAAAATGACGTCACCTATAGACGACGCATTACCTAGATCAGGGATTTGTGTAGAAATTTCTGCAGACCTCCTGACAGCACGTTTTAGAACCATTTGGCATTCTTACCGGATATGTCTTAAGATGGTTTACCCTCTACGTTGGTTCCAGGCACCCTGAGCTACGTGGACTCGTATCTGACTACTCATCCCACGGCGGTCAGCGTGCTGCGGGGCTGGCGACACGGCGTCATCCGGTACAGCAGCTGGGAGTCCATGATACATGGGTACAGTCTGTGATATGATACGTGTGGTGGCCCCCATCGCCCAGGCCTTACACCACCTCTGGCCCCAATATAGTCACACCAACTTTAGCAACTTTTATACCGCGATTATGGATTGTGCGCTGCTGGGTTCGTTAGATGCTATAAGCTATTGCTTGCTAAGTTAAGGTAGGTACTTAACTTTTTTCTAAATCCTAGAAAAAGAAAAAGAGCACTATGACTGTGTTATAATTTAGTGAGTGTCTATAAATATAAGTTTGTTTCAGCATGGCGCAGAAGAAAGACCCAGAGGAAGACCATACCTTACCACAGAAAAGGAGGTGACTTTTGTTAAATAATATTAAATACTTGAGTTTTTAATACGCCATCTTTTTACTAACAAACCTACCTTAACCATTCCAGGCCGCTACTTCACAGGCGCCTAAATAGATGGTGCGTGCCGTATCCCATATCCGACGCGTACGTAGTCGCCCGCTCGCAGTGCCGTCTGAACGTGGCCTACGGCAAACGCCCCGTACGCTACAGCCCTTACCTCGTCATACCAAACCTCCTCATTGCTGTGTTCATGCTCGCATTCTTCCTCTGCGTGAAAATGCTAGCTAAATTATCCTGGACAAGGAATATACTGTTGAAATACCCAAGGCTATGCTCATTCGGCATGGTGTCTTATGTTAGAGACATGGGATGGGTGAAAAGCGAGGTGCCCTACGAGTACGTGCTGCTCGGACGCGGCTGGGAGGAGGGATACGATATAAACGAAGCGCCTGACAAAAAAATTGAAGCAAATATTACGGTAAGGGAAATTGCCTTGATTTTCTCAATAGTTAAGGGTTCCCACCAGGGTGGTGGCACCCGCATGAGAAAGGTAATAAAATTGTAAATTTTTTTTGGTATCAAGTAAACGATTAAGTGTTCATCCCAGAATAATGTACGGGTCCCGCTCGATAAAGGATCTTTTGCGCAACAAAGTTGCGGACAACATAATAGAATGAGCACAAGTTGTGCAGGTATAATAGTATACCTAGGCAATTTTAATACTTGCTACTGTTATTTTCTTCAGACAAATTTTCTTGCGACCTTCAAGACAACTTTAGTATGTCCCTCAGGCTGCCTGAGAGCAAATGCTATTGTGGTTAAAACCGCTGTCGATCCTGGTTACAAGAGCGGCAGTAGTGAACCGATAGCCCCTTTTAAAATATAAAGGTGTCAATGTGCAGGTGCGTGGTGTAGACCCAGCGTTCGCGGGCACGGTTGCTGCGCTGCTCGCCTGCGCCGTCACGTTGCTCTACGATGAGAATATGCCCTCGGAGTAAGATAAAATATTTTCTAAATTTTAACGACCGCACTGCAGCACTCAGAGACGTTCAGTGATGATTAACCTTCAATTTAATGAAGAGTTTGACAGATAATGCATGAGGCTTATATTATGCCAAAATTTTAAATTATTACTTTTTACTCCAGACAGTCACGTTTGTATTGATTGGTTGGTTTTATTGGCACTGACGGGTTTAGACCAGTATTCGTTTAGGAGAAGATTCAATATTTTTTTAGAAAATTCAAAATAGTTTGGTGATGATAATACTACATATTTTAAAGAAGCATTTTTTAAATAATTTAACTTATCTCATGGTTTGCTTAAACTTTAGAGTTTTTATTTATCGGGAATACCGGAGCACATAAAAATATTATTTATTTCAGAGGCGGTGTGATGACGCCGGGATTCGCTTTCTACAGAACACATTTGAAAAGCATACTCGAGGACACCGGCACTTATGCATTCCAAATAAAGACATAAAATTAAAAATACTTATTATAATGATTGATTATGTACGTAAAAATTTTTAGTATACCTAATTCCAAAAAAATAAAACCTAAATTACATTTTTAGTTCTTGCGTGACAAACTAGGTGGCGCTAGTCTTCACATTTTAGCAAAACCATACCATACAAATAATAATAATAGAATAGGTTACAAACATAAGATTATTATTATGATTATAAATGAAAAAGTATTCGTCTATTAATAATTGTTTCCTCTTTATGTTAAAGTCTCAAAGGCTCATCGATTAAAATTTTTACTGCATTGAGTCCCGAAAAAAAATAATATAAGAACTTTTTAAAAATAATACTTGAAGCATAGAGGTAACAGACGGACAGATTATTACACTTTCGTATAAATTATAACATCAAGTATGGCAAACGTAGCCGTAGTTAGGTAGAATACCTATGTACTTAGGCCTGCAGGGTACTTACTAATTATATTGCGTCATCACCTAGCATATTACAAGTTTTGTATACTGGTCATAAAAACTAACAACTACTAACTAGCCTAAGCTGTGGACTGTTCTACGATTTGAAGGTTTTACTGTTTGAGAGGTCGTGGTAACTATATTAAAAAGGTAGGAAGGGTTTTGTAGGAAATTCATTTTTTTTATGATCCTACTCACTCGTGCCTATTTCGATTAAAATTTAAGATTAATTTAAGATTGAAATTTAAGTAACGGCTTAAAATCCGGCCAAGTGTGTTCTAAACGCATTTTCCTAGTTATATCTACTTTAAAAAAAATCTTAAACTTGTTACAAGCTGTAGTTCATCACAGCCATGAGCAGTTCTCATCGTGACTTTTTAACCGACTTCTAAAAAGGATGTGGTGGTGGTTCTGCTTAGATGTATAATTTTTCAAAGTCGCTTGCCCGTGGGAGTTCCTTACGCCAGTTACCAGGAAATTCTCGAACCGGTGCCGCGATGGTTGTACCACTTGTACCTCATAAACGTGTAGACATTCTGAAAATATTTGTTTCAAATGTATAAAGAAACAAAACAATTTTTATCATATTTTTTTATTGTTTATTTAGATTTCAGACAAACCTACAAAGGCTCTGTAATTGAACTACGGTAGTTAGTGGTCCAATCTAATCAACAAAGCGTATCGCAGTAAACGTGGTGCGGTGCAGTAGTTTATCTAAAAGAACACAGTACAAGTTGATAAGAAATAATAATAACATTATAATTTGGTGAAAAGCAGATGTTATCTCCTAAATATAAGAAAATTTAATAAAACACTGATTTAATTAGCTACAAGTCTTACGGCCGCACTCAGAGACATTTAATGATGACTAAACTTCAATTTAATGAAGAGTTTGACAGATAATGTATGGGACTTATGTCAAAATCTACATTTTATTATCAGGGCGAGCGAGGCGAGCCCTATAGTTTGTGCGTTCTAAGATGATATGGGTGACAGTTTTCATGTTCCTTGCTACGGGTTTTTTTTACAAGAAAACAAAAAAATCATAATGTAATAAATTATATTTCATTTACAAAAACAAATGTTTCCTATAATTGTAAATGAATAAAAATGAAGAGATGCTAAATGCTAACTTATTAATAAAAATTATAAATATTAACTGTGAAATAGGAGTATAAAATTATTGTTACGAAAACATTTGAAAAATGTCATATGCTTATAACGGAGCTTATGTCAATAGAGATTGACTCTGTTGAATCGAAATCAAATCGATAAAAAAGGGCGGCCATCTTAAATCGCCGGCACCACTGAAATGTCAGTACGAAATCGATAATTTCGATTGCAATTCCTTTACGAAGTGATTCGATATTTTTAAACTATCGTTTCATTTTTGTTAGGTAACTTCCCTACTATTGTCAATTATAATGTGTCACACATATCATCATAAAACGCACAAACTATAGTCACCGCCCACAACCTGAACATTTAGTGGTACACTTTACGGAAAACTATTACGCTTATTGATTTGTGCTTTAACATAGTCATTGTTATTTATATGAATATATTGTGTTATCATCAGTCAGTCAAGGTGTGACGACGCGAGCCCTCACAAAGCTCGACTTTTAGCTAGCCTTTAAGTAATTCATATTGGCCTCTATGAGCGGCAGATAGTATTTTAATAGAACTTAGTTGGAAGAAGAGTGTAATGAGGTACTTGAGGACGCTATCATAAAAATTACGACAAAAATTAGCAGGTCAGTACGAAGCGCGCCTTGTACAGTGGCGGTTACGACGCTCTCCGCTTTGTTGATAGGGCGAAAATGTATGAAGAAATTTGAGAGCGTTTCTTATTTTTCTTATAAATGGAAATGTAACTAATTTTTATATAAAATATTTAGCTATTCGTATAGGGGCCTAAATAAGCATCATTTTTTTTGTATATTTATTTTCCTTAGTTCAGTGTATTTAGCTGTAATGGTACCTAATCAGACCCCATTTTTTATATTTTGCGATTATTGTGATGGTTAAAACGTATTGTATGTGAAAATTTTGTATGCAGCTATAACATTTTTATGGTATAGACGTGAAGATGAATAAATTACCTTTCATTTGAAACCAAAATATCCTCGCAGTGTGACTCCTAATTCTTTAAAATGATACCGGAAAATCGCTGATACTTGTGAAAAAATGTGATAGCGTTGCCCCCTTAAGGGGGCGACTAACCCTAAAGTATCGATTTTATAATTCGTTTTTATTATTGAAAATAAGCCCCGAATTATTTCATTTTCTAAAATTAGATACTATATTATATTTCCGAGAATTCGATCTGAGCAAAAACATGATATCTTAAAATTTTCTCGATAGAAAAAAATCACAAAGATGCATCTAATTTTCACGAATTTTTCATTTATTGCCATAACCGTGTATTGAACTAAGTTAATATTTTAACACATTGTATAAAATTTTTGAAAAAAATATTGAGAGATCGACCTAGCGGATTTTTAAAATGTTGTATATTTATCGAGTTATTGAGAAAAAACTAATTTGGCGATGAATCCGCGTCGTCCTTTTTCATCTGGCATATGAAAGACGGGCGTGAGTGTGAACAGAGAAGGACGATGTTTGATTTTTGGGGTTAGTCGCCCACTTAAGTGTAATAATTGAGATTTGACAGAGTGGATAGTATGTAAGAATGAATTTTACTGTAGTGTCTCGTATTCTCAGTTTCGTTTCAGAGCTTTGACTAGCGAATAGCGACGGATAGTGATTAATAAGATTCAGCGATATCAAAAAGACAAGATTTACAGATTGCGGATATAAATGGGGGTACCATTTAGGCATACACAACTGTCGGTCGATTACAAACCCAGCAATGTTCTCCATTGTCTTGTTGATACATTGTACAACCTTATGAGTACTTAAGAGTAAGACCGCTTGTGTAAGTAGATGATCAGGATACTAAGCCAAGTGAAAGTCGGTAATTTAGCCAGCGAAGATAGAAATATAAAATGTTATTAAATTAAATATTCAGCACCATGTAATTCGAAGCTTCGCTATAAGTACATGTGTGTCTTAAATAAAAGGGGTGAAATAAAGCAATTCTTGAAGAAGCATATTAAAACATTTTTATTTAAATAAATTATACAAAAACACACTCATACCATTTGTCAAAACTATGTTAAACAAAATCTTTACCTAACGTACATATAGCCCCTACCTAATAAATATATATAACATAATTTTGGCATATGATACACTCCGTGCTAGGAAAATAATTTACAATAGATCAGCGCACACTATAGACAAAATATCATGGTACCTTACACATCTATTGGCGTGCATTGACGGTACCATACATCCATCGCTGGAAGTACCATCAATGCACGCCTTAATACACAATCTCAGACAAATAAGAAAACCGATAGACTTACGAACTAAAATGTGCCTAATGCATATGTACAGAGTTGTTGATATGATTTTTTTATATAATTTTCTTGATATAATTTTGAGGGTTAAAAGACTGATAATCTATTTTTTCATTGTTGTATATCTGAATATCTGAAGGTATTTAACTGAATATAATGTTTCAAGAAAATTTAAATGTTACATAATATTATGTACGCTAAAATAAACAGTTAGTGCCATTTTAAATTTATAAAACATGTTTCAAACACTGAACAATAAAAGATTATGCATTTTCATGAAATTTGTATTTGCTATAATAAATTATAAAAGTTTTTCAGGTATGAAAGAAACCTAAGTGTACATTTAGATATAATAATTATATCTCTACAGAAACATATTGAACATCATACAATAATATAGAATCAAGAGAACTTCAAATAGTAGACAATCTACCCGAAACCTCTCGATTCCACTATTAAACAATAATTCTACTCGAGTTTGTAACCACTTATGTAGTTTATAAATATCTGTAAATGCGATTTAGATCCCGCTAAACCTTGAGATATATTATGTATCAATGAGGACTATTTCATAACCACAGGACTATTTCATAACCACTTCCGTTTGCACATTTTGTCACAAGTGTGCGCGCGCCACTAGCGGCTGTGCGGTGTTTCGTCCCAAGCTGCTGCTCGTCCATGAATAGTGGCTACGATTCTAATGTCCCTGGAAGGACATTAGAATCGTAGCCTTTCCTTCCTTCGAAATTACAGAATACACACGTATCCTGAAGGACATTAGTAACGAGCTTCAAAATCGTCTTCTTAGCGTTTCTCTCCCGTTAGGCCAATCATGGTCAATAGAATTACAGGTATATTTTTTATTATTATTTTCATTTGAAGTACAATTGACGTCCATAGAGGACATACCTTTCTATATTTTGTGTTAAGTATATCATTGCCTCATAAGCCAACGCGGAGAGGCTGCGTAGCGCTACTTAAATTCAGCCATATTAAATTTAAGTGGCACTTAATTTGAGTGGCTTAGATACGGGACGAGCATCTGGGTCCATCGCCGGCCGCCATACACTATACACAGACAGTCTCTAGCTGGACTCGCGGCTGTTCTCGCTCGAGCCGGGCGCGTCGGGCGGCACGATCAGCCCCTCTTTGATCCTCTTCTTCTGCTTCATGCGTCTGTTCTGGAACCAGATCTTGACCTGGGTCTCGTTGAGTTGCAGCGCGGACGCGATCTCGATGCGGCGCGCGCGCGTGAGGTATTTGTTGAAGTGGAACTCCTTCTCTAGCTCCGTGAGTTGCTTGTTGGTGAAGTTGGTCCGGCCCGTGTTGCCTAGCAACGGGCTGGGCAGGCCGGCGGGCCGCAGCTCCTGCGGGCTCCCGAGGACGCTGCCCACGAACTCCGCCGGCGGAATCATCAGCTTTGGCGCTGCAACAAATATATAGTTTGGTAACACAGTTACTTTTTAAAAAGGACTTAAAAAAGGCTTTGTTTAAATGTTGTTAACATCGGCTACATTTAATAGCAATAAAATAGCAATTTTTTCAAACCAAAGAGAGATGTTTATATCATTGCTATATTAACATATAAATTCTTTTCGACAAGTCAAGAATATGCAAACAGCAGCATAATATACTGCGTATGGATAAGGAAAAGTATTGAATACACTTATGTAACAAACAAAATAAGTTTAACGAGGTTACTCTTGAATAATTTACAGTAATTCCTATTAGAGTTTATTATTTTTATTTTCGTATTTAACTTAGCCATTTAACAGGCTATTATGGTGATTACAATTGAAATAAACAGTGAGGTGCCAGTGGGAGCCCGATGTGACAGGTGTCAATTTTTTCCCCAGCCAGATAAAACATCTCCCAATATTAGCTCTAAGCTGGCTCCCCGCGGCGCAACGTGCGGTTTTGACGGTCGTATTGTACACCGTTTATAGTTAATCCTCCTCTGTAGTCACCCTTATAGCACACATCATAAGGCCTACTCTACTAAAATATCAGACTGGTGAGTAAATACTCACTGTACCTGTCTGGTGAAGAAGGTTGCTCTCAGTTCGGAATTATTTTACCTCTACTATAAACGTGACACTGACGAAATGAGGATTATCGTAGAATCTCGGGTTAAAAAATTACGCCATAAGAGTAGGACGTCGATTCTGCTAAACAATAACCTAACAATACTTCATTTTCGATGTAGCCCTCATATTGTGACAAAAGTTTAATTTACGAAATCGAATCCAACATTAAACTTCAGAAATTTATTTTTCTTTGTTTAACGTACCTACTTATCGGAGAATAGTATTCATTATCAAAGACATATTTTACTTACAAATTTTGCAACCTAATTCCCAAATAAAACGAACACAGAAAGGGTTCGCCAGTAGCCTGATAATGATCCCTATTGATATTTGCATGTCTTATCACGGTACGGCATTTAGACCGTGTAATCGGATTGGAGTCGGACTAATCCGCAATCCGCTCCCAGGCTATTACTACCGTGTTGTGATGCTTGCCAGGTATTACTGTCACCACGTCTTACTGTTATTGCATGAATTGCTCAAGTTATTTATGTTTCAATGTTTTGTTGAGCAGAGTAAGTTTTCACAGCTTTTTAACCGATGGAAACTGAAACTCTTTGTGTTATGTTTATTGTTCAATTTATTTTTCTTTTCTTTTTTAATTTACCTATCTAAAAGTATTAACATTATGCATAATAGAACTTACTGTTCATTAATTAATTTGCACTTTTGTTATCTATAGGTACGGTATACCAGCAGCTATAGCATAAACCCGTAATTTAACCTATTACCCATAATACACATTCATAGACTTTTGTGTTGATCCCCACTACTGCAGTAAGTACAATAAGCGTAATAATTTTATTAGTCCTCTGTGGGCATAAGTGCGCTTTAATTTCGTAAAGCCTTTGATACGAATGTGCCTTCAAATATTTGAGTAAATGATGGTGTAAGTCGTAACCGGAGCGGGCTCAAATAACCTGGTCGAAACGGCCAGGTGCGGTGTGTTTGGCTTGGTCAAATACGGGTTAAGAGCTGTTTGCCGCCATTGCATCAGACATCGACACCGACTCTACTGTAGACATTACACGGCAGACTACTCCGGCTAAAATCCCGTTTATGTCTACCCAAGTTTTGTATCTTTAAATCTAAGCGTTTCTTAGAAGGTATGGTTTAAATCTATACTAATATTAGAGCTTTATAGCTTGCATCAAATAGGCTTTAATAATTAAGGATAGATGAAAATTAGATCTGGACTGATTTAATTTAACTACGGGAAGGGACATATTATATTTTATGCTTCTTTTTCATCATCATCATATCAGCCTATAGTCGTCCACTGCTGGACATAGGCCTCTCTCAATGAACGCCAAGATGACCGATCTCCTGCTACTCGCATCCAACATGGGCCTGCAACTAAGCGGAGATCGTCGTCCCACCTAGTTGGAGGTCGACCTACAGGCTTCTTTTTACCGCAATAAAATGGACGGTTTAAGTAGAATTTTCTTTTCCACTTAGATAATATTATTTTATTGCCATATGCCCGATATCTCATATTCTGGGTATTTTAATTAATATTGCCACGATAATGTAGTTAATACTTACACAGTAATGTGTACTTCATACATGCTATAAATTAGTGCTGTTTCTTTATTTTTCGCTAGTAGTTGTTTGTAAACAATTATAAAAATATGTGCAATACCCTCAGGTAAAGCCGTCAAGACAAATATATGAAGTGTTAATTGTTTAGCATTAATTATTATTTGCATAATTAAGGCCAAACTAATATAAGTACACTCTAGCTTAATCACTTAGCAACAAGGCGTAGTCCTAGGTAATACTACGAATAAGTATTAAAGAAATAGCATTTTTTTGGTTTTTTAAAGTTTGAAAATCTTTGTAGTTAGTTATTATGATATTTATAGTATTTATTGTTAATTTTTTAATCACAATTAATTTGTAAAGAAGGTAGGGTAAATTTTCACATAATATATTAGACTTTAATAGTTCAATGTATTTTTCGAAGATGTGTTCTGTTATTTATTCATTCCTGTGATTTTTAGGGTTCCGTATTATATTATAACCTTTTATATTACATTTTGTTCTGCTCAAAATGACTTGTCATAGTTCTTCAATTAGAAACTAGAGGCAGTAATGGGTAATTTTGGCTGTCTGTGTAATGCTTGGGGATATTTAGAGAGAAAGCTCTGACCTTCTCTCAAAATATCGCAGCTGTGAAAATTCGTTCAAAACTCTATTTCACTTTAGCATGGTCACCATAGAAAGGTAGCTTATTCTTACGGTGAAGTAGACAAGGTGATGGATTAACAAAGGAAATATGTCAGTTTGTCCGCAAAAAGTGTTAGCGTTTCTATTCTTTCGCATGTTTACTGTGGTCATGCTATAAAGCCACGATAATGTAGTTAATACTTAGCTTTGTAGCTTGCAGACATTCCATCTATGTCGTCTGCCGAAACCGTTCCTCTATCTCCGTAGTCGGACAAAACAGTGGTTGTGTAAATTCCGTCACGTAGAGTACACGGTGCGCCGCCAAAGGCCGCTGTGTGTTTGCGGTAACACTACCCGCGCGGCGCGGACAACGCTAATCCATTACCGCCGGCAAATATTTGACGTGCCTGCCGATTGCGTTGCTCAATCCGTCGAGGGTGGATTCGGTCTTTGCACAATTTTTGATCATATTTTTGTTTGTAGATAATTCGCGTGATTTTGCTCTTTGACAGTTGCTTTAAGATATTAGAGTATTCGTGATTTATCGATCATATCATAGAATTCCATAGTATTCTTTGATTTTCGCGTTTTGGGCAATATTAAGAGGCATTTTAGTCAGTCAACTATAACAGATATTTAAAAAAATATTAAACGTCTAGACGTGGGGACACGGTGTGGATGAGTACATAATATTATACTCATGTCCCTAATACTAGGTATATTACAATTGCGTCGGAAACGGATGTTCAAATAAACAAAATACAGATGTTACCCCTTTCAGAGTAACACTCGTTTAACAACATTGTCCGACCACTTAACAAACATTAAAATGGCGCTATTAACTGATGCGGGCGGCGCTGGCCATCAATATCGAGGGTAATTCAATCGAGGCAATTGTCCCATGCCCGTCGACGCCCCACGAAAAAAATATAACATTCGAATTTCAAGAGTGACAGCTAACTGACAGCCTCGCCGCCATTGGCCGACGCGCGGCAGATGCGTTCGTCGAACCGCCATGTTTGCTCAAGTTCTTTGCCGGAAAATTAAAGTAAAGAACCACCCCGCAGATAATATTTAAATTAATTTGTGTGTACTCTTTGTAGCGGTAGTAAGGACTAAAACGATGAAAATATTCTCTTTGGTAAGGACTTTAAAAGGTTGCATTAGTTTGAAGTTAGTTGCTAACACAAAATATCTAATAGTTCATTAATTAGTGCTGCTGAGTGCTGCTCCAAAAACCAGTCCTCCTTCCATAAACTGCTTCCCATTAGATACATACAATTCTACAGATTTTAGGTGATTAAACAGACATTTGGACATTTACGTACCCCAGATTCACCAGACCCAATATAGACCGAGACCGCCATAATAATCATAATAAGAAAGAAAAAGAACACAATAAAATGATCGCGGATGGATTAAATCGACGGGTGCAAAGTAAAAAGAGTCATCTACAAAACAGCAACTTTTCAGGAGAGCGCATAATAGGAAAAAATGCTCCCATTTTGTCAATTTCCGATCAAATTTATTGAAATTTTCATCATTGTTTCATTATTTATTAATGAATCCACATGTATATTTAATTTCTTCTAATTATGTTTAATTTACGAGATATTGTAGTTGTCTGCATCTACATTGCGCTTGAAAATATGACAACTGAGTTAACTACCACTTGGTCGTTTCTACGTGGGAATTAAAAATTATATTTATTGAAGTATTTTTACCGATTACTAGTACGATTATCAGTAACTACGTAAAGTGTAACACTTTATATTATTAAAATTATTATTAAAAGTAAGTTATATTATTAAAATATGTAGTTAAACGTTTTACATCTTAAACACCCCAAGTTCAGAACATAATTGCGTAGATATCTTTTTCTACGTTGTCGATTCGGTGCAAGGTACACGATTTAGAAGGGAGTTAAAATATGAAATACTAGCTTTTGCTCGCGGCTTCGCTCGCGTAGAATTTGAAAATCGCGTAAATTGCAAATATTCCCGTAAGCTCCCTTAGAAACATGATGTTTTTCCAAGACCAAAAGTAGCCTATGTTACTTTTCATCCTTTCAATTAAGTTTATGCCAAAAAACAATACGATTTGTTTCTTCGTTAGAGCGTGAAGGAAGGACAAACAAACAAATAAATAAATAAACATACTTTCCCATTTATAATATTAGTATGGATATACTTAGGAATCATTCATTTACTTTCGTAAAAATCGTATTTTCTCACAACAAAAATGAAATTCTGTGTCAATACTTTAATTATTTTAAACTAATTTAAAAATTATTCAGTATCATTATCAGTACAGGAACTATGTTGTAAATTATTATAATTTAGGCAGAGGCTTATTAAGTCTTTGTACTTGGCACTTGTAAGCATGATGGGTTCATTATAACATCATAAGCATCGCCGGACGTTTTACACCATCGGAGGGGTGCATACGATTCTTCAGAACACAAAATGAAATTTTATTTCAACGATTTCTCAATTGCTTCTCGTGATCACAGAGATCCCAAAACCGGTCAAAGATAAGTTAATAGAAAAACTTCGCGAGAACTTGCAAATGCCGGGATATGATGTTACGCAGGTTGCAATTTACCATTTCTGGACTGATGTAATTGTTTACCTAAATTTTGTCGTAATTTACGTCTCGTATCAATACACGTGTCTTTATTTCTCAATCGCCTTTTCTTTAGATCAATATTTAACTGACGTCTTTTTCTACCGTTTAACGAGGAAGGCGTAGAACATTCACTTGATGCCTTCACTGCCGAAGAAGCATCAATGGTGTTGTCTATAGAAGATTTAAAGTTTGAGGGGGACAATATACTCGACGGCCTGTTTGAGTTAATAAACTCAAGCAGGTCATAGATTATATGAGATCAAAGTATCTGTTTAATAAAAAAGAATATATAATATTTTGATCTAATACTGATAATGGACGCGGCGGACTTGAAGTGATGAACTGTATTCTGAGGGTGTTGGCGTATTTGTTAATTTGCTGAGATCGACAAATTTTCAAAATCATTTTATATTTCAGACTGAGAGTGAACTGGTGTGACTGGCCTAGAGTATTCAGATCATGGGGACTTATCTTACAAAGTTAACTTATATTCATTTGTCTTCATCGGTGACACATCAAGGTTTTCTATAAGATGTTCAATAATTTCATCGGGCAACACAGTATTTTGCTCGATAAATCACTTATGTTCTGGATGATGTTCTGGAAACTTTCAACTTCTTTAAAAAGTCGTTTTGGACTTTCTGAACATGAAAAAACAGTAAAAAATAACAGTAACAAATTAGAAGTCAATTAATATAGCTAACAATAAGAATTAACATAAATAGGTACTCATAAACATAATAAACAATACTAATTTGCAAAAGTAAATTGAGACATCTAAATCACAATCTCAACGTAGAAAAAGCTATATGGCAGATAGCCGCTTATGCCGCATAACATGACCCCCGCGCGTCCCGCGTATAGACGACCAGCGGTAGTTATCCGCATCTACATCGTGCAATTTCACAAAACAAGAGTAGATGTCTTCTTTTACGTGACAAAAGTACCAAAAATAAGGTGATATTTGAATTTTTGTTTTTGGTATGTTGTAGAACATGATATTTTAAGCTAGTTTCTACAAAAAAACGAAAAACTCAAAATTGCAGATGACTTTTTTTACTTTGCACCCGTCGAAATACAGTACACACAATATATAACACGAAGGAGCTTAATTATGTTATCCTTGTCTATCACTTTTAATTAAGTGTTAAATGTAATTGGGCTGTACATACGGGCAGTATCGTGCCCCTCCTCCCCCCGCGTTATCTGATAAGTCCCCGTCGACACTTGACAAATTGTTGACAGGTTTTGTCCATAACCTCACTGCTATTGGTAATTAACACGCGCGGGGTTTGACGGGTAACAGTGTAGCTGTCGATGTATGAAAGGAAACACTGTAGGTACCTATAATTTATTTGTGCCAGCCTAATTCTAAAAACTCATGTTGTCTTGCTTGTTCTTTGTAATCATAAAAAAAAAATCGGCTGTTATGGAATGACTATAGGAAAAGGATTTAGATACAAACGAGAGAGTTAAGAGCATTGGATCCAATATATTTATAAACTTACACCTTATCTAATTTACTTGATCAACGGATTATTCTCTAATTAAAGACGTGCTTCAATTTATGTTCATGTAAATATACATAATATAATGACGCTCATTGAAGCATAACATCACAAGCATTTTTTATAGTTCTACTGCCATCAAAACTACATTATTTTATAAAGAAAAAGTCCTGTTTCCGCATGATATACGAATTTCTGCTCAAACTAGTGATTTGCGTCTGAAACTGACTGAACTGGAAATTAGTTATCCTCTAAATATGGCGAACATAATATTATACCCTAGATATAGAGCTACATGACTTTACCGTCACGGGTGTAATTTTTCCCGCGCTATCGGCGCTCGCATAATAATGCATTAAAGGCATTTATTAAATCCACATCGAGGAAGCCCCGACAGCTTGACGGATCACCGCGAGGGAAAAAATTATATTATTACCGACCGGGGGTAGCACATACGCTTATTACAGCGCATACGACATGTGGGTTACAACCGAAATATTATGTTATGGTGAAAATGTAAGTAAAAATGAATACTCGAGTACTTCTTGTATTTACTTAAGTGTGTTGGAAATATAGGTTAAAATTCTTGTTTGTGTAGGTTTTTAGCGTTTGCTTTAGTAATATTGTTATAACACTTATTACAACTATGTAAAATATTATGTTATACATGAACCATAGTACATACTGTTTGAGTTTAGCAAAAAAAATTACGATAAATGGCGATTGGTTGTTTCAATATGAAAATCTTTAAATAACTATAACAACACTGATATAATTTGTGCGAAAACCATTTTTTAATATTTACAAAAATAGTACAGCGATTGGTCCACCGCAAAACAAATAAAACTACTTTTAATTTCTACTTTACAATGCTTAACATTTATAACATTTTGAAACGGTTCGTTGCGTTTAAAATGTAAATCGTTACAGTGGATGTGTGTTTAAAAATAGAACTAAGAAATATCGTACATATCTACAATACAAATTGTATGTTATCCGATTAATTGGAGGTCGCATTATTATGAAGTTACGTATGCAAAAAATAAATATTTTGACAACCATTTGTAAAAAAAAATCAATACTGTAAAACGAACAATTATAATAATATAATAATAATAATATCTATGGACGCTTCACACCACGTCAGTCTGGCCCCGTGCTAAGTACCTAAAGGACTTGTGTTACAGGTACCAGACAACGGAAATATATTTAATACTATACATATATTTAAGATTTTTATTATATCATACACATATTTAATACACATCCAGACCCGGGAACATTGAAAACTTTTTGTTCCGTCGGCGGGATCCGAACCCGCGACCCCCGGCTTGAACTACCAACGCGCTCACCACTGAGCCACAGAGGTCGTCAATTAGTAAACATCATTTCAAAAAACTTGTAAAAGTTTCTAACAATGATGTTGACTGACTGATAACTGACACAGATGATTTTTTTATGAAATAGGGGGCAAACGAGCAAACGGGTCACCTGATGGAAAGCAACTTCCATCGCCCATGGACACTCGCAGCATCAGAAGAGCTACAGGTGCGTTGCCGGCCTTTCAAGAGGGAATAGGGTAAGAGGGGAGGGTAGGGAAGGGAATAGGGGAGGGTAGGGAAGGAAATAGGAGAGGGTAGGGAAGGATAATAGGGTAGGGGATGGTTACTAAGGGAATAGGGGAGGGAAGGGCGAAACACAGCGCAAGCGCTGTTTCACGCTGGTTTTCTGTGAACCCGTGGTATATCTCCGGTCGAGCCGGCTCATTCGTGTCGAAGCATGGCTCTGCCACGTCATTTGACTTTTAATAATATAATTTTCTTAAAACCTTATCTTATGTTTTTTAACTACCTAACTTTATTCTTATACTAATAAAATACTTACACTAATAATATTAAGAATAAAAAAGTATTGGATTTGGTTTGATATAAATAATAATTAAAAATTGCAAAATAGCGCTTAACTACGTAGCAAACACTCGTAGCACGAACAGCACGGTGCGTCGAACGCAAGACATCAACGCGTGTCCGCCCTCTACGCCGCGTAGCGATACTCCACTTGACAATATCAAGGGTTGATTTTACACTCAATGAATGCTAATGATGCATACCTATTATGATTTATTAATTTGCTTGAGTTTGGTTTAAACTTGACTGTGAATTATAAGGAACTATTACAACATAATGCTGTATTATATTTGATTTAAATTCTACAGTAAATAAAGACTAAGTTAGTTAATTAATAAAGATACAATAGCACTACATTTTATAGAAAACATTTTTACAATCATACATATGTACATACACCCAATACACCCCGTCAATACACCCCGTATTTAATTTTGACTTTACTTGTTTGCAAAGTCAAAATTGAATACTTTTTTATTTACAAATACGATGTATTCGTGACTGTTTTATGTATAAAATTTGATTGAAAGTATCTTTGATAAAAACAACCACCCAATATACCTACCAAATACCAGCTTTTTACATGCCACTTGCCCGTATTATGTTGTGCTATTGACCAGTAAGTCCACTAACAGGGAAACAACACAGAACGGCAATCTACCGGAGAGCGGGGGTCCCGGTGATCAATCCTGCTGACACCCCCCGGGGGACACCCGGACCCCTCCGCACCCCGCCAGGGGGTCATGGATAGTCCGACAGAAAAATACCAGACACAGTCCCACATGGACGAAGCGAGTTTCTGAATATCTATTTACTGTCGTCGCAAATTCACTCCAATATAAAATACTACACAAGGCGATCCTCTCACATAATATAGAATTATTTTTGTTTGCACCTTTTACCCATGCTTTCTTAAGATTTCAGAATCACTTTGTGAAACAGTCCTGCGTAAGTACATAAAAAATGTAAAGAATCTAACGTCTAAATTTAAATTTAGACGTTTAAATCCTTCCAAGGATTTAGATATCGACTGAGATATTATTTGTTTTCTGTTTTTATACTTTACATAGCAAGGCAGGAATAATAAACAAAACAAAATAATTTATCGCTTATTTGTTACGTCAAAAATTACCTAACATAATATTTTTTATGGAATATCTTTTAGAGATATGAAAATAGAATTCATAAATCATAACACAATAATAATATATTTCCATGATACTGGAGAGCAGGATGTGACGTAGCCGTGATTGTAAATCTGCGACTATCTGATTGCGCGATATCGTGCGATACGGAGCTGATATCTCGCGATATCGTGCGATACGGAGCTGATATCTCGCGATATCGCGCGATACGCAGATGTACCGTGAATTTGCGATAAGCATCACCTTCATTAGCTTATGCGTCTTAATGTCGAGATGTCCTCGGCTCTGTTTATCGCTGAATGCGGAAGACAAACACTTTTTGTCTATATTTAAATTTTTCACGCCCACTTCGGTGGTACGTAGCAGTACGAGTAAGTATCGCTAAAAACTCGCTTTTTTGTGCATTAAAAATATTGTGAGAGTATTCTCGGTCCGGTTGCTTCCGAAGCATTTGACAAGTCTCGCAAGACCTATTCCAAAAGTGTTTCTTGACCAATTTTAATAATAATATTGTTACTCTATACAGTACACATTTTTCACTTACAGTAGGTACAAGCCAATCTATACTTCCATAGTATAATGTTATGAAGGCGAAAGAGCGCCTGTCAAATCATTGAACCAATTCAGATGAATTTGATATGTTGATGCTTTTATTATCAAGAAAAGAATATTTTAATTTTAAGGAATATGCGAGTTTCATTCAAAATAAATGTACGGTCCCTACGCACCATTATAAAAGTGAAATGTATAATATAATATTATACTTTTATGTTACTCTGTGTCGTAGCGGAAATATAATAATAAATCGTACTTTGAATCGTATTTTGACGACCTCTGTGGCTCAATGGCTGAGCGTGTTGTCAGTGCTCAAGCCGGGGCTCACGGGTTCGGATCCCGCCGACGGGACAAAAAGAGTCCTGCGTTCTTGGGTCAAAACCCATCTTTATTAAATATTATGTGTATCATGTAATAAAAATATTAAATATATTTCCGTTGTCTGGTACCCGTAACACAAGTTCTTCAGGTACTTAGCACGGAATGACGTGGTGTGAAGTATTTATAGTTATTATTATTAGCGTTACGGTACATGGTAATAATAATAATAGTTTATTTATTTCAAATCATATACATTGAAAAGCTTATAAATAAGGCATATTTAATTTCAATACGAGATCAGTGATTTTAGCGTTGGGAGCTGTACTAGTGAAAACTGTGACACAGCTCCCAGATGGTATACGGACACGTGGTGTCATCTAGCGACAAACCAGCGAAACTTACCGAGGGAGCACAGGCAACATAAATCCCCTACTCAATACTAGATGGCATGAGGTGCGCAAGTACATACTCGAACCTTCTAGAAAGGTCCAATGTTTGTTTACGTGTTTACCGTTTATTTGTTTGCGTGTTTACGTGTTTAGTTGTATACTTTTATTGTGGTACATGCTCGAGCCTCCTAGAAAGTTCCCACGGTTGTTTACTTGTTTACGTGAATCGGGATCTTTCTGGAATTCGTCTCGCCATATAAAAAGCCGCAGGCAGGCCCGGCGAGTCAGTTCGATCTGAGCGATCTTCGAGGCGACAACAAGTGATCAATAGTGAGTGAACCAGTGAAACCTGCGACTTGGCTACGACCTAGGACAGTGATAGTGCTTAGTGATTGGACCTAGTGATTAGTATTTGGACTTAGTGCTAAGTGTTGTGACCTAGTGTTTAGTGCAGTGTTAATAAAGTCTTCAAGAGAGTCACCAGGTCTTTCTCTCCAAATCCTCGAACCCTAGCACGTAACGCTATTATTATTAAGTACTTGTGGTTGTCATAACAGAATCGAATTGGTTATCATTGTACGTGGCAAGGCCAGGATTGTAAACTGCTGAAATCAAATGTGATAAGCGGCGCTACTCACGCTGATATAGCCGTCAGCTGTGTTGACTGTTGTGTATCGACTATCGATACAGATACTGATTTAGAAAAAAATACAACTAAATCTACACGAGTATTAAAATATGATCTTCGTGACTCGTGAGAATGGCTGAAATCTAAATCTTATATATAAAATTCTCGTGTCACAATGTTAGGCCGCGTGCTCCTCCGAAACGGCTTTACTGATTTTAGCCAAATTTTATATTATGCATATTCAGTGGGTCTGAGAATCGGCTACTGGGTATTTTTTATATTGATAAGTGCATTTGTTGAATAAATAATAATAAATTATACAATATATATTATTACAATATTTATTATATTATTATATTTATTATATTAATATAAATTATTACAACTCGAGACTGACGGCGACCATTGTTTGTGCGACGGGATAGCGACGGACGTTGCCATGGTGACATACTTATTTAGTCACTTCAATAAAATAATACGGGCGAAATAATTTAGGTATATGGCAAAGAAACGTTTGCCGGGCCAGCCAGTTTTTATTTAAAAATACTAATATTAATTAGTATTTTTAATAATAGTAATTTTGTTAGCTTGATTAACAAGCGTGAATATAATATAATAATTAATTCGTATTTGAATTTATCACGAATTCTAAGTTGTAACTTGTAGTTGCAAAGGAGCATAGTTGCAGCGGCTTACAGCTTTTACTTTAAATACACTTGATAATTATTAAAGCTGCAAAGTTAAGTCACAAAATTTATAAAAAAGCGAAGACAATATATTATTATTATTAATTTCCTACAAAATAGCAATACATTCTTGTAAGTGATATAATATAAATTATACCCACAATGCATCAATATCGTCTCCAAAGTTTAACTTCAAAGTTTCAGACTACTTGTCATGGCTTGACATGGCTCGAAACAGACGTGCAGACTGACAAGTATGTTTTAGCTATAGGTCTACCAGGAACTGATGGCAGATTTTAAAAAAATATCCTTGATCATTGGATAAATTTTTATATTAGCATGTTTATCACACAGAATCAGCCGCTTTATGGAAAAAAAAAGTATCAAAATGTTTTATTCCAAATACCCCGGTATTGCTAGAGTCAATTTTCTTTTCTCACTTTTTTCCATCAGATTCAGGTAGACCTATAGATAATATTATCATGGTAAAGCGGCTGTTAGTTTTAGTCAGCATAATTTTTAATTTATTGTCTCATTATTGTCTCTCGATTTTTATTTTACAATTTCTTTTTAATAATACAAATGGGACAATATTATGTGTCTGTCTGTCTGTTACCTCTTCGCGCCAAAACCGCTGAACCGATTTTGCTGAAATTTGGTATGGAGATACCTACTTTGAGTCCCGGGAAAGGACATAATATGACATTCTTTATCCCGGAAAAATGTACGGTTCCCGCGTTATAAACGAGTTTTGTCGCAACAGAGTTGCGGGCGTCATCTAGTTATTTCTAATTTTAGTTACTCGAAAAACTTAAGTCTAAAATGTAGTTCTATAATCGCTGAAAAGTTATGGAATATTCCGTCACATTATAATATAATTTAGTATTACGTCATGTAAGTTGTAACTATGCAGATATGTAATATACAGTTTGTACCAGTTTTATCTCCACAGCCTCTACATTGCGGATTATATCTTGTGATTTGGTGTCTGCGCGAGATAAACAATAAATATTTTTATGACATTAAGCTTGCTTTTATTCTAATACTTGAGTGTCGGATATCTTATACGAAACATACTTTCTGTATGATATGTCGAGGTTCAAAGAAAAATAATATTATGTACGGTATAGAAAACTTACGTGTATCTGTTGATTGAAAAATAGGGAATAATATTATACTTTACAATTTTTGAAAATAGCATCGTAAATCATAACATAATATTGCAAACTGAATAGTTAATAGTTTAATACTATTGCGATAATAATGAATTTCTAACTTTATTAGTCTCTCTTAAACTCGAGAACCGCAGAACCGATTTGGCTAATTTTACTCTTAAAATATTTGTCCGAGTCCGAGGAAGGTTTATATTAGGATTTAGAATTAAAATGACAATAGTTCACCGGGTCAACTTGTTTTTAATATTTTTATTGTTGTACTGTTAAATGAAAAATTGTGTAAATTTTGACTTTGTAATATGTTTGTTTACAGTTCTATTTTGATAACGCTGAACAAATATTTGTGTATGACATCATCACACACGTGTACGGTTGAACCATGATATCGATAGTTGACGGCTGATTGTTTGGTAAAACGTAAGTTATCAGCTGTACTCGAGATCGTCACAAAATGTAATTCATAGTATCTATTTATTTATTTAACAATTTATTGTGCACAAGAAACAATTACAATAAGACAATATACACAGTAAAACGACACAAAGGATCTGCTTATTTCTAATAGAAATCTCTTCCAGCAGCCCTACGGAGAGAGATAGGATTAAGACGGCAGATATAACGTGCACTATTATTATGAATATATAATATATATTATATCAACACAATACTCGTACTAGTTAAACAGATAAAAATAGATATTTTGATATTATACTAATTAAACACTAAAATATAACTACATAATATAATTATATACTTACTTAAAATAAATATTACATATTATATCTATATAATAAAATATAATATTGTTGTATGAAGTAAATAAATCTAATAAATTTTTAAATTACGGTATTATATAATACACAAAAAAAATATATGCTTAAAATATAAATAAATATGATACTAGTATTTAAATGGATTGAGATTCGAGGTAATGCTCTTTCAAGCGTCTTTTAAAAACAGCGATAGTGGGACTGTCACGAATGGTGTGAGGGAGCGAGTTCCACAATCTGACAGCATGAACAGAAAATGAGTAGGAGTAAAAGTTGGAACGATGTGAGGGGAAGGAAAGATTTGACCGGACGTTGGACCTACATGGAAGATCGGGAGAACGGGAAAAGTTGAATCTGTCAAGGAGATATGTGGTTTTTTACCACTAGGTTTCCCTAAAAGTCATCTTCATCACGACATACACTTATATTACGTAAAGTTTCAGAGTGTAGTAATCTTAAACTTTACGACAAATTATGAAATAAGTTCTTTCTTAAAGCTTAGTCTATGATCGCGTAAAGAGACGAATATAAGCTTATCCGAAGTTTTGCTTGCTCCTTTCATGGTAAAGTGGTAATTGGCCTTTGAATCAGGTCTACATGGGAGAGCCATGCTTTGGATACTTGGGAGAGCCATGCTTTGGCATGAATGGGCCTGCTCGACCGGAGAAATACCACGTTCTCACAGAAAACCGGCGTGAAACAGCGCTTGCGCTGTGTTTCGCCGAGTGAGTGAGTTTACCGGAGGCCCAATCCCCTACCCTATTCCCTTTCCTAGCCTCCCCTATTCCCTTCCATTCTCTTCCCATCCCTACCCTCCCCTATTACCCTATTCCCTCTTAAAAGGCCGGCAACGCACATGCAGATCTTCTGATGCTGCGAGTGTCCATGGGCAACGGAAGTTGCTTTCCATCAGGTGACCCGTTTGCTCGTTTGCCCCCTTATTTCATAAAAAAAGGTCTAAATAAACAAAGAAAATTGTAACATTGCTTAAATATTATTATGGAATCTTTTTTAACACGTAAGCGGTAAGAACAAGTATGTAAATAAATTAATGTTGGTGACATATTTAAGCCAACTACTTCATTCCAATAAGTTATTAATAGCAGATATATAATAATCTATTTCAAGTAACATTTGTTTAGAATAATCCTGTTTTAAGCCTCGGCCGCCCACACATAAGATAGCTATGTAAAATTCAGTTAATGCTCTAATTTTTATCGATGGATTAAAATAACTGTCTGTATGAAACTCACTTGCGCCAATCTGGGTTAATGCTAGTCTTAAAATACCTTACATTCTTATTATATTTGTGTTATAAGCCCGGGTACTCTATTAAAGACTTTGCATGCTAATTCTGAGTAGGTTTAAAATAGTAAGATATTATTCGACATCGTGCGTATTTTTTTAATCTAATAAAACGTAAATTCAAAACTCTGCATCTGCATCAGCCTGAAGCTGTTCTTTTATTGTGACCGGACATGAATTTAAAAGCCTGACTTATAACCGTTTTCTGAAAGTTATGGACTGAAGTTTATCTATATTCATTCGTTTTTGACTAACGTAATAAGCAATCAAAAATCTCAAAAACTCATGTCAATAAATCTCAAAAAACCGGATATATCTCGTCTTTTTAGAGGCCTAGTCTAAACCCTTTTACTCTAGTCTTGGTTAAAGTTAATCCACGCTTAGAGGTCGGTGTCGCGGCGCAGTAGCAGCTATTTGTGGGCCACACGGCCGTGTAATTTGTGTGCACACTGTCACCATCAATCAGCGCTATCGCCCCGTAATTTTTTGATAACCTATCACCGCCCCCCTCTTCCCTTCACCGCGGTACCCCGTCTCGAATAGCATCCATAGACAACGGTTTCCCACGTTGCATTGTTTAGTTAGTGCAGAGAAATAAGATTGCTCCGTTCTATTGAATGAATTTATCATAAAAATTTATAATTTACACTTTCATTCGTTTATCGCGTAGAACACATTTTTGACGATTAAAATTATCCTATGTCATTTCCTGGAACTTAAAGTGTTTTCTGAATACAAAATTTCATAAACGTTCAGGGATATAAGCGAGATGAGGTAGCAGAGAGATTAATATTATATAAAATATAAAGAGTTTTAATATCAGTATAGATATCCAACTAAACAACTTTTTCCAGTAATATAAAATCAGTAAAGTACCATCTGAAAAGCAAGCAAGGAGTCCAACAAGACATGCATTAGAATATGATCCATCACTCGGACATCCCTACATCTTTGTCCAGTTTTATCCGAGTGAGATGTTACAGTTAATTGATTTATTGAGTGTTGACGGCGTACCTGGACATCCGGACTTACACGATACGCGTGATCGATGGCGCGGCCGCCATGTCGCCCAGCTGCACAAGATGGCCGCCTGTCAAACTGACAGCTATATTGTTTATTATGCACCCGCCAAAAATATGTAGGGTGACTTGTGGCGAGAGTCACAAAAACAAAAATAGTAATACATACGAGTAGTTAATTCTATTATGAATATTATAAGGGTTACATAAACTATTATATTTTATGCTAGACGGACGTGACTTAACGTGGACTGGACGTGGTTAGACATTTTCGGACCAGTCTTTGGCTTGGGCTATATAATATAGCCTAAGCCAAAGACTCTAGTCTATGATTTAAATTTTTAGATTTTTTGCCATCGAAGTTGTTCGAACTTGACATCACAATAATTTAACAACAAAATTAGATTTTTATTTAGTACGTAACTGAAAACCATTTTACACCATTTTTTATCGTTGGGAAAATGCAATTACGCATCCCCGGCGGTCTGGGGATGGCTACCGGGGTATGTGGGACTCTCCAGGGCGGTGAGGCCTCGCCTGGGCATACCCACTAAAAACCCAACGAGTGTTCCTACTTTCCGCTTTAGGCAGGGGAGCCATACGTGGGAGAGCCATGCTTCAGCACAAATGGGCCGGCTCGACCGGATAAATACCACGTTCTCACAGAAAACCGGCGTGAAACAGCGCTTGCGCTGTGTTTCGCCGAGTGAGTGAGTTTACCGGAGGCCCAATCCCCTGACCCCTACCCTATTCCCTTCCCTACCCTCAACTATTCCCTTCCCTTCCCTTCTCTACCCTATTCCCTCTTAAAAGGCCGGCAACGCACTTGCAGCTCTTCTGATGCTGCGAGTGTCCATGGGCGACGGAAGTTGCTTTCCATTTCAGGTGACCCGTTTGCACGTTTGCCCCCTTATTTCATTAAAAAAAAAGGCAGAGCCACGGGATACGAGGGATACACAACTTACACCTGCTTTAAAAATATATTAAGTAAGTCTTACCTAAATTGAAATGACAAAGTAAAATGAACATAAGATTCTTATCACAAAACTTTAAAAAATAAATTACAAGTATATATAAAAGTAGAGTGCGCTTAAATAAAGTATAAATAACTGTATGAGTAAGTGCCTAAACAAAGTAGAATAAAATGAAATGAAAACTGCAATTTTAATATTTTCCTGTTGTTATATTACGAAAATATGTTATTATTTTATGAGTTAAAGAATGTAATACTACTGAATGTAATCTGCTACTGAGTATAGTGACTAAACAAAAATATTAAGTACTTAACACGTTTTTGTTTGTTGTAAGTAATTTTTATAATAAACACTAAAATTATAATTGTTTTGCAAACGCCCGAACAAGGCATAAGTTGTATATTTCGTCAATGTATGTTGATTTATATATGTACTTGGTTGCAAATAAAAATTTGAATTTGAATTTATTTGGCGATCGCGATGTAATCTAGGGCAAACCAGTAGGCGTCTGGCGTACTGATACTATAAATGCGAAAGCATAATATTATGTCTGGCTGTTGTCATAATTATAGTTAAGTTCACCAAACCGATTTGATGTTTAATATGAAGACTTTTTCCCGAAAATAACATACCTAATATTAAGATGCTTACAGAAAACAATTAAGACGTTGCAGAAAATGTGACCGCTTGCTGCGTAAATGAAAACTGCGTGAACGAAGTCACGAGAAGCATAATAATATAGACTTAGGTATATTGCAAAGATATTTTTAATATATTTTCATGGACTGATAGTGTAAGTCCTGTCAATATTGACGTAGTTTATCTCTGGCCAGATTTACGACGGGCTATCGGTCGAGACCCTAATCTGTCTCTAGACCTACACGTATAGTATACGTGTGTACTTATTGATTTAAATTTATTATGTTTGCTTCCTTCTGCCATGGTGTGCCGCCTTAAAACTCTAATCGAACTATAAGTTCGATTAGAGTTTTAAGGGCTGCTTATTTAATCGCCCGCGGTTATATTTTATAATAAAAACAACTTCGAAGCCATATTTTTAGCAAATGGAATCCTTCGCGATATCCCTTAACTCAGGGGTTCCCAATCTTTTTCAGCCTGCGGCGCACTTACAAGTCAATATTTTGTCATAGCGGATTTTTTTCCTAGCTATTACAAAAACTCACGGCGTCGACTCACGGCGCCCCTCTTGCCTTTCCACGGCGCACAGTTTGGGAACCCCTGCCTTAACTATTATCAAGAAAAGCTTTCGATGGTTTTGTAAAAAGCTTTTTGTCGTTATTAAATATTAAGGAAACAACTTTACTTGCTATGATACATGAAATAAGAGCAGACATTGTATATGTTATTCGCTGATTAGTGGTGGGATAGACACCCAACCAGAAATAAAATAATTCGGGAGTAGCATTGTATGTAAGAGTACCTTAGAGAAGTAGACATATAAATGTTACACATTTATATGTCTACTTCTCTTTTAAACTATTATGATCTACGTCAAAACTATATTATAAATCATGTGACGAGGTACAACGTGACAACAGGGCCAGCGCACGCTATTAGTTTAATCCGATAATATTTAATTGACATTGTACCGGCGCGGCGCGGGGCCACCGTAGGGCGAGACCCGGGCTGGTTCCGTATTTGTTTCATTTACTGAACCTTGATTATCTTTGAGCATTAACTATTACAAAACTATTAAATAATAACAAAAATAAATTCTGAAGTGTAAAGTGCGATCAATTATCTCCAGTCAGCTTCCGATGTTTTAAGCAAACTGAAAATTAAGAATCATAAAATTGTAGGCTGTAGCACATGAGTGTTTTATTTCAGACTTAGTAAGTATTATTTGTTTAAGTAACTCCTTAACGCAAATAAAAACTTTTATCGCCTTATCAGTAACATTTTGGGGTTTTAAAGTGTACCATCGAGGAAATTGATTCCTAGGCCAACGTCATTTGGTCGGATCATGTCAATTCATTGTTAATTAATGTGATCTGTCGGCTGGGTTTGACATAACGCGATCAAACTACGTAGGTCCCCATCTGCCTAGGAATCAACTTCTCTGATAGTATGTAGAGAAAGGTAGGGTCAGTTTGTAATAATTATCATTTATCATCTATCACACACATCCGTACATAAAACCGATAAAATTGTATAAATAATAAATAACTACTAGTACTATTTACAAGGTAGGCAATATTAATTGATTCTGAAATCTGAAATAAGGCACTTAACGCTAACATTTCCGTCCAATATAAACTCTACAAAGATTATGAAATCACTATGACGGGACCCCAAACCGAATATGATTAATTCAAACCATCTCGACCCACGGCGGTGTTGGACAATGGCGCTATCGGCCAATGCTTTAAACATAATGTGGCCTTATCATGAACTGGACATGAGGTATGTAGAGTATGTTCATCAAATATTGAGATTATTGTAAGATGTTACTTGCTACCCGGTGCTACTCTTAGAGTTCCTTGATTTTTAGTTATATCAACTTTGGGCGACAGCAGCCAGACTCTATATTTTGGTCACTGTTCAACATTTGTGTATATTTTTTTATTAATATATAATATATTATTGAGTTACAAATGCTGTCTTTTTCTAAATGATCCAAATAGAACAAAGCTGCATTCATAACTCAATACGTAGTTTTTTGTGGGATGATACACATATGCTTAACAGCGTCCATTTTACTGTACCCTATTTTTCTCCCCGAACTAAGCGGGAGACATCCAGCTATGTTTGGGGTGGACTTTGTTGATTCCAAGCAACTTTGGCAAGTTCCACGGGCAACCCTTATGAGCACCTAGGCTATAAAATATTTTTCTTTAAGTGACCTTTGAAAAGAGAGGAGACTGGAGGAGAGGCCTTTGCCCAGCAGCAAGACAGTGTTGATTAACAAACAAAACCATAAAAAGTTTCGTATCCTTCAAAGTCACGTTAGTTGCACAGCCGTTTTCGGTGTTCTATCGACTGCTTACCGCGGGGTCATTACCGGGGCAGCCACGTGTGCTGAGGGTCAGGGGGTGTTAGGGGGTGTCAGGGGGTGTCAGGGGGTACTGGTGGTCGCGTGACGATCGCGCGATAGCGGCCGCCCGACCACTTGTAATCGGTTTACTTTGCTACGTGAGGTGTGGTGTGTGTTGAAAGATCTAGCGGTTTAAGATATTTTTTCCAAGTGGCCTGGAGTAAGTACAGAGGCTTAAAAGTTTATTTTTGATTGAAGAAGAAAGATGTGGTTCTTGTAAAATAAACTAAAATAGATCCTATAAAGTTGTTTCAAAAATAGAATAATTACATACATGTGGGTACTTTACATCTATCTCATCTCGTCTCTAGTCTCTACATCACCCAAAGGTTGGCTGGAAGAAAATGCTTTAAGACATTAAGCCCGCTTCTGCACCTTGATGTGTGCAAAAAGTATAATAAAAAAAAATCTAAATAGACTAAACGACAGTTAAACTGTCATACTTAACTTGGTGCTAGTCTCCATCTGCCAATATCTATATTGTGTACTTCTTTGATAAATACCCTATGCATCAATTAAAACCCGTCATAGCATCGGTAGTTAAAAAGTAAAAAAAGATAAACATACAAACGCTAAGGTCAAACTGAGATCTTTCTTTTTGTAAAGATGGTTAAGAACATCTCCTCAGTCTCATAACCGTCTAGGCTACCTACTCATGATGATCCTGTCCCTTTTGACATTCCATAGTGATCTCTTTTACCACTGGCGCCAGTATTTCGTACCCCGCTCTCGTCTCCCGCTCGCACTATACAGGTGACTTGCACGGGCTATTACTGGCAAGTGGCCGCGGCGAGCTACCTGCGGCCTGTCCCGAGCTGACATTATGTTAATGTACTAATAGCTTAATGTGACAGACACCACAGAGCTTAAAACTGTATAGCCACTTACGGCAGTTACGGCTAATGCTAGCTCGCTCCGAGTAGCTTTAGTTAGCTTATGTCGGCTTTGTGGTTTATTTTTCAATTTTCAATTTATTAATTAAATTTGCCTTCTTAAGATCTAAAGTTCGCACTTTTGCAGACGTCAATGCAATAAATTGATTACTTTTTTTATAAATTCAGAGTTAATTACAATCATGTTTTTTTCATCTCTCTGTTTGTTGTGTTCTACTCCAATTATTAGACTTATACATCTTATACTATTATAACATTTAGCAGGTGTTGTTGTTGTTGTACATGTAGTTTTATATATCAAACGTTTTGAATAAGAGTATATATATTTTACAATTGGACTTATTACAAATATTTCGAAAATTTCAAATCCTGACAGCTAATCTAGAAGTTAATGTAAAAAAAAACCAAGCCATGTGTATTTTCCAGTAATCAAAGATATGATACCGTACAGTTTGAAACATTTAAAGGATCAGGAGTACACTTTTTAAATCATTTGCAAAAACCCAACATTCCAGTGTCACTAACTGACGTGACAAACAAAATGACACGGCACAGGACCACTATATTTGTGCTGATATCTCGTCCTTATGCCGAAAATGATAGGGTTTATTTTATCGTAGCAAGGGCCAAGGTTAGTCCCAGGAGGTTTGATACGAGCATTGTAAATTGATAACATCGACGTATGGACGAGCCGTCACTGTGTGGTCCTTGCCAATATGATTCATAGTGAGTCGCTTTTTTACCACTAATATAATATCTATACAGAGTATAACCAAACCAAGTTTACTTTAGGAATTTAAGGATGTGTAAAGAGTAACTTTTTTATGTTTAGGCGCTTGCCCATGCAAATAACAAAAAAATAACTCTTTCAGCGCTAATACTACTTTCACGGTTAATATTGAACTCTCTACAAGGGCCACATACAGATCCTACAGTATTATCAATTAGTTTTGTAACACTGTATAATTCACTTAAATAAAAATGAATTTATAATTTTGTTAGTCTCGCTAAAACTCGAGAACTGCTAAACTGATTTGGCAAATTTTAGTCTTGAAATAAGGTTGGGGAAAAAGTCTTTTCGCATTATAGTATGTATGAACTTGTCATAAAATCTTCTATACCAATTGTATCTGGCTGATTTTGGTATCATTAGTTTTAATTTTACAGAAGACAATTCCAAATTCAAATTATTAGGTAAATGTGTGATTGTCACTTGTTTTTCTTATTGTTAAAATGAGTTTTTGAATTCTAAAGGTGGCCATACACGGGACAATTATCGTAACGATTTATCCTCCTCGATGTTAAAATCGAACGACAAATTGTACGTGTGTAGCAATATCGCAAACGATTTTACGTTCAAAAGATCGATTGGACGATATTCTTGACGATTGATCGAAACGACCAATTGTCCCGTGCATGAAGAAATTCGATACATTTTAAAATTTTATTACAAAAAAGATAAAAATGCAACACGCATGCGAAAAAAAAATTGTAATGTTTATGGACCTAATGCAGTATCTGTGAGAGTAGCGTAAATTTGGTTTAAGCGTTTTCAATCTGGAAATTTTGATATCAAAGGTGCACGTTTTTTTTTATGAAATAAGGGGGCAAACGAGCAAACGGGTCACCTGATAGTAAGCAACTTCCGTCGCCCATGGACACTCGCAGCATCAGAAGAGCTGCAGGTGCGTTGCCGGCCTTCTAAGGGGTAATAGGGGAGGGTAGGGAAGGGAATAGGGGAGAGTACGGAAGGGAATAGGGGTGGGTACGGAAGGGAATAGGGGAGGGTACGGAAGGAAATAGGGGAGGGTAGGGAAAGGAAAAGGGTAGGGGATTGGGCCTCCGGTAAACTCACTTACTCGGCGAAACACAGCGGAAGCGCTGTTTCACGCCACGCACGTCGCTCTGATCGTCCTGTATCGGACAAAACTGATGACATTTTTGAAAAAGTGGAGCAAAATCGGCATATTAGTAGTTACGATGTAGCTGAAGAACTGGGGATTGACCACAAAATGGTTTTGGCGCATTTGAAAAAAGCTAAGTACACAAAAAAGCTCGATATTTGGGTGCCTCATGAGCTCACTGAAAGAAACCTAATGAACCGTGTACTCATTTGTGATTCTTTATTACCACGTAATTCCATTTTTGAAGAATTTGATAACTGGTGATGAAAAGTGGATCACGTACGACAAGAACGTGCGAAAAAGATCGTGGTCAAAGACCGGTCAGGCTTCACAGACTGTGGCGAAACCCGGGTTAACTCGCAACAAGGTGATGCTGTGTGTGGTGGGATTGGAAGGGCATTATTCATTATGAGCTGTTACCTCCAGGCAGAACCATCGATTCTGAACTGTACTGCGAAGAACTGATGAGATTAAAGCAAGAAGTTGAGAGAAAGCGGCCGGAATTAATCAACAGACGGGGTGTGGTTTTTCACCATGATAACGCTAGACCTCACACATCTTTAGCCACTCAGCAAAAATTACGTGAGTTTGGCTGGGAGGTGTTAATGTATCCACCGTATAGTATATGACCTTACACCTTCAGATTTCCACCTGTTTCGGTCGTTGCAGAATTCCTTAGGCAGTGTCAGGTTGACATCACAAGAGGACTGCCAAAACCACTTGTCGCAGTTTTTTCATCAGAAGCTCCAAAATTTTTATGGCAATGGGATCATGTCCCTACACAATACAAAACAATACATGGCAAAAAGTTATCAAACAAAATGGCACCTACTTTAGTCAATTGTAATTAAACTTTATAAAAAAAAAACCTTTTGAATTTTTATATAAAATGCAAAGAAACTTTTTCCCTAACCTAATATAATATACGAAATTCACCGAGTCAACTTGTATCCTACGTCAGTGATTTTGGATATTTGCTGATATCTCGAAATAGATTATCTTCTCGCTGATAAAAATGTAGATAGGTAAGTATTACCTAAAAAGACTTGTATATAAACTTTGATACCTACGTAGTATATTATACCTATGGTACAGGCTACATTGTAATCGGTGTAATTTATGCACTGTAAAGTTATTAAATTGTAATGAATTACAAATTAATATCAAAGTTATATTTATTACTTATGTTTTATGCCTGGTTTGCGATAAAGTGGCGTAACTAGACTTTTCGGTGAAACTTATAGCTAATAAATTAATATTGTTGTCACTCAAACAAGCAAACTTTTAACCCTTTCCAGATTGTTTAAATTGGTTTAAGCTAAATTAAATCACTCAACCTCGCTCATTTTCAAAAGGGCAATTTATGACAGGTCTATGAGTAGATGAATGACTGTTTTTTATACCGTAACCTTCGATCACTAAACCGTAACGCCTAAATTACCAACTTAAAGATCTCAAATTAACACAAAAATAGCATGTGTATCAGAGGCTAATAGCCTATAACAACTATATATAGCCTCAGGCTATATATAGTAATTGTTATATAGGGCAAAGTACGTTGCATTTTTTTATCTATGGACGCTTCACACCACGTCAGTCTGGCCCCGTGCTAAGTACCTGAAGGTCTTTTGTTACAGGTACCAGACAACGGAAATATATTTAATACTTTTATACTATACACATATTTAAGATTTTTATTATATGATACACATAATATTTAATACACATCCATGATCCAGGAACTATGAAAACTTGAGCTACCACAGCTCACCAAAATTTTGTGGGCGCATATATTTTTAAACAAAAATATTTTTAAACAAAAGATTTTTGTTTGAAAATATTGTGAACTAAGAATTTTCTATACTGTGATTTCTTAAAATGCCAATCCACACTAATATTATAAACACGAAAGTGTACTTATCTGTCTGTCTGTTACGACTTCAAATCGCTGAACCGATTTATCTGGGTATCGAGATACTTCGATTCCGGGCCCCCGGGAAAGGACAAAGAATACTTTTCATTCCGGAAAAATGTACGGTTCCCGCACGATAATCTAATTTTGGCGCAACGTCGAGATGCGGGTGTCATCTAGTATTAATAATAATTGGGTGTTTGACCATGATAATTGTTTTCAATATTGACTGTATCGCCATGTTCTTGGTTGTGCTTGGTCAGCATGAGTGGTGACGCGCGGCAATATTGTGACTATAGCGAGTCGTAATTCCCGGCGCGTGACCGTTCCGTGCTGCCCCGGCTTAGACCACATGCGAGGTGGGCGAAATTACCATTCATCATCAACATAGCCTTTAAGTTAAGCTTTAGTTTGTAAGAATTGTGTCTAGTAGGCAAATTGAAAAAAAAGAAAAAACAAGATTTCCAACTGTTCTTAAATGATATTTCACTAGCACAAATGTTTTATAGCACGCCATAGAAATATATAAACATTTCGCCTACCTGGTACGGGCATGACAGTCAAGTTTATTATAATTAAAGTGGGTAGTTTATTAACTTAAAATATTTAGTTCTGAGGTCAAAAAATATCCCCTCTACATTTTTCTGTTTTGAACATTTCTCTCTTGCTATCCTGAGAGCTTTTGACGTAAAATACGATTCGTCTTCGGGTGTATGAGAATGTAATGACACGCGCGCGCGAATCTCGTAGATGGAACGCTTGAAAGCTGTGTTTTCGTAGCGGCATGGAATGTGTAATTTCCAACGTACAGGTACTATACGCTTTTATCATTTTTACACAAAAAATCTTTGACTAATTTCAAGAATGCAAAGCTAGCCAATATTCGCTGACGTATAGTCACCACTAAATAACGCTAAGAACTACTTTCTTCAGCCAATAGGTGTTTCAGTTCCTTTGTATTCACCCGACGGCGTCGGGTCGCGTGTTTAAGACAGAGGATTAGAGGATCGTTGCGTGTTGGCCGTGTTGGCCGCGTTGGCGCCCCACCGGTACACTCTCCAATAGGCGCTTTAGTGGATTAAGGCCGCGTTATCGGTAGATCATACATCTGAGGGTTAAATCAATGTTACTTTGACCTTAGTTGTTTACGAGTTAAAAATATTGTGCGTTTCTTGTTAACTAGTTCAAGTTGAATATTTTATTAGTAGAAAAGTTTTTTTTAAAATATTATTGCAGTAATAGATTGTTAGTAAATATTTATCCAGTAATTAATAAGGGTTTGGCGGCTACATGATGTTGCTAAATCCCTAACTTAAAAAAAAAAACTATGTCTATAAAATTAGGTAGCTTACCTTAATCTGTTCTGAAGGCTGAAGCCCTTTGTTCTATTATCACATTACACAAATTATCAAGGCAAGTACCTACGGCCTAACCTACGCCTATAGTTTCTGCTCCACCACATTAACCAATAGTTCTTTATACGTAACACCCATCAAGTAATTGTTTCAACGAACTGTTTAGACTTTATTTAGTAACATCACCGACCCCCGTGTCAGAGGTGGTGACCACTGTCAGACGCCGCGCCGGCACTGACGTGACGTGACGCGTGACACGTGACGTCTGACGTGACGGCGCACGTCTCATTAAATCGAGAAGTGACAAGTGAAAAAAATATCAACTCGTAATTAAAAGTTTTTGCCGGGACAGGTTCTTGTGAATAATGAAATTGTTAATGAAATGTAGAGCGCGAGTCACGACAACCTCAAGTCTCAACACAATTTGTTGAACAAATTATTCTGAAACTTATTAACTTGTAAATAAAATAACTAGTACATTCATAGTTATTAATTTCCTATTTTTAACCGACTTCAAAAAAAGAAGATTATCAATTCGACGCGTATGTATGTAATATTCCCAGATCTGCCCAGTTTTTGTATATTAATTATGTTAGTCTATATCAGCATCTGAGAAAATGTGCTAAATTTCAAAGTATATGTATATAAGTACCTATATTGTATGTTTTTATGTTTGTGTTCGCATATCTCACGAAATACAAGTCCGATTTAAGTAATTATTTTTTTGTTGTACTAGGTATTGTTCAACTTAGGGAAAAGTGCAAGTTTCATCAAAATCGGTGCAGTAGTTTTTGAGATACGGAATTTTAATTCTCAATTACGTACAATTTTGAAGTCGGGTTATCTTTTTAAAATACTATTATTGTTTATTATACTCATGATATCAGCTTCCAAAGTAATACCAACTTATTTAAATTCAAGCATACATTCAGATGATTCAGTATCTCCCTAGTATTTACAAATTACGTTTATTTGAAACACACGCCAATAGATCGACCATTTCACTAACTACATACCTATTTGTCGTTTGAATTTAATTTTGAACTATGATAAGTAAAAAAATAAGTTTTTGCTCAGGGGATGGCCTTAAGAGGATTCCACACCGCCATTTTTTCCATACAAACGTTGTCCCCTGTTTCCTCCCTGGATAATGCTAGTAGAGTTATAATTTTTTTCCTGAATATCTACGGCCACTAATACAATGTCCCTATGTTTTCTTTTTTTTCATAATTTAATTATTAAATAAGATAATATGAACGTTCAAAAACCCAAAAAAATGGCCAGATTTTCCACTGTGTTCAAACGTCCAGAAAACAGATTTGGATAGATTATACAAAAAAAACAAAACACAGCTCAAGCCTTTTTTTAATCTTTAATGAAAAAAGTACTTAAATCGGTTAAGTTTTGGAGAAGGAATCAGGGGACAACGAATCGTTGATTTTCTGGATTTTCTGCAGTTGTCTCTATCGCGTTCTGCGGTATAGGCTTGAGGTAAGGGAGACAGCTATAGATATTACACGTACTTTTTTTTCATTTCTCTAGCCGCTGTGGTATCCTCTTAAACATTAAATAATTTTGTGTAGAGTTGTAATATTTTTGCCTCTTTTAATGACGTATCTAAGTACTAACAAAATAGAACTTATGCCAGTATTTGTTATTATTTATTGTGTACTAGATAATGCCTGAAACTCCGTTGCGCCAAAATTAGTTTATCACGCACGAACCGTACATTTTTTGGGATAAAATGTATCCTGTGTACCCAATCCCCTACCCTTCTCCCTTCCCTAATCTCCCCTATTACCCTATTCCCTCTTAAAAGGCCGGCAACGCAGCTGCAGCTCTTCTGATGCTGCGAGTGTTGGAAGGAAGTTGCTTTCCATCAGGTGACCCGTTTGCTCGTTTGCCCCCTTATTTCATTAAAAAAATCCTTTGTCCTTTCCCGGAACTCAAAGTTGACACACTTTCGCATTTATAATAAGTATTTAGTATGGATATTCTATGACCAAATAGAAATAGTCCCTAGTATAGATATTTTATAACCAAGTACAAATAGTTCAGATAGGAACAATTTGACTTTACTGCATCTACTGGGAGATGTAAATACAAAAGTGTGGTCACTGGTCAGTCCTAGCCTCCTAGGTCGGGTTATGTGGGGTCTGTTCCGCGGTCGGCCTGCGGAGTCAGCTGGACCGTGATCGTTATCTGACGTGTGACGTCACGACACGGACAGTTAACACGTAAATAACCGACGTACCCGACGTACGTACCGTCGGCAACAGTCACATTAGAATCTAAATTATTTAAAGTATTGTACAAGTAATCTAATATACGAAGAAATTTTGATGGACACTTGGCTGGCCTACGCGACGTCATTTGGTCGGGTTATGTCAATTCAATGAGTCGTGTTCTTTCGGCTCGGTTTGACGTAATCCGAACATATTACCTACTTAGGTCCGCCATCTGCCTATGATTCCGCTTCTCTGATAGTACCTTCGATCATAGTATATAAATTACGTACCGTACCTAGTAACTATTCTGTGATAGAAATTCCTCTATCGCGCAGGCGTACACTTTTCCAAGAAAAACTATTCTTGGGATTTGAAGTCTCTCGTCTTCTCGGAATTTGTTCGTTGTCAAAAGGTGCTCCCAAACCGCCGCGCCGTTAGAAAATGTTTGTAAACATTTTCTAACGAGAAACATTTAGTAACAAATCTTGTCAATTGTTACATTTTGTTAGGAACTGTTACATGTTATAAGTGCTCTTATATTACAAAATGTTTAGTAATGTTTACTAACATTTTATAACATTTAAATCTGGTATTGGCTCACCACATACCTCGCCGTCACCTTTATAAAAGGTTTACAAACAAAAGGTAACACAATATTATGTTTTATTTTGTTATAATTTGTTAACTTACGTTTACTAAACATTTTCTAACATGAAAACATTTTAACATTTTTTTAACATTTGTGATTAAATGTTTGCTAATAATTAATGTTTACTAACGTTACTAAACATTTTCTAACGGCGGTGTGGGAGCACCAAAACTCTTTCTATACATCTGAGCCGATTGCGTGGATTTTTTTTCTGTGAGTTAAATAATATAAAGTGCAGTCAGTAATGTGGTAATAACACAATGTAACACGTCTGTATACGAGTTGCGGATATATGTATTAATATACATTATATTGCTGTCGGTACACGTGACGTAGTGCGTCTACTATCTAGCTGAGATTGGCTCTTGAGCGTGTCAGCGGCTTCAGATACCACGCCACAGATAAACACTCAACAGTCAACAGTCAACACCACCAGTCCACCACATCACCAATACCACACATCATAATAACTACATTTATTTACTGGTTCATCAATAATAGTAATTGATGGGTCGGTGAAGTAATAAAAAAAAAACATTATTGCAGTATAATTATAGGTTGGGGAAAAAATCTTTTCGCATTATAGTATACTAGCTATTTGACCGAGCTTTGCTCGGTATTCCATGAAAATGATATTTTCTAAAAATGATTCCTACCCAAATCGATTTATCGCCCCCTATATATAAGAATACGACGGATAAGATGTAAAAACTTGTCATAAAATCTCTTGGGCTATATTAATTGTATCTGGATGGTTTTGGTATCATTTGTTTTTATTATTGTTAAAATGAGTGATTCTAATGAAGAAATTCGATACATTTTAAAATTTTAAATTACAAAAAAGGTGAAAATGTAACACAAGCCGCGAAAAAAAATTGTGATGTTTATGGACCTAATGCAGTATCTGTGAGAGTAGCGCAAATTTGGTTTAAGCGTTTTCAATCTGGAAATTTTGATATCAAAGGTGCACGTCGCTCTGATCGCCCTGTTACGGAGAAAACGGATGCCATTTTTGAAAAAGTGGAGCATGATCGACATATTAGTAGCTAGACGATGTAGCTGAAGAACTGGGGATTGACCATAAAATGGTTTTGGGGCATTTGAAAAAAGCTAAGTACACAAAAAAGCTCGATATTTGGGTGCCTCATGAGCTCTCTGAAAGAAACCTAATGAACCGTGTACTCATTTGCGATTCTCTGTTACGACGTAATGAAACCGGACCATTTTTGAAGAAGCTGATAACTGCAGGTGATAAAGAGTAGATCACGATTCACGTACGACAAGAACGTGCGAAAGAGATCGTGGTCAAAGGCCGGTCAGACTTCATAGACTGTGGCGAAAGCCGGGTTAACTCGCAGCAAGGTGATGCTGTGTGTGTGGTGGGAATGGAAGACCATTATTTATTATGAGCTGTTACCGCCAGGCAGAACTATCGATTCTAAACTGTACTGCAAACAACTGATGAGATCAAAGCAAGAGGTTGAAAGAAAGCTGCCGGATTTAATCAACAGAAGGGGTATGGTTTTTCACCATGATAGCGCTAGACCTCACACATCTTTAGCCACTCAGTAAAAATTACGGGAGTTTGGCTGGGAGATGTATTAAACACCTCCCAGCATCCGCCGTATAGTCCTGACCTTGCACCTTCATATTTCCAACTGTTTGGGTCGCTGCAGAATTCCTTAGGCAGTGTCAGGTTGACATTACAAGAGGACTGCCAAAAACCACTTGTTGCAATTTTTTCATCAGAAGCCCCAAATTTTTTATAGCAATGGGATCGTGTCCCTACCAACAAGATGGCAAAAAGTTATCGAACAAAATGATACTTTAGTCAATTGTAAATAAACTTTATAAAAACACCTTTTGAAATCCGGGAGTTGACAGTATCTTTAAAATTTTAAAATAATTATTAAATTTTATAGATTTATTGATAGAAACTCTAAAACAATACAAATAACGAAACAATAATTATTGATTTATTTTATTTTACATTGAAAAAAAAAAAAGGATTTATTAACTGTAAGTCACGTGATTGTTGGAAACGCTAATCTGAAGCAGCGACGTCATCGTTCAGTGTCAAACAAAATTGACAGTTGTAAGGTTTAACACTTTAACTCACTTTTGCTCTGTCTACGGTTGTTTTGTTTCATGCACGATGCCGCGTTTTTGTGACATATTTTGAATTCAGTATTCAAAATATTTTTTTTACTCATTCTAGGGCATAATAATGAATAAAATATTAATTTACAGGTATTATTGTAAACAACTGAAGCGCTTAAAACTATTTTAAAAAAAATGTCAACTCCCGGATTCGATATAAAATGCGAAGAAACTTTTTCCCCAACCTAATATAAGTCACAAAGTTTTTTATAAATTTTGTTCCAAATATGAACGGTGAAATTCCACTTGCTTTGCGACGGCTTTGAAACACAATTCATAAGATTGGTTTAAGTAAATGGAAAAAGTACGAATTGTATATGTAACTGTATGAATTGAGGGTATAGAAAAGTGCTTACTAGAGTTTTTTTAATGAATTTAGTGTTAGAAAGTATAAACTATAAATTTAATTTAGTTTGCTAGTAAATTACCTGAAAAATACAAATAACTTTTGTTGTTCCTTTTACTAAACCACCCCTTTGCTACGACCCCTACGCGCGTAGCCTCGTAGCGAAAGTTCGTAGCCCATACAAATAGGCCGATTGTCTAAATATAAAGAATAGACTAACAAATTTTGATAGGCCTACCGTGTTTTAATTATAATATTTTACTAAGTAACCGCTCACAGTCACTAACATTCATGTAAAAAATATATAAGTATATGGCCCAAGAGGCTGCAGTGACAGCTACACGGCTAACCACCATAAAATGACGAAGGTCTGGGTGCCGCTGGCTATTATTCTAATAATCCATACTAACTAATAATAATATTATTAATAATACGAAATTGTGTAAGTCTGTCTGTCTGTTACCTCTTCACGCCCAAATCGCTTAACCGATGTTTTTTTTTTTTAATGAAATAAGGGGGTAAACGAGCAAACGGGTCACCTGATGGAAAGCAACTTCCGTCGCCCATGGACACTCGCAGCATCAGAAGAGCTGCAGGTGCGTTGCCGGCGTGTGCGTTGGAGGGTATGGAAGGGGTTAGGGTAGGGGATTGGGCCTCCGGTAAATTCACTCACTCGGCGAAACACAGCGCAAGCGCTGTTTCACGCCGGTTTTCTGTGAGAACGTGGTATTTCTCCGGTCGAGCCGGCCCATTCGTGTCGAAGCATGGCTCTCCCACTTATAAAACGTGTTGCTGTTTGATATGGAGATACTTGAAGCCCCGGGAAAGGACATAGGTTACTTTTTATCCCGGACGGTTACCGCGCGATAAACGAATGCGCAACGGAGTTGAGGGCGTCTAGTACTCAATCCTCAAATAAAACAGAAATTGTTCAGTTTAGAGAATAATATAACGATCTTATTTAAGTTTTTAATTTCTGATTAGAATCCGTACACTGCCCGCCGTCGCGTCGCCCACCGTCGCGTCGCGCGTCGCGCGTCGCGGATCTCAGAATGTACATAATGTTAACAATAAGGGAGACCGCAGACGGCATCTCCCTAATAAATCTATACATCTATCCATCCATATAAATAAAATTGGAGTGTCTGTTTGTAATATTGAAAGAACCGTTTTTTACTACATGCATATGAATCTATATATGATACATACACCAAAATAACATTTTTTACAATTTTTGTCTGTATGTATGTCTGTCTGTCTGTCTGTTTGTTCCGGCTAATCTCTGAAACGGCTAGAGCAATTATGCCGGGACTTTTTTTGGTAGATAGCTGATGTAGTAAGGTATAACTTAGGCTACTTTTTAACCGTCTACCAAAAAGGAGGACTTTTACTTTTTTTATATTTGTTAGCGGACTATCCATCTTTATTATTATACTATGTTGACGCGGACGAAGTCGCGGGCAACAGCTAGTACTTAAATAAATAAAATTGTAACATTGGTTTTTTTTCTTTAATATTAAGATATTATATTCTATTTTCTATTTGCCTCTCACATTGTTAGCGGCAATTGCAAAATTATTAAGCGTTATTTAATTTATTTAGGTCTTAAAACAAATCTTAGAATAGCAGATATAGTGCTTCCAATTTAAAAGTTGTCATAATATTATATTAACCGTAACGAAGAAGTAATGCGTTAATTTTATGCATTAATTATTTTTTGTTTTTTATTTACATGCAAAATAATTGAAACAGATATTCCAGTGTTAAGACGTGTACCTAATATAGGTTCTTGGTGTCTTAATGATTAACCTATTTATTAACATTAATAACCAGGGCCCCCGTAAGGGCTACTGGCGCCTGTGTGCAAAAAAAGGATTTTGGCGCCCCTTTAGGCAAATTTTTTGAGACCTTGGTTTTGGCGCCCCTAAAGATCGCAATTTGGCGCCCCTAGAGGATGGCGCCCGTGTGCATTGCACACAGATTGCACATATGGTAGCGGGGGCCCTGTTAATAACGAATTAATAATTATAAAATTATGTTGTTGAACTTTATTTTTTTACTATTTTCACATTTTCCACTATGAAAATTTAGTATAAAGATTGCAAGTTTTATTAGTGTGAAACAGAGTACAACACCCAGTCGATAATTAGGTACAGCCGTGAGCAGCTGGGTGTTGTAATGTTGCCTCTTGGCGGTCGGCGGTCGCTTCACGCGCCGCGGTCACAAACTAGTTTACAAAGTGAAATCAATTACAAACTAACGAATTAATTATAAAATTATACTGCGCAGTTTGATTAATACAGTTCATTTCGTACTTCATTGGATGATATTCGGTTTTTGTTTACCGACGGGCGACGCATTGCATACACAGACAGTCATTATGGTTATTTTAAAATTTTACCAAACAATACAGTTTTTTATTTTATCAAAAACATTATTTTGTACTGTATGTTTTATTTTTAAATTTCATTTTGTCAATTAAGCTTATGTACTGACAAAGTTTTTAAATCCAACCCTAAAACTTTTAGAAACAACTAGGCGCGTCAAGGAAATTATATCGATATCGATATTCGATAGTCCAAAAACTGGAATTCCCGGTTTTTAATATTTTGTTAAACATCTTGAAAGTAACTAATTTTTATGAATTTACATACTAGTATTATAATTTAATAATTTACATGGAATGTAATAAATGTTACTCTAATCGGTTGCGCAACAACTTAAGCCAGTCTCGCGGAAACACTTGTTAATTAGAACACTGCCGTATAAATGTCAATACGACAACTTTCTTACTTAATATGAATAACATTATTATCAACTTTATCAAGGCAATAAGGGTTCATTAATATTTAAAATCACAAGTATAATAAATTGTTAGACTTAGATGTATTTTTTCATGTCCTACATAACTTTTTGTTATCATTTATAGTATTTTATTGTTTCATTCTGTATTACTTTTTCTACAAGAAGTATTTAATATTATAACCATAACGATGCTATTTTGTTAGAAGTAGCCGATGTTAACTTTAAAAAAATATTGTGTAACAAACTCAAACTTACCAGTAGGTTTGGGGACATTCCTTTTGACCTGCATCCATTTGTATGTTGGCACTGTGGAGTGTGAGGCGTGGGGCTGGTGGTGCTGCAGGTCCCCGTCCCGGGAGAACTCCCGCAGCCCCCCGAACTCGTCCTTGGGGCAGTAGGGGTCGAAGTCGCCCCCCATGGGCAGCGGCGAGCCCGCGCCGTACTGCACGCTCGACTCGTCCATGTAGTGCATGTTGTACTTGGACTCCAGGTAGTGATTGTCCAGCTTCTGGTCGTGCAGGTGCACGTCCTCCGGCCGGGGTATATCCTCCCTGTGCTTGAAGGCATCGTGTGGCGGCGGCGCGGGCGCGGGGTAGGCGGGGTGCTGCTGCAGCTCGCCGTAGTCGAGGTTGGTATAGCACAGGCCGGCGTCGGTGCTGATGACGGGCGCGGGCTCCGGCGGGCCGTGCAGCAGTCCCTCGTAGTACGGCCCCGCCTCGTAGTAGCCCTCCGGGTAGCCCTCGTAGGGCTGGTAGCCCGCCGCCTGGTAGTACTCGGCGTTGTAACCGTTCTGCTGATTGTTGTACATCCCGACGTCCATAGTCATCATGTTGGGAGCGTCGATAGCTACGCGCACATCACTAGGCCGCGGTCGCGTCGCGCCGCAACGTCCGCGCGGCAGGTGCACCGGCCGACACTGACTCGACTACGTAATTTTTAGCCGCGCCTAATCTCGTTCGCCGTCCTTGTCTCGCGCACGCGGAACGCGAGGTGATACCGATTATAATGTGCGATAAAATTTTGATAAACTGGCGAATTTTTAAAAACCTCGCAGAAATGGACTCGGAATATTCGCCCGCGGTGTGGCGACGGAGTGGAGGGTGTCGTTTTGTGTCTGTGCAGCTTTTCTCGCGAGGGGGCGGAGCTCGCGCGGCGGGGCCGCAGGGGAGGGCCGGCCAATGGGTGCCGCGTGCGGGCCGCGCCGCTCCGCATTGGCCGGCGGAGATAATGCCGCGAATCTCGGAGGCTGGGTGCACTCGTATGCTTTTTGTGTACCGAATGGTCTGTATGTTTCCTGAGAACGATTTAATTTAACGTGAATCGATTTGTAGGTGTGAACGTGTTATTCAGTATTATTTATTGTCTGTGTCAACTGTCAACTAGTAGCGGGGCCCGGGCTGTTCCCGCCATGCAGCTGCCATCTTTTTAGGGTTCCGTACCCAAAGGGTAAAAACGGGACCCTATTACTAAGACTTCGTTGTCTGTCCGTCTGTCTGTCTCTAAACTGTATCTCAAGAACCGCTATAGCTAGACTTCTGAAATCTTCACAGATTGTGTATATCTGTTGCCGCTACAGCAACAAAATATGCTGAAAACAAAATAAAATAATATTTAAGTGGGGCTCCCATACAACAAACGTGATTTTTTCGCCCTTTTTTGGTCTATATATTAATAATGTCAAGAGGCAGGCACTTAAATTTTCTTTTGTTATATTTGTACTTTAATATTCAATATTAATATTTAAAAAAATAAAAGTTTTATGGGGGCTCCCATACAAAAAAAAAACACAATTTTCAGCCTATTTTTGCTCTGACCCTGTACCGAACCCTTCATGCGCGATTCCAACTCGCACTTGACCGATTTTTGTAAAAGTCATGTGTGTGTACTAGGTAACTACAATCTATTGGCTAAATAAAATCTATTGGCGAATAATAATGCTATTTTGTTAGCAACTAATTGTTTTAACGACCAGCAGATGGCGTTATTAGGTAACATCAACAGACACAGTCATCAAAGTAGAATGTACCTAGTTTTGTTCAGTTCACCATAGTTTCCTCTTAGTAGATGATCCGGACTTAGATCAACCTTCAGCATAATATTTTATTGAATAAAATAATTTCTGAACACTTAACCCATATAACAACTCCAATAAAAATGGTCAATGGTTATTATTTTTTTAATTAAGAAAAAGGCTTTTGCAAGACTTATGCAACTACCTTTTCTCCCTCTTTGGTAGGGTACGTTATATTTTTCCGAAGTTAAATATTATAGCTAGAGTTGATTTTCTAAAATGAAAGTACAAATTTTATGTGTGATATTAAACGTAAAAAAACTTTTAAAGGCTTACCTACCTGAATAAATATTTAGGTAATAAAAGCACCTATTTAAGCACTGATTTTAGTTTGAGTCCAAAGACCAAAACTTTAATAATGTGTTTTTAACACCTTCACTGCGGATCAGGCTGAAATCGGCCTGCCGCGGAATTTCAGCTGGTGCGGACGAAGAAAACTATGTTCTCTCACTCGGTGCGGAACGATTATCTCAGGTGTTTGTAAAAGTACGACAGAGGCAAGTTAATTCGTAAAACGTAAAAATTTTTAATTATAACCTATTTTCTCATCAATTTATATCTCTTGCCCCAGAACCATAGGACTTTATTGGACAGCAGTCTACATCCACCAGTTTTACCTACTACAAAACCACTGAATGATGCAATGCTTAAAAAAATAATTCGTAAAACGTATAGATAAGTGAAATAAATGCAATATATTATAGATAGGTATAATTTGGGCACATAATCTTTATTCACATTGGCGAGTATACCATTATATTATATTGCGTTCAGCAGAGTCGAGTCATCCAAAAATGCATATTATGGGACATGAAAAACTATTTCTTTCAGTAGGTATGAGTTTTTTTACCTAAGCGTAATAAGAAGGGAAGATATTCAAAAAATACCCGCTATTGATTTTACCACACCGTCCATACTATCATTAATAAATAATAAATTTTTACTAAAGTACTAAAGTATTTTTCGGGCAGTTTTACTCTTCGTATAGCGTCTATTTTCTGAACCTTGTGTTATACGTCTTTTGCTACATTCATAAACATTAATAATACAGTAAATGCGAAAGTGTTTAGCAGCGTCTGTTGCTTTTTCACGATTAGGTAAACCTGTGAAGCGACTTTGATATAATTTTCCGGTAAAAGTCCGGATAATGGATATATTATTGTTTTTATCTAGTAAAAAAACGCACATAGTTCGAAGAAGTTGCAATCAACATCTAATAATAATTATATTATATATTATAGTAAGTATAATTGAGCTTTCATTATTTTTTCCATGCGTCGTGTTCTTCCACGATAATAGCCGACTGCCAATAACCATAGGTAGATACCACAGATGATACCTATCTCGGACCAGTTGCAATGGACGCTAGACGCCAAACTTCGACATGATGCTCGCGACAGTTACTCGGGGTCACAACACTAGTGCCTTTACTGCCATTCAAACTTAGCTTATGACAAGGGAGTAGGGTTTAGAATGCGATGTCGTGGTGGTTATAATAATAGAAAATATTTTAATGAGGTTGGACGTGTTAATGCTCCAGACGAGACAGATAACGTGCTGGATGTAACAGATGATAGCTAGGGATGGGGTGTGGTCGATAGTCGATAGACACGTCTGTCTTTATTAGTTGAGGTTAAAAAGTAGATACATATTTTATTCAGTTCCTAAGCTCTTGACAGTTGGTATAATTTAACAAAATGATGCTTTTATACTCACACCATATTCAAAATCTTAAATTACAGTTGACCTTACATTGATTTATTTTGTTGTCATTGAGTATATTATTTAGGTAATTATTTATGTTTGTATTAATTCTTGTTTTGAACCAAAATCATTTAATTGTACTTTGTACTATTTATTAAATATTACGATGTTATTTTGTTTGTATTAGGTGATAAAGATTCGTAGGCACGGTGTCGAAACCCGTAGGTAGGCCGCCATGATAACGCGATTGTCCTAATTAGATAAATGTGTTTCTAAGCACATAGGTAATGTATTAGATAGTATACTGAAAAGATCACGAGGATTGTGGTAAATCGGGTGCTAAAATATTGTTTGGTTTTCTCTTTATTGAGAATTTATGAAACAATATCTAATATTATGTATCAACTTGCTTTTAGTTTACCATAAATAAGATTAATATTTTAAATATTAGTGTACTTATTATATATTTAATATTACTTAATCTCAACTGGATGATTAGAAATATAGTCAAGTAATTTGTAGTTAACGCCGTTGGTTCCGTAGTAACTAAGTTTTTGTTTTTATATACATGATTATAATTATGCACTATGGTTACTGTTTGTTAACTTCAATAAATGAAAAAAAAAACTAATAGTGTGCAATGTGCATTGAATGTACTGTATCCATTCAATTAAATGGCTGCTCGAAACTCTTGAAATACATCGGATTGGATGGAAGCCTGCCATATTCGTATTTCATTATATAGAAATAGCAAAAGTTTTAAGCGGCCGTACCATCAATGCACACCATAAAAATTTATCGACACATTTCATCGACAGTCGCCCAACACTCATCTCTGTCCAAGTATTCAATTAAGTTGTTGAGAGCGCGATCCTATCTCTCTTTCTCAACAATAAATCATATGGCGCTATCTCGTTCCCTCATCACAACGGAAGCTCTAGTTATCGCAACAGGGGACGGTGGTAAGGGTCAGTTCGTACTGGTGAAGAGGCGAAGTGCACGAAATTTGCAATTTGATCAAAATTTGATGCAGCAATTCCTTCATCCTTCCTTACGTTGTTCAAATACCAAATTAAAAAAACGTGTAAATTTGGACTCTTCTGCGCAAAATCAATGCGCATCTGCGGTCTACTCTACATAATTATTTCAAAGTTTTTTTGGGATGAATATTCAGGTATTTCACATGAGACATAATAATGAATTTGATATAATTATCAATTGGCGAATTTGAAAAAAAAATTAGCCTTTGGTTTAACTATGATACGCTAGTATAAATTAACCCTTACAAGCTAATAATATTTTGAATAAAACGAGCGGCGAAGTAAACTGATGTAGAGCGAGAGGGACAGTCATCTCTGTCTCATTCAATGTAGGCGTTTACGTTTGTGGTCGTGAATCTAGATACCGTGCATTTTAATGGCCTGTAACATCACGATCATTAATTTGTAACAGCCCACTTTATTTAAATAAAATGTTAGCTTTTGTCACTGGCTGACAAAGAGCTTTAATGGCCTTTACTAAGCAACAACTTTTATTTATATTTGGACGTAAAAAAGTATAAACTAATGACCGGTTTACATTGTTCCAATCCAGTGATCCAATCCAGCGCTAAATTGCTACTTGTTGTAAACGGGCTGTGGAATATACCTACTGAAACGCAATTCAGTGCTTCAATGCCCATTTAAATTTCTCCAGTAGCAATTCAGCACTGGATTGGATTACTGGATTGGAATAATGTAAGCCCGCTATAAGTGTAAATGCCGAATACTAAAATAGGACTCAGATACTGACTACTACTTGGTTCTACTAATATATATTCTGTGCTACTACTACTGTACTAATAACTGTGCTAATACTTAGTATTAGTACTACATTCTACAATATAGGTATGTAAATGTTACTGTAAAAGCTCGAGCTGCAGTAAATCCTAGTAATTTTCTAGCAGCCTAAGATCTACCAATTCCTAGTGTATAGTAAATGTCCGAAAGGTTTGCAATTCGAACTTTTACCACCATATAGTTGGTAAATCTTAGGATTTACGTTAATGTCATGGTATATGTTGAAAAAACGACCAAGTGAGAGTCAGACTCGCGCACGAAGGGTTCCGTACTGTTATAGAGCAAACACAGGCCAGCAATTGTGTTTTTGGTATGGAAGGGGGGCCTTTAATCTTTATTTTAATGTTATTATAAATTATTATTAACAGTGGGAGAGCCGTGCTTCGGCACGAATGGACCGGCTCGACTCGTTAAATACCACTCACAGAAAACCGGCGTGAAGCAGCAAGTCATCAGGATTAGCTACTTTGTAATAATCCTAAGTCCCATAATAGCACTCCGTGTTGCAACAAGTGAAATGTTTTGTTTTCGTTACCTTAATTAATTACATATTAATTAATTACCTATTAATTACCTATTAATTAATTACATATTTTGATTACCTTTTTTACTTTTCGTTGTCAAATGTCAAATAGAGAAGTACTGATTCAGTTAGATAGATACGGTAGAGATTAAGATATTCAGAGATGTTGTATGTTATAATATGTTGTATGAAAATAATTTAAATAGGTTAGTATTACTTATGATGTGCCTACCTGTTTTGTCTAATAGTTCATTAAGGTAAATAATTAAGAATTACTCATTGTTTTATTCCTAAAACCAACATTTACCAGTTGACAGTAGTAAAACCTAGCATATTATACCGAAAAGTAATGGTAAATGTTCGAAAAAATCGTCGTTTTTAGAAATACTTACATAAATATTTATATATAAATTATTAGAAATACTTACATTTACCAACTTGTGTCGGTAAATCCTAAGATTTACACTTAAATCTTAAGATTTACCGCAGTTCGAGCTTTTACAGTAACATAATATTATAAACAAAGTGTAAAATAATGTTATCTCCTATTGTGCCTACTCACAGTATAATGTCTGTGAGCTGTAAGATTTCCGAATAAAATAAAATTAAATAAACAAATAAATGTGAAATAATAATTTAAAGTGTGTGTAGTATATACACCTAAATATACCTACACTGTATAGTACACTTATGTAGAGTTTAGTGTGAAAATAGCCGAATGTAATAAAGCGCTGCTAGTGCTGCTACTTTTACAGTGAACTCTATACAAGGGACATAACCAGAAGCCATAACATAAGCATAACACACTCATTTATGTTACACCCCGATTCCAAAAAGTAGAGACCTAAATAAAATAATCGCGCTCCTCCTAAAATTAAAAAAAAACTTTCCTCTCACGGGGGGGATTTACGGGACGATCGGTGTAGTTTCACGGGCGAGCGCGGGACACGGGATGTCCCGCCCCGGGGAATCCCGCGATCCGTCTTTGTCCGGGACTCCGGGACAACTTGACGCGCCTGTCCCGCAGGACTTGAGATAAACTTTACTATCAAATACTCTATAGAGCTTGTCACGTAGTTTTCATAAGTGTTCAGTGTTGTAACGGGAAAGAAGCACAAATGAAAAGTAAACATGATATAATATATAGTTTTAGAGTATTATTAATTTATTACTTGTACTATTATCTATTCTGTGGTATTATCTGGATACTGAAGTTTAAGAATCATGTCGAATTTAGTAACCTAAAGGTTTTGTAACCTGAAGGCAAGGATAGGCAAAACCCAGCTGTTGGTCTACTTCATAATCATATTTAAATTACTTAATGTGTTTACTATTCAAAAGTATTTCAACGGAAATTGTAAAAACCTCCATTACATTATTTCCATTGGGTTGGAAAGGTATTACATAATTGTAATTACAAAAATATAATTTCATAATCTTCTCCGATATTGTCATAACAGTAACATGAAATATTGAAATATCGCGAGCTTCGAAAGTTCCGTTATCGTGCTCGCTCTCGAGAGCTTTTAGTCGTATCTGAGCTTATCTGACCGGACAGCCTCTGACAACCGACGTCTTCATACAACGTAAAACAATGCCCTATCATTTTACACGCTATTAATATTATCAACAGTTTCAAATTAGACCTTAGACGGACGTTGTAAGGTTTGACTTCGAATGGGGGAGAAGTCGAAAATGCTAACAAGCCATATTTAAGCACATCAAAAGTATGCCCAATCCACTTTTAAATAAGATTAAATTTTCATAATCCGTTTGATTTGAATAAAATATGAAAATGTGACAGGCTCGCAAGTGGGAAACTGAACTTTACCGCTCTAAAAATAGGGGTCATTTTCCTGGAGATATCCCATTCCAAAGGGTTATTAGTCATTATTGAATAAGCATATCATAGTGTTGTGACGTGTCGTGTGATTAATAATGGAGTGAGCATGTTCATTTTTTCAGTGTTGATGTAGGTAACGCGTAACAATCTTTTTGTTCCATCCGGCGGGTGATAAGGGCCTTAAAGTTACTTAGTCCTGTTAATTATTGACAATATTTATACCTGGATTGTCATACACCTCCTGGCAGAGGAATTTGTAGAGTTGGTAGTATGTACTGGATGCTTTATTAATAATTACAAAATAAGTACGCTGACCTTCATTATAATGAATATATAGCTGCAGCCGACCTACCTATTTGAAAAGCATAATATTATACTTAAGCACATATTAATTCTCAACACAGATGAAGTGGTCAGCTGGTTACTTCGCTCGTCGCTTAAACCATCTTCTATCTTACCCCAAAAGTGGATGGTAATACACACAGCTGTTATAGGCATACCTATGTTGAAATAAAATCTTACATAATACTTGCCTACATTTTAGGGGAGAGGTCATGTCCTCTGTGACCTCCCCCCTGAAACTGTGGAGGTTCCCACGGCTGGCAGCGGCGGCGGGCACACAGGGGGAGATGAGAAGCGCCGGCGATAAGGCGCGCAAACGTTTGTCTATTGATTCCTTCACAACACCACCTGATAACCTACCGCCGTGATTACCGCTACTGTACACGATCAAGGAATAAAAATCATTAACGCAGAATTATTATATGATTATGAATTATTGATGACGCAATAAAAATAGAATTTTCCCGCTGCTCTGCAAACTTAAAATACAGTACATAAAATTTGTCGTATGATACCGTAGAAAGGAAACATACAAATTACAATATACGTTTTCGGGATGAAAAAATAAAAATACGTATTTCAAGGAACTATAATATTAGCTTTGTAATAAAAGTAACTTCAACATTTACAAGATTGTCATCCTAATAATATATTTCTAAGATACAGGCTAGAGTTTTGCATTTACTAAATAGCCACTAGATTGTATAGTTACTTTGATTTGCATAATATAAGAAGCATTTCTGTTTTGAGCACCGACTAATAATAAAAAAACCGGCCAAGTGCGAGTCGGACTCGCGCACCGAGGGTTCCGACAGCTTAAAGGTATTATAGACCTGAGTATTTGGTATGAATTTCAATTTAATACCTCTACGCGTTTATGAGGAAATGGGTAGTAAGTTTAAAATTATTAAAAAAAAATATATTATGTGATGTAACTAAAAATTTATGGTTTTCGTAATTTTTCCTTTATCTATGCTATAAGACGTTGCTTCGTACCAAATTTCAAGATTCTGAGTTCACGGGAAGCACCCTGTAGGTTTTGATTCCCTTGCAAGTGTCGAAAATTTGCGGCATAAACGGCATGCGTTGGCTTAGAAGTTTGATTTTTTCACAGCTTTAAGGGACAGTAGACCTGAGTAATTGATATAAATTTCAGCTTCATACCTCCACGCGTTCCTGAGAAAAAGGGTCTTGACAGACGGACGGACGGACAGACGGACAACAAAGTGATCCTATAAGGGTTCCGTTTTTTCCTTTTGAGGTACGGAACCCTAAAAATTATAACAATTTTGTAGCAGTTAAACTTTTATCAAGTATGGGGCCAGTCGTATCGTTTTTATCAGAGGAATAATCGAACAACATAAGATACCACCACAAAATTATAAGTATTTTTTTGTGATTTCGCAGTCTATCTTATCGAATGAAAATCTACGCCTTAATTCCGATATACATTTTGAAAATAATTACGAGATTTTTAGGCATCAATTTTTTTTGTTAAACTTTAGGGCGTGTTCCCTATATAGAGTTCACTGTGAAAGTAGCATTGCTGAAAGAGCAATTTTTTTTGTTATGCTCCGCCCAGAGGTCTAACAACAGCTCTCTCTAGACTCAGCTCTCCACTGACGCACGGCGTCCGGGTGGAGGTTGCTCTGATTAGTAGCAGCCTAGACTCCTGCAATTCGCCAGGATTTGCCAACTTCAGTATACTCTGGAACGAACTGTCACCAGCAGTATTTCCGGACCAAATACGACCAACATACTTTCAAGAAAAGAGCGTATCCTCTCAAAAGGCCGGCAACCCACTTGCAACTCTTATGATGTTGCGAGTGTCCATTGGCGACGGTAGTTGCTTTCCATCAGATGACCCGTTTGCTCGTTTGCCCCCTAATTTTATTTAAAAAAAATGCTGGTTGTTTGGTCTGTGGAGGTCTTACTGTTCCCGCGGCTCCGGGAAGGTCGGTGCAGTTGGAGTAGCACCGAGTTTTAGTGAGTACACACGGTAAGAGGTCTAGCTTAATCCCCCACGGAATGAGATACGGCATTTCTTGACGAAAAAAAGGTATTACATTGGTTCCATCCACCCTAACCTATCTCATACAGAGTTAGGTAGGTAGCTAGTCGAAAGGTGAGGACTGAGGACTATCTCAATAATAATAATATAAACATAATATCATCAGCAAATACGATAATTTTGGGTATTTCCAAGCCTTATCATATCGACACAACATTCGATAACGCCTCGGCAATCACATATAGGACAGTTTTATTGAGGAAACACAATATTTGGACACGAAAGGTAGGATTTTTCATTAACTCTTTCCTTATGATTTTTATTGCAATGAGGGTAGTGATTAAGAAAACCAGCAACGTGATTATATCAGCAATTATTATCAGTCGCAGAACAATAATATCTTGACTTGGACACAATAATAAAGTTCTCGTAGTATAATAATAATCAGAGACGCGAGACGTGACATGACATAAGGAGAATTACTAATTTTTCCCTTATATAATTTCGACAAACCTTGTAACTCTCCTACTTCATCATCTGGCAACACATAAAATCCTCAGGTTTTTTGTTTCAAATCATTTTTCCAGTCGTACAGCCTCCATTTATGTAAAATACGGTAATTTTTTAACTGCAACTTACCTGCTTCATCCACTGACCACTAACGTCTTCATTATTATTTATAATATAGATTCGCCTGAAATGCGACAGTATTTCAGGCAAATGTAGATAATTATACAATAATTATATATTATAATGGTAAGAATAATACGACTACATGTTACATAATATTTAATTAATGAGATTTTCTTACTTATTTTTTCATTGTAATTTTTTTTCTGAATTTCGAAATAAATATTTTCAGAATTATCCAACTTGTTGAATTACCTTCATTTTCATCATTCGCTATATCAAAATTCGCTATACCAATGTCGGTAGAAAATAAAATCTTTTATATACTTAAAGTGATATTTTATTTGATATTTGTCGGTCGGTAAAATAATCGCGCGGCAAAAAGTCGTAACTCGTAGTACGCTGAGCGCCCTAGCACTCAGCACCTAGCAGCTAGCAGCTAGCTCTTAAACTTCTTTTACTCCTCCACATTAGGATGGGGTTCAGGAATCAGGAGTATCATTCTAATTTGTAGATAATTAATCAAAACGCAAATAAAGAGACTGTAGCGGCAACATAGTTTACTACTTCTAATACTTACCTATGGCGCAGTTAGGGGGAAAATTACATATCTACTAGATGATGCCTGCAACTCCGTTGCGCCAAAATTTGTCTATCGCGCGGAAATCGTACATTTTTCCGGGAAAAAAGTATCCCATGTCCTTTTCCGAGACTCAAAATATCTCCCTACCGAATTTCAGCAAAATCGATTCAGCGATTGCGGCGTTAAGAGGTAACATGCAGACACACTTTCACAATTATAATATTAGTATGGATATATTATAAGTTTGGATTAGTCGTTTACCATAACATTGGATAGGCAGAGGGCTGATAATGATGACTAGTGACTACCATAACAATATTATCAGTAGCCTCAACTCTCAAGTTCGTAAATGAAAAAAACAATAAAGCTTCGCCGCCGGTAGCCGGTAAGCCGGATAATCCGGCTGATAGTTGTTATTACACTGACAGCGCGAACGCGGGGGCAATATGCGATATTGCTCCGATATAGATAGCTGCAATTAACCAACCCTTCCGTGATTTGTCAGGAATCGGCGCCTAACAAGAATTAGATGTCTTGGTCGACTGTTACAAATTAATAAGGGTTAGATGACTCGACTTATAAAGGGAAGAATCGATATTATAAGCAACTCAATGAAGAGGTAACAGACAGACAGTTACACTTTCGCATTTATAATACTAGTTTGGATTGACAAACCACTTGCAGTTTTAAAACCTCACTGTTTTTTTTTAACTATAAGGCGGGCACATTAGTAAGGAGCCCAACAAACCAAGTACATTTGTTATGCAATTGGTAAAATTACTTCACGGTAAAGTTTCCCCACAAAGAACTATCTGTGTATTAGGCCTTTATAATTCCCAAGTCCCAACATAAGTCATGCTCTGGCCTTTAAAGAATATTCATAAATGTCTCTAGGGCGAACCAGTTGTCTCTATCGTGGGCCAGAATTAATGACACATCCACACAGTCACCTCGCATCTGATAGCGCTGACATTGCACGTTTTTTATCGACTTTTTTCGTCCACGGACCGGAAAATGTCATATTCTTATTTGTTTATCTCCAGCCTTGTCGACTGCCTCCATCACGCAGTAATTAGAGAGACAAGATCATTTTTTTCCATGTTAATTGACTGGACGTGGCAGCTGCCGCCTCTCGAATACCGACTCTGTAGTCCTAAGATAGAGTTCAGAGTCGTTCGCGGCCTCGAGATTTACTTCTCCTCGCAGGGCTGTCAATCGGCTTTTTAGAAATATTATTTTCGGATGACGCTGCCATTTTTTTCGTCCGCGGTGTAGGTTTAATTCGAGTGTCAAGTTTTTGTGTCAGGTCGTCATGACGCGACGTCACGCGACGCGTGTGTCGTGTGGTCGCATGTTTTATTGTTTAATTGCTATTTTACATTTTGCGTGTTTTCGGTGGACTTCCAATTGAATCAACATAAATCTGAAATTGATCCTGTAATGAAAAACGCGAGTGGGGTATTTTTGTAACAGTAAACAAGGTAAGTTGCTTAAAATTTAATATGACACTTTTTGCTCTAGCTCAAAATCCCAGTTTTTTTTTCACAAAGAATTTAGACATAGGTGTAAAAATTAGTTCAACATCAAGGCCGGGATTTAGGATGTAAAAAATGGTGTTGTAAGTTTTTTTTTGTAACATGAGCGTCGGCCGTCGAGCATTACCGCAACATCGGCACGCGTCGTGCCCACTCTCCTCTAATACTATTTGACAGTAATTTAATGTATCAGAGGTCACTGCACTCGAAGTATTCGTTGTCAATGACGGCCGAGCTAAGGTCACATTCATTCATGATTAAACTTTATATATTTCGTTAAGTACTTTATTTATAACAGTAGTACCGAAATACTAGGCAATATTTACCATTGTGTCTTACATTTTGTTGAACCCTTCCGATACGGTGCCTACCATAAAATACCTGTGCGCTAGCTATTCTTATAAGTTGTAGGTATCGTAGCCTAAAAGGTTCAATACTCATTTTTCCAACATTCTCGTAATTTTTTGTGCAGTCGTCAACCATGTTATGATAAACATGATGAATGAGCCTTCCTTCCTGCTTCCCCGAGGAATTGAGATATTTGTTCAGGTAAACCACGGGCGGCTAAAGCGTGTTACTGGACTTTATCCTCTATTGCTTAAAAGTTAAGGTTCGATATTTGTGTCGCATACGCACACCCCCGCTGACTGTGTCAAATAATTTGATGTTCTATTGATTTTATTGTTACTACCTAAAATTGGTGACTTCGCTCGCGACACGTTTGCGTGTATTTTTTAACTCTATGTTATGTTCATGAATATATAAACTTTATTAATACGAGTTCTATGTTTGTATTTGAGCTAGGCATCACAATGATCAAAGGTACGAGCATTCATATTTTGTCGTTCAAAACTGACCTGCGAGTTATTAAAGTTAGTTTTGTAGGAAAAATATAGAGTTCCTATTTCAAGTTGTACAATTTACGAGCTACCACTATATAACTAACTGCTCTACTAAAATGTAGATATTACAAATTACAATGTGTTTTAGGTTAACGCTGAACTCTGAAGTGGAACTGGGCCGGCCGTGTCTGCAGAAGGGCAGACGGTCGATAGAGCATAGGACGTAGCGTTCTACGCTACCGCGTTTGCCTAGAAATTGCCTGTTTTTCTTCTTCTCTATAAAACCCAACAGGCCGCAAGTTACAACCTAATCTAAACTAACATTGTAAATGCAAAAGTGTGTCAGTCTGTCTGTCTGTATGTAACCTCTTCACGCCCAAACCACTCATCCGAATTTGCTGAAATTCGGCATGGAAATACTTTAAGTCCCGGAAAAATGTACGGTTTCCGCGCGATAGACGAGTTTTGGCGCAACGGAGTTGCGGGCGTCATCTAGTTCTCAATGTGAATATCGAATATTGCTTTGCTAGTTGATAATGCGAATGCCTATACTGAATCGAGATTTGACTTATGATATCTTTCCATTATCATAAATCCGGGTTGTACACCCGTGGCGTACGCGGCCACCTACAAATAACACAAAAGCTTGAATACAGTTCAAGTTCAGTGCAATATGTCAATATGGTGAACATCGCGGCTGTGACTGACATTTTGCACGAGTAAGGTGCAGATCGCAGTCTGGGAGAATAAATAATACAACGCTACGGCAGAGAATACTAAAGTTTCGAATGTCTTTACAACGTACATAGTGCATACCATTATTTCATTTTACAAAGAAGTATATTAGTTTTGTCTTCCATTCTCGTGTAAAACAAACAAATCGTATTGCGCGCAAAGAGTCAGTAAATCTTAATATTTCAATGGTATTTTTAAGTTTTGACTTATCATGCATTTTTGCTTAAAACTTAGGATTATCACTTATTATTTAAATAATTATTTTTAAATTAAAGGTACTATTTTCAAGCTTGGTTTATTCGAAATGAAGCAAGGTAATAAGCTGAATTAGCTTCATGGTTTTTGTTGCGACATTATCTGCGTTATTATTAATGACTAGTTATTTATCAGTATGTATGCACTGCACTTAATTAAACAAAAAGAAGACATTGTCTGACACTGCGCCGGGCACCGTGCACCTTTCCGAATCAATGAATAATCCACTCGCAGTGCCTCTCAAACTATTCTTAGTGTTAAGTATTTAATAAATGTCTAGTTATAAACTTTAAATATTATATTTTCGTGATTACAATACCAAACTTTAATTTTGTATGATGATTTTCTCTCATGAACATTTGTCGTGACTCGTGCAGTGTTTAATAATAGAGCCTGTAATACCTCAGATGTAGAGCTAAATTATTCCTATTCTTGCTGCTTTACCTTTACGTAAGGAGGTGTTAAAGTTGATAGCCATTTATGATTAACCAAACATTCCAATGACCGAATGAAAACTGTGAAATTATTCAATTATAAACTTTTAATACTTTCTAAGTTTGAGAAGCCCTGTCACATCCGCTGAACAGCACGACGGGTTGTGGTGTTGTGACAGCGCCGCAGGACACATCAGACACAACAAACACAACAACCACAACAACAAACACAACATCATTGTTCGCCCGTCAATCGTCCTTAGGAAGCTGACGTCCATTTGCAAAAGATTTTTATACAGAAACAAATATTCCATTGTGGTATTGACTTTACAACCTGTAATAATGTGAACACAAACCTGCTTTTGAAGCTTTCTGTTCTCCCACGAATTGTTAGATCAAGTACTGCAGGAAAGTGATATTCTTTATTTACTTTTAAGTATCACTTAAATGTCGTTAATTCCATACACTTTTCATTACCTGTCTCGGTAACAAAAATGTGTGGAAAATAATATGGCCCGCTGCGCCCCGTCTGAGCATACCTTAAAATGTGTCTTTTTAAAACGTTTTTACTTCGTAGGTCTAAAAAGGTCTCGTTATCAGGGAACTAATACAGAATCCAGTTGGTGCCTCAACTCTACGGCTCTATTAATTTCTAATTAAAATAATAATGATTTAGACCTCACGACACATAATGAACCTAAGAGTAGGTTCATTATGTGTCGTGAGGTCTAAACTATTTTTAGATCGGATCAGCACCTTGCTGTGATTGTTCAGTGGCAAAGTTCCGCTTCGTAACTTTTAATATAATATATTAATACTAATTATATCTTAAATAGATGACACCCGCAACTCCGTTGCGCCAAAATCCGTTTATCGCGCGGAAACGTACATTTTCCAAAATAAAAAGGATCCTATGTCCACGTTCTCACAGAAAACCGGCGTGAAACAGCGCTTGCGCTGTGTTTCGCCGAGTGAGTGAGTTTACCGGAGGCCCAATTCCCTTCCCTATCCTCCCCTTTTCCCTTCCCTTCCCATCCCTACCCTCCCCTATTATCCTATTCCCTCTTAAAAGGCCGGCAACGCACCTGCAGCTCTTCTGATGCTGCGAGTGTCCATGGGCAACGGAAGTTGCTTTCCATCAGGTGACCCGTTTGCTCATTTGCCCCCTTATTTCATAAAAAAAAATGTCCTTTCCTGGGACTCAAAGTATATCTATACCTAGCAATATCGGTTGAGCGGGTGGAGCGTGAAAGAGGTAATAGGCAGACAGACAGACTGACACTTTCGCATTTGTAATATTAGTATGGATACTTAGGATTTATCGCTGGCTGGAGTGACGTCAGCGATTATTTTTCATGTTTTCGTGAGATTATGCTAGGCCAGGCTAAACAACAGTGGTTGCGATGTGGAAAGGATATTATTGATTAATTACTACCGATATATCATGATAGGACGCGCAATCCGCGCGATAGCCGTCTTAGTGCGCCGATAACCGGCTTAGCGATTACTTATATAACTTCGCACTCCGTGAATTTTCTGAACCCACATAAAATAATCAGGAGCTCGATTTTCAAAACTCGAATGTTGATCGTGGGCTTCTCAACTGCGCCTTAACGGGTGGAAAGTGGGATCCTGGATTCTTCGATAAAATATAAACTGAAATATAATAACTATTGATGTTAAAACATACCTACCATTAATTCTGTTAAAGTAGAAACTAGCAAATTATACACTGCAAATTAGAAATTCATTTCAAACATGTAACGCCCTTTTTTTAAAGTCGGTACCAAAAGAATGGTATCAGATATTATTAAGAGCCATACTTTACCTCCATCCGTGCGACGGTAGACCTCTACGATTAATCCCCCCGCAGCATGATGTCATGACAAAGGTATTAATTGACATGGTACAATTGATCTGTCGGAGAGCCGGCAGCCCGGCTGGTCGGCAGCACACGATAACGGCTACCGGTTCTGAATAAGCCGGGGATTAGCGATGGATACTCCAATGTTAATATTAGTGGTCGTGAACCGGTGGTTTTGGACTTGGTTCCGTATATGCATTTGTTATCCTATATATCATATTGTCTCCTCCTCCATTGAACTCCCTCATGTCTGAGGGTCCTGACCCTTGACTTCACCCTTCCATGACCTTCTTATATATTTTCTGTCTTTGGCCACTATGGGACCAACGGATGGGACAGCGGCTTAGAGGTATTTTCACATCAATGTAAAATTTAGAAATATACTATGGAACGTATGCAATAGTATAATTTCACCGAGCACATAATAAATATTATACACATAGTGTAACAGTGATATTATGTACTTACACAATTTTTTATCAAGGCGCGTAATATTACAAAATGGCAAAAATAACTAGGAATCTTCAAGGCATCTTTTCTGCGAAGTGCTTTAAGCATGATTTACCTCTTTGAAACTCTATTAGGTTTAATTTTTTTTTCACTTTGGAGTCTTATTAAATTAGTTACTCATCGATATAAATTGCTAGTAAATATTTACAGGCGCTTCTGTATTTTTATCTTTTGACACTATCAGTGCAGGCGTGCCGCGTGTCGTCACAAACTCGCAGTAATACTAGTGTAATATTTAGGTGAGCCTAGCATTAGCATACCGACTGTCATGCAATGGTCGTTGTGTAACTACTAACTAGCTAGAAGCTGCTCAAGTGTGCAGTGTTTTATGCTTTAATTACCATTTAAGGAGTAATAACATTAGTACGCCTAACAGAATCCTGCATGTGTATTGGGACACATATCAGTTATCACAATGATCAAGATATACAAATATATAAACTACTCTACTCTATTCTATATAGTTTATAATATATAAAAACAAATAGAATATAATTATTATTTATATTATGGAAAAGAGGAGACTTTAAGTTGGTTCTACCGAATATAACATCAGTATTATTAGCTTAACTGCAGCTAACGAATCTAACTGTAGCTCTTGATCAGGATAAGCTCATTTATTTTTATGGAAATCTTAAGTAAATCAACAAAGAATTTACTTAAATAATTCTCACTTACCGTCAGCAAAAAATCAACCAAAAAGTTTTTTAATTAAAATATTTATTTCAAAACATTATACAAATATTTCATTTGTAAATTTCGTTCCTAAAACTAATAATATCCTAAAATGTTACAATCTGATACCAACAAAAAATCTTCAACGAGACTGAAAGCCAGACGATATAACATTAATTAATCATTCATATTATTTCTATCTCGCACGCTTTTCCGAAAAAATAATTTATCTAAACTCTAGATTCTGAGGCTAGAAATAAAATTAGCAATGTACTTAATTTACAAAAAAAAAATAAGAAAAATAGTACTAACGAAAATAAAAACTTATGCACAATGGAATTGCCCTACACAACAGCTTGTCAATGTCAGGCAGAGCGCCTAAAATTTATAAGTTTTACCTCGCTGGATAGTGATATGTTCATTCTTTAAGCCAGGTACCAGGTAGCTCTGGGTTACACAGTATACTCGAGGTGAGCATTACTTAAATTAAGCGAGCATTTATAATATTAGTAGGATATCACAGAATAACTAGAGAGAGTATTTACCACAAATGGAACTTTAAATACGTGCAATACAAAAAGAGTAACAATAATATAGCTTTAAATTAAGTCTATCTAGATACTAGGTAGTAGGTCTTATGAGCGTAGCCTAGAGGTAGAGTAGTGTAAGTTATAGCTGTAATCTGAAGATGCTATTCCACAGGTTCGCTTGAGAGGTCTGATAGTTTCCGTCACAAAGAAGACAACGTGATCTATCTCTTGGTGGAATGCCTGCTTCCAAGGCATCGGGAGTAATACTGTTTTGATGCTATAAGAAACCCCATGTCATCCATTGCGGGCCAACTACTGGTCAGTGTGCACAGTCGCCTGGAAGCCTCTCTCGTCGTCAGCAGTGTACCGCACAGTGCGGCGCTGGCCCGCCGCGTCCACGAAGGTGTAGTAGCCCCGCACCACGCCACCGTCGCGGGTCTCGTGGGCCGCTTTGGAGTCGCCGGTTTGTTTGTCCTGGAATCATAAAAGAGAAGCTTCATCAGCTTAAAGGCCCTGAATGGAATGGTTTTGAAACAGGCAGTTTGTGACGTAGACCGGTGAAAGAATTAATCAAAATCAAAATCAAAATCAAAATCATTTATTTGCTGAAATAAGGTACAATATGGTGTTATAGAGGTATTGAAGTTCTCTTATTTTGCCTTAGGGTGGCGTGCAAATTTTATAGGTATAGTCTGTTAATCTTATTTGTACATTTTCTTAACATTCCTTTTTTATAATAAATATTTATAAAAATGTTATACAATATGTCAATTTGTGTTATTTTTTTAAGAGTTCAAATGTCAATAGTTATTAATAATAATAGTAATCTAAGTCATCAATATTCAATACATTTATCAATTTCATTTATTTATTTAATTAATTTATTATTATTATGTCATCATGAAATACAAATTTTTATAACTTTACAATATCTAATTCATTTCTTTGTCATTCATGTAATTATTCCACTACAATTGCATTATCAGCTAAAAAATCTCTGACATCGTAATAAGCTTTTTCTAACAAAACTGCCTTGACTTTGTTTTTAAATTTTTGTATATTATTTATCTTTAAAACATCTTTTGGTAGCTTATTATACATACGGATCGCCATACTTAGGTAGCTCTTGTTTAGTAACGCAGTTTTGCTACTAGGGTGACATATCTTGTGGCAATTCCGGTGACTTTTAAAAAACTCAAATTCATGTATATTACATTTTATGAATGTTATACTTTCTAAAATATATAGGCAAGGGAATGTTAATAATTTAAGATTTATAAAGTGTGTCTTACAGCTGTCGGTCATTCTTATTTTACATATTGCTCTTATGCACTTCTTTTGAGCTTTAAATATTTGGTCTTTTTCCGTAGAATTGCCCCAAAATATTACTCCGTATCGTAATAATGATTCGACTTGCGCTCGATATGCTGTTCTAAGTGTTGTGAGGCCAACAATCTTTTGTAACATGTATAAGGCATAAGATAATTTATTAATTTTTCCTCGAACATAGTTACAATGCTCTTTCCAATTTAGTTGGCTGTCTACGTAAATCCCTAGAAATTTAGAAACAGACACTTGTTTAATGGTAGAGTTCATATAATTTATATCTGCCCTTATACAATCTTCTTTATTATTATTCTTAAAATACATTAAATGCGTTTTGTCTAAGTTAATTTTTAGGTGGTTCCTTTTAAGCCAATTAATAATTTTGTCAAGGGAAATATGTATATCGCATTCTAGACTGCTTTTATTTTTTCCTGCAAAGATTACTGTGCTATCGTCAGCAAAAAGTACCATTTTTTTGTCAGTTGATCTGGGTAAGTCATTAATATAGATTAAAAACAAGACTGGGGCTAGAACACCACCCTGGGGAACACCAATTTCTACTTCTATAATTGGTGACATAAAGTCAGTCTCCGTGAGGTTATGATCACATACTGTTTTTATCTGAGTACACTGTCTTCTGTTACTAAGATAAGATTTTATTAAGTTGTATACATTTCCTCTAATACCGTATGAAACTATTTTTTCTAATAATATTTTATGGTCGACAAAATCAAAGGCTTTTGAGAGGTCCATATACAAAGCGCATATGGTATTTTTATCGTTTAGATTCATTAGAATAGTTTTTTCACGATTGTGATTTAGTTGCAATAGAAGAAAAAGATATCCCACACAACTTCAACAGTGGCCATCTAAGAGCATGCAGGTTCTTGCACATTCAATCAATCAATCAAATCAGCCTGTATTCGTCCACTGCTGGACATAGGCCTGTGTCCATGTACGCCAAGATGGCCGATCTCCTGCTACTCGCATCCAACGTGGGCTCGCAACTAAACGGAGATCGTCGTCCCACCTAGTTGGAGGTCGACCTACACCCCGTTTACCCAATCTTGGTCTCCATTCCAAAGAAAGTTTACACCAGCGATCAAGAACCCATATTTTTTTAAAGATGGCCTCTTGCACATTATGACATAGTCTTAATCATGAATATGCCCGATTTCTAGGCATGGCAGGAGTTTATCTATCCACTAGTGCTCTTTATTGGCTAACGTCACAACAATCAATAAACAATCTAGATTGGGTTAAGCATTAGCCTCATATTCTAATTCTATGAGCCCCAAAAGGTAATATATTATAATATCTTCGCTATGCAAGACAATATTATGTGTGGCTAACGAATTATTTGCACTGAAAAAAAACACTCTCGGACTTCTTATACAATACTTATGGGCAAACATCTTCATCCATTAGGGAAACTGAAGACATGGGGGGATGAAATGGGGATGAAATTTTAACCGACTTCCAAAAAGGAGGAGGTGAGGTCGATATAATTTTTTTTTTCAAATAGTTAGTTACCCTCTTCATCGATTCATGTCTTCAATTGGTTTATAGACAGATGGCAGACCTACGTAAATTAGTCGGGCTATGTAAAGCCTACCCTAAGTCTCTAACACAATATAATTCACGAGTCACGACTAACATTAACTTAACATAATCCGATCAAATTTCGTAGGTCGTTCATCTGCCTCTGAATCATCTCCGATAGTACATGGGTGATACCAAATACTCTTAGGTTGGGTAGCACCAGAGGCGTGGGTAAAGTTATAGTTATAGTTAAGGCAAAATTAACTTTAACTTAAACCTTAACTTTGACCGGCGAAATTGACAGATGACAGCTGGTCCAAAAAGGTTATAAATTTTCATCATACAAAAAGGCGTTTTTGTATGATGACAGCGTTAGTTCCACGTACATTTACAACCTTGTCGAGCTCTATGGTTATGGCGTCTTGATGGCGTCCATTTTTAACTTTAACCAAAGATTTGACATTTTGCATTGTAGTTAAAGTTATAGTTAAAGTTAGTTGATGCAACCCAACCTTAGTCTACGGATACATCAGCATTTCCCAAAGTGGGCGATAACGCCTTCTTGTGGGCGCTGAAGGCCTGAAGGGGGTAGGGGTCCCAGAAAAAAATGGGGACGTTGTGTAGAGGCTTTCATTTGAAAGAAGGTGAAACAAAGGGGGCGCCAAATGTTTTTTTTCAAAGTGGGCGGTAGACAAAATAAGTTTGGGAACCTCTGGGATACATCATCATATATTAAATTAGTAGGAAATATTATGTGTGTATAAATTATAATACATATATTATACAACTTGCAACAAAAGTAAGTGATGTATTATCACATACTTTAGGGTGTGTATGGGTTTAACCTATAATATAGAGTTCGCTGTGAATGTAGCAGCGCTGAAAGAGAGACTTTTTTAAACTTTTGTATAAGCAAATTCATGACGCTGGGGCGCTTGCATACACAAATCACAAAAAACAAATTGATGTTCCAGCGCTGCTACTTTCCCAATGAATTCTATATAAGGGACACATACACAATTACACACCCAATATTACTATCTCTTAGTTTTCTTAAACCCTGTATAATAGCTGTAACAGGTAACTGTGTGTTATTCATAACACAACGAGTATGTAACATATTAAAAATGCCTTGTTTTGAGTTATATAACGTTTTGGGAAAGTAGGTAACCTCGTACATAAAGATCAGAAGTGTGGGATTTTTACATACCTGCATTATTTGCATAAAATATAATATTAACCATAATTATTATTAACCTTGATACGGTTATAAAAACAAAAGAAGCCTTAACCTGCATTGGAAAGTTGATTCTATGCCCTCAGTGGTTGAGTTGAAATTCGATGATCAAGGAGACGTTACGTAAGAGCGATGAAAGTTGGGGTCGTGTGACATTGTCCCGATAAACTTTGTTGTGATACGTGATACATGTGATCACTAATTAGGCTTTAATATGTCCGTAACATGATACACTATTGTTTTGTCTGATATGAAGACACGATATAGTCTCGAGTTAGAACGCTGGCGGATGTAGTCTGTTGGATTCAAGGATGTTTAGAACTTAAGACACATTTTTTTTCATTTTATGAAGAAAAAAAAAAAACCGGCCAAGTGCGAGTCGGACTCGCGCACCGAGGGTTCCGTACAAACCTGCAAGGTTTACAAAGTTCGTTCATTACGACAATCGAGTCATAACTATGGTATTTTTATTGCAAAATGAAATTCATAACATTACAATGGGGAAAGATGGAGGAGCATAAATTTAAGACAAAGATCTCTTTATCGTTTAAGTAATCCTTTATTTTATATTAACACATATGTCATTGAATTTAATTATAAGTATAACACTTTAAGCAGTTAGGACGCATTTAGATTATACAGCTACATTCACCAAAACATCGGGATTGAATGACGATGAGTGAGGTCGTCTTTGCCGTTTGAAAAATGTTGCCCTCCCCATACATACTCGTAGTATAATAACTCGCGGTCATTGCTGTAACTACAATTATGTTTACAATCACAATTTTTTTGGTGGTATAACTACTTAAAATTTTAAGCTTTTCGGAATTTTTCTGTTACCTGTGCTGTAAACTATTGCTTCTTACCAAATTTCGAGATTCTATGTCAACGGGAAGTGGTCTTTAGGTTTTAATTCCCTTGCGTGTAGTTGCGAGTTTCAAAATATGCGGTACCTATCAATGGTTGTACTTTTGCGTTTTGCGTTTTTGCGTTGACTTAGATTTTTTTTTTTTCACGGGTTAAAGGCAATTAGATCTAAGTATTTGATATGAATTTCAACTTGATAGCTCTACGCTTTCATGAGGAAAAAAGTAATAAGTTTATATTTATTAAAAAATATATATTTTGTAATGTAACTAAAAATTTAAGGTTTTCGGAATTTTTCCTTTATGTGTGCTATAAAACGTTGCTTCATGCCAAATTTCAAGATTCTAGGTCGACTGGAAGTACCCTTTAGGTTTTGATTCCCTTGCGAGTACTTGCGAGTTTCAAAATATGCAGCTTAAATTGCTGTTTCTTTTGATTGCGTTGACATAGAAGTTTAATTTTGTTACAGCTTAAAGGTATTATAGACCTGAGTATTTGGTATGAATTTCAATTTAATACCTCTACGCGTTTATGAGGAAATGGGTAGTAAGTTTAAAATTATTAAAAAAAAATATATTATGTGATGTAACTAAAAATTTATGGTTTTCGTAATTTTTCCTTTATCTATGCTATAAGACGTTGCTTCGTACCAAATTTCAAGATAGAAGTTCACGGGAAGCACCCTGTAGGTTTTGATTCCCTTGCAAGTGTCGAAAATTTGCGGCATAAACGGCTGTATCTTTTGATTGCGTTGGCTTAGAAGTTTGATTTTTTCACAGCTTCAAGGGACAGTAGACCTGAGTAATTGATATAAATTTCAGCTTCATACCTCTACGCGTTCCTGAGAAAAAGGGTCTTGACAGACGGACGGACGGACAGACGGACAACAAAGTGATCCTATAAGGGTTCCGTTTTTTCCTTTTGAGGTACGGAACCCTAAAAACAGATAAAGCAAGGACATTTATACAGTTTAATGGAGGAAACGATCATCTCGTTATCCCCTTTAAAACATTATGCATAATTTGTAAGCTATAATTTTAAAATTTTCAAATGTCCCCAAAATAAATCAACTCTACATTTTGACTACCTTCAAAGATTAGTGATAGATAACAAAATGTCACAGAAACCGCTAAGAAAACAATACTGCAGTTCATTCGCCTCAGTTTGTTGTGAATTATCAATGCCTATTGGGCTTAGGTCAGGTTTATTCGCCAAAGGCATATGCATCTTTTAAAGTTATTGGCCACTCTTGACATTCAGCTGATGATGGTAATGCAAACTTTAATATGGACGCTGTTAAGCATTTGTGTATCATCCCACAAAAAAATTGCGTATTGAGTTATGATTTATGGATGCATTATTCTTAAGATCATTTAGAACAAGACTGCATTCATAACTTAACATTTTTTGTGGGTTAATTTACAAGTGCTTAACAGCGATCACATAACACATTATTATAGAGGCCAAGCGGCCTGACTCAGAGAAATTTTACGTGGGAGAGCCATGGGCCAGCTCGACAGGAGAAATACCACGTTCTCACAGAAAACCGGCGTGAAACAGCGCTTGCGCTGTGTTTCGTCGAGTGAGTGAGTTTACCGGAGGCCCAATCCCCTACCCTACTCCCTTCCCTGCCCTCCCCTAATCCTTTCCCATCCTTACCCTGCCCTATTACCCTATTCCCTCTCCTGATGCTGCGAGTGTCCATGGGCGACGGAAGTTTCTTTCCATCAGGTGACCCGTTTGCTCGTTTGCCCCCTTATATTTTCATGAAAAAAGAAAACATTTAACTTTAATTGAATTTATTATTAACGGCAAATGTATGGAGTTTATTTTAACTATTAGATTACAGTAGTTAAATTAATCATCAAATCTCTTTGAGTGCGGGCGTAAATCACGCGTTAGATCTCTTATCTCTTCCCTCCTACTGCGATGTCGTGACGGTAGAGCTACTCCCAGCTGTCCAGTGAAAGTGCTGTTCCGTTATCACGTGAAAGTGTTGTTAATAATTGTTCCGCCGCTGCACGCCCGCGCCGCACCGCGGAAACCCTGCCAGTGCTGCACTTAATGAAATGAAATGTATGAGATAAGTTGGCGTTCGACTCGTGTTCATTTCATCGCTGATCAAAATGTATGGAACATTTTGATCAGCGATTCTAAAAAGAAGCGGTAAAGAAAAATTCTTGGCTAGGGGCTCTGTTCATACAACATAAATAATGCTCATAACTGTGTATCGGTCTGGCTCTGAGGTCTGGCTGTTACTATAATATCGAATTCGGTATATTTTGAGTCGCTGCAAAAGACAGAGTGTTTTTCATTCCTTCGTCTGGGCGCGTGGCCTCAGCTGGGAATTTCGATGCAACAAAAAGTTGTTGGCAACATTTAGTTACCTGTTAGTTGTTACTGCATAATATAATAATAATAATTATTATTATGTTGACTATGTAAGAGACAAGTTACGCTAGAAGTATAATATATCTATCGTAACCACAGACATAGATGAAGACAGATACCACATGTGTATGTACTTCGCGTGCCATATCGCGTTCCCAAACGACGAGCAATGCTCGCCTTTGAAAGTCTGTTCTTTAGTCTGCTATCGGAATCGGACGTCAATCGGAAATTTAATAAAAATGCTTATATGCCTAATTGTGCCCTATTGAGCTTTAGAAATTCGAATAGAAACGCTGGCCTAGATAATGGACACGTTTCTTATCATCGGTACGTCACAGTAGGTAGGAAAAAAGTGGCACGCTCGTTTTCATACAAATGGAGGGACATGCGGTATCTATCTTGATCTATGTCTGTGATCGTAACATACATTGTAAATGCAGTTACAATCTTATTCCCCGTTTTACATTCCAAGGGTACTCCGAGAGTACTTTCTATGAAAATTAATAGCACTTTAAACACATTGAATGACTAGTGCAGTATATTAAGTACTAACATATTAGGTTTATGACGTCTTATAAGACCTAGAGTGAAGGCAAAAAAAAAACAGTTCTTTAGAAGTATACGGAAATACTGCCTTAGAATTCTTTTAATAATTCAAATGCAAATTTGTTAATACGTATGTAAGGAGTCTCATTATTTCTATCTATTCTATTTAATCCAATAGGTAAGTATAGAAAATATAGGCCTAAGCATTCGTGAAACACGACTTAGAACAATGATTTAATCGTTATCACAAGGTCTACCAGAAGTCAGGTACACCAGTGAAATGGTACAAACGAAACGAGTCAGGGTTATAGGAGCAACGGCCAAGGAGTATCGTGATTTAATTTTATGGTATTAGAGCTCACTGTTATAATATGTTATTTGTATTTTGTAGTTACAAAACAATAGTAAAGATTTTTTGCAACATACGATTTAGAAACTGGTTTTTTTTTTATTAAATAAGGGGGCAAACGAGCAAACGGGTCACCTGATGGTAAGCAACTACCGTCGCCCATGGACACTCGCAACATCAGAAGAGCTGCAGGTGCGTTGCCGGCCTTTTAAGAGGGTATACGCTCTTTTCTTGAAGGTTTGCAGGTCGTATCGGTCCGGAAATACTGCTGGTGACAGTTCATTCCAGAGTTTTACAGTGCGCGGCAGAAAGTTACGCGAAAAACGCGCTGTGGAAGACTGCAATTCCTCAGAGCACTCCCCGTGATACAACCGATAGAGGATGCAGAGTGAAGCAACATCTCGGCGTAATTCCATGGGGTCCAAGCTGTTTGAAACACTATGGCAGTCAACAATTCGAACAGCCCTTCGTTGGATACGATCCAGAGGGAGCAATTGGTATTTTGGCGCCCCTGCCCAGAGATGAGAACAATATTCCACATGAGGCCGAACCTGCGCCTTGTAGAGTTGTAGGCGTTGGTCCGGACTGAAGTACTGTCTCGCTCTGTTAAGAACGCCAAGCTTCTTCGAGGCTAATTTGGCCTTACCCTCAAGATGATATCGGAACTGGACTTCGCTCGATATGTTGACGCCAAGTATCTCAATGCTAGGGGAGATGGTTAAAGATGTGCCTTCGAAACGAGGATAAACGACCATTGGTGACTTTTTAGTGGTGAACGCGCAGACTTGTGTCTTGGCGGGGTTGAATTGGACTAAGTTACGTCTACCCCATTCAGAGACCTTCTCCAATGAATTCTCCACCTTAGACACAAGTTCGTTTCGACTCTCAGTGACATTTTGCCGAGAAATATTAGGGGAGCCGGTATATACAGCATCACCTGTACTATCATCCGCATAGCAATGAATGCCTTTGGTTTGTAACATGTCATTGATATGCAGTATGAATAGAGTAGGCGATAGCACACAGCCCTGAGGGACACCAGCATTAACAGACTGAGTTTCCGAGCATTCGCCGTCAACTACTACCTTTATGCTTCTGTCTGCTAAGAAACTAGCGACCCACTTACATAATTTCTCGGGCAGCCCGTATGATGGAAGCTTTGATAGCAGCGCTTTATGCCAAACCCGATCGAAGGCCTTCGCAATGTCCAAACTAACAGCCAATGCCTCTCCCTTCGACTCAATTGCCTGAGCCCAACGATGAGTCAGGTATGCCAAGAGATCACCAGCCGAGCGACCCTTACGGAACCCGTATTGTTTGTCGCTTAGCAATCCCTAGCCGTCCAAGTATCGAAGAAGCTGGCTATTGATAATAGATTCCATTATCTTCGAGAAGAGAGAGGTTATAGCGATTGGTCTGTAGTTGGAAGGATTTGAGCGATCACCTTTTTTGGGGATCGGGTGCACCAAGGTTGTCTTCCAGGAAGCCGGGACGATGCCAGTGGAATAGGAGAGCCGAAAAAGACGCGTCAAGACCGGAGCCAACTCTGGAGCACACTTTTTCAACACAATAGGCGGGATTCCGTCAGGCCCACTCGACTTTTGGATATCAAGGGAACAGAGGGCTTTTCGCACTGAGCGCTGATGAAACCGTATATCCGACATGATGCTCGTGCATCGCGGTATGGTCGGCGGTTTCTGCCCCCCCGTCATCCAGGGTCGAGTTTGACGCAAAGAGCTTGCCCAGAAGATCGGCTTTGTCTTTTGCGTCCTGGGCCAACGATCCATTTCCTACGTGTAGGGATGGTAGGGTTGGCTTGCAGAAATTTCCTTCAATAGCTTTGGCCAGAGACCAGAATGCACTGGTTCCCGAGGGGAGGCGCTCAAGTCTCTTGCCAATTCTATTGACGTGCTGTTGCTTTGCCCGAGTAATCTCTTTCTTGAGGGACCTAGAGGCAAGGTTGTACTCCTTTTTATATGTGCTGGTATTTAAATCCCGAGCAGACACTGCGTTGGCCCAGGATTGGTTAGCCTCCTGCTTCCGGCGAGAAGCTTTTTTGGGGGATGAACCAAACCAGGGACGAAATCTGCCGCCAGTTGGCAGACACACAGAGGTCGGAATGAAAAGTTCCATCCCCTGCATCACCACATCGGCAACAGAGTTGGCAGTGTTGTCGAGATCATCCGGCGAGAAGCACACGTGCCCCCAAGGATAGGATGCAAAAAACGACCGCATCCCATCCCAGTCTGCTGACTTGTAGTGCCACACACGACGGTATTTAACAGCGCGCTGTCTTAACACCGTCGTAAGTGGCACAGAACTCCTAACAAGGCAATGATCCGATGAACCAAGTGGTGCGGTTACGGATATTTGGTAGCCGTCAGGATTTGAAGTCAGTAGGAGGTCCAACAAGGAAGGATTCTGACCATCCACATCTGGGATTCGCGTAGGCGTAGTAACCAGTTGTGTCAAGTCGTTCGCAAGGGCAAAGTTGCAGACAGATCTCCCCGCGTGATCAGTTTTACTGGAATTGAGCCAGTCGGCGTGGTGGGCATTAAAGTCGCCAAGTATTATGATCTCTGCGGATGGGATCTGCTGCTGCACAAAATCTGAAGCAGCTTGTAGGTGCTCCAAGAGTCGGTCCGTCTCGGGGTCACCACTATGGGACCTATATAGGCACGCATAGACGCGAGGGTGGTCGTCGCAATCTATGCGGAGCAAGATTGCTGAGGCAGCGAGAGCTGATATCATCTCTGATATACACACACACTCCAGCTTTGGGTAGAAAGGAGTGCTCGAGGTAATACCCTGGGTGGGAAAGGTATGATGTGTCACTCGGAGATGATATCTGCGTCTCGGTTAAAAAGAGCAAAGCCGGCTTTGCCGTCTGAAGGTGGTAATGGACGGCATTAAGGTTAGAGTGTAATCCCCTGATATTACAAAAGTCCATGTTTAATATCGAGGGGGGTGCCTTTGTGTGTTTGCTCTTGCCCCGAGCAGATTGGAGCGCAGTTTTGCCCTCCCCAGAATACGAGGGGCAGCCTGGACGTCCACGTTCAGTTCCAGGGGTTCCTCAGCATGGACGTCTAGAGAGGGATTCTCCAACGCAGTTGGTACCCTCCTGGGGTAACAAATTGTTTTTCAACTGCGGCATTTCTAGGGGGGCAGGGGATTGGGCCTCCGGTAAACTCACTCACTCGGCGAAACACAGCGCAAGCACTGTTTCACGCCGGTTTTCTGTGAGGCCGTGGTATTTCTCCGGTCGAGCCGGCCCATTCGTGCCGAAGCATGGCTCTCCCACGGACAATTTAAATGTTCTCGAGCATTGTGATCTAGAAATAACTTAGTAACACTTCTACATAGATACTAATCGGAGCTGATCAAAGGCAAAATGTAGAGTCTTATTTTATTTTTGGGTTTTATTAAAACAACAGGACAACTATCACCAACAACATTTTTGGATCACTGCCGATTTCATTAAGACGTTGTAACTTGTAGTAAACTTCATACACATTCTCAAATTGTGGTTGCTGTCGGCATTCGAGGTAGAGGTACAGAATCACAAATCTAAATCATTTTAAAAAATAATCAAAAACTGCAATCTAATCATTTATCCAAATCTACCTGCAGATAACTTGTATGTAATTATCCAGTTTAAATTTCTTCTTTTGACATTAAAACCTCCTTCCTTTTGGAGTTGTTTCTTTATTAAATTCAACTGCCGCGCTGTCATTTTAATTTCTTACGATTACCAACACTTTACATACGAGTACGTGTCGGAAAGCCGCGCCGGTCTACTGAGCTCGATCAATGAGTCGGGTACTGTTACTACACTTACTGACCGAATTGTACACTGTACAGTCAATGACTTACTACCGCTGTACGGTGTTCGAAAATGCATATAAACAGGTAGTAGGTGTTTTTTTTTTTTTTTTTTTTTTATGAAATAAGGGGGTAAACGAGCAAACGGGTCACCTGATGGAAAGCAACTTCCGTCGCCCATGGACACTCGCAGCATCAAAAGAGCTGCATGTGCGTTGCCGGCCTTTTAAGAGGGAATAGGGTAATAGGGGAGGGTAGGGAAGGGAAGGGAATAGGGGAGGGTAGGAAAGGGAATAGGGTAGGGGATTGGGCCTCCGGTAAACTCACTCACTCGGTGAAACACAGCGCAAGCGCTGTTTCACGCCAGTTTTCTGTGAGAACGTGGTATTTATCCGGTCGAGCCGGCCCATTCGTGCCGAAGCATGGCTCTCCCACGTATAAAAATTTGTCACATTAGGTGTCTGCTAATGTGACAAAAAACCAAACGGAATATGCGGCTAATGGTTGATTATCGTCGTCCCAATTCACGTGCCTTGAATCTGAGAGTTTGCCAAGGACTTTTCTCCAAAACTAAAAAGTTTTGAAACCCAACTAAGACGATTCGAAGATACGTGTTTTTGCGAAAAAAAAATCCATTTAGTGTAGGTACTCCTATAGACAATTCGTGTAGTCGTAAGTTCATCGAAAATTGAATATTAGGTGTCTAGAGGCTGTTAATTTTTTTATACAAATCCTTTTTGATATCGTTGCGACTTTCATGACTGTATAAATTCATGTTCTTAAAACATTATGTTATCCGTTACATCTCCCACCTACAAATATTACGTAGAACCACAGCGTAGAACAGACCGCAATCTCTGACACTGTGAAAGTTGCAATTTGCATATTTTGACGCCGGAACCTGGCTCAAGGTCAGTAATTACACATAACTACTTTTAATTATTATACAATATCAAATACCAGGGCATACAAGCCAGGGCTAAAAACGAACGTTTATTATGTAGGTATTTAAAGTTGATCAAATCAAATCAAATCATTTAATTCGGGCATCAGAGGTTTATGTTAGTAAGTTTGTAAATGTAGAGTTTTGACTCTATCCTCTATAGTCTATACTCTATACTATCTACGGGTACTTACTACATTATTTTTCTTTTTTATCTTAAAATTTTGTACCTACATTACTATTTAACCGACTTCCAAAAAGGAGCAGGTTATAATATTATGTTCGGTTGTGGTTTTTTATTTATGTTTTAATTAAATAATATTAATGATGCATTTGACTGCTAGTTTATTCTTTTTTACAAGTTGTTACCGCCGACTAATGTTTTACATAGTGGGATGTACCTACTTGATTATCATGATAACGTTCGGCTCCTATTAATAATTTCACTAGTACAGCCACGGAATATGTAGTGTTATATTATATTCTGTGAGTCCAGCCCTCGTGTTTATAATTAGCAGTATATTTATTAGTAGTCAGTAGTTACACAACATACACGCCTACTGATATCATCACTATTGTTACACGCATGTTTATAATTAGAGATCATTTTATTACGTTTTCTATTGTTGATTTTTGACTTCTCACTTTCTTTCTTCGTCAACCATAACCATTAATATTTGAAAGACCACTACAACTTTAAACATCATCTCATCTAAGCTTTGTTCAGTTTATTACAAATTAAATTTTCCATCCCAATCCCTGCCTATGAAGCTTCTTAATAAAATTTTGTAAAGGGTTGAGTGTTAGGCACATAAAAAGCCTATTATAGGTAAGAGTTTACGCATAATATCAAGTTTCCATACAAGCCTCGCGGCGGACTATTGGAATTGCTTTGCGGTAGTTTTAAAATATTTGTAGAAAACAGAAGATTTGTTGATATGTATTTAAAAACTATTTTTAAATTATAATATGAAGCTATTATTATACTGAGTTAAGTTAAATAAATAGGTAAAAAAAAGTTTTAATTCCTTGATATTTCTCATTCTTTGAATTTAAATTACTTTTTTTTTTTGAGAATTGGCATTTAAATTACTTATAAGTAGTTAAATACCTAAATGAAATATTTTTTTCAACTAGTTGCTTATGGATCTTGTAAATAGGTAATTTTTTTTCTAATTAGATCTGTCGCTAGTTTCGTAAATTTTTAGCTTTGAAACTGATACTAAAACGGAATTTAAGAAAACCCCTGTTAAGGTATCGGGATTTAATGAAATTACAAATGAAAAATAAAAAATATACGATTTATAGAGTATTTGTTTCTATAAATCATATTTTTTTCTCTACTTACTCTATAGACAGTGAAATTTTCTATAAAAATAAGTAATCAACATTTTTATAAAGATAAGTGGTTGATGGATTTTACAAGTTTGAAAAGTAAGTATAGTTTTTAGCCAAATTGAGCGTGAACGGCGTAAACGCTCTTAAGTTAATTCAATTTCTTTTCTATCTTTATTTTATTAAAACGCTATAACTATACATAATAATATATTAACATGAACATTTTTGATAGATCTTGGTTTCGATCTATGAGTACTATACTTTTCATGTCAATATATCACGAAACTCGACTCACAAATCACAGTGTCAAATTACCCGCAATACAAGATATGTATCGTATTCGTATCTCTGTAAATAGGTACAAATTGTATACTGTTGTTGTACGTAATCCAATACGATAGTTTCATTGAGAAAAGAGGCTTAGTTGCGAAGAAATTTAGAAGTTAAAACTTAAATACTTTGATTCTAACACATATTATTAATGTTTGTACGGCCGCACCCAGAGTGGAACTCGAACATTAATTACCTACTTAAATGTAGTTAATTCTAAATTTTGACTTAAGCCCCATACATTATCTATCAAACTCTTCATTAAATTGAAGGTTAATCATAATTAAATGTCTCTGAGTACGGCGGAAAGAGATTTAATTTTTATGAGGATTATGACATCGACTCTATATATTTTCTGGGAAAAACTTAATCAAATTAACGTTAACTTCAGATAACTAGCCCTTTCTCTAGCAGCTTTTTGTGTCCTTACTTCCAAAGGTTGTCTGGAAGAAATTGCTATTTAGTAATAAGACCGCCTTTGTGTACTCGTCATTTTATGTGTTTCTGTTATACCTATGTGTGTTGTTATTGTAACTGTGTGCACAATAAAGTATATTCTATTCAATTCTATAACTAGTTTAGTAGTAAAATTGGAGGTTACTCACGTGGATGTCATAGGAGAAGCTGTACTGTGGGTTAGGGTTGTACTCCTCCTGGGTCTCCGACACGTCAGGATCCTTGGTATAGTGCGCCAAGTTCAGGGGCCTCTCCCTCACACCCTGGTAATGCTGCTTGAGAGGTTCTCTCACGAAGTTCAGAGGACTTCGAAACTCAATCTGCTGGGCGGGTCGTCGCGGGAAGCTGATGATTGGCTTGTTATACGCTGACAGCTCTATAGCTTGTGGAGTGTATTGGCTTCCTGTGAGCTGCCTTATGGCGATATCCCTTTGCGAATCTGGTAGCTTAGTATCTGGATCACTGATATGATTGATGAGGGCTTCTTCTAAGTTGTTAAAGGTCTTGTACGCAAGCTCCCGGCCCTTGGCCCCGGGGCCGGTGTCATCGAAGTTGTTCTCGATGGCGAAAGTCAGTTGGGATCTGGAGGCTGCTGTGGGCAGATCCAGGAGGGCTTGCTTGTTTAGCGACCGCGCTTGCGATAGGCATACTGATAGTATCTGTGCAGAAAGGTTTTGATGTTACTCGCATTTAAAAACTACACGATAGAATCATTGGAGTTATTTCTCCAATCCAATGATGTTACTATGTTAGTCTTCTGAGATCGATAGTAAAGTCCTGATCTATTTAGATCAAAAGCACAAATCAAAAGCAATTGTAATGAAAATCATCAAAATATGCATAAGTTGATTGCTTGTTTTTGGTTTTAACATTGAATAATTATATTAAAATAATGTTTGTGAAAATTACAAATTGCTTAACATGTTGAAGGAAGTATTTTGCATAACGATGGACCTCATAAAGTCATAACTCATAACTCATGAGGTGAGATGTGACAGAGTAACAAATTTCTCTTTTAACTGGCTCTTAGCAGTTTAACCGACTCACGTAATAGTTAATTTAAATAATTTTATTATATAACTTTGTTATGAATTACGTCTTGCTTGTCGTAAAATGGTACCTAGTGAATAATAATGCTGTTATTAGTGAATAATAAAGCTGTTACAAAAACAGCAGTATCGACAGCTGTGATTTTGAACTACAGAATCCAGAATAGTTTAAGATTTCTTCAAGAAATGTTTTGAGTTGTGTGCTCAAAACACGGCCGTAGCTAGAGGGGGGCATTGGGGGGCAATGCCCTACCTTAAAATCACAATGCCCTACCTTAAAAATATCAAAACCCTAGAAAATCAATCAATTATGATATTTTTATTACTTCTGCCCTACCTGTAACCAATGCTGCCCTACCTCAAATCTAACTCTAGCTACAGCCCTGGCTCAAAACATTTCTTGAAGTTTAATTATTGCAATTTGCAAAGTTGTTTATGACAAAAACCTTTGGGACGACAGAAATACAAATATGTAAGTAAGTATAAATAATAGTTTGCTGATCTCATTATTTAGTGCTTTAACAGTTTCTATTTTTTTAACTAAAGTTTATAGTTTTAATTGAGTACAAGAGTTTATATTTTCTAAATCACTTCCTACCTCTTTTTATCACAAGTTCTGACTTCTGACTATACGCCACACTGGTCGCTTTAATAACCTAGGTCAGTGTTAACAACCTTACAACAAAATGTATTCTTTAATAATAACAATAATTAAAGATCCGGTAAAAAAAGTCCGTTACAAAACGTGTAACACCGAAGGAGATCTTTACCAGTTTACGAAAATTTTATAAGCAAAAAAAATATTGTTAAATAAATAAAAGTACTTACTAGTAACTTCAACATTGTCCTTTGGCACGTTACACTAAAACCAATTTAAAAAATAAATAAAAAAACAAAACCGCGATTTGAAATTTGAATTGTGAACGCAGGCGAACAACGCGGTTGTCTTGCGCGGAGTGGCGAGTGACACCACAGACCGCTTGCGATAGTTTTTTGCAACCAATTTAATAATAATTACTTGACACCCCACGGAAGGAATACGAAAGGAATTTATTACTTTTTAATGAGTGTGCTACGGTCTACTGAATCGGATATAGACATAGAATTTTCATACGTCGCTGACTGCAATTACTTTTCATGGATATTTGCCCCCTAATTTGGTTATTATAGCCACTAATAATAAGTTTAGTGGTCAATAAATCGCGATTTATTATTATTAGTGGCTATGATAAGCAAAAAGAAGGCAAATCCATTTCTTTCCTAGTTCCTTGTTTATTAATGTTTTTGTGACAAAATTATGAACCTGTAAAATGACGACAAGCTACCTCTATATTATTAATAAAGAGGTATTTTATTATAAGTACCTCTATATTATTATTATATTTACTTACTACTACTACCTACTACTTTCAGTCCAGTATATAGTATATAGTATATAGTATAACTGAAAAAACCTATATCATCAGAGAACTGTAAAAGTTTTTGTAAAAGGTTCGAAACTATTGGAAAATTTTAAATATGAGTTTAGTAAGTTCTATTCTACTCTACTTGACTTCTTTGGCCCTTAAAGTATCCACATAGGTGTTCCATACCTTAAGGCTTAGGCGATTAAAGCTCTACATATTTTATTATTATGTCTTTATTAGTAAAATATTATAATATGCATAATAATATGCCATCAATCAAATCAAATTATATCCTCGTTTTGAGGGCACATCTATAACCATCTCCCATAGCATTGAAATACTTGGCGTTAACATATCAAGCGAAGTCCAGTTTCGATATCATCTAGAGGGTAAGGCCAAGTTAGCCTCGAAGAAACTTGGTGTTCTGAATAGAGCGAGACAGTACTTCAGTCCGGACCAACGCCTACAACTCTACAAGGCGCAGGTTCGGCCTCATATGGAATATATTTTGTTCTCATCTCTGGGCAGGGGCACCAAAATACCAACTGCTCCCTCTGGATCGTATCCAACGAAGAGCCGCTCGAGTTGTTGACTACCATAGTGTTCCAAGTAATTCCAAGGGGTCCAGCTTGGACCCCTTGGAATTACGCCGAGACAGTGCCGTAAATAGCCTTTTTTACGCCCTGTGCGAGCTCCTATATAACTGCACCTTTGTTTTTTAACCGACTTCCAAAAAGGAGGAGGTTATAATATGTTCGGCTGTGGATATTTTTTTATTACCAATGGGAAACATCTCTCTCATCAGGCGTAGCGGGAATTTATCGGGAGCAATTATTTGAAAAATAAGGATCTGTCTGGCCATACTTGCGCTCCCCCAGAGTCTACGAGTACGCCCTGTGCCTGGGCACCGGTGGCACCGCCCTATTTACGGCACTGCGCCGAGATGTAGCTTCACTCTACATTCTCTATCGGTTGTATCACGGGGAGTGCTCTGAGGAATTGTTCGCAATCATACCACCTGCAACTTTTCGCCATCGTCCCACGCGAAAAATATTCCATCCTCATCACCTTGATGAGTGGCAGTCTTTCAGCGTGCGTTTCTCGCGTAACTTTCTGCCGCGCACTGAAAACTCTGGAACGAACTAGCACCAGCAGTATTTTCGGACCTATACGACCTACACACCTTCAAGAAGAGAGAGAGAGAAGGGAATACCCTTTTAAAAGGTCGGCAATGCACCTGCAGCTCTTCTGATGTTGCGAGTGTCCATAGGCGACGGTAGTTGCAGGTGACCCGTTTGCTCGTTTGCCCCCTTTCTTTCATTAAAAAAAAACAATAATAAGAAATAAGAATAGTAGGTTAAGGCCAATGATGAAATACTCAAACCAGATATGTTACTACCGCGCGCGTTGTGAAGCTTCAAATACGGCCCAATTGGGCCGTCTGTTGTTTAGTCTGCATCGAGCGCAGTCACGAACGTGCCGCGTCTTGTCTTACCTAAATAAATTGAAAATGACGTCGTGCGTGTTTCGAAAATGTACCAATTATGACTCAAAAGTAAACAAAACACATGGAATCTCCACATGTCTTGATTGCAATAAATACATTCGATTATTTACATTTTCAATTATTTTTTCGAACAATCTGGAAAAAAATCGAATTTTCGTCATAGCCCAGGCGAAGAAAGAGACAGCGATACGATTCGACGTTTAAAAATAGAACTGTCTCTTTTATGTAAATGGTTTTTCGTATCTTTTGTTTCACTAATGTGTCAAACTTGTCAATATCTGCAATTTTGAATTTGAAAATTGTTCGGAAGAGATTTAAGCCGGAAAATAGTATAGACGTAACATATCTGTATAAGTAGAATATCATTGGTTACGGCCCAATTTCACCAACGTTAATGCTCGAATTACTATCTCGTTAGCTTTTTAGTTTTTCATATGATTGAAAGAGAAGACATGACATTTTAACAAGCTGTTAACACTAACAGACGTTGGTGAAGGTGAAGTTCATAAAATTTCCGCATACCAATCGTGAGTACAGGCCCACGTTATTTCTGCACAAGTATAACCTTCGACAATTAACCGAGTACCATTAATTATTACTATAACACCTTCCCACAGGGTCGCCGGCGATGATTTCGGCACTTGGGAAGGTCAATAGAAGGCCCTTCATAATTACAATTTCTTAATCAGCACAATGTCAATGGACATTAAAACAATACCATGATTATACCTAATTGTGATAATATTATGGTTATAATTATTGTTTTAAGCATAATTTTTACACTTTAAATCCTGCTAATTGAACTCTTCTTTCAAGTCATGAAATTAGTGAAATGTTTTAAATAGTTAATAGAGAGGAAGGCTAATATTTTTCTGACATGCTAGAATTATTTAACGGGAAATCCGTTAACTATTTTTTGTCGTGTTCAAATTATAATTATTATTCATTACATATTATGACTGTAATGCAATTATTGTATCAATCCAAACAAGGACACTTGTAACAGTATTGTATAAGTATCTTTAACTAGCTGTTGCCCGCGACTTCGTCCGCATTAGCATAGTAGATTACATCCCAAGTATTATTTATTGTACAAAAATATTCAATATACAGAATTGACTTCACGGCTTCGCTTGCGTAATTTAGGAATTTCACGCAACCGTACATTTTACAGCAAAAAATAGCCTATGTCCCTTCACGTAGTCTATTCTACATGTTCGCCAAATAACATAAAAATTGCTCCAGTAGTTCATAAGATAATAAGCAATTCCATATAATTTCCCCCGTTTTTTCCACATTTTCCTCTATTTCTTCGCTCCTATTAGTTTTAGCGTGATGAAATATAGCTTATTACCTTCCTCAATCAATGGGCTATCTAACACTGAAATAATTTTTCAAATCGGACCAGCAGTTTCTGAGATTTGCGCGTTCAAATAAGTCCTTTCAAATAATTTCCCCCCGTTTTTTCCACATTTTCCTCTATTTATTCGCTCCTATTATACTTAGCGTGATAAAATATAGCCTATAGCCTTCCTCGATAAATGGGCTATCCAACAGTAAAATAATTTTTCAAATCAGACCAGTAGTTCCTGAGATTAGCGCGTTCAAACAAACAAACAAACAAACTCTTCCCAATTATAATATTAGTATAGATGAGCCGAACTAAAGCAAACATACCTAATACTCTCCCTTACTAAGAATATTTACGCAGCGTATAAATATAGCGTAACTATGGTCCGCTGTATTTATCTGTTATGTGGCGTTTATAAGTCAGACAAAGACAAGCAGATCTTTTATAGATTTACTCGCTGTGTTTTTATTACTGAGAGGATAGAAGAAAATGACGTTAGCATTAAACGGAACATCTATAAGTACGATAAGTACTAACAAAACCTAATTAATTTCATAGAAAATTCTTCTCACGAGATCTCTAGAATATAATGTGATTATTTCCAGGAGACTTTCATCGGGATCGGCAAAAAACCTCGTCCCTCCCCCGGGGCGGGAGGGGTGAGTGCGGGGGCTGGCGGGGACAGGGGGCGAAGTCCGATCCATCACCGCCGTTGTCACATGCCATTAGCTAAAGCCTACACGGTGCGGGGACTGAAAGTTGCGAATATTATGTAATAATACACATTACACGTGTATTGTAGTAAACGCTATATTATGGTGCACTATACCACGAATTTCACACTGAAAATAAGACAGAACTAGGCGTAACCTGTGGTAGTAAAGTCACGCAACGCATGGCCAATACTGCGCAGCAGCAGAACCACGCCAGAACTACGCCTTACCTATAACAGCACTCCAGTAGGTAGTCGCTTTGTCATAAGGCAGCTAAGCTTATTGTAGTTTGATTTGAAGGCTTAATAGGCTTAGTTACTATTTAACACCAGCTGGATAATTCTTTAGGGTGTGTACGTGTTCCCTGTGAAGAGATCACTGTGAAAGTAGCAGCGCTGAAAGACCAATTTTTTTTTTCACTTTTGTATGGTACAAACTCGTGACGCTCGGGCCCTTGCCCATACAAAAGTGAAAAAAAAATCGTTTTTCAGCGCTGCTACTTTCACAGTGATCACACACAGGGAACACACCAGGGTGTGTACACCCTAAAGTATTATCACTTATTTTTGTTATACCCTGTATACAGTATGCGTTATCATCTAGCAATAAAACATCTAGAAACTTTAATGTATTTGCCTATGTCCAGTGCTAGGGTTGATACTTAACGCAATGTGTGGAAACTTCAACGCCAGAGGCGCTTTACTTCATGTTCGTCCTAAATTCTTTGCAAATTATAATACATATTACATCGACAAATAAACGGTGAAGGGGCCTGATCGATAATAACAATGTTTAGTCATAGTTACTGAGCGTCAGTACTCAGTTCCGATGACCTTTGTGTGTGGGTGTGTCAATGATATGACGGCTGAGAGTTTGAGTACTTGATTGATGCTAAATATACGATTCAAAGAAATGTGTATCATTTCGTACTAATCCTTCATTACCAGACTAAGATTAGGTATGTTTTGAAGGTGATATGGCGCTTTGGGTATGGTATTATGTCCTTTGAGTCAAAGCAAAGCGGCGGGGCAGTTCCCGAACCGGTGGTAGGCAACGTAGTTTCTTCGTTCGACTTTCAAAAAGTGTATCATGATACCCATTTTGAATAAAAAGATATTTTATTTTATTTTTTATAGCAATATATTATACTACTTTAACAAGATATTCATAATGAAGACAGTAGTATTACCACTAATAATCATACCACTTATGAATACTTTATTTATAAGTGGTATGATTATGAGTGGTATTATAATAAATATTTTTTATGACGTGGAAGAGCCATGCTTCGGCACGAATGGGCCGGCTCGACCGGAGAAATACCACGTCCTCACAGAAAACCGGCGTGAAACAGCGCTTCCGCTGTGTTTCGCCGAGTAAGTGACTTTACCGGAGGCCCAATCCCCTACCCTTTTCCTTTCCCTACCCTCCCCTATTTCCTTCCGTACCCTCCCCTATTCCCTTCCGTGCCCTCCTCTTTTCCCTTCCCTACCCTCCCCTATTACCCCTTAGAAGGCCGGCAACGAACCTGCGGCTCTTCTGATGCTGCGAGTATGGACACCCCTACCCTATTCCCTTCCCTACCCTCAACTATTCCCTTCCCTTCCCTTCTCTACCCTCCCCTATTAGCCTATTCCCTCCTAAAAGGCCGGCAACGCACTTGCAGCTCTTCTGATGCTGCGAGTGTCCATGGGCGACGGAAGTTGCTTTCCATCAGGTGACCCGTTTGCATGTTTGCCCCCTTATTTCATAAAAAAAACTATCACCACTCTCGCGATATCAGTTTTATGTTTAACCGTTTCGTTAATCTAGGGGAGGTCAGCTCAAAGTGGCCACCTTAACTTTCAATTTGAAAAAAGACGAAATATTATATATTTAAAAATAAAAAATGTGCTACCAGATAGTGCATTTATTATATTTCTGCTATGTTTGATTCACATTGACTCAAATCTTAAAATTAGCTCATGATTCACATACTCGTATTACGACAACCTGTCAAAAAACCGCTTTGCCCGAGGGCCCGCCTAAAGCAGCCATAGGGGTAAGGGCAACGTGGCCAGCCCAAATGTTCACACGAAATGGTATTTTTTTTCTATTAAATAAATATATTTTTTATAGAATGATAAAAATGTTCAAAAATAGATATTTATCAAAAACAATAATTCTGTTCTGCTGAGGTTTCTTGATAGGAGTTTATCTTCCAACAATCACAATATTTTTTTATAATAAATAATCAACTCTTCTAAAATTAAAATAGTCAAAATATATCAATTAAACTTTGTTTTATCGATATATTCCTGTTTTTAAATGTCTCCTTAAAGTATGAACATGTTTGTTTTCTACTAATTTGACTGAACCCCGATTTTGTTGAACATATTTAATAGCTCGCGCCATCGTAGTCTCTTCTCATGACCCCTGGATAGTTTTTTTTTTGATAAGTTTGTTCACCATCTAAAAATAGTTTTAAGTAATTATCATATAAAAACTATCATTAAGCTTAGCGGCCTATTGGCCGCTTTGCTCGGTCCGCTTTGCCCTTAGGCAACCTTTCTGTTTTAACCCTAGAACCGTATCTTAAACTTTATCTAACGGTACCCTGGGGTACGAGTGCACCCCAACAATAATAACACATTTTTAAAAAGATATTAAAGTTTTTATTTTTAAATCAACTTACATAGAATTTTTAACATCTATCTCAGTTTTTCTAAACATAATTAAATCGTATTAATTAGGTATTATAAAACAATTTTGGCACATTTTGTTCTGGTGAACAGTACAAATGAAAGTTTTGCACGTCTGACATTGCGTACGTGATTTGCGGTCTTTGGACCTCGGAAAGACACCTTCCAGATTTGAAATTAGGAGAAGCTATAGAAGGTGTTGGGCGTTTTTTCCCCAGTATGTCACCAATACTTATTTGTAGATAAGTTGGCAAAGTTCGGTATTGAAATCTGTCTTCTAGGTGCGGTTTTATGAAATCAAAAGCGAGAGTCTTCAGGTAAGTGCGCCTATTCTTAAAAAATTGCTTATTAGCAGCATCTGAAGATTTTTGAGAAGAGAAGAGAAGAGAATTGATCCCCACAATAATTACTTATTTTGTATTCCAAAGAACACACAGAGGCTCCAGCGCAAGTTTTGCGCGACACACTGTAGGTATGACTGCTTTTCTGTTTTTTTCTACTTCTACCACGTAAAATATCTGGAACGCTAAGGAGTGAGGACAGTGACTGGTTACGCATTAGAACTGAACTGCAAAGATTTATTCTTCTATTTCTTCGTCTGAATCAGGAGGTGACTCTGCTTCTAAAGAGTGAGGACTCTGAAATAAAATTACGCCATCGTGAAAATCTTGGATAACTTTATCTAGCTCTTCATCAGATATCTCACCTAAAAACAGATTCTTCCGATTCCAGAAGAATATTTTCTATTTGATTTTCACTCAAATTACGTCTAGACGCTGTCTGAAAAAAAGAAAATAAGTTAGGAGTGCGTAAACAATCCTACAATGCCATCTAAAACAAATAAATCCACAATATAAAAACTGCTTGACCGATTCATGCCCCCAAAAAAAAAAAAAAAACAAAACGATGAATATGTTCAAATAATAATACTTACGTTTAAGGTACCCAGGGGTACTGGAGTACCCCACAAGCCATGTACCGCTTCCACTTGCAAGCAGGACCGTCGCCCGACTGAGGTATCGGCGCGTCACCCTGCCCCACGTAAATACACGGACACGCGAAACAAACCATCGAAAAGTAAAAAAAGTACAACGAAATTTTTGTTTATTTTTTTATTTGTACCCCAGGGTACGGTTCTAGGGTTAAACATAATTTTCTTTCGCATTTTTGATCATACTCCAGAATAAAAACAACATAAATAAAGCTAAATAGATAAGCAATGACACCGGGAAAATAGAAGCATTCAAATATACAAGAAAATATTTAAAACAGGAAGAATTTACCTTGCATTTTTTTAATAAAACGTGCAATTCCAATATTTTTGGCGCTACAAGCTCGCGCCTTCCCCAACCGCTACCGAATCACTGCGCGGGGCGGGGCGGGATGTTCACTATGCGCCAGAGCAGCAACGTTGCTCTGCCCTTATAAATAACCAAAATATGGGGGGTGGCCGCTTTGCCTTCTATGGCCGCTTTGAGCTGGGCTCCCCTATATATATAAAAATGGATTTTTAATTGTGTTAGTAACGCTAAAACTCGAAAACGGCTGAACGGATTGGGCTAATTTTAGTCTTAAAATATTCGTAGAAGTCCAGGGAACGTTTTAAAGTGACACGAAGTTCACCGGGACAGCTAGTCTATATACAGTGTGTAACAAAAACTAGTGATAATACTTTAGGGTGTGTACGTGTTCCTTGTAGAGAGTTAACTCTGAAAGTAGCAGCTCTGAAAGACGAATTTTTTTTTTCACTTTTGTATGGGCAAGGGCCCGAGCGTCACGAGTTTCCCCATACAAAAGTGAAAAATTTTTTTGGTCTTTCAGCGCTGCTACTTTCACAGTGAACTCTCTACAAGGAACTGTTACTTGGTGGGTCTTGAGAGACTTTTTAAAAAAAATCACTTTTATTAAAACTTGAATATTTATTTAAAAAAACTTAATAATTATCTTAAGAGAAAACCTGCACCCGACGAAGGTCCAATTCGATCTGATCAAAAAATACGGAAAATGGAATAACAGAAACAGCAAAAGTTTGCAATTGCAATTCATGGAAATGCAACTGAAAACCTAAGCGTTTTTACTACACATACGTTGACATGTGACTTCCGATATAACAGCCCCCCCGTTAAGATCGATCATCACATCTTAAAGTGATGAGAGATTGAAATTACTTTAAGCGCGAGAAATTGGACTTTCGTTTGGAGTATACAAGGGAGTAGCTAAATTATAAAACTATTTAATTAATAACATTTATTTAAAAATTAAAACTTAACTAACACACAATAAAAACACAAAATTAATAAAAGACACAAAAATTTTAATAAGAGATTATTATAATATGTAATTATTATAGAAAATAATGTTTATCATTATTTATTCAATATTCAAATAAAATCATACAGTAATAAAATTGTTACATTTCATGATCCTTTACAACATTAGTTATAACAACATTTCTTTTCAAAGGAGTCGGTGTGCTTACAAAATTTGTTTCTTCCAACATAGAATCATTCTTTACACTATTATTATCTTTAAATACTACAAGAGATGTTGGATGATCAGTGCGAGTCTTTGAATTATGACACTGATTAAAGATTTGAATACAACAAGGATTTTTCTGAGAAGTAATATTTTTGCGACATTTATATAAGAGATAAAATATGAATAATATGCTACTAAATAAACTTAAAGACATGTAATAATTTCCATATGTATCAAAGTGAGATGGATTTTCTAAATTATACAACTCATCTTCCATCGAACGAAGATGGATGCTGGCATGAAGTAAAGAATCAAGATTACTAATGTTCTTTAAATTAGAATGTGGAAGTTTAGAAAAAGTTTTATTAATTTTAGTTTGTTCACAACAGTCGTCTAATAAAATGTTGAAATTGGAAATTACATTTGTTACGTTGCCGAGTGATGTTTCATCAACTGCGGTGAACTGCAAAGTCTTATAAAATGCTTTACAATGTTTAGGTAAGGTCAGGATGCCAGTACCAAATAAAATTACATCTAAATTTACGTCAGACTTTTCGCAGGTAATATGAGATTTCCCTGGTTCTGATTGTACAAAGATCCAACGGTTAAAACTAAGCTTATGAAATACATCTATAGAACCATGAACAATTTTAGCTACACAAGAGTCTGGGAGTTTAGTAACCACTTCAGTTAATAACGTTGTTTCACACGTAGGATTGGCAACGACTGAGAACAAGTCGGCGAGCACACACACATAACACTTTTCACTTATTAATTTGCACTTGTCAATGTCCCTTAATAGTGAATAGAACATGCGATCACCTGTTACTGCTACATATGAGCTAGTCGGCTCTATTAGAATATAGGTGTCTGGTTTCAATATATCGTATGGGACGGGTAATGGTATTATATTATAAAGATTATAGGTTTGAGGTAGGACTAAAGGAATGTGAAGGACGAATATTATTTTATTTTGATGATAATAGCAAACTAATTTAGAAATATCGGTTAATTCCTGAATATTTTGTAGCGTTAATGGTATAGGCAAATCATAATGGCTAGGGAGTTTATTTCTATGTTTATCTAATTCGTTATATAACTGATAGGGACTGAGTACAGTCGGGTGTAAAATGTTAAGTTTTGCAAATAAAATAGCATTATTTATGTCGTCGATATCGAATGACGACGTTAAGATTATAGCTTCCAAAGAGTTGGATAAAGAATTAATTTGAGTTTTTAAAGTAAGCTTATCATTAGTATTTGAAACTGAATCTAGTATTTTATGTATTGTTTCCATATTTTCCAAAAGATGTTTTCATTTAAATTAACTTTTGACATAGAATTATTAAACGATGAAATAGTGGATTGTATGACGTGAATATTATCTTTCATAAGATGAGCGAGATGTTTCTCGTCTATCTGGACACTATTTATAGCCTCTGAATATTTGACAGCATCTTCAGCATCCAATGTACCGAAGATAGTTTTCAAGATAGAACCTCCTAAGTCAATAAGACCTCTTTTAAAACGCTGTTTTGCGTTATCATTTTGAAGCAAATATGAAACCGAAGAAAACTTATTAACATTAATAAGGTGCTGATTTTTCAGCGCCGTGAGTGAATTTTTGCAATCCGACTGTATCTTGGACGACGTTAGAGAATTACAGAATACATTTAATTTTTCTAATAAAAATTCTACCTTATCTAGATTCGGTTGAACATGACTTATATCTAAATATGCTAAGACTTTCCAATCATTATTAGTAAACTTAACATCTAAAAGCTTATCGAAATAGAGGCCCGGACTACTAATGATGGGCGATACGTAATCTGATATAGCTAGCGGCGACAGCGCGCATCTGAAATAGAACGAAAGGACTTATGTTACGATTATGTTATAGTTATTATATAGTTACTACTAACTTACTGACCTAGGACACTATGACGTATCGTCACTTGCCGGCTTTATTTCATCGAAATGATGACGTACGTGCTTACGATTAATTAATAACGTAGCCGTATGATTACCGTTGAGCTTTATTATTTTATAAGGGCCTTTCCACACTGGGGACAAGGCTTTATTTTGTTTATGGTGGCAACGGACATACACCATATCGCCAGCATTATAAATAATAGGCTTTGTCCGTATATCATAATGATTTTTTGACTTTTCTTTAGACGCTTGAATATTTTGTAGAGCCTTTTGACGGCTATAATAAAGACGATGATTTAATGCTCGAATATAGTCTGTATATGTATTATTATCGAGAACATCTATGCTAGATGGTATGTAAGGCTTAAAACCGAATAAAAGTTCTAGAGGGGAATAACCCGTTGTACTATGCACATTTGAATTATAAGCTATCATAGCGCTTGGGATGTAAAGGTCCCAAGTATTTTGGTTTTCGCCTATATAAGATCTTAAATATTCTTTAAGGGTGGAGTGGCTCCTTTCGAGAGCTCCACAAGTTTGAGGATGGTATGGTGAAGCGAAAATATGCTTAATACTGAATAATTTAGCTAATTGTTTAAAGAGATCTGAACAAAAGTTTGTGCCTTGGTCTGAAATTATCATTTTAGGTATTCCCATGTGAGCAATATAATTAACTAGTGTTCTGGCTGTGTCTTCAGCTGAACATGATTGCATAGGATAAGCCTGTGAAAATTTTGTGAGATCATCCTGAACGGTAAGTAAAAATTTATATTTATATTCATATGTTTCAGGCAATGGACCGACAAGGTCTAAATATATTTTTTCATTAGGCCGCGATGCTGTGGAAGTGATTATCATTGGAGCCCGATTGGTTTGACGTAAGGGCTTATTAACTTGACAGGAGCGACAATTTTTAACATAATCTTCGATATCTTGTCTCATATTTTTCCACCAAAATTGAGATTTTATTCTTTCCAGCATACGCGAGATACCGGGATGTCCGGCTACAGGTGAGTCATGATTATCTTTTAAAATTTGCTTAATTTCACTAGGTGTAGGATATTTTATACAATTATGATAGATATGAATTTTAATATTAGTGTTATGAAAAAGAAACGAAATAATATTATATATTTTTGTGAACGAAAGTTTAGAGAAGGGATCTGTGAAATCTGATATTGCTATCTCTTTCTCTTCGGCATACCAGTATTTTATCATGTCTCTATATTCACGAAGGACATTAAATATATCTTTGTAAGTCATTTCATCAAAATGATTTAATTTAATAAACAAATGAGTAAATACATGATTATCGTTAGAGGTTGAATAATATGAATGAAGTTCACGTTCAATATTTCGAATATTAGGCTCACTAGTAGATGCGTCTATAATTTCGCTACAATAAGGAATAGAATCATCTAAATCGACTGATGTAGGATACGCGATTAATTTTATTTTAGTTTTTAATAGGTTTTCATTATGTTCTTGAATTACGGTGTCAAAAGTAACACCGGATTGTTTTGAGATTTGAAGAAATTGTTCGTAAGTTTCAGATATTGACGGAAGGTTATGAGGGTCGATGTCACTTCCGGGTGACAGTGTAGGATTACATAACATTGAATTATCAGTTGTATTTTCATCTAAGGCATGTACTGGATAACGAGATAATGCGTCAGCGTTAGCGTTTAATTTTCCTTTTTTATATACAATTTCATAATCATACTCTTCTAATTTAAGGCGCCATCTAATGAGTCTGGATCCGGGATCTTTGACACTAAACAGCCACACTAATGGTTTGTGGTCTGTTATTATTTTAAACTTACGGCCATATAGATAGGGACGGAACGTTTTTACACCGAATAAAATCGCTAAGAGTTCTTTCTCTATGGTAGAATAATTGCCTTCGGCATTATTTAGGGTTCGTGACGCATACGAGATAGGTTTATCTTTGCCTATGTCTCCTTGCGATAATACAGCACCTACCGCGTAATTAGAAGCGTCGGTAGTTAATAAGAAAGGTTGATTGAAGTCTGGATATTGAAGTAAAGGTGCTGAAGTTAATTTATCTTTAAGGTTATTAAAAGCTAATTCTTGCTGATGAGACCAATTAAATATTGCATCCTTTTTCAATAGAGATGTCAAAGGTTTTGTGAGTTGTGAAAAGTTATTTATAAAACGTCGATAGTATCCGACTAAGCCTAGGAAGAATTTTATATCCTTTGGATTTTTAGGAGTTGGAAATTGAGTTACGGCCTTGATTTTATCTGGATTTGGACAGACACCTTTGTCTGTGATTATGTGACCTAAATAAGCAACTTCGCGCCTGAGAAACTCACACTTATCTGGTTGTAATTTTAAGTTAAATTTTCTTAAACGATCAAAGACTAATTTAAGTTTTGAAATATGACTCTGAAGGTCGTGACTATAAATAATAGTATCATCTAAATATATATATGCATGCAACCCCTGAAGACCCGAGAGAACCGTATTCATCAGTCTCTGAAATGTAGCCGGGGCGTTTTTCAGCCCAAAAGGCATTCTAGTGAATTCGTAGTGTCCAGAGACACTTGAATTTGTATTTATAGTGAATCCTGTCTTCGGGGCGTCTTTAGAACTCATCCTAACCTGATGAAAGCCACTAGATAAATCGAGGGTGCTGAAATATTTACTATGTCCTAACTGATCTAAAATATCTGTGATGAGAGGTAGCGGATAACTTTCTGATACAGTGACGTCATTTAACTTACGATAATCTATTACTATTCGCCACTTCTTTTTACCTGAAGCGTCCATCTTTTTAGGAACGACCCATACAGGAGCACTCCAAGGTGAAACCGAAGGACGTATGATATTTTGGTCAAGCATTTTACGAATCTGTGAATCTACCTCTTCCTTATGACATTCTGGGAAACGATATGATTTTACGTGAATAGGAGGCGCGTCTCCTGAATCTATGTTATGTTCGATCGCGCTTGTAAATGTTAGGGGTTCACCTTCCATATGAAAAATATCTGTGTAGTGTGAGCAACATTCCAAAAGACTTTCTTTTTCTTCTTGATTTAAATGTGAGCAGCGAATAAGATCGAGGACTTTTTGGACTCTATCAGAACTAGAATAAGAAATAGAATTTACGGATTGAGACGGAATATTACACGAAGAATTTTCTTGTTCGAAAGGGCTTAACTCTACGGAATAATCTTTAATTTCGATAGCTGAGTCGGTAGTATTTAAAATTGAAACATTAAATCTTTTATTTGATTTTATAGTGACAATACTATTAGCAAAATAAATACCATCTTTTAAAGTATGGTCTAATAATAAACCTTGATTATTCGGATAACGCTCAGGTGTGTAATTAGATACCGCGCACTCGATGACGGCTTCGGAACGAGCTGGAATTATATAAGTTGGTTGGACATAGTTCATATCCATGGTTTGCCCGCAAATATTAATTGTTTTAGAATCGTAGTTAATGTTGGCTTTAAAATGACCGAGAAAATCACTACCGATTATACCGTCATATTCTAAACTTACATCATCATTAAATATATGAAATTTATAATTATAAATATTATTAGATAAGTAGAAATTAATTTGAGATGTACCTAAAGACTCAGAGCATTGCTCGATATTATTTATTCCTTTTATTTTAATGATTTCGCGAGACAAAATGTATTTATTATTTAAACTAGATTTTTTAATTAGACTTATACTTGCGCCCGTATCAATAAGAAAACGTAAATTACGCACAGAAAATTCAGTTTTTAATTCGATATGAGGCAATGATATTTTTGTTATAAATGATTTTATTTCATAAATTGGAGTTTCAGATTGAACTTGATTTTTGTTTTGAGATTGGGCACATATTTGGGACTGGTTACCCGCGGCTCTGCCCGTTGATTTTCGATTTTGGACACATATTTGGGACTGGTTACCCGTGGCTCTGTCCATCGATTTTTGATTTTGGACACATATTTGGGACTGGTTACCCGTGGCTCTGTCCATCGATTTTTGATTTTGGACACATATTTGGGACTGGTTACCCGTGGCTCTGTCCATTGACTTTTGATTTTGGACACATATTTGGGACTGGTTACCCGTGGCTCTGTCCATTAAAATATGATTTTGGACACTACTTTGGGGCTGGTTACCCGTGTCTTGGTCCATTGAAAATTGATTTTGGACACTAATTTGGGGCTGGTTACCCGTGTCTTGGTCCATTGATTTTGTATTAAAATAAGTTAATTTATTTTTAGATTTAGAAGGAATTCGCAATGTGCCTAAATTAGTCGGAAAACGGCGGCACTTTTTCGTAATCCGATCATTTAGTTTAAAGAATTGTCGCCGACATTTTCACAAGAAATTTCATAAGGTGTTGGTGACGGTGGCGACGGCGGCTCGTATGTAATATGATGCGCGTTCGCGGACTTATTGTAATTATTAGAATGATTATTATACGAATTACGATTTTCATGATTGTATTTATAAGAATTACGATTTTCATTATTAAATTTCCTTCTATAACAATCTTTAATGTCATGACCGTCTTTCTTGCAATATCTACAAAAAGCTTGAGAACTGGATTGATTATTATTATTAATATTAAATGATCTTTGACCTTGAAATTTCGAAAAATCACGAGGCGGATAAGATCGCCTATCTTTATAATTACATTCAGATTCCGTATGCCCTGTCTTTCCGCAGGTTTTACACCTAGATTTAGAAATATTAGTTTTATATAAAAGATTTTGAATTTTTTCTTCTTCTAGAGCGATATTGATGGCGTCATTTAGATTTTTAGGACTTCTACATCTAACGTTATTACTTAAGCGCGAATGTAACCCTAATGAAAATGAAAATAATGCTAAATCCTCTGTCATAGCGATGCGACCAGAGATATCTTTTTTAAGAGAATCAGAATTATAGATTTCGGACTGTAAATCAGTAAGACAACTTTCAATACGCAGAGCGAATTGTGCAACAGGTTCATTTAATTGCTGCTTACATGACTGTAGATCTAGTAATAAATGATTATAGTGTTTTCTTTCGCCGAAATTTTGTTTAAGGAAACTTTTTAATTGATTAAAATCTTCAAAAACTTTATGTGAACAGGCAATTTGAGCCTTGCCTTCTAAACGTGATAATATATATTTATTTAATAAATTCTTTTGAGACGGCGATGCTAAATCTAAGGCGTTTTGACAATTAGTTAGGAAAGCAGTTAGAGTTTCACGATCTCCTTTATAGGGACTAATAAAATTACATAATACATTAATAGGGAATTGTTCGCTTACTGAGACTTCTGCCTTTTTATCGACCGACATTTTTAAATTAATTTAAAGAATTATTTTTTCTAGATTAATTTTTAAATAATTAGGTATATTATTGTTACTTTATGGATAAGAGATTGGTAAGGAATTTGGTAAGTATATTGAACGACACTGATTAAAAATATAGCTGAAATGTAGCAATAACAAATAATAATATGCTTTACTCACAGGGACAGGAACACTAGGAACTTGAGCGGCGTAGCAGCACGGCGAGCGACAGCAGGCAGCGGCGGTGCGTTTCCAACGCAACCACGTCAGGAACAACGAGAGCGACAGCAGAAGGGCAGCACGACGACCGGGACGGCGGCAGAACAGCAGCAGGAACAATGACAGGAACGATGGCAGGAACGGCGGCGTTACGGATTTATCGCGATTCGCGCGCGAGATGTCGGGGTGCAGGAGTGCAGGACTGGTCTGCAGGCTTACGACGAAAGGCTTATTGTCGAGACACAGTGCACTTGAGTTTTACGAAGTGGACAAGGACACAATCACACTCCGGAGATGAATTGGTTCATAGTTTTTCTATTCACTCAGTTTTCTTTCACTTTTCAGTTCAGTTTTCGCGAACCGTTAAGGAATACCAGCGAAACGACGGATTTATTGCTGGTATCCCACTTCTGACACCACTGTTACTTGGTGGGTCTTGAGAGACTTTTTAAAAAAAATCACTTTTATTAAAACTTGAATATTTATTTAAAAAAACTTAATAATTATCTTAAGAGAAAACCTGCACCCGACGAAGGTCCAATTCGATCTGATCAAAAAATACGGAAAATGGAATAACAGAAACAGCAAAAGTTTGCAATTGCAATTCATGGAAATGCAACTGAAAACCTAAGCGTTTTTACTACACATACGTTGACATGTGACTTCCGATATAACAGAACACGTACACACCCTAAAGTATTATCACTTATTTTTGTTACTATATAAAAATGGATTTTCAATTGTGTTAGTAACGCTATAACTCGATAACGGCTAGACCGATTTGGCTAATTTTAGTTTTAAAATGATCGTGGTAGTCCAGGGAAGGTTTATAAGTTACACGAAGTTCACCGGGACAGCTAGTAAAATACTAAAAATAAAACTGCTCAGAAAATAATGTATCCTAACTTTCATGTGACCGTACCGTTCGTGTATCGCAAATAAACGTGTTAACAGCGAATATTGTACATTTTATTTACCGAATACCGGGAACCGTACCTCCCGGCGGTACCACCGGTCACCTCTAGCTCGAGTAATGTCTACTTTCATAGCATTTTTTGGCTCAACTTATAAAGTGTAAATTAAATAAGTGTTTCGCTATAATAGATATGCAAAATTTTGTTGCTATGTGCAGAATTTTCGACTTTAGGTTAAGGTTCATTACATGGTTACTACTTACTAGTATGCCTAAATCTAGTTGAAAAGACACAATATTACAGAAGCTTACGTAGTACATCTTACATTTATGTATACGTTTTTAGGATTCCGTACCCAAAGGTTACAAATGGGACCCTATTACTAAGACTTCGATGTCTGTCCGTGTGTCTGTCTCCAGGCGGTATCTCAATAACCGCTATAGCTAGACTTCTGAAATATTCACACAATATATTAATACGTGAGCCAAAAACTTTGTATCCCTTTTGACGAAAAATGGGGAAACGTAGATGAATGAAATTTTGCACAGTTATAGTTTATATGGTGAAGGAGTGCATCGAGCTAATATTATTTTGAAATTATGCTTTTATCATACATTTTTTTAACAAATAAAACATTACACACACTACAACACATACACTAGGAAAAATGACAGATTTTTGAGTGACAAGCCTATACATACGACTTATACTCTTTTATTTATGGTTGAAGTCTGTTGACAACATTGACAACAAGGTGACATTATACGTGGGAGAGCCATGCTTCGGCACGAATGGGCCGGCTCGACTGGAGAAATACCACGTTCTCACAGAAAACCGGCGTCAAACAGCGCCTGCGCTGTGTTTCGCCGAGTGAGTGAGTTTACCGGAGGCCCAATTCCCTTCCCTATCCTCCCCTTTTCCCTCCCTTTCCCATCCCTACTCTCCCCTATAATTATCCTATTCCCTTTTAAAAGACCGGCAACGCACCTGCAGCTCTTCTGATGCTGCGAGTGTCCATGGGCGACGGAAGTTGCTTTCCATCAGGTGACCCGTTTGCTCGTTTGCCCCCTTATTTCATAAAAAAAATAGTTTTTTTTATTGAATCTTAGATATTATTAGACAATGCTTACACAGTTACACGGCCAGTCTGAGATCAGCTGAGTCCCAGAGACGAGAGTTGAAAAAAAAATATGATAAAGTCAATATTTTTTTACAAATTAAACGTAGTAGTCCTAATGTCGTTGAAAAAAAGGTCGAATTTCGACCATTGGGCGATCTCTAGTTCACATAATTTATTGTGTAATGTGTACCTATATCAGTTGATGCTATAATAACAAATACTAAAAACAAAATAAGTTAAATATTTAAGGGCTCCCATACCACTAACGAAAACGTTTACAAACTACTAAGTTGTATTTATAATTTAATAATTAATAATAGGAAAAGCTACTGGTCCATGAAGACGCTGATGAAGGGAGATTTGCCAATCTCCCTGAAACGCAGACTCGTCGACGTGTGTATCCTACCCATCCTAATCTACGGCGCACATACCTAGTCATTGACCGAGTCGCAAAGGTCCCAGCTCGGGGTTTGTCAGAGAGCAATGGAGCGCAGCATGTTAGGTGTAAGACTAGCTGACCGAATAAAAAATAGCACGCTGCGCTCCAAAACAGGTGTTAAGGACGTCGGCATGAAAGCTACAAAATTAAAGTGTAGTCCCACCAGTCGCCAGACAGGCGGGTCATACCAGCCGCATGCATCCCGACCGTTGGGTAAAGGTCACCACAGAGTGGGTGCCAGAAGACGGACGACGCCGCCGTGGTCGGCCTCGAAAAAGATGGCGACATCAACTGGATGCCTACAAACCAGGCTAGCCTGCTGTGGTGTTGAAACGAGACAAATGAAAGACTTGAGGGAGGCCTTTGCCCTGCATTGGGTAATTAAGGGAGGCTCCCATACAAAAAATTATGCTACGGAACCCTTCGTGCGCGAGAGCAACTCGCACTTGGCCGATTTTATTTTTATTTATAGCTCAGAGGTTATACCATAAAGATTCAAGATCTGTCCAGAAACCTGGAAAACTTTCTGCACCTTATTATATGAACATTTAAAATGTAAATCCCCAATTAATAAGCGTAATAAAATGCAAAGCCCCTGTTAGCCGGCTGAGTGAAGCCTCAAAAGGGGTTGAGTCGACCCATATAATGTTGAGGGTTGAATTAATACAGATTTTGTGGGATTTAGATTGACATGATAAACTACTCGGCGTTTGAGTACATGGACTTTTAACGAGTAGTCAGCCAGCCTACTTAGTTTTGGAAGGTTTTGGCAGTCATTTTCGTAAGTTTTCTACGTAGAGCGGTTATCTCACACTGTATCTTATATTTTTCTCGGTTTCACTGACTCTTCTCTACTCTACATGACGTACAAAGTAATAAAAATAATTAAAGGTTTAAAAAATTATTAAGTACTTACATAGATAATAATATGCAATTTTCAAAGCACTATACAATCTAGAATCTAAATGTTGCTGCCGTTGCTGGTAGGCGGTAGCTTCTTTCGCGCTGCAATTCATTTATCGCACGGTGCGGTAACTTAGCCGCAGTGCCGTAAATAGTCTTTTTCGCGCCCTGTGCGAGCTCCTATAACTGCACCCTTGTCTTTTAACCGATTTCAAAAAAGGAGGAGGTTATATTATGTTCGGCTGTGGATATTTTTTTACTACATTGGGAAACATCTTTGGGGCGCAGCGGGAACTTATTGGGAGCAAACCGAAAAAATAAGAGTCCTCCCTGGTCCGGCTAGTCTTGCGCCCCCTAGAGTCTACGCCCTGTGCCTGGGCACCGGTGGCACCCTATTTACGGCACTGCTTAGCCGCACTATAACAACTGTCCTGTGTGATGTGTCCTTTTTCACCAAAGTACCTGAACACCAAACTCTCTTTCAAAACTATTTTATCTAAATGGACAGACCGACACGTTAATTCTTTTAATATATAAGTTTACTGTTTACCTACTTCATACTTGTATATTAAAAGCATTAAAGTGTCGGTAACCACTAACCACCGAGATGAAAAAACAACTTGTCACAGGCGACGTATAACTTTTCATGATATACGTAAAAAGTTGTTGCCAAATGCCAACAACCATTTTGGTAATTGTGCCGCCGTTTAGGGAGTCGTGTTCTTGTTGAGACGAAGTTTGGGCGGCCCTGGCGATGTTTCATGATGGATCACTTCTTTTATTCCGACTTAAACATGCGTACATTAGTTAGAAAAAGATATTACTTTTTCGTCTATCTCTCTGAGTTCTATTTATGCAAGATTAGTAGCTAGCATAGAAAGCATAGCATTCTATTTATGCAAGATTTACGTAGCTAGCAAGAAATATCTTGAACAAAATAGACGCAAAGACTCAGAAGTACAAAAAACGATTTGGACCTTTGAATTAGTTTTTTAATTATTGCACTCTAGGAAAAGTCGTGTCTCTCGGGTGTATCAAATATTTTCGAACTCACAACATTACAGTAGGTACCTATCACATGTGGTTTACTATAGGTAATAATATTGTATCTATGTCTGCATCCTACGTAGGTTTGGGCATACCCAAGATTTCAGCTTGGGGCAGCATACCTGTTTCGAGAAAATGGTAATGGTAGGTAAGTATATCCGTATATTGAAACAAAAAAATCATAAAAATGTACTTTTATTAATCACATTTCAGTCAGACCTGAAAGTTTATTTTGTTTCCAGCACTTCATTTCGCCCATGTGCGTAGGTATAGAATCTGCTTACTGTATCCATAACAATAAAATATGTCGTCTTCAAAATAACTGAGACATCCCCATATCAAGAACTGGTATTTTACTTTTACATTCATAATAATATCGAATATTTTAGCTCCTTTATATTTTTGAGTTTCAATTCCAGAATCCGCAGAAAAAACAAATCCATCACGCTGTTTCAACAGCTTGACGTCTTTGTAATTACAATAAAGGGATATCTCAATTTCTGAAATCGCAAAAAATTGTGTAGCGACGTCAATCGGGGAAATACAGCGAATAGAAACATAAAGCAGCACGACACGACGCGACGCGGCAGCGATCCATCATGGGGACAGCGGCCGGACAGATTTCCACAACAACAGTGCCAGCACGTGCGACAGACGATACAGTTTTGTTTTACCTCCGAGAGGACCTTTATGCTGAGGATATAAGGACCGAAGGTACTTCGATCGGACGATGTTATATTAGAAACAGTTTGCACGGAAAAAAAGTAACTAAAGATACTTAATATTTTTATTAGTACAATAAGTACTACTTAGTAGGTAGAGTTAGAACTAGACGTGTAGACTGTAGAGTCACTAACCTAACCGACTATACCAGTGTTTCCCAAACTTGTCGGGACCGCGACCCATCTACAAGAAAGTTTAAAGTTCGCGGCCCACCTTGTGTCATGATTCATGAAGACAAAAAGTGCTATGTTGCTGCCGCTGACCATATCATCATAGTCAGCCTACTGCCGTTCACTGCCGGACTTGGGCCTTTTCTAAAGCTCCTCACCACACCCATTTCAATTAAAAAAGGTGCCGTACGTAAGTACGACAATCGTCCTATAGTTTCAGGACCCACCCAAAATCTACCCACGACCCACCAGTGGGTCGCGACCCACAGTTTGGGAAATGCTGTACTATACAGTGATTAAAATAACGAGATACCAAATTCTATACTTTTGGACTTTGGTCTAAACTCTACTTCATCTGGATTCTAGATTCTAGAATCTAGACTGTAGTAAAGTCTAATTTTTGTCACTATTTAAAGCATACATTCCTTATTTGTGCAGATTTTATCAGATTACAAAGATTATCTTTGTTGGTGTTTTTCTTCTTTCTTATGTAAAGTTCTTTCTCAAATCTTAATGATAATAAACACCAAATCCACGACGACTCTCGGCTTTCGGGATTCGACTTTTCTGTGCATCGCACCTACCATTTATATATTTCTATAACAGGTCAAGGACTCGCAAACTTACTATACCTTCACTTTTAGATCGCCCTCCGCAACAATAACACCATCATCTTCGCCCGTGGTGAATCAGTACGGGCAGTATTTGCGGCACAATACCGCCGCGATCCATCAACCTGTCACCACCCCCGCCCCCCCTGGCCACCTCTCCCGCGCTCGCCCGACCCACCTATTGTATGACATCGGCCGCCGATTTTTCTCGACCCCGAACACTTTAATTTCATGACATTATTCGCACATGTTGGATTTGGATGGCTTTTATATTTTACTATTGAATGGCGATTGTACCGGGATTCGTACGGGTACTATGTAGGTAGAGGTACATCTACTAACTGCATTTGCACCAACTAACTTTGACTTTAACCTTAACTATAACCGGAAAAATTTACAGATGTCGTATGAGAATATGGGGTGTTTGGACGCCATATTTAACTTTAACTATAACCACGCCTCTGGTGCAACCCAACCTAATATTATAAAGAGGAAATCTTTGTTTGTATAATTGTAATGAATAGGCTCAAAAACTACTGGACCGATTTTAAAAATTCGTTCACCATTCGAAAGCTACATTATCCACGAGTAACATAGGCTAAATTTTATTTTGAAAAAAAAAATTGGTTTCCATTTAAAGATATTTGGGTTTTTCGGAGACAAGGTGTAAAAAATCAACTAGAAAAGTTACTTATTTTGCGTACGCTGCCTAAACTATAAAAGATAGAACCATAAAATGTTCTTATTAATTGTAGATCTTTAAATATCAACAAAAAAGTCCGCAACACACTATACCTAGTATCTATGTCGAGTGAGGTACAACCACAATTTTTTTATTTAAAAAATCTTGAATTTTTTTGGACTACATTTAAACGCGTTTATTTTACTCATCTCATGCTATTAATCCTTATCAAAATAAATTATTTAATCACTAAGTACAGTTTATGTAGATAATATTTGGTCTTTGAATGACTAAAATTGGACGTTTGGTTTTGAAGCTATGGCGAAATTAAAATATGTATTACGATTTTTACTGCACGGCCCGTTGCGAAGTGGGCGTCATCAAGGCGGGGGTGCGCGTGCGAGAGTTTAGATCTATTAGTTCAATTCACGCTAATAACATTTTCTTAAATATTTGAAAATGCCTAAGAGAGCCAGGTCGGACGACCACGGCGCCATACTTACAATATATTAGTCAGTGGTAACTTCAATAAAATAATATGGGCAAAACAACGTTTGCCGGGACAGCTAGTAATATTAGGTATATAAGCATGATTTGTATACACCTTTTGGACAGGTAACTCAAAGTTGCATTAGGCCGCGTTTCCACTGACGCGGAGCGGAGCTTAGCGGTGCCGAATTGACCAATCACCAAGCTCGGAATCTTCGCTCCGCTTCGCTGTTATTCCGCTGGAATAGCACGATTGGTCAATTCGGGCACCGCCAAGCTCCGCTCCGCGTCAGTGGAAACGCACCCTAACATACATAGATGGTAGCTTAGATGTAACTGTGCACGTCTTATATTGTATTTATAATTGCAGTAAAATAGTAGTGACAAACAATAGCTTTAGTTTTCAGAAAAGAACTTCTATTTTATAAATTAAGTGATATCAAACGATATTTTTTTGCTACAGTTGGAGCACCAAGCAGTATTTTATTAAAGGTTCAATTTTACTAATATTATTTCTAAAAGAGGTAACTACCGCCATCTGTGATAATCTTTAGGAACTAGGCATGCGCGATGTGCACCGAGAAATTGTGTTTACTCGGAGACTTTTACACCGTTCCACGTGACATGTCAGTCCAACACCGCGTGCCTTGGTCCTTGTCTGAAGGTTTACACCACGCATAACAATAAATTTATGCTAAAAAAATATACTACTAGATGGCGCTTGCAACTCCGTTGCATCGAATTTTTTATAACTCCGTAGCCAAATTGCAAAAAACAGAACCCTTATTTTTATTTCGTGGAAACAGCGTTTTTACCCTACCCTTATCCTTTCCCGTCCCTCAAAGTATCTCCATACCACATATTACACACTTTCGCAATAATAGGCTATTTGCCTATTTTTTGTTATTGGCAATTAAAAGAACTCTCAAAAATAGAAACATCGGTGAAAGAATGACTGTGATATCTTAAAAATTCTCCAAGAAATAACAATTCAAAAATCACATAAAATAAACCTTCTCAAAACTTAGCTCTAAAAAAAAAACATGCTCCATACAAAATGTCAGCACGCTAATGACGTCATACGCCTCTAGTTTGTACGCATCGCGGGAAGACTTTGTTCGATACGAAGCTAAAATTTCGGAAATGCTTATTTTTTCCCTTATACCTTTATTTTATTTAAAAAAAACTGCTAATTTTTGACCTTGGCAATATCACTATTTTAATATTAGTAAGGATGTTTACAGGTATTTTGGACGTTGAATATCACAAAGCCGTTTGAAGTCCAAGTAAAAGCCAAGATTAATAACAAAAATTTATTGGTATTTCTCTAACAATCTCATACTCCGCACCGCTGACGCTTCACAATAAATACAAATGTATATGTACAAGTTCCCTCACTATCCTCTCTCAGATCACTGGCTCGCCGACTGGGTTATTCTGAAATACAAAAGAAAGAAAAATAACAACAGAAGGAATACAACATTATACTAGATGACGCCCGAAATTCCGTAACACCGAAATTAGTTTAGTGCAGAAACCATAAATTTTCCAACCAACCAAAACTATCGTGTGTGTGTAGTATCATACGAAATTGCATCGAAATCGGTTCAGCCGTAAAAGCGTAGTAACAGACAGACAGCAATGGTCATGCTTGATTGGAAAGACGAGCAGTCATTGACTAATGGACTTTCTTCAAGCTCCGCGCTCTTACAGTTATCAAACGGTACTGCACTGGCCGCGGCAACCACGTCAGGTGGGCGGGGCAAGGCGAGCGTATGTCTTGGGCACGTTCACCCCTTGTTTGTATTTACACTGACGCTAAGAGCTGACAAATCTATTGTCTCACTCATCAAACGGCAATTTACATATTGCATCTCGCTCTCTCGTACCTGGAGCCGAGCACGGCAGTGGCGGCGGCGACTACGTCCGGTGGGCGAGGCAGCGCGAGCGCCTCGAGTGAGCGCGCGTACGGCATGGGCACGTCCGCGCCCGTCACGCGCCACGCCGGCGCGTCCAACTCGAAGAACGTGGGCGACTCCATCACGCGCGCGCAGATCTCCGCGCCGATACCGCTCTGGGGCCAACCCTGGAAACCGATATATAGGATTCGTTGAGAAATATCCGAGAATGGACAGGGATAAAGTCTGTTGAAGAACTTTTCAGACTCGCTTTAGATAAGGAAAAGTTTCGGAGCTTGACTGCCAATCTTCAGTGATTGGAGAGGCACTACTCGTAGAAGAAGGATTCCTTGCAAAAAAGATATTGAGCATTAGGGACGTTTAGACCTATCTCAAAAGTCAAGACCCAGAAATGTATAGGTTTTAGATATATTTCTTTAAATAGGGTCGAAATAATCTTTCTCAACTATAAATCATAATAATCATCACCTCACCTGCTCAACAGTGACTAGGTGGTGTGTCTTGGCGACGGATCGCGCGATGGTGTCGAAGTCGAGCGGCCGCAGCGACCGCAGGTTGATTACCTCGCATTCAATGCCTGAAACATACAACATAAATAGGTAAACGATAAGATTTAGACTTGGCGAATACAAAAAAATAATACCTGTAATGTTTTTTCATTAAAAATATTTTTTTGTATTTTTTGTAAATAATGTTTCTTTTTTAAAAAGTAGTTGAATTGAGAAATCCCCTCCTCCTCTCAAAAGTCGGTTAAAAAGACTAGGCTATAATTCGAAAGAAGTGGCCCAACTTATCACAAAATGAACTCTATAATTGTAGGAACTTATTAGAGTTCCTACAATATTATTATTGTTTTTTTTTATGAAATAAGGGGGCAAACGAGCAAACGGGTCACCTGATGGAAAGCTTCCGTCGCCCATGGACACTCGCAGCATCAGAAGAGCTGCAAGTGCGTTGCCGGCCTTTTAAGAGGGAATAGGGTAATAGGGGAGGGTAGGGAAGGGAAGGGAATAGTTGAGGGTAGGGAAGGGAATAGGGTAGGGGTTAGGGGATTGGGCCCATTCGTGCCGAAACATGGCTCTCTCACGTCTAAAAGTTTTTTAAGTCTTTATCAAGTTAAAGCATCATGTTTATCCCTCAGCTCAGGAACCGTACATTTTTCCGTAATCAGGGTGCCTACAATTAATATGACTTTTTTTTCGATATCGATACTCTCTTCGTCACTATTCGTGACCCCCCAAAATTTTAGTATACTACCGCGTCTGTATGGCGTACCTTGTCCGGCGAGCTCGTTGGCGGCCTGCAGCGCGGTGTCGGTGGCCTTGCCCGCGCACACCACCGTGATGTGGGACCCCTCGCGCTCCACCTTCGCCTTGCCTGGAAATTCATTACATTACGATTTATTAATAAATATTTAAGTACTAAAAATATCGCTAACATATGCATATTATGCTTATGACCATGTCCAACTCCAAATCAGTGAAAGGCTGCCCATAGACGCATTTTGCAGTCGGTTTTGAGTGCAAAATGAGGTCGCCGCACGGCGATCTGCAGTTTTCATACTAAATTAAATAAACTCGAGCGGTCGGTGCCAACGCGATCGCTCTAGAGCAGTCGGTCCCGTCTGCAACTTGTGGTCCGTCTATGGCCAGTCTAAGTTTTGAAGTTTTAACTTAATTTGCTTTTCTTAAAAGATATCCTTAAAACAGCGCTCTTAGCGCAAGGTATTGAAGTATATTTAAAACGCAAAACTTGTGTTGTTATGGATACAAAATAATAATATAACAATACTAGGCATGGTTTGCAACTTCATTTTCATTAATGATGTCTTAACTTTTTTTTCCATCTAAACTATTTTAATTTTTTTTCATTTTCGGGGTTGAGCATGAAGAGGTACAGACAAACAAACACACTTTAATAATCAGTATGAACATAAGCTAACCAATGGGTAGTACAAAGTCAGGTGAGAGGGCCTCGTCGGACATGGGGAAGGGGATGCCGTACAGAATCTCATCCTCCAGGAACACCACGGGGTCATTGTCTCTGATGGCTGCCTTCAGTAGACCTGGAAATTGTTGATGTTTGTGTTATTAATTGTGTTATTAAAGTGAATTAATTAATTGTAGATTATGAATGTATGGCAGGAGATTATACATCTCCTGCCATACATACATAAGTTACCTACTTCAAATGGTAATTACGATTATTGAATAAAATTACTATATATAGTGGAATGCAGTCCCAACTCCCAAGCGTGGCTATACAGATTACAGAGTATAACAGTGCCCTATTTAAATAATTTCTATAGTATCATGCTAATTGGTCTCACTGTTTCAATAATTACAATTGAAACAGTGAGACCAATTAGCCGACAGCTTTAAACGTCATTCTAATAGCATGTTTAAAGCTGTCAGCTGATTGGTATCACTGTTACAATAATTCATATACAATAATTCATATTACAATAATTCACAGTAAGACTGAAAATGCTAAATAAATTATACTGGTGCCCACTACTATCTACTTTCAAGATGATCTACTCATATTACGCATACCTTTAGCATCCTCTGACGAGTATGGCATGACAACTTTCAGTCCGGGGCAGTGGCTGTACCAGGCGCCGAAGCACTGGGAGTGCTGCGCCGCCACGCCCGCCGCCGCGCCGTTCGGTCCCCGGAACACGATCGGTACCGGCACTGCGCCCGCAGACATGTAGAATGTCTTCGCCGCTGAGTTGATTATCTGAGATGGTCATTCAGCCTTTATTAATATCAGCTATAATGCCTTGTACATCCTTATAAACTTTATTATGAATATAGTACCTAATTCAAAAATATATATGTATCAATCAGTCTTTACAGGCAATTTTATCTCGGAATATAATATCCTGTATGAATAATAACTAATAAGTAAACAATGACTGGCCTTAGCAAAACTAGATTACGCTTTCATCTCCGTTGTGCCGTAATTTATTTTTTTCTGTGCAATAAATATTAATTGCACAGAAACAGTAAATTTTTTTCCCAACAAAAAATATCCTATGTCTTTTTCTATCTCTCAAACCCCTCTGTGGTCTAGTGGTATAGAGCGTGGCTCTTGACTCGGAGGTCGTGGGTTCGATTCCCGCGTTGGAAACATGTTATTTCCAAGTTTGGTTAGGACAGTGCAGGCTGATCACCTGATTGTCTGACAAGTAAGATGATCCATGCCTTGGATGGGCATGTAAAAGTCGGTCCTGCGCCTGATCTCTCGCCGGTCGTGTCGGTCTTCCGTCCCACTGGGTTATGAGAGTAAAGGAATACAGAGTGCTCGTGTGTACTGCGCATACACTTGGGCACTATAAAATTACTCCTGCGTAGCTGGCCTGGTTTCAATGAAACCGGCCACACTCACCAAAACCGGTGTGGGAGCTATTATCTCTCAGTTTCTTCATAGAAAATTTCATCTAAATGGTGCAGCTGCTTAAGCATGAAAAGTATAATATTAGTAAGAATAAAAAAAACCAACATAAATATTGTGTATTGTGCTTTACTTAACATTACACAATATTTTACTAGATATTAAATTTTTTATGTAATAATATCTAAGACTTATAGCTTAGATTAAATAGTAAACTTACATGATCAATAGCTTGCATAGAAAAGTTGAAAGTCATGAATTCACAGATGGGCCTGAGTCCAGCGAAGGCTGCACCAACTGCGATGCCGGCAAAACCTATCTCAGTGATGGGGGTGTCGATTACGCGCTTGTCTCCATACTTTTTCCATAATCCCCTAAAATGGTTAAAATACATTTACAATAAAATTTAAATAAGAATTTTTTATAAAAATAAATTTATCAACAAAATATGTAAACAGGCTTCACAAATAAGATACCGTCAAAGAATATACAAGTGTTTGCAGCAGAGAAAATATTTCATATCTTCTCTTACCATTTCAATAATATATGTACATATAGGTAATATCCTTACTGTATAAACGTAACAAAATATGTAACATTAAAACATTAAGATGAAAAATTCAATTACTTCTAAGGACATGAGCCAGATGACAAATATTTCAGAATCTGAGAAGACATCATAAAGATAAGATTAAATGAGCATTAGTTCAAACATTCTTTCATTAAAAGCTTGGTTATTAGATTACAGCCAGCAGTAAAACTAAAATAATACAATATTTGTGTGTATTTTATAATTTTATTGCCAATCTCATAAGAGCTGTTATTAATATTTTTGAAAATAGTAGCGCAGATAAAGCCAAATAAAGGAGCTTTTTATCATGTTTTTAAATTTTAATAATAATTCTATTACTTAATGTTGTTCTAGTTTGTTTAAGACAACCAAGTTACAGAAACAAATGTCATAACCAATATTATATTATTGAATTAATATTATGATAAGTATAGGTAGTAATAAATAAACAAAACTTGTAATAAGTCCTGAAAATTTTTGGCAGTTTTTTAAGCTTCCTTTGATTAATGTTTTCCTACATAAATAAACTCAAAGGCCACATGTTTTGACTGAGAAAGTAAACAGAATGCGACACATTATGGATACAGCTGCATTATGTCCATCGAGAAAATACAAAGGCAGCACTAATTTGTTACATAATAAGAATAACAAATCAATTTCTTTGTGGTTGGCTTGTGTTATGAACTTATGACTAACGATCATCACAATTTCTGCAATTTCAAGTTTTTCAATGACGCTTGTTAAGAATTAATTAAATAATAATAGCAAATCAAGACGCTTATAGGTTACCTGGTGACTTTGTAAGCGCCGTCATATTGAGCTACTTCCTCGCCCAAGACGAAGACGCGGTCGTCTTTTTCCATCTCCTCGTCGATCGCCTGGTTCAGGGCATCGCGGACGGTCACGGGTTTAGACGAGACGGCCTTAGAAGTGGAAAACGAGCGACGAGACAGCCGCGACAGAAGCCCGAACAAGGCCGGTGATTTAAACGCCATTTTCACTGTTTCACTGGATTTTCTCCTTAAACTTGGTAACACACGCGCACAATGTTTAACTTAAAAAAGTCTTTTTGTGTCGATTTACAGTGAATTTAGAAGAAAATACTGTTTAAATTTGGCACGGCAGTTGGGCAAGGATGAATGGAGGTCGTCGAAGATGTGAAGACGTCAAATTTTAAAATTCAATTGTCAACTGTCAACGTCAGCAATTTTTTTTATTATGGCACCGTGACCAGTGTCGAGAATACTATGGCGGGAAAACAATAATTTTCATTGTTTTTCAATATCATCAGGTCCAAAGTCTTGTCAAAGTCTCATCAATACAGTCAAGTCAAGTCGGTTGATTCAGTCATTGACTTTTATAAGTGGACGCGGCATAATGGTCTCTACCAAATCAAAATACTGTGGCCGGTCCGCCATTTTATGTTCCGGTTCTCCGACGTACATAAACTGTCAAAGTGTCGTATTATAGGGATGTCGAAATTGAAAGAAAATATCGATATATCGATACATCGATATTTGAAAAAATATCAATATCGGTCTCGATATATCGCAAAAAAATATCGATATATCGGTCAAATTTTTCGACCAATTTGCTTTTTTTAAAATTAATTTATAGTCCGGCAAAAAAGTGAAGAAATTTAAAATAGTTGGTCCTTGGATCGGTACGTTTATATTTTTACTAAAATGTTTGTTATTTTACCGATGGCTTGACTTCGTATGTGCTAATTTAGTTAATAATTAGACACTAAATAAGATTTGTGATAGAATAGTAATATAACATGGCTTGATTTTCGATATTATTTAATCAACATAGAAATTAGTAGATTTAACGTTTAGTGATGTACTTTTTTATCGAATTAAAAAAAATATAAGGTGAAGAATCTGATCATTTATTTAAAAGATTTTAACCTTAATAGCTCACTTATAACATCTTACTTATCGATATCTTCGACAAAATATATCAACCGAGTGTCCCATCACTATAGACCGCCATGTTTAGTTCTTGGCAATATGGCGCCGGCCACACTTTTTTGTAGTTATGTCGCTTCCATCTGTTTCCTTATTCATTGGATTCAGTAAAGTGGTAGACGCCTTACTGAAACTTGTAATTCGATAGAGTTTTGGAGCGGAGCGCACGTTTCTGAATATTGCATCACTTTCCTACACTTGTGCACGATAACGAATACCTAATGGTTAATATCCTAATAATATATTTACACAATATTAAAAAGTAAAAACCCAGATAACTCAATTTTAGGAAAATAATACAAAAACACATTACACAACATCACTCTTTCACATTCCCGGCAAAATTCCAGCAATTTTTTTTGGTACTTGTGGTACCGTACTACGGTATAAATGTCGCAGGCGGATTGTATAAGCCGCCGTTTTACATTACGGTTAGCTGTTTTAAAAAATAGGGCCGCTTTGTAATGCGGTGGTGTAACGACTAGCTGGATTGTCATTGCGGTACGTTCTTCAATAAAGCAGCCCACGTTTAGCCGCATCGTACCTTCCTCGTACCGGTACTTTCTTTACTGTTTTACATCGAGAATAACCTCTCGTCTGTTGACTGTCTAAATGACAATAATTCTTCCCCATCTGTGGATCCCATTACAGGACTTTCAACAAACAGAGCAAAGAGCACAAAATTTTGAGACCTAGGTTTAGAAAAACTTTTTTTTTTAATTGACGTGAAAATAATTACAGGTAAGTAGATGTAGTCTGTGAACCGCATTAAGATTTTGATACAAAAATGGAAAAATTATTAAAAATTTTAGGGGTCCCGTAGGTACAACTGAAAAAAAAAATTGTATCTGCCGTAAAGAGAGCCTTACCAAGTTTCAAAAGTATAGCTCTTATAGTTTCGGAGAAAAGTGGCTGTGACATACGGCGAGACAGACAGACAGACATGACGAATCTATAAGGGTTCCGTTTTTTACCCTAAAAATCATTCACTATAACAGTTTTTGGAGGTCAAAACCCCTGGGCGCTGCACTATTAAGTCGGTACGGAATCCGTACTACGGAGTACCTACGGGGAGAAAAATAAGATTCAGTTAGTCTTAAGTTTAATCTTGGATGGTTTAGAATAATATTAAAATTAATATAATATTATTTTTGAACCCGTACTCCGATTCCTCGGAGCTGATGACTCACTCACTCAACTTAACATGATATTTTTGGACAAAGGAACCTTACTTTTTGTTTGAATAAAATGTTATTGGTAGTAAAAACAATCGAACAACATAACTCGCAAGATATTCGGTATTCGCTTTAAACAACAATATTATGAGTGGTTTATCGCGGTAGTACCTACTACACTTATACTACACCTACATTACCTACATACTACATAGCTACAACTGAAAGTTACAATACACGGAATATAAACCGGATAATAATCTCATAAAATTCGACGGAGAACATTATTGGGTTAATAAATTAAAAATTCACATATTTACGGGCAACCCAATATACTGTACTGTTACATTACATACAGATTCGCACTTTTGAACCCTATTCCCCTGTAATAAGGGCGAAGTGGCACACCGGATCTGTCGGCGACCGAACATGTTTTATGGGGCGAGTCCAGTCCAGACGTATTAACTCAAGTATTTTTTATTTTTAAACTCAAAATAACTTTTTATAGACTGCATCAATGCAACAGCCAAAATTTAATACAACAAGACATTCAAACAACTAATGTGGTCAAACAAACAGAGCTTGAGGGCCAACCCACACGTACCACAACCGTACCGTACGTTGCAACGACAAAATGCCGTCAAGCAGTGGTTGGTGGTTAAAAGTTTTACGCGTGTAGGCCAGGCACACAGTTCATAGTTACTTAAATAAGTTAAATTTATTATTTAACCTATTATTATGATACAATGATTTCGTTATTTCGTTATTTCGTAATAAATTAAACAAGGATTCAAAGATGTCAGCTATGACGAGTGGGTGTACCTAATTTGAATGCTGACATCTTATGCAGAGTAGACAGAATGATATCTTATGTGCTACTTGTGAAACAGCTGGCATATAGTTACGCCTTCTTTTCGATGTTATCCCAATGGTATTTTGGAAATGTCATTAATGTTATTTTGCGAGACAATAATAATATTATTATAAATACTATTTTCATATTTCATTCGACGTTAGGTGGCGGATTTTTTTTATATAATTGGGGATCGAGCAGGCAAATGGAAAGCAACTATCGTCATGAACACTCGAAATATCAGAAGAGCTGCAGGCGCGTTGCCGGCCTTTGGGAATACGTTTTCTTATTGAATGTTTCCATAGTATTAGTGTACTGGTGAACTCGTGTTATTAAATTGTCAATAAGTATTTTCCGACATTTTTCTACCTAAAGTGTGTGCGTTCTAAAAGGGCCCAATCACGGCAGGACTGCCGTGAATGGGCCTTTTTAGATAATATGGTGACAGTTCTCAGATTCCTTGCTACGATTTTTTTTACAAGAAAACAAATAGAAATCAAAATGTAATAAATTATATTCCATCTACAAAAACAAATGTTTTCTATAATTGTAAATGAATAGAAATGAAACGGAACCTATGTCAATAGAGATATCGAAATCAAATCGATAAAAAAGGGCGGCCATCTAAAATCGCCGGTACCACTGAAATGTCAGTACGAAATCGATAATTTCGATTGCGATTCCTTTACGAAGTGATTCTATATTTTAAAGTTATAGATTAATTTTTGTTAGGTAACTTCCCTACTATAATTATAATGTTTCAATTATATTTTGTTTCAATCATAATGTTTCACGCATATCTTATATCTTTAAACGAGCAATTCTTGTATATATATATTAAGAGCAAAGCTCGGTCAAATAACTAGTCATCATAAAAATCACAAACTATAATATCTGTCACTTGGTAGATATTGGAGAGGGTATTCAGTTTCAAAAGGCTGGCAACGCACCTGCAACTCTTCTGTTTTTTGAATTGTCCATGGGCGACGGAAGTTGCTTTCCGTCGGGTGACCCGTGTGCTGGTTTAGCCACCTGATTTTCCAAAAAAATTCGTCCGAATGCAACATCAACACGTCTTGTAAGTTATGAAGACTTCATCTATTTTCTCCCAACCTGTTTCTTTATCAGACCAAGTTATGTCATGGTTATAATATAAGTGACCTTCCCTTGACTAGACACAGGGGACATGGGGACGTTACAGTCATGATAATGTTGACCTTCAACTACATACGCGACCCCCGCTTCCGCCTCGCAACCCTGTGGACTGTAGTGAAAACATTAGACTTGAGAATGCATCGCGATTCGCGAGTTACCTTGTGAACAATATTTTTCTACAGTTAACTTATGGTAGAGATCCTGAATTATTTAATAAATAGGGTCACAAGTTTTCTCAAATGAAAAGTGTTTTTAAACAAGAAGAAAATAAACAACATTATTTTTTATTCGTTGTTCTTTTGCCTGTGAAAAGTCGCAAGCATTATTATGTGTTACCTTTAGCAATTAGCTAAGAGTGGTCACAATTACGTCGGCTTCTAGCAAACAATAAAAAAATATGACATCTGTTTTCGTTTTTCGGAGACTATGGAGTCACAGACAGACAGAACAAAGTACGCAAAAGTTATTTACATCGAAGTCATTCACATCCCTTCGTCTCAATTGAGACTTCGAAAATAAAAATAGAACACGATTCAATTTAATTAAAATGTCACTTAATTGCACTATATTGAATTAAACTGGTCTTAACAGAGTAGAACAAGCCCTAAACTAAGTTTATAAAGAGTAAGATACACTTGGATGCGAGTAGCAGGAAATCGGTAGTCCTGGCGTTCATTGAGAGAGGCCTATGTTCAGCAGCTGCAGTGGACGAATATAGGCTGATAGATCTAGATCACGCTTGGCGTAACACCTACAATAGAGGAGTGAATCCGCACTAGGCGTAACTACACTGCAGCGGAGCTACCCTTCGCTATCACCTGATAGTATTGGAATACAATAATTTTATGTGAAGAACTAGCTGTGCCCCGCGGTGTTACCCGCGGTTTAAAAGCGATATAATATGTATAATAAAAGACTACAATAATAGGGTCTAATAGGAAATAATAGAAAAAATACAAACAATAGGGTCAAAACGGGACGATACATGGTTGTATAATGGTTTTTGGTAGTGATGATGACGATGGGGAGAGCGTCCGTGGCCTAATGGGTTGACTTTCGGTTCGCACTCCTAGAGGGTGCAGGTTCGAACCCGGGTGGAGGCGTGTACCTATGAGACATTTTCTGATCTCAAGTACATAATACGGGCGCTCGTACGGTGAAGGAAAACATCGTGAGGAAACCCGCACATAGATGGTTCCAGACGTATTGACTAGTTCTTTCTAGCTCTGGACTAGGCCGACTATGATGCGAGAATGCCGTATGCGCTTGGGCAACCATACGGACATTTAAAAATCTTGTCGTAGGCACTACAGTATTTGAGGAGTGGTTACTTCGCTCTGAAAAATACTGTATAAATCATCCACAACGGATGTAAAGGCCTAGTTTTGATGACGATGATGATGAATGTAATTTGCATAGTAGCATAAAATTATGCTTTCCGTTCTTAAAACAACGTCGTCCCAAACTTGTATCTATAAAGAGTCAGGCATTCTCTCAGCACCTTTCGAATCATGGTATACCTATCCATGGTGCAAAATATGACTTATTGGTAGCATATACTTAGAATACTGCTCACGAAACCAAAGTCACCACGTCATGTTTCCATATAAATTTTGAGGAGTTTCCTCGATTACTTATGGATCCCTTCATCAGGTCACCACTTTTATGAATATGTTTGAATTGGGTATAAGTTGATTTGGTGTATAAGTTGATAACTTATACACCAAAAGAAAAATGTTCAAAATCGGTTCACAAACGGCTGATTAATCGTTGAACATAAAAAACGAACATAACACCTCCTCCATTTTGAAAGTCGGTTAAAAGTGTAGCCTATGTATTATTCTGATATATTATAGGTATAGGCTATATTACTGTAAAGTTTCATTAAAATAAAAAAATAGTAACAAACATCTATACATAGGTACATCCACACATACATCCAAACTTTCGCCTTTATAATTATATAAGAAGGATATTGAGCCGCGACGCGCCGAGTCGCACCGCTGCAGCGTTCCACCTAGCGTGTCATTGTCTCCAAATGCGTGCGTCCAAAGCACTTGAACTGTCACACCATGAACCCTTTAGTAAACATGACTTCAATTTAAGGGGCTGATTATGCGAGTGAACGTGCCTGATCCCGACAAAGATCGTTTAATTACTTTTAATTGGGAGGTTAAAGAACTCGCATGTGGGCCCATAACCTGTTATTAGCCCTTTGATCTCCGCTTCCTAATCCGATGACATTTACATTAACGGGGTTCGCACGGAGAGAGCTTTAATTGTACACTAATTCCATTTTATTATTAGATCCTGATTGATTTCGTAGGAGTGATTAAAAATAAACATAATTAGCCTTTAGCATTTAAACTTTGCGCAATGGAAACATTAAAATCATACATATTTATAAAATTTTGACGTGGGAGAGCCATGCTTCTGCACAAATGGGCCGTCTCAACCGGAGAAATACCACGTTCTCACAGAAAACCGGCGTGAAACAGCACTTGCGCTGTGTTTCTCCCAGTGAGTGAGTTCACCGGAGGCCCAATCCCCTACCCTATTCCCTTCCTTACCCTCCTCTATTCCCTTCCCCTCCCATCCCTACCCTCCCCTATTACCTTATTCCCTCTTAAAAGGCCGGCAACACACCTGCAGCTCTTCTGATGCTGCGAGTGTCCATGGGCGACGGAAGTTGCTTTCCATCAGGTGACCTGTTTGCTCGTTTGCCTCCTTATTTCATAAAAAAATAATAATAATATAGTATGGTGTACAACAGAGGTTTTAAAAGTTTGAAGATAATAATATTATTATAATGACTGTAATGTTAAATTACCTTCTGTATACTTCGCCACGAATTACTTACATTATAAACCATATTTTGCCCGAACAAATTCTATATTGAACTCCTACATTTTCGTCCTTATGACTCTACGTAGACCGAAGATTGTTAATCCAACGTTACATCATTGAACACCAATGACAAACGATGTCCTGCGGCTCCTGTATCAGCTGTTCATTAGGCGACAGAGGCCTCGTTTTGGGCATCAGGGGCAGGGGCCAGGGGCACTCGCTCGGGGCCGCGTGGCCCTGTGACCCTAATATGCCGGCCTCCCGGTAAATATATTAACTTTCACATTGATCGGTGGCCTCCCCGTTATTGCTTCTATATTAAACTATGTTTAGGCACATTTAGTAGCATCTGTTGAAATATCATAAATCAAAAACTATATTGGGTCTTAGTAACCTCGTACTATTTTAGGGTTAAAGTGTTATTTAAAATACGTAGTGAAGAAAACACCAATAAGAGTTCTAAGCATTTATTCACAACATTGTAATACAAAGCTCTACATCACATTCTTACAAGTGACACAACCTTTCATATGTCATATATACGTTCAACATACCGCCCCCCATGAATATATTTCTTGAATATATTCTTAACAATACTTTAAATCCTTATAATATACACAATACTTTACATCGACCATTCTGAACCATACCTATGGTATGCCGATAGCTCATATTATCACTTCTATCATTACTAAGCGCTGTTCCTCAACATAACAATATAGTCTCAAACTGACTATTAAATTAGCTTTAACACAGAATGCAACTTAAAATCTTTAAGAAAAATAATATAAAAATAATATGATACCATACTCTATCGTCTAAATGTAATAATATATGACCCTGTACAAAACAGTAACTAAAAATTAACAACATTAATCTTTAACCATAATAAGAAACAATACAAAAAATACGAATAGGTACTTCCTAGGCAAAGAGCAAACTTCCAATCTCAATATCAAGTAATAATTCCATCTCTCCATTTGTCTCGTGCGTAACGAGTACTCTCTGGAACACAACCCGACAAGATCCAACCGAAATGCGTATTCTGGGCAGTCAACCTATGTGATGGATCTCGGATTATACCATTAGCCAAAATAAGCCCATAAACGTCTGCGCCTAGCAATATGTTTACCTCACCAGCTTTTAAGCAGCGCGGGTCAGCAAGTTTCAAGGATGTCAATTCAGGCCAGTTAATAATGTCGACACCATCGGTTCCGGGGGTTGGGGATAAATCGTTCAGAACATAGGCTTCGATATTACACGTGTATTTACTTGTAGTGGACTGTATCTGGAATTCTACCTTGTGGTTAATTTGTATGTTCTGACTCTCACCCCCCACACTTGTCACAACTTCGTCTACCGGGAACTTCTGAAGACCTAATAACTGCACCGTTTTATCTGTTACAAACGACGCTTGGGAACCTTGATCGAGTGTTGCTCTTAAAGTCATGCTCGCCTTATTTGTATTAACTTCTACTATAGCAGTGGGTAGCAGTACCTGGGCGACAGGCTTTTGTCCTATTAGGCTGTCCTCGTCCTCATCACCTGACAGAGCCATCTCCTTATTTGAAAAATAGTAGGACTTAGTGACTTCCTTCTCTCTATGCAAAAGTGAGTGATGTCGACGATAACATTGATGGCATGTATTAGAATGTCTACATCTAGAGAGCCTGTGAAAGGCGCTAAAACAATTGTAGCATAATTTTTTATTTTTAATAAAGTAGAGTCTAGTATCAAAATCTTGCTTTTGAAACAATCGACACTGATCTAGCTTATGACTTTTTTGGCAGTACGGGCATACAACTGTCGTGATGGCAAAAACATGAGTCCTTTTCCTTTCGTCTACGCGTGTCTTTTCCTCTCTTAACTCTAAGAATTCTAATGCTCTAAATCTACTTTCCAAAAATTCATAAAATTCCATTAATGAAGGTAAATTCTCCAAGTTACTACTGATTCTTTGTTCCCATATCCTCTTTGATTCTCGGTCTAATTTCTGTGACACCATGTAAATTATTAGTATATCCCACGTGGAAGTATCCAAATCCAAATTACATAAGGCACTCAAGCATTCATTCGTTGTATCTAACAACCTTTTTATCCCTTTGCTATCCTCAGAAGCCAGACTATTTTGATTAAACAAACGATTCAATATATTATTTGCCAAGTATCTTTTGTTATTGTACCTCTTCTTAACTATATTCCAACATATTTCATAATTTCCTTCAGTGATTGGTACATGACGAACTAAGTTTTCTGCTTCGCCCGTTAGGTAACTCTTAAGATAATATAATTTCTCGATATTTGATAAATTGGATTTTCGATGTATAAGCAAGTCAAATAAATTGTGAAAAGTGTACCATTCTGTATATTTTCCCGAGAAATTAGGAATCTGAATTTGGGGCAAGTTCACAGCGGTAGGGACAACCTCTGTAGCACATAAAAGACTCTCCTTTAATGCGGCCTTATATTGCAAATACTCCTCCTCTACTTCCTCAAATACTACGTCTCTAAAATACTCGCAATCATCTGAAAACTCTTGACTTCTCAGCAGCTCGTAGTGATTCTTTTTGAACTGAACCCATGTTTGTTCTAAGCCCTCGAGCCGAGCATTTATATAGGCTCGCGATCTATTCTTAGATGATATTTGAAACTTAGCGTAATCTGTCGTAATTTGTGTCTGAAGATGCTTTTGTACTCTTATAGACCCTTCCATAGTCGCAAAATTGTTCGTACCAAATTTGCTTATCGGTTGTCAAGGCAACTGCTCACAAATTCTCAATAATTTTATTCCGATTTTATTCTCACCAAAAGTTGCCTATTACCATTTCTCCATATTGCTGCTGGCTCTTCTATAATATCCGGCTACTCGATGGACCATGAAGAAAACACCAATAAGAGTTCTAAGCATTTATTCACAACATTGTAATACAAAGCTCTACATCACATTCTTACAAGTGACACAACCTTTCATATGTCATATATACGTTCAACACGTAGTGCTAATAACACAGTTTAAATATATTTTTGAAAAATAGTAATATTGTACCTGAATCAAAAAAACACAAATAAACCACAATATTACGTGCACTTTTCCACTATAATATTCATTAATTACTACAAATTTAACTTAAACACGACCGGTTTCGATTGTTTTTTTAATTTTTTTTAATGAAATAAAAGGGCAAGCGAGCAAACGGGTCACCTGATGGAAAGCAACTTCCGTCGCCCATGGACACTCCAGCATCAGAAGAGCTGCAGGTGCGTTGCCGGCCTTTTAAGAGAGAATAGGGTAATAGGGAAGGGTAGGGATGGGAAGGGAAGGGAATAGGGGAGGGTAGAAAAGGAATAGGGTAGGGGATTGGGCCTCCGGTAAACTTACTCACTCGGCGAAACACAGCGCACGTGCTGTTTCACGATATAAATCATCATCAGGTGTTTATATCATAATTCATAATTCTTTATTCACAAGAATGCAGTACAAAGATAGTATTAAAGTCATAACAAAAGATTCTGTATATTCTACCATAACAATGGTGTGTGAATTTACATGCATTTAAAAAGAAAAATAGAAAATACAATTATTTGAGTTGCTATTAAGTTCATATATTATACAATGTCAATTTAATGTCAATTATAATAAAAAATCGAAACCGTCGTGTTTAAGTTAAATTTGTAGTAATTAATTAATATAGTGGAAAAAGTGCACGTAATTTGTGTTTTATTTGTGTTTAAAATGAATTTCCACCAAGAACCGACAGTACAATTATAGATTCAGGTACACATTATAATATAATATGTACCTGAATCGTCAAAATCTTCAAATTAGTATTTTGGGTGCTATGGAAAAATAAAAATGGGTAAACCGCTAAAATCATGTTTTCTTTGGCTTCACCGTAGATGGGAGAAAACACTGACCTGACCAAGCGATCTTAGCTTTCTGGCCTAATACAATTAAATGACTAAAAAATATTGTTATTGTTTTAAACCAAAAACTGTGGGACACTGCACTCTAACGTTTTTTCCCGCTTAAAGTTTTAAAACTTCATATTTCACAAATGGATCCCTAAATGGAAAAATGATCTTTGAATACTCGTAATATTTTAAAAAAGCTATCCAATGATAGGCGGTGGGGTGGACGCGAAAAAAAAATCACTTTGTATTTTGCAAATATTTTATATGCCATTTTGTTGGCGTCTGCGTCATCAAGATGTGCATTCATACCGAACAACAGCTTTGTAGGTCTTATAGTCTCTGAGTAAAACCGCGGACAGACAGACGAACGGATGGACAAACAGACAGACGGATAGACAGACGGACGGAGAGACCGAAACTATAAGGGTTCCTTGTTGACTACGGAACCCTAAAAACGACGGAAAACAACCTTTAGGATGTTTCTCGCCGAGTGATTATACTTAAAGGGGGGCTAAGAAGATTTATAGAACCGGAACCAACTAGAGATCAGAAAAAAACAGTGACTTACTGCACTAGAATTGCTCCTTTGTGTTACAACTTTAAAGCCTGGTAATGGACTTGCAACTCTTCCGATGTTGCGAGTATCCATGGGCGATGGTAGTTGGTTTCCATCAGGTGACCAGTTTGATCATTTGTCCCCTAATTTTATTTAAAAAAAGCGAGTATCCAACCTTCATGGGCGGCAACTATCACTTAAGCTATAATTAGGTAATGGATCTGCTCGTTTCTATTTTCAGTTCCATCGATAAAAGTCTACATAATATAATATTAAGACTTTATATTATTTCATGAGAGTTTATATTATTTCATGAGACATTGTAAATCTCACTTCAGTGAAACGCGTCTGTAGTATCATAACATTGCTTCTCATTTAGTACGGGGTTACGAAACTAATTAATGTAGTCGTTGTAATGTTGTGTGTGTATGTCAGTCACGTTATGAGCCGCCGCGCCGCCGCGTCTGCCGGTACACGAGATTATTATCTAGTTGTAACGTTACGAAACTGCCAAGTTATATAAATAAATAAAATAAAAAAAAATAAAAATGTTTTATTTCTGAGTAGATTTGAAGAAAATACTTTCAGAATGTTAATATTAGCTACGGTGCCTACCACCGGTTCGGGAACTATCCCGGCGAGAAGAACCGGCGTAAGAAACTCGCACGGGGCCCACTTTTTTACCAAAAAAAGTGAGGTAAAAAAATTAATCTTTTAAAATAAAATTTACAATGCTGTAACTTAAAATTATACAATGTCAACATACATACATAGTAAGTCATGTACAATAATATAGAAGTAGCCTTGTAAGCAGCCATCCTACTCCCAAGATGTGCCATCGTTTATGAAATCATTGACCTTATAATAGGCTTTGGCTAACAACCGCTCTTTGACTACTTTCTTAAATTTATTAATGGAAAGATTTTGAACGTTTTCTGGGATTTTATTGAAAAGGCGTATACATTGACCTTTAAAAGATTTACTGACTTTACTAAGTCTGATCACTGGCAAATCTAGCTTGTACTTATTTCTGGTGTTTCTACAATGAATGTCACATTTGGCTTTAAATTTACATATATTTTTTCTAACATGTATTACATTATCCAAAATGTATTGAGAAGCTACTGTCATTTTGTAAATCGAACGTATAGCTCGCTTCTGCAGCGCAAAGATAGTATTAATATCGGCAGCGTTTCCCCATAAAAGGATACCATATGACATTCTACTGTGAAAATAGCTAAAGTATACTAATCGTGCAGTGTCTTCGTCAGAAATTCCCCTAATCTCTCTGACTGCATATGCTGCAGAACTGAGTCTATCTGCGAGTTTAGCAATATGAGGACCCCACTGTAATTTACTATCTAGTGTAATACCTAAAAATACAGTAGTGTCCACCAAATTCATTTTCTCATCATTCAATAGTACATTGGTTTGAACTTGCCGTACATTGGGCAAAGTAAACTTTAAACATTTAGTTTTCGTAGAATTCAAAAGTAAATTATTAACATTAAACCAATGTACTATTTTTGAAAGAGTACAGTTTACCTCGTCGTAATTAGACTGTTGTCTCTTCACTTTAAAAATAAGTGAAGTGTCATCAGCAAAAAGTACTATTTCATTATCATTATCCTTAACTAGATAAGGTAGGTCATTTATGTAGACGAGAAAAAGAAATGGGCCTAAAATGTCCCTGTGGGACACCTAATTCTATTTTGGTTCCATTTGATCTCTTATTATTGATTTCAACCCTTTGAGTCCTATTTTTGAGGTAAGATGTCAAAAGGTTGAGTGCTGAGTCCCTTATGCCATAGTGGTGTAATTTCCTAATCAATGTAGCATGCTCGACACAGTCGAAGGCCTTAGAGAGGTCACAGAAGACACCTAAGGCATCCTGCGATCCCTCCCAAGCTTCAAATATACTACATAGAAGACCTATACCAGCATCCGTTGTGGAACGACCCTTAGTAAAACCGTATTGATTTTTGTGTAATAAATTATTTGAATTAAAGGGTACCAATAGCTGTTTTAAAATTATTTTTTCAAATATTTTGCTAAGAGTCGGTAAAATCGATATAGGTCTGTAATTTGTCGGATCAGACTTAATTCCCGCTTTAAATAAAGGTATGACCTTGCTGTGCTTCATTAAGTCAGGAAAAACACCATTCTCTATACAGTTATTAAAAATCATTGCTAGATGAGGAGCTATGATGTCAATTACTGATTTAATAATTTTTGTAGACAAGCCCCAAAGATCGGGGGTATTCTTAATGTTTAATAATTTAAAAGTATCAATAATGTCTTTGGGGTCAATCTCTCTAAACTTAAAATTGACATTACATTCCTTTACATAATAGATAGTTTGAGTATCAAGATATTGTTTGATGTTATCTACTTAGCGTTATATTTTGTAGCTCCTGTTGTCAGTTGGAGTTGGAAACAGTCGAAGTTGACAAAACAATCGTAAATATTGGGAATAATAATAATAATAATAATAATTTTATTTATTTCTCACCACATAATATTAAAAGACAGAAAGTAGGTACATAATTATAGACCCAAAGTAGTATGATTATAGATAATTGTAGATAAAGTAGTATAATTATAGACACAAATAAGTCGACAAATAGCACATTATCGGTAGGTTTCATGTGGGAGACTGGTGCCTGAACTGGGCGTGAGCCTGTATTTCAGGACACCAGGCCTCTATCCCAGATTAAAAAGCTCTACAAAAGAATGATTATGTTTTGAAGTAGATGTTCCAGTTTTAGATTACATAAGAAAAATTATTTTTAAAGGTAGAGATGGTGAAGTCAGGTTAGTATGAATATTGTGTAGTATATAAGATGTAAAGAAGTGTGTGTATGTGTGTGTGTGTGTGTGCATTTGGTGTGTGTGTCCCGGTTTTAGTTTTATTTCTATTAAAATTCTTCACACCTTCAATGAATATGTTTTTTTTATTTTTTTTTATTATGAAATAAGGGGGCAAACGAGCAAACGGGTCACCTGATGGAAAGCAACTTCCGTCGCCCATGGACACAGCATCAGAAGAGCTGCAAGTGCGTTGCCGGCCTTTTAAGAGGGAATAGGGGAGGGTAGGGAAGGGAAGGGAAGGGAATAGTTGAGAGTAGGGAAGGGAATAGGGTAGGGGTTAGGGGATTGGGCCTCCGGTAATTCACTCACTCGGCGAAACACAGCGCAAGCGCTGTTTCACGCCGGTTTTCTGTGAGAACGTGATATTTATCCGGTCGAGCCGGCCCATTCGTGCCAAAGCATGGCTCTCCCACGTATAAAATTTGCGCTGCACTGTGTCTAGTTCAACAATAATAGGGTTAGTGTTGTCTTTTGAGTTTATTCTGAAAACATCTCTGATATGGGAGTCGTTTATATTTACATTAAGGGCCTTTCCTACAGTGGAAACTAAATTATTTAGGGTCTCTTTAGTCTCCCCACTAGTTTTCGGAACATTTCTTATTTCTATGCCGCACGCCCGGGATTTGCGCTCAAGGTTTTCAAGACTTTCTTGCAGTTGTTGTATTTGTTTTTTATCCTCTTTTCTTTCGTTCTTCAAAGTGGATATGCGCACTAATAACTCGTCGTGTTTGTTCGACATCAGTTGTACACTTTCCTTTAGTTAGTTATTTTGAAGAATTATGTTGTTTATTTTATCTATTAGATCATCAAATCTTTTTTCCTGGTCTTTAGAAAATTTCGTAAAAACATTCATGGGAATCGTGTCATTATTCGATGATTTTGTTGCCTTGGGGTTTTGTTCACAGGCAGAAGCTTTTACTGTCTTCTTTTTTTTACGGTCTGTGATATTAACTGGCAGCTCTGTGATTTCTTCTTGCTGTAGAGCCTGTGGGTTTCCCGAGCGCTTCAATGGTTGCTGATGGTAGAGGGGAGGGGGGAGTTGTGCGGTTTAGTGGCATCTTGATTTAGTTAATGGATGTATACCAAGTATTCCGAAATGTCGAGCAAGCCAAGCTGTGTCAAAAGTTAGCAAATAAGGTCGAGAAGGTCGTAGCAAAAACAACTCAGTAAGTCGCACAAAATGCTTTGGAGTACCAGGAGCGCATAAGTTCGCAGCAATGGTAACGTGGGCCCCGCCCGTGGCGTGGCGTAGTAACGTCGTTGTCGCGTCGGGGTAGTGCGTGAGAGAGAGGCACGATGTGATTTCTATCTTCCGTCGTAATGGCGGCGTGTGCGTCGCTCAGGGTGTGGAGTTATTGATGAGTAATAATGATAGCGCGTACCTCGCTAGCCTTTGGTGTAGTTCGGCCGGTGGTAGCAGGTGGGGGCGCGTTGATGATTGATGCGCCGGGGTCGGGGGGTGTGTCTTCCAAATAACGAGATGGCCGGTCGCACTGTTCCGTCGAAACTCTTTAGCACTTATGATGTCCTATTTTCTTCTGTGGATTTAATTTGAACTATTTTAAATATTATTTATTTAAAAACAAAATCGTAGGGGTTTAGGAACGTCTACTCGTGGCCGAGGTCCGGGGGGAAGGGAAAAGGGAACGGGGGAAAGGGTCCAGGGGGAATAGATAATACCTGGATTGGAAGACATCTTAACATGTCTCTCTACATTTCAAATTGAGCTTAAAAACCTGCATTTCAATTTTACAAAAAGAAAAATAATTAAACAAAATTCATTATGGCTCGAGAGCACGGAAATACGTCCGACATTATGAAAATTTAATAAGTGGTCGTACTCAAAGAGCACGAAATGTTGACCTTCCGCGGATGCGTTCCCGCGACCTTCCGCCCCCGGAGCGTGCGCCCCGGCGAGGGCGGCCACCCCCCGCATGCACACGAGCGCTCCGCTAGGCCGCTCAGACGGCGCCCGACCGCCGCGGCACACGGACACCCGCCCCGACTCGGGCCGCTCGCAACTCGGCGTGAAGTTTCCGCGATGAGCTAACATGGGTGAGCTGCGCGGGGACGCGGTGCTGGGGGACCTGGAGCCCCTGGCGGCGCTGAACGGCACGGGCGCGCTGTACCGGCACGGCGGCGCCATGACGGCGGTGTACTGCGCCGCCTACCTGCTGGTGTTCGCGGTGGGGCTGCTGGGCAACTGCTCCGTGGTGGCGGTGGTGCTGCGCGCGCCGCGCATGCGCACCGTCACCAACTACTTCATCGTCAACCTGGCCGTCGCCGACATCCTGGTGGTGGTGTTCTGTTTGCCCGCCACGCTCATGAGCAACATCTATGTCCGTGAGTACCACCTTGCTCTTTCAAGCTGTAACTTGCAGCCAGAGCCCATAGGATGCGTATGCGCATTCGATAAGTACCAATTTAGCTCTACGTGGTCATGTTTATGAGCAGGGCTATTTCAAGTAAATTAGATACTTTTGTAGCGTCAAAATAAACTTTATTCCCCGTGATCGGTTACTGTATATCACTAGATCTTAGAAAAAAGTAGAGTATCTTAGTAAAAAAGTTGTGCCGTTAAAATGCACTGCGGGTTCAAAGAAAAGCAATTTTAGAGAAAGCCAGGACTTTTAAATCACATAACTACGGAAAGTTTTTATGTGTTATTTACAGCGTTCCCGTACGTAGTTTGTGTTGTTATATTGACTGTTTCACGTTTATTGTACGTGCAATAAAACGCACAACAAAATTATTCCTTTTTTGTTCTTTTGATGTTACGGTTCACCCATGCACACTGGCATAAGATTATGAATTGTGCATTTTTAGGTATGTAGTAAGAGTTAAAGCTTTTGGCATCGAAAGTGTAGAGTACCAAAGACCTAAGTGTAAGATGGAATCATAAAAATCCATACTAATAATATAATAAATGCAAAAGTATGTTTGTCTATTTTTTTCTTGTTCTTGTACAGTTATATACATTTATTATTACATTTATCTTTTTCATAATTGAACATTTTTAGACTTTTCTATGCATTGCATTGTTGTTTACATTTCGTTTCTGTCTATCTATTAGTTACTTCTTCGCGCTTAAACCGCTAAACTGATTTTGATGAAATTTGGTATGGATGTGCTTATAGTCCTAAGAAAGGACATAGGATACTTTTCCCTCCAACAAAAAAATGTACGGTTCCCGGGCGATAAACGAATTTCTACGCAACAGAGATGCATTAACTTGTATGATGATAATATGTATTATGGCTTGTGCATTATTTGCATGACCACTTCGTAGTATCCTCGTAGCATACTTTTATTATGCTACGAGGGTCGCGCTTAAACTGGTCATACCATAGTAAAGTATGGTGAGAGAGTAAGCTGCTTTTCAGAGTCGAAAGTATGTGGAGGTAAAAATACTGTGCGCTGGAACATTTAAATAATGTTTTGATCAGTTTCTGTATTACCCGTCCGTAATAAAGTATTTAGTGTGTTAAACCTTAATTTAGTTACCGATCACTATTAAGTTCACTAAAATATGTAACCTTTAGTAAATATAAAAACTAAATCATCTTTAGTAAATTGCATTTTTTTCATATCTTTTCCACTTAGACATCTCGTAATTTGATAAATTATACTTATAAAACATATACTACAAGCAGAAAATAATACCTCGTAAATAATATAACAACAAAATCGAATACAAGAGACACATACATACAATATACATTTTAACAAAATCGGTTCAATAACTGAACCGATTTTGCTAAAAAAATACAAATATTGTAAAAAGCAAACCACCACTAGGTAGATTGCTTTTTATCTCGGAGACTTTTTAGTAATAACGACTGATTAATGTAAAATGTTAATGTGCCCTGCGACTTCGCTAACATTTTAGAATTTCATCTTGTGGTAATATTCGCAAAGAACTGTGTAATTGTTTCTCAGGTTGTTCGGTACTTTTTATGTTGCTTAACCTCCAACAGGCCTTTTTAACAAATAACATACGGATCCTTTTCATATGAAATCTGAAATTAACCATTTATATTATGTATATGGTAGTCAATGTATAAAAATATCATATTATTTACATTTAGGAAAAACCTTAAAGTCCCTGATATGTGAATTGTGCTTTAACTGTTATTATTTCTAGTGATTTTTTTTTATTAGAAAAAAAACTACACACAAAATGTTCTGTATAAAATTCAGCTACCTTAACAAATGTTGTCATTATTACGCCAATAACTCTTACACTTGACCCATTTTATATGTTTTCAATACGATTCCACTAACGCCAGACCTTTTCTAGGCTTTTAAGGATTCAAATAAATAACGGCTGATGGATGACGTCATCAACCCGTTTTGTTTCACTAAAAGGTTCGCGATCGGGGCCGATCTGTTTAACCCGAAGTCGCTTGGCCTGGATTTTTGACGTGGTACTAATTATACCCCAAACTGAACGTCTGTTGAGCCACTTAGTTATTAAAACATGTAGCTGTTTTGTAACTTGTTACGGTTATATAAACGAGTCTTTTCGATATCCTAATATTATGTTGTTTAAAGTTTGATTTCTGTTTCTTACATGTTGTGGTTTAAGAATTTTTTTTTTAAATTTCGCGGGGCACTACGTAATTTGAATATATATACCATGAGAAACTATTTCAGTATTTTTTATATTTTTAGAATAATATTTAGGGGTCGCGACCAGGGGGTTTGAAAACTCAAAATCTGTATTTGTTAGATTCTTTATTTTTATAGAAAGGACAAATAAATATTACAAAATTATTGCTGTTGTTATGAATTAATATATTATGTAGATATTGAGTCATTTATTTTTGAGATACAAGGGTTGACTTGTTATTATTAGCCTATTAAGGTACTTTTTCCTATACTCTTTTACCAATAAAAGCAAATATTGCTTTTGGTTATCGCTTATGTGATTTGAGCTTTTCTTTGGAGCGATTGTATGTGCAAGTTGTACTTCCACCTCTGATGTGAATAAACACCAAATTAAATATTGATGAAACCATAATTGAAGCTGTCCTTCAAAGATTTTTTAAAAATTTTGACAGCTGGTCGCGACCTCTAAATCATAATAAAAAAATATATATATTTCATATTTAGAGGTTAAAATGTTATTTCATATAATCAAACGAAAAAGTGGCCCGGGCATAATTCAAAAGTCGAAAAATAAGTACCACCCTAATGTATACATGGTATATTAATTCTGCTTAACTCTCTTTACTTGCCATAGTGTTCCGATACGGTTTTGACGCTGAAATATAAACGCATCTTCATAGGTTAAAACTCTAGAAATGTATGCAAAAAGATATTAATACAATTAGGATAAGAAAATTTAAAAACAATTCGTTTATTATAATGGTAATTTGAAAACTAACTTAAATATGAGAATCGAGGTTTATATTTATTCCAGATATTTAGTTAATTGCATATTAATTACAATTTTAAAACGCACAATAAAATACGGTACTCCCAAATAAAATATGACTTCTACATAAAATTATACAACTGTGTCATCACAGCACATTGTGTCCGTGAGTCCCACGACGAATGGCCGGTTGTCGTCGGACAAAGTTTCAGACAGTCAATTAACTGGCGGTAAGTAGTTTGCGGCAGTTGCCTCATTATTGAGTTAGACAGCCTCCGCCGCACGCCCCGCGTCCGCCCAGCGTTCACAACTTAACAACTCATTTACTGTATCGATAAATTGTTAATTTGTTAATGCGTCGAAGTTGAAATTGATGATAGTCATTATGTTTATAATTTTTATTTCGTATTTAACAATTAAAAATAATTAAAAAAGCATTTATCAAGGCTTTTTTGTACGTTATAATACAATAATATTATAAAAAAATATGAAACAGATGTTAGAGCTGTAATAAGAAATAATATTTTCCACATAACATTATCTAATATAAATTTTATGTTGCAAATATGCAACGCCTCGCAATGCGATGTGCCTCAAATGACGTTATGTTACTATATTTCGTCATATCAGTTTTGCATTGCTGTTATGTACTATCAGAGAAGTTGATTCCTATGCAAATCGGGGACCTAAGTAGTTTGGTTGCGTTACGTCAAACCCAGCTGACAGATCACAATTAATAATGACAGATCAAAATTGACATATTCGACCAAATAACGTTGGTCTGTCAATTGCATAGGAATCAACTTCCTCGATGGTACAAATAAAATTTGTTTCCTTTCAGTGTAAACTAGTAACTTAAGATGGTGTAAAAATAATTATTGATTGAGTGAACATGGATATTATTCCTTAGATGAGTTAGATGATTACAACAGTATAAACACATTCAAAAAATCTTTTTACAATCTTCCTCTCTTCCTTGGCGAGTACACAAGTTATATTCACCTCCAAGACAGCGGAGACAGTCCGTAGAAAAATTTACGAGCGAAATGATGACCACTCTGAATACCAACGAACACTAATCTCGGGACAAATCAATGTCTCGGGGCAGTAAAAATTTACCTCTCCCCACTTTTACTATTTTATTCATAATATTATGAGTGCAATATGCTATTTAAATAGCTCAATTTTATGTAAAACATGTTTCTTTATTATAATTTTGTAGGTATTTTGTGCATAGAAGTGATAATGTTCACCTGACCTTTGTATGCAAATATTCTCAGTTTTAATCGTTAAACTGCATATTTTTCCCCTAATTAAAGTATGTATTCAAAGTATGTATTCATTATTCAGCATGTAGCTTGATCTACCCAAGTTTACTACAAAATTCTATCAAAATAAGTCCCGTGTTTTCAGAGCATCCATGCATAAAAATATTTCGTGTAATAATAATATAAATAGTTTTGATTAGCTTTTAACAGCTGTTTAAGCTAAAACTGTGCAAGATAGATTCCGCGGAAATCGTAGCTTCGTAGCAGATGTCTACGAACATTGTAGCAACGTGCTACGGCGTAGCCGGTACGTCTGGTAATGAAACAAATTCCTTTTAAAAAACAATCAAGCATATAATATAAGCCAACAATATCAACATGTAAAAAATATCAAGTTTTGAAAAACTCAAAATCACTACCTTTATTATGACATATTTTGAAAAATACGTAACAAAAAACAGAACATCCTCTTTTCGATACTCAGTTAAAAGCTAAAATAAATATAGCTAACGATGTTGACAGTTGACACAGTGTATGTGTAATTGTGGAAGTACCGGGTACATCGGACATTAGTATTCGAAGCGCGCGCCGGAGTCACTGCTCTCAGTCCTCAGGTGAACATTATCACCTTCCGTTTGACAATTTCTGTTCCTCGTTCGTTCTTATATCGCTCCTTTAAATTATGTTGTAAAATTATATTTTTGGTTATTTAAGTAACAAGTAGTAAACTGCAAATGGTGAAAAAATCACTGAAAATATTATTGAAGCTGTTATTATCATTAAAAAAATAATTCTGCATAAAAATCGATCCAAGCGTTTGAATGCTACGATGTCGTCCTACGGACACTATAATAAAGAAATCGTAGCTTCGTAGCATCAAGTGCTACGGTGGCGTAGCAATTCTACGGCGGCGTAGCAGTTCTACGGTGGCGTAGCATCAAGTGCTACGGCGGCGTAGCAGTTCTACGGTGGCGTAGCACTTGATGCTATGTACTACGTAGTGTAGTAGTATTTCGTTTCATTATTTGAATGGGAAATGTGAATTATTTTACCGCTATTTCAAAAGCATTTTATATACATAAAGTATTCCGTATCTTTTATCAAAAACAATAATTTGCATCGGTTCAAGCATAAAGAGGTAACACAGACATACAATCCCACTTATTACATTAGATGAATATTTCAAGGTATCTCTCATTAAATTTCAGTTGTCACATACCAGTGCTTCTCCCGCGGTCGTTGACCCTCAGCTGCAGTGTCGCTTTCGATGGGACTCATAAATTTTGTTGTCCAATAAATTCCTCTCGAGCGTCGGAAGTTCGGTTAACTGTTGTTTTTAAATCTCTGGTGCTAAATAAATGGCCGCCGTACATCTCTGAACTTGCCAAAATGACCGCAGATAAAAATTAGACGAGTTTTATTTCAGCAATTATCTACACTACAGTAAAGAATAACGAGTAGCTTTCAATGCGAATCATAGAGCAAAGGTCTCGATTTGGACTGTTTGTTTAGTCTCGAGTTTCTAGACTTGATATTTAAGCCTTACTGTTGGTAGACTTTAAGTCTTTTCGGTAAGGGAGAAAAACATTAGTGCATATTTTCCACGTAATTAAATTAAAATTTTGTGTACTTATCGGGTAGGTCTGGGCTAAAATCTAATATACATACCCGAAATAACATATTATATTTAGGGAAAACAATGCTTGTCGGGTCATTTGTCAGCTAGCCTATTATATTATTAATTAAGTTTTGTTAAATGTCCTTTTTTTTTCTCTTATGCGAATATACCAAAACAATGTAATTATGTATCTTCTTGCTAGGTGTTTATTCGTATTGTCACTTAATTACTGTTTTGTTTTCCGCTAAAATAAAAAACAAAAAAATATATATATTTATTGTCGAAAAGTTAACTGTAACTTGTAAGATTTTGAACAGTTTGAGGTCTTGCTCCGTACAGAATGCAGGCGCGAGGTCGTTAAATATCTGAGATTCCGTCTGGAACAATACAACACAATAACTTGCCAATAAACTCCTTTAATAAGTTAACTCCGGCTAACCTGGTCCGGGGATCGTGTGCTCTATTTTGAGAGTAGTACGGCTGGTTTTGCCGCGGCGGTGTATCAGGTTGTTGGCCGCGCGGGTTATTCATTAGCCGAAAACTTCATAATGGAATCAATTATAGTTTCACGCGCGAAGTATCGACTGACTTTGATGGAGCGGACTTCATGACTTAGGCGGCTTATAATCAACACATAGATGCGTACATGAATATTATATTTTTTTTAAATAAGCACCATTCCACCACTTCAACTCTTGTAGGCCAGAATTGGCAGCGGTTTCCAATCACAAAAACCCCTTTTTTAATCGGGACGAATAAAGCTGTCTCAGAAATCTACGAGACAACCATAATTATGTACGGTTTCTATCAAAGATCTTGGATATCAATGGCTAGTTAACAGAAAAGTGCCCCTGCTTTATTATTAGGAATCAGTAGATAAGATCATTGCTCTTCTAAGTATCAAGTATGATCTCTCTATAAAAGATATAATTTTGACCATCGCATTTATGTTAATTTTATATTAATACAACTTTAATAAGATAATTTGTAAGCTAAGCAGCGCTCAATATAATTAAACTGTCGTAAATCATGTTACACCCCGAAGAGCTCCCCGTGAATTACGAGCCAACTTTTTACTTTACTTTTTATCGCACAAAGATTGTAACTTTGTGAAACAATAAATAGCCCAATAATAAATAACGCCTGAAACTTTAGAGGATTTGTAATACTAGCTTTCGCCTGTGGTTATGCTTGCTTTAAATTCAGCGTACGTATAATACATTTGCTGCTTACGACTACATTTGAATTTATGAGTAAAATTAAAATGTACGCATTTGAGATGTCTCAAGAAAATATCATGTAGAATATTTTAATACAATCGTATTAAAATATCAAATATCCCCCCGTTACGAATTTTCTGTTTTTATTATTATACTAGAAAATATTCAATCTTTGAATAGGTATCATGTTATTTTTTCCATTATTTTCTATGAACTTGATAATTATAATATTTTTAAGGTCAAAATTAGCTTAGTCAATCTAGCATAATATTTTGTGACATTTATTTACACATAATATTTTTAGACATTACAGGACTAAAATTATGTACAATTATATACAATACAATAATCATGTTAAAACAATGTAACTGATATGATTGACAATGTACACCTTTATTGTAAAGAGAAAAATAAAATTGTGAAGATGAAAGTTTCGACGGAAATAGTGCGAAGTTCAACGAACTTTGGTCTTCAAAATACAAATAGGGACTTTCGTAAACAGGAAAAAGAGATTACAATTACTTCTCTTATCCGGCATTGTAATATTTTCTGAAGTTTTGTAAGTGACTATGACACTGCCCTTTTTCATTCATTCATTTTCATTCAGATGGCGTGAAAAGGCGCGAAGTTATTATAATAATGATAATAATAATAGAGCTTTATTTAATTCCATACAAGTTAATGAATTTTTAAAGACTACAAAATAAAGGATTTAAATTTAGGCTTGTACGGACGCCTTTCGGGTAAAAGCCTCCTCCAAAGAATGCCACTCATCTCTGTCCATGGCGGTTGATAACCATCTTGGTCCCGCTGTCGCGACTATCTCATCTGCCCATCTAGCACACGGACGGCCTCTGGCTCTTTTACCTTGCGGTCCAGTCCACTCTATTACCCTTTTGGTCCACCTGTCATCCGTGTATCTAGCAATGTGGCCGGCCCAAGTAAATTTTTGTCTCAGTGAAAATAGTAGAGCGTCATTAATTTTTGTTCTGTTACGAATATCGCTATTTTCACTTTGTCTTTTATTTTTATTATATATATATATAATAAAAATAAAAGACAAAGTGAAAGTATATATATATATATATATATATATATATATATATATATATATATATATATATATATATATATATATATATATATATATATAATAAAAATAAAAGACAAAGATAGGAAGGTAAAAGTTAGAGGGTCTAAGTGTGCTTGTTAACCTGTAGCACCTGAATTACTCTAACTTTAAAGAAGGTGAATACTTTATATCCATAATTAATGTTATAAATTCGAAAGTGACAGTACAATACAGACAGACAGTCTGTCCATTTGTCTGTTACAACTATACGCCAAAACCATTGAACCGATTTTGTTGAAATTTCGTATGGGGATACTTTGAGTCTCGGTAAATGAAATAGAATGCTTTTCATCCCGGAAAAATGTACGATTTCCGCGTGATAAACGCACAACAGAGTTGCGGTCGTCAAGTACTCTTATAATCTTAAATCAGAATGAATCGGTCCTTTAATAGCACGCAGATACACGTCATGTTTTATGATAATCGAATCACAACGTACACAGAATATTATTCGTCGATTTAATATTCTTATCGTGGGTAAGAGGGGATTTATTCGGAGTGGCCGCGCGCGGGAATCCCCGGGATCAACAGTCCACTCACAATGCTGGAGTCTTCATCCTGGCTACATTACTATTTAATAATTCTTTTTTTAAATATTAAAATTGATAATATATAAACCAATGTTTTAAACATAATAATATGTTTCGATTTTTATTCCTTCACATACTTACATAATACAATAATAATAATAGGTCGTAATTAAAGGAAAAAAAATATTTTCTACTATCATCTAGACACATTTTTGAGACATCCATACTAATAATATTATAAATACGAAAGTGTGTCTCTCCGTCATACCTTCACCCTAAAACCGCTGGATCGATTTTAATGAAATATGGTATGGAGAAACTTTGTGTCCTAGGAAAAAACATAGGATGCTTTCTATCCAAGAAAAAATAATATTTGTAGGCCGGTAGTAACTTTTATAGAATTTTTAAAAATACACACAAAACAAATACACACAAAAAATGACACAAAATATGGCTAATTGACTGCAACGCGACACGCAGATGCATTTCAAAATTTATATGGATTTGACAGATTGGAAAGACGTCTCGTCGACGATAGCGTTGCATTACGTATTCGCAACGCAAATATTTTGACGCATAGCCGGCCAAACTTTGTATACCGAAGCAGTCTGAACGTCGACACCTCGTCTCGGCGCTTCGTCTCGGGGGCTGCTGTCCGTCATGTGTGCGTTGCGACTACGCAGCGCACCGTGTGAACACCTTGGTTATTTGTGTGTAAAAAAACGCAACGCTAGCGCTGCGTCGACGCAACGCTGACGCAACGCGCCGTGTTGACTGGCTCTAAGAAATGCATCTGCACATCGCGTTGCGGTCCGATTTGACCCTGGATATAAAATAGGTAATCAACGTTTGCTTCCCAGGAGACCTAATTCACTCACGAGAAAGCTAATACAAAATATATACCACTTGTTCCCAACACTTCATATAAGTCTCAGTATTACCTACAGGCACGTTAGCTAATCCACCGAAAGTGTGTCACAGTGTCCAATTGGGACGATATTTAGGCCACACTTGCGGGAAATCCCGTTATACTCACTAACTTCGTCCGCCCTGACCCAAAACTGCGATATTACTAGCGAAATTTCCCCGACAAATTGGAGGAATAGAGGAAAATAATACCTAATTGAGTCAGTAAAAGATTTTTGCTTGAAGATGCAGAGCTACATAATTACATCATGAAAGTGTGATGTTATAATATTTTCAATTCGAATATATATAGAGGGTGGTAATGAAGTGTTAATAATGAGTTTGTTTTCAGAAAGTAGCTTAAACTAGCTACACACTTAAATTTTATAAATAAAAATTTTGAATTAAATACGCTACATTTTAAAACTTCAGCTAACTTTGATAAGAACGGTGAAACATAAATACTCCGTATATCTCGCATAAATGTAACAACGCAACTATTTTTCTAATAATGTACTGTAACAAATTAGATTAGAATTAGAGTCCTACAGCGCGATGTAACAGTATGACGGTGGGATTAAATTGTGAATAACTTCTAGAGGAAATCTCATTTGTCTTGGAGTAATCCAGCAACTATAACTGTTAGTTTTATTTTCGTTCTTGTGGATTGTAATACATCTCGACTCCGCGCTGTTTGCATATTGTCAATTGTGTGGTTTATATTGTGATCCTAGTTTCTCTAGTTGCCTTATAAATGAAATTTTTATCATTTATGAGTACCTATGCTCCAAAAATAATATGTAATATATAACACATATTGTATAGGTCAATGATACTTTCGCCCTTTGTCCACCCACAAATTCGTACATTGAATGGAAACCGTACATTTTACTGGGATATTAACTATTGAAATTTAAAAAGTACACTAGTGTTTTTCGGATACCAGTATCTCTAGATCTTTAGAGGACAGTAATTATATTCCTACTAGATTTGATCATAGTTTAACATTAACATAAAAATAGTACGACTCCGCTGATCATCCGTAGGCCGTAGTTCAATCAATGCCAAGAACGCAGTAAACATTTAGTTCATCTCTCAACATTTTCCCGCTTCTTTCACTTTCGGGATGCAGTCCCGTAAATCCCGGGATCCGCGGTCGTTGACCCGCGGTAATGGCGCACTCTCCGTAATTTCATTTGCGCCCGCTCTCCGTTGCGATAATTCCCGGCTACGCAAATTCAGATTGTTTATAACGAGGCGCTGGTCGACGACATGGGAAGAGGTTTGATGTGATTTTACCAGCTTTTTGAATAAATTGTTACTCAAATTTATTGTTTCATTTTAGATGACGCCTGAATTGGGATACTTTTGATGTCCTGCTGGGTGATTGCCGTTATAAAGCATCAGTTTTACTCTGGCGAATGAACTTTTACTATTCTAATAAAGTAACGTAGTAGTTATTGTTACTGTATTAACTAGTTTGTTGTAACGCAATAGATGCTATTAGGACGGGTGCACACGAGTCTTCCTTCTAAACTTAACGTAAGTAAACTCCACAACAAGTTCACTTGCTATACAGGATTATTTTTTCACCAGTACCTACAATAAATCAACATACCTAATAGTTGTAAAAAATAAAAAAATACTAGCGATTTTTGTTACCCCTTTGGAACAAAAAAAAAAATCAAGCGCCGGACTTATCCGCTAAACTACTAAAAATGTGGATGCATTACGCATTTGTGGCAACTCGTGCGCCGCCCCGCGCCCGGCCGATCGCTTACCTCACCCCGCCGCCCCCTACCTCTAAATTAGTGCGCCCAAACGGTATTACATTGGATAAAGGATAAATTAATTGAAATGAAAAAAAATATGTGAAATATACTCTATTATCGATACCAATGACGTGGTATTTATTGTAATGGTGAAAAAATTATAATCCTATATATCTAAAATATGGAAACAATCGATAGTAAATGGACTCTTAGGACCCAGACTTTTAAGAAGAATTATAAAAATAATACACAACGAAGATTCCGAAATTAAACTTTTAGTCGAAAAAAGCTCTATTATATAAACTCATAGTTAAGGTAGGTATGATCGAATCGCGTAAGAAATGCTGAGTCGGCAGGTAAATGGGTGACCGGGAAACCTTTTGGCGGAACCCGCCGACCCTCCCGCCGTCCGGCCGTCAGGCTCAACCCAGATACACCTGCGGCCCGCTTTTGCCCAAACGAGGACGCCCTAAAGCTACCATTTGTACGCATAATATTTGTGCTGATTCATTATGTTATGTATGTCACTTAAGTCGACGGAGCTTTTAAGCTTTGTAAAGAGTTGTGTATAAGGTGTTTAGTACATATGAGTTAAAATACTATAACATTTGATATATTAGATGGCTTTTCTTTAAAGATTTACCGAACTGTATTATAGACGTTAATTATGTACATCATGCGGGAAAAGCTGTACCGTATACCGCTATATCTGCGTTCTTCTTTAGTACCTATTAAGTTTTTGAAACTGGATTTATTACATAAATAGTTACGTGATGATGATGATGATGAGTGATTGAGTACTGCGTTGTTTCAGGGTGGCTGTTTACAGCCATCTTTGTTTTAGATATTTGCATTTTTCTTCAGACGGTAAACAAGAGGCTGGCACGTTTCAAATTACTGTGGGTACAGTCTTAGCCTTGATACACACGTTACGATAAAACTGTACAGTTCAGTCTAAATATTGGTATAGATAAAAGTATATTCGTCTTGTGCAGTCATCAGCATAAATATTGGCTGGCAAGGACAACATTTTATGTTGACGGTGCCAAAATATACCCTTGCCTTGGGGATATAAACCTATATTTTTAAATTATTTACAAAACATCGGGGCGCTAGCAAGACGACTAATGTGATCGAACAGCCCCCGTAGACAAGTGGCAAAACGCTAACGCTAACGCTAACCCCAGCGCAACAAAATGTATGCGATTTGACATTAGTATTCGCTAGCGAAGCGATGACTTATGTCAAATCGCATACATTTTGTAGCGTTAGCGTTAGCGTTAGCGTTAGCGCTTTGCCACTTGTCTACAGGCCCTGTTCAGTTTTATCAGCGTATGTAGCAGACATAACAGAGCCAATCAAAAAAACATATCTTATATCAAGTTTGTTGTCTGTTATTGACGACATATTATAAAGTTGTTGTTCATTTTGATACAATAACACATAATTATAAATATTATTATTGCTTTACTAACTTCTACAATATTATTATGTAAAGTTGAACAATTTGTAAATAGTTAAGTACCGTTAAGTGAATAGTTAGCAGGCAATAGCCCGCAAATATTGTATTAATAAGCGCGGATCAGTCAGTTCAAACACCTTTGTTTAGTCTATTAGAGAATTATTCAGATCGTGTAGAGTCAGCAAACACAGATGCGTAGGACATGTAGATGTCTTCGACTTATCTTAAGGCGCCATATTGTATTGGGAAGCTGTAGCGACCTATTATACAGCCGAATTCGGTTAAACTGAACAGTTTTTAAGGTAATCATAGCCATAATTAAGACATTTCGTAAAGAAAAAACCTAACAAACCCCACTCGAATCTTGATGGCGTTGCTGGACTTCAGTATGGTGTTTGTGTGCGTGCAAACAGACGTATGCGAATTATAATTGCATTAGTTGATAAAAATGCTATGCAATAGCTTTACCGTGACAGGTATTTTATTGCTTAGAGCTTAGCCTGATGAAGATGACTGAATGAAATAAATAAATAAAATAAAAAAATTAGCCACCCTGATGAGATGGTACTGGGATGGACACTTCAACAGCTTTAGACTGAGACTTCAGTAACGCAAATGTCGCTAGTTGTAGTAAGGGGTCATGTATTTTATTTTCAACGCTAATCATTACATAGTACATAATATAAAACAAAGTCGCTTTTTTTCCTTATGTCCCTTTGTTCCCTTTAATCTTTAAAACTACGCAACGGATTTTGATGCGGTTTTCTTTAATAGATAGAGTGATTAAAGAGGAAGGTTTATTAGTATAATAACATTAATTAAATAGTGGAGAAATACTGTTAATTTTGGGGTTTGTAATGTGATGTTGTAAATAATTATAAATTTTTCCGCTTACATTGCAAACGCAGTCTGAACCCTACAAGATTTATTAAAATAAAGTACTAAGTATTGTACAATATGAAAATGTCTATAGAAAACTCCGTGATGGTATATTATGTCTATCTCTTATGGATATCCGACAACATCATTGTACCCGACAATATTTTTTTCTGTCATTTACTTTTAACTTCAAATAACGGCTAATTTTCGAAGCGATTTTAACCAATACGGCAATCATTCTTATTCAATTAACTACTTTAAATAGAATATTGATTTAATATAAATCTATAATATGGCCTTTTACAGCATATGATTTGAATGAAAATTTTCAAAGATATTACAGAGTTAAAAATTGCCGGACATAGCTTTTGCGGCGGTACCGACCAATGCGGGCCACGGCTAGGAATGAATATAATTAAAAACTACTGAATCGATTTTACTCATATTTTCTTCAGTGAGTAACTTATGCTATAATATATTTTATACCCGTGCGAAGCCGGGGCGGGTCGCTAGTATTAATACAACTTTATTAGCGCTGCCTTTCCAAAACCAAGATGCGTCAAATTGTTATTGATTATTTATTTTGCTAAAAACAGTTTCAACAATAAAGTATAAGTTTTTGGGTCAGCCCTTATATGGATAGACTAAATTGTTACTTTGAAATAAAAGCCAATAACTTAACACATACAATATGACAATACAATGATTTATTCGGATTAAAGACAAAAAATCAAGATGTTTTTGCTGTCGCTTCATTAATTGAATCTAAGCTCCTGAATCGGGTGCAGAGTGGGTGCCGAGTGGGTACAAGTGGGTGCCGGTGGGTGCGTGATGGGTGCGTGATGGGTGCAGACAGCGCGCCTGATTTCACATTCAAACGGTTCTCATTTGCTGCATATGAGGCATCACCTTACGTTTTTAGACGGTCTACGTCCTACGAACGATGCAGATCTTTGATTACATTGATTTTAGAAAATTATAATCAAGAGCAAATAAGGGTTAACTCCTGAATAAATTGTGGCGCCAGACGCCACTTATAGGCTTTACTTTTGATTACCTCGGGTTTGAGAAATGCTTACTAAGATATGATAATATAGTTCTTAAAAAGCAAGTTTTCATTATTCACAAATTATAATATTTATTTACATGATACATCAAAAGTGAAAAACAAAAAGATAACACAGAAAACTATTCGAGATTGAATATCATAATGGAAAAATGAAAGTAGTGAAATTAATTTGTTGGAGACGTCCCCTGTGTCTGAGGAGGACTTGTTTTATTTTGAGGATATTGTGATGCATAGTAATGGTCTCCTCTGTTCAGTAATAACGTGTGTTGTCCCGCAGATTACGCCACAGGGTTGCCAGTTGCCACATTATAGTTTAATAAGACATACTCTATCCGAAACTCCCACAGGTCGCCATAGGATGCGTACATTCTCTCGCAACCAAAAATAGACTATTTGCTCTTTTTTACTTTTTATACTTTTTTCTACTATTTGTTTACTTTACATGTGCGCCAATGAATCATTTACTTAAAATAATCACAACCTTTTAAAATACTGTTCTAAACGGTATAATTTAAGTATCTTCTACTGTTTTTAGTAAAATAAAAATAAATTACGCTTCAAACAGTGGCTAAATAAATCTCGTTGGTGAAATAAAACGTTGCTTTTTAATATTTCTAGGCACATTGCTTGTTGACGTTGAAAGGACAAAATAAAGGTTTATTTACCTTGTCGACAGCCCTACGTCAGACAAAAGTTCGCTTTAGCATTCTCGGTGAATGAAAACACAAATTACCGGGCGATAATAAGATCCCTGTTCGGTCAGAGCTTTCGACAGCTTTCAGATACATAAACTTTAATGCGGGCTTTAAGCGGCTTTTGTTAATAAGCTCTTTGTAAATATGCGTTTTTGGAACAATAATGTGGCTGGCATTGGTCCTGTTATCGTTAAGTTTTAGAGCCAGTTTGAAAGGGAATGCAAAAGTAAACAAAATTATCAAAAAACTTTCGCTCCCCACTCCGTCTGGTGAAATGAAACTTAACTCTACTGGTAATAATGTCTCTGAAACTATGCATATTCAAAATATATAAAAGAAAATTCTGCATTGTAATAATCTAGCCCTTGAGTATCCAGATTAACATTTAACGTTAAAAATATTTTTATTCTGCATTGTGATAATATAACCCTTGCGTATCCAAATATGTAGTACATTTAACGGAAAAAATTTTCTAACACTGCCAACATTTTTTTTTCGTAAACACAAACACAAAGACACAACCTAGCATACCTTGAGAAATATCGCACCAATTTAAAAAATCGACGGACTTCTGGTCCAATGCGACGTTTCTTCAATATTGATACATCAGCCGGCATACTGATTTCCATAAAAAATAAAGTTAACAAAATACTTTACCATATCCATTGCTCTATTCGTCATAAAAAATTCGAAGCGAGTACAAAACTTGCTATAAATTAACATGATTACATAGACCGTCTAGCGACAGGTAGGTACGGGAATAAAGGTAGTCTACCTTTTCCGAAGTTGTGCGATATTTTCCGAGTAAGTAGCGGCTAATGGTGTGTGTCGTGACGCGCCGTGTGGGAAACTTTATTCTAATGGTCTCGGAAATTCCACAACTTTTACTTATTTAGGTTGTCTATTTAAAGGATAGGATTTATGGAAGGGAAACGGGTGTGTTCCTTTGCGTTTAACCAAAACATAATATTATCTAGAATAGAAAATATAGTATAGCATAGAGCAGGGCCGGATTTAAATTTTTTATGATAAAGGCCACTTTAATTTTGCCACTCTTATGTAAGAACTCTGCCGCCATCCTAAGACGCTGCCGCTCCACCTAGGACGCCATAGGCCGCTGCCGCTCATAGGCCATGGCCTTTACGGCATATACATAAATCCAGATCCAGAAATTCACACAAACGAAAGTCGTAATCTGTAGGTGACTGTGATTGCCCCAAATTTGGAACCCGTAAAGTGTCTTTTATTTCGTGAATTCTACGTATTACATCTATTTCTTATACGGTAAAAAAAGAAAATAATATGTGAAATCAATTTAATTTAATAGTAACGGCAACGGAAACCAAAAACAGCAAAGGTTTTAAGAATATGAGACGTTATTAATAATGATAATTATGAAAGCGACCACGTATGTAATTTAGGGTTGATTCAGACCGCTACGCGACGCGTAGATGCATTTCTAAATTAGTATGGATATGACAGATTCGCAAGACGTCTGACGCAATTGAAATCTGTCAAATCCATACAAATTTAGAAATGCATCTACGCGTCGCGTTGCGGTCTGAGTCAACCCTTAAACAACAATATATTTAAAGCAAGGTAAGCTTAGCGGCCCTAAAAAACTGAAAATCTCTCAAACTACGAGCATAATCAAGCGTCTCAGATTTGCGTTTTATCCCGGCTTAATACGGTTCTCTCGTTAGTTGAATGTTTACCTTCTTAGCTGCTAAGGCTGGAAAATGCTTCATAAATCCCTTTTAGACTTGAGTTAATAAGTGTTTACTACATTATCATCCTTTTATCAAAATAATATACATGCTTCGTTGATTTAAAAAGATGCATTGATTTAGATGATAGAAATCAATATTGCATATAGTTTGATATATTGCATTAAGATAGAAATAATAATATCATTCTAGGCAGATGGCGGATCTACGTTATTTGATCGGGTTATGTCAAGTCAATGTTGAGCGAATCACGTCGGTCCGCTATCTGCCTCCTATTTCCCAGATAGTGCATAATGTTCTACTGTTTCCGGATTTCGTAGCACTTGCTACGCTTTGCTACGACAGTACACAGTAGGTGGAATTTTTAGGCCTTTTCTCTAAAAATATGGAAGGAAACGACTAGTTAGTAGTTACTAGTGTGTTTCATAGAATCACAATATATCGACAGTTTCGTATCTCGGTCGTCGACCCCGTGACCCAGTGGCTTGCACTTGCACATCGATCGCCGGCTGTTGTTGACTTGTTGGCATAGTGACATACTGTGCATTGATTTATTTACCTATTGTACTACATACAGTTCTATTTCCGAAAAATGTCTAATTCTGATATTGATTTAAATAATAGATAATATGTACTTTTACGAGGCAGCCTCAGTAATAGTCAACATCGATAGCAATGGGCAATCATAGACGACTATCAGCGGGGTTGAGATGCCTGTTACAATTTTTAACGGCTGACTCTCAGGAAATTTATAAGCATTACTAAGCTAGCACGGCTCGCATGATCAATTCATAAATCAATAAGATTGGTAAGTCGATTGAACGAACAGAAATGCGATAGTGTGTGTGTCTGTCTATCTGTCTGTTACCTCTTTACGATTTTGCTGAAATTTAGTATGAAGGTACTTTAAGTCCCGAAAAAGAGCATAGGATACATTTTGCCCCGCAAAATTGACGGTGTTACGGATAACCAATTTTGGTGCAACGGAGTTGCGGGCGTTATCTAGTACATTATACATCGGGAACGAAATGGAATCTCGAGTAATTAATTACGACGCTGCTCTTTCACGAGTCAGGGGCGTAGGTACGGGGCGTATAATGAGGCCCCGCCGTGCCAAGGCCCCGCATTAGGGGCCCACGACTTAATTAAACAGATACAATTATATCACTTAATTATTCAGAACCGTAGCCGATTCCAAGTTGAAATGATTTGAGCAAGTCAGTATTTTGAAATGTATAGATTTTTGTTCATAAAACAATCTATAATATAAAAATGAGTCGCTGAATGTGTTGCTAAGCGCAAAACTCGAGAACGGCTGAACGGATTGGGCTAATTTTAGTCTTAAAATATTTGTAGAAGTGCAGGGAAGGTTTTTAAGTGACACGAAGTTCACCGGGACAGCTAGTATATAATATAACTAGAAGACACCCGCAAATGAAATTAGTTATTCTATGTCCTTTCCCATTTTTCAAAGTATCTCCATACTCATCTAAATCTGATCAGCCTTTCAACTTTAACTACAGACAAACAGACACAACTTCGCAATTATAATTAGTATGGATAATGTTAATTGCACCATTTTCTTTGTTTTAAAAAGTGAAAAGAAGAATAATTAAATATGAAATACGAAGCAGGCTATTAGCAATTTACTCGTCCGAATGCGCCCTTGATTAATGTTTCCATTTTCAGAGACATTAGTCTCGGGCTTAAAACAAAAACATTCGTTTAGTCATCCTAAAAATCTGTATTTAAGGAAAAGTCTGGAACCTATTTCGGCAGCGACTTCGCAAAAAGTCGTAACTCCCTTTTGGTAATTTTTTTAGGTAATTAGAGTACGATTTCTTACGAGAAGCACACAGCCATAAAATCAAAATTTTTGTAAAATATTATTCTGCTGCTATAATTAACGAGTTATTAAATTACAATAGTCGTAGTACCTATTGAGCGTTTCATTTTTAGCTTTATGACCTGCGTTGTCACACGTGGACACGTGGGTCACACTGAAAGTGTTTAGAACTAGCTAGTTAGAAACATTACTAATTTAAAAAAAGTTTTCATTTTTTTAAATTACAATTTTAGAACTCTTTGGTAACATAATCTGGTATATTACATTTATTTGTCATTTGTTTTGGTGAATTGGCGGCAAATCTAAAACTCTTGTTACACGTGAAAATGAACTTAACGCGAGAAAATTTTCAGTTAATGATTTTTTATGACTTTCGTTGTGGGCTTACTCTATAACAAAGCTTTGATAGGCTGCTATTACCATTTCATAATGAAGCCCCATCTCGTGTCACTATTTACCATTGGTTTAACGAGTTTAAACGTGGACGTAGCAATCTCACTGATGATTCGCGTGAAGGACGTCCTTTAACAGCGACTACTGAAGTTAACATTAGTGTTGTGCGACGCATGATAGAAGGAGATAAAAGAGTGACCTACCAGCAGATACGGACAAGCCTAGGCATTGCTATGAGTCAAGTTCAACAAATATTTCATGAACATTTAGGCGTCAGGAAGCTTTGTACCAGATGCATTCCCCATACTTCAATCGACGACCAGAAACGCCTTCACATGGACTGGTGTCGCCAAATGTTAGATAAGTTCAACGGCAGTGACTCAAATGCTGTATTTGACAACCTCACAGGTGATGATAGCTGGATATATTGCTTTGAACCCGAAACCAAAAGACAATCAGCTCAAGGGGTGTTTCCTTTCGAGGTTTGGCCAACTAAGGTAAAGAAAGGAAGAAGTCAAGGCAAAAAGATGATTGCCTCATTATTTGGTCGGAAATGTAATTTTGCCACAGTTGTGCTAGAAGATGAAAGGACAGTTACTGCAAAATGGTATGCCAATCGCTGTGTGCCTGTCATCTTGGAAATATTTCGACAGCAGCGCCATCGAAGCAGGACACTCCTTCACCATAACAATGCTTCAGCGCACTCCACGAGACGGACTGTTGAAAATTTGACTATGGCACGTGTTGAGATATTGAGTCATACGCCATATAGTCCTAGCCTAGCGCCCTGCGGCTTTAATTTATTCCCAAGAAATAAAGATAAAATTCGAGGTACTCGCTTTACGAGCCCTGAAGATGCGACGAAGGCGTACGAAAATGCCACAGAAGAGACCCCTAAGGAAGACTGGGCCCACTGCTTTTTTCGGTGATTCCATTGAATGTGACGATGTGTAGAGAGGAACGGAGATTACTTCTAAAAACAATAAAAGTATTGGCAACTTTCTACATTAAGCCGTTTTTCATTTTCTAAACATTTTCAGTGTTACCTAGGTATAATAATCTGCGATGTCTTTGTAGATATTACTATAGTCGTCTAAGAGAGTGATGAAGAGTTTTTAGTTACTCAATACTATCCTATAGGTAAGACTGTTGACTAACCAGCTGAGAGGTTTTATAAATAGCACAGGGCAGACGGTGTCGCGTGACAAAGCAGACAAAAGATGGAGACTTCTTAAGTTACGCGGGAGTGAGGTTTTATAAGCGCGAGCTTACTGTTATGAAGCTAGAGTTGAGTTATCTTTTTATAATTTCGATATAATACAATAAACATTTAATATAGAACCCATAAAATCCTTACAAACAAAATATACACCTCTATGGCTCAGTTGGTGGGCTGTTGGTAGCTCAAGCCGGCGGTCGCGGGTTTGAATCCGACCGACAGAACAAAAAAGTTTTTCAAAAATGTTCCTGGGTCTTGGATGTGTATTAAATAATTATGTGTATCATATAATAAAAATCTTAAATATATGTATAGTATAAAAGTATTAAATATATTTCCGTTGTCTGGTACCCGTAACACAAGTCCTTCAGGTACTTAGCACGGGGCCAGACTGACGTGGTGTGAAGCGTCCATAGATATTATATCATAAATTATTATTATTAAATACACATGAAAGTTAACCAACGCTTGTGTGTTTTTATTTTTTGTGGTAATTATTTATAATACCTGTTCAGATAACTTGTTGATTTAGTAAAGGTCAGCACTCAGCTACAATTAGCACTCAGCTACAATTAGCACTCAGCTACAATTAGCACTCAGCTACAATTAGCACTCAGCTACAATTAGCACTCAGCTACAATTAGCACTCAGCTACAATTAGCACTCAGCTACAATTTAACGTTAGAACATAATCTATATTTCATTTCAATTATTTTAATGCAAACAATAAATTGAAAGTCTACTAAATAATTTTATCTTAAAATATTTATTCTATCTCAGAATATAAATTTGTGTTGTATAAAATAAGCCAAAACGGAGCGAATATTTATGAGTATGTATGCCGATCTCTATACTCAACACTCATGTAATAGACCTTAATATTTTGTGACACAATATGTTATGAGAGTCGTTAATTATGTAACGTGTTTGTAAAAGCGTTATAGTTCGTATTAGTTCTGCTTTATGTAGAGCGATAAATATTAACTTATTTAGGACATGTAGCCATAAAGCCTTGATCTACTTTCATTAGTACTCGTATCAACAGGGAAGAAAGATATGAGAATAATAGTAATTTACCGTAAAGAAGGTAAAAATATCGAGTTTTCGCGTTTCTAATTTTTCATGTTTTATTTTTTTAATTTTGCCCCGTAGACTTTTCTAGGAACATGAGTGGAGGCCCCAAACGTCGAAGATCTACTGACCGAGCGACCTTATCAAAATACCGCCACACTTATAAAACTTCGACAGCACCATGCAGGATTTTGGTGCTAGTTGGTCCGCTATAAGATAAAGCACGCGTTAGATTCAACAAAAATATAAGACAACTATTTCAGACCAAGTAATGTTTTAGGTCTTAGTATGTCACTCATAAACCTATAGCGATGACCCATCTCTGGAAGCCCACGGTGACCCACTTCTGTTAGATCCGTCACTTAAGCTGCGCTTTTACGACCCACACTACTCCAAGCACGGGAGTACTCAGGATAAGGTCTATCTCGCTATACTCTTCAGAAAAATTTGATCTTAACATAAACAAACAATTATAATGCTACTAAAATTGTGATAAAAATATTTTTGCTAACCTTTAAGTTAAAATTATATAAATAAAAACGTGTGGCACTCGGGGAATGCCGCGGCAAAGCTATTGCACGGCAATAGCAAGTCTGCACGCATACGTCTAGTCGCACGCACACACCGTGCTGAAGTCTGTCGAACTGAACAGAATTTTCGTTGCAGAATTTCTCGATTCCGTCGCCACGCTTAAAGTCCGCGAAAAACAGCTATGCAATTGCTTAATAATCTTGCTAATGGCGCATTTTCATTACGTCTTGTTAACTCGTACGGTATACAGCATACGGGGAGTCCCTGTACCCGAGATAACAACTAATGGCGCATTTTCATTGGTCGTGGCATGTGTTTCAGAAATCTACCGCACCCCGCATGCGACCAGTGAAATTGCGCCATAATGTAAATAAAGTTTATAAAATAAAGTTAGAACTTTGGTTTTTCCTTAATATTATTATAAAAAAATGTTTGTTTGGATCGAATAGACTGAAACACAGGCACCTTAAAATCAGGGCAAACTTTATGCCACACGCGTACGAAAGAAAGGTAACTCTTGAAAATTACAATAATGTCTCGTACAACTTGGGCCACTGCTATCTTCAATCTGGTTGGTTTGATTAACAATATAATATCTTATGGTCTGATAATAACAATATGATAAAGGAAGCGCTGACAGCCTTATTCAGGTCGTATAAAATTGAGTGGCATTTTACCGTCTTGCTTAATTACTCTCATTTTATTAGATGTGGAGCGAATTGTTGCCTTTTGAGTCAAATACTGTCATAAACTCAGAGAGAATAATAAATTGAATTAAAACATACTCATATCCTCATATTATACTAGTACAGTCCAGTTTTAATGTGGGAGAGCCATGATTCGGCACGAATGGGTCAGCTCGACCGGAGAAATACCACGGGCTCACAGGAAACCGGCGTGAAACAGCGCTCGCGCTGTGTTTCGCCGAGTGTGTGAGTTTACCGGAGGCCCGATCCCCTACCCTTTTCCCTTCTCTACCCTCCCCTATTAACTTCCCTACCCTCCCCTATGGTAAACGTATTTTGGCAGTTGTGGGCGTCATCTTGTGGATTTTAAATTAATATTAAACATCTTAATGTACCTATTTGTGTCTGTTCTAAATAGAGCTCCGTTTTCAATATGGAGAGATCAATTAGGAATTATTTATTGACGCCCCCTTGCATATGTCCCCTCTCTAAATCTTCCCCCTTCCCCGTCAGTCGTCTACACGACCCTTAAGCGTCTATTAATTTACTATTTGAAAGACAAAATACTAATTTGTATCTATTTTGGAAGTATCTCCTATTTCAATTACGCTAAGATAATTTAACGTTTTCGCTAATTGATTTTTGTATCAATAAACATTTGGATAACGACGAAAACTACACGTGTAGGGTCAAGCCGAAACGAAATGTAGACTAAACGCAAGTTGCAACGATACTATCGATATTGTTTTATATCGCACAATCTCTGTCCGTCTCCGTCTGCCAATGTATTATAAGTATTTATCGTGGTCATAATATTATACTATTTCAGCTAAATTACGATGCATTAAACCTTCTTTTGTTACTAGGAGAATATTACGGCTGAGACGTGAGAACTTGTTACCTTTAACAAGTATTCACGTATATTATGATACGTTAAAAAAAGAAAAGTCGTCGTGGACAGAAAACGTATGGCACGTCTCAACAAACCTCGATAAATACAAGTGTGTATATGGGCTATTTGGCTTAGTTTGTGTAAGTTTGAGATAGCTTGAAATGTCGGTTTACGGGAATAAAATAAGGGAACGTGCGCTTGCCGCTTGCATGCAACATGTAAATGGCATTCCAGTGCTTCTGAAGTCACTGCCAAATCTTCGCAGACGTGTAAACGTACCATAAGATAGTTATAAACTACACATGCGATAAAATATTTCATTCGTGTTCAGTGCGTCACCGCCCTAATATTTATAAGGAAACTTTTTACGGCGTCATTGTTGCAGTCTTTGACAAATCTAGACCATTAAAGTCCGTCTACAGTCCGTCCGATCGTATCACCTTTTGTAGACCTTCATTTCGGTGACATAAGGATCATTTTCCAAGAAACACCGAGACAAAATTGCTCCGAACAAAACTTCGATTACTTTTTTATGTGCATTAAGGATATTGGAGTCTGCTCGGGCAGTATTTATATAAAATACCTAATTTTAAATTTATATACGTATCTGTCTGATGGCTATCTCGAATGGCTACTTTCAGACTTTGTTCGGTGGACGATTTAATATAATAGAAGTAAAAAAAAGTTTTTTTTTTAAATACGTATTTCAATATTTTTATAGACTTCAGCAAGTTCCGTTTATTTAATATTTTTATGCATTAAAAATTAAGAAAGTCGTGTGAAGCTTCATTTTAGAGCAGATTAGAGTCATTATCTTTTACACGAGTATTTTTTCATTATCATCATAAGCTCACCGGTGAGCGAGACACAATAGAATAACAATAGATTTCCAAGAATCCACGATCGAAGGATTAGCATTTTGCTTCCTAATTATTATTATAAGTCTTAACTTCTTAATTTTCCATATATTACATTAAACACTATACAAGTAAGTTTCTAGCTAATCTTGCAAAACTACTCCAATTTTGCCTTGCTTTGAATTCAACCTAAATCTTCAATGACTCTCAAAGGCAAATATCAATATTATGTTCATATTATTATTGTAGTTATTACGTAGTAAATATGTGGGTTAGAGTACACAGTGTACTCTCTTGTCTGCAAAACTTGTTTCCTTCGTACATATTTACCCATTGTTATTGCTACAGTTCCCCCAACTTCGTCCTCTACGGTGTACCCTGTTTGTCTACCATGTTTGCTTTAGATACTTACCCTTACACATGATACGTAGGTAGATTAATCAAGAAGTACATGGAAGCTTTGTTCAAGGTTCAATGAAAGAAAACAATTTAGAAATGCACGGTATCTAGGAATAATACGTTGGAGGATCTTTAAATATACGTAGATAGTTTCTCCTCCCTTAAAAAACAATAAACAAAATACTAGGAGATTCTAGTAGCCATTGCCAAAAAGGGTAATGTATATATACTAGTAGTTTTGTTTAAGAATTATTATTGTTTCTGGAATTATCTTCATTAAACATTATAGTACAGGTTCCCTAGAACATTTTTTTTATTACTATCTAGCTAATTTTTCGTGAGTAGCATTTTGATAAGACCAACGAAGTCAACGAGGACTTGTTGATTGCAGAATCCTAAAACGGAACCCTAACCAGCTGATTTTTTGTATATTGATAGGTTAATTAATAGTTATATAACTTGAGTAAAAAAGTCCTACAAATAGATCAATCCATATCTTGGGACCATCAAATCGAAATATTAAATCCTTTCTATCTCTGTTATCTACCACTTTCGAGATTTTTCGCACAGGAAATTGTTGTTCTTCTTATCAAAATGAAGCTACTCACGAAAAATTTGCTTGATAGTAATAAAAAAAAATGTTCTAGGGAATCTGTACTATTAAAACACTTAACAAATAACACGTGTAAAATAAGCGCTAGTAGGTACGTTCAAGCGCGTTAAAAAGCAAACTATAATATAATCATATCAAATCAAATTATAATCAAATCATATTATGATGTCTTTTCTCGTGAAGGCTACGTCTCTCTTCGATCGACACGATCATTATCAAAATCAGTTCATTGAATGGAGTTAATTTCTTCTGTTTATGAAATTTCTAACTGAGTAGGTATGTACTCTCAAAAAGTTGATTTCTAGACTGATAGCAGACCTAAGTAATTTGGTCGCGTTTTGTCATACCCAGCCGACAGATTACCTAACATTGAAATGAAATATTCCGGGCAAATGACGAAGGTCCGTCAACTGCATAGAAATCGATTTCTTCGATGGTACATCGTATTACCGAATACGAGTATGTGATGATAATTGTACAGGTGAGATGTTGGTACAAGTGATCTAGCCTCTAGGCTTCTAGCCTCTAACTAATACATAATAGGAATTAGCAAAAGGTCAGACCTCCGGATAATGGATGACCTCCGACCTTTTGGGGGTCAGGATGTACCCGGCAGTACCCGGATGGTACCCGGTACATAAAGCTGGAACTAACGTATCCTTTTGTTATTTACTGACGCCTTTTCACGTTTAACAGAGCTGTAATTGTTACCTTTATTTATTATATTGTTTTACTAGACATGTGAATTGTTTTATGTAATAAACAATTATTATGATTTTATTTTCATACTTTTATCGATGATCCGTAGATCTTGTTTAGTGACAATTAAAGTAAATGAAATATCGCTACCACTTTAAAGCCTTTGGTTACCTATTCTCACATTACGAAACACAACATAAGCGTTATTCTACGTCGGTTTCTGTGACGCCTTAGTATTAATCCGTTCAACTTAGTTCTTTCTTGCTTTCACACGCATAACTTTAGCTAAAAGTCCAAACTAATAAATTCATTTAATAATCATTAAATTAATTTATTTGCTTAATCATAGGGGTACAAATCGGGTGGAAATATAAGACAATATAGAGTATAGACGAAGTCGCAAGTAACAAACTATTAAGTGACACAATAAGTTTCGAAGGTCCGATTCTTGCTTCAGTAATTTCGATGAGAATTACGAGAATTTGAATAGAAGCCACACACAATTAGTATTGTATTAGTTCGCGTCAAGTATGGTACATGATGAAGAGGGAAATTTCGTTAAGAACATACTCACAAGTTCCTTAATAGATGTTTATTATTAGAATTACCATTGTAGATGCATGCTGTGTCTATGAGACTTCATCGTAGTAAATCTAAGGATGGCTTTCCGATTCTTGCCGCATTCCGCAGCGACCGCGACCGACAATTACAAAATAAAAAAATGTCGGTAGGAAATGAAAGCTACATCCTAGATTATAAAGTGGCATTTTATTTGAATTTTTATTGGTTGCGTTCGTTCGTTGCGTAGATCGAAACGGTACCTTAATGGTAAACACAAAAACACCTAAGATTGACTTGACCTAACCCAACTTCCACCATCTGCCCATGAATATTTTTTTCTGATGCTGTCTATAACATTTTATTGTTACTATATTTTACAAATAATAAGAACTCAATGTAATGAAAGTTTAAACTCAATAATATCTACAATAAAACCATATCATTCATTACCTTCACACATAAAAAGTTTTTACATCCAATGTCAATAAAATATCGCTAAATGTGTTTAGTGGGTGTTGTTAAAAAGTTTTCCGACGCGGTTTCCACCAAAACTTGGGGGACCGATGTGTTTAAGACGGTTTTAAGAGGATGTATTTAAGTTTTATACTGATTGTGTTCGAAGTGGGTACTGGGTAACTAACAATTTGATTTTTTTTTTCATAATAAAGGCTTTAGGACCAGGGAAATGATGTAAAATAAAAAAATGTATATTATAATTGATATTATCTATAGGCTACGTTAACTAGATGAAGAAGGTAAGTTCATTTACTTACGTCTTCATTTAATATCGTGGGGAATTAATGATCTGGAAAACTGAAAAGGCAGGCTGCAGTACCTAGTCATTTAACAGCTGTATTTATTTAACGTAAAATAGTTATTTAAGTAGCTGATAGGCGTTCGGCAATAAAGAGATTTGCCCTTGGTGTGTCGCGAGCCACACGATAAGAAACCTAGGACACTTTTATAGGTAAGATCCAAAAAATGCAGAGCACAAAAAATTAGACCTTAGTACCCAAGTCAAGTATCCCAGCCTCAGTCCAATGAAAGCCAATACCTGGAGTTAATTAATTTATTTGAACGTTAATGTCTTCACAATGGCCGTAACCACCGAGACAATTACAGCCCGTATTTCCTCGACTCCAAGCTTTCAGCGGTAAATGAATAAGGGCACTTAAATATGCATTTAATTTAGCAACAATACCGTTATTTCGTCGAAAACTTTCGCCGTTCGTCAAATGAAGACTTAAGTGGATAAAGTGGGTAATTAATAATTTGAAAATTATCGTTTTTCGTACAAATTGTGGATATAGAACCGGGAAAATCATGTGAAATAAAAAAAATTATAATAATAACTCCCACACCGGTTTCGGTGACGGTGGTCAGTTACATTGTATTGGCCAGGCCAACTACGCAGGAGTAATTTTATAGTGCACAAGAGCACTCTCTATTCCTTTTACTCTCATAACCCAGTGAGACGGAAGACCGACACGACCGGCGAGAGATCGGGCGCAGGACCGACTTATTACATGCCCATCCGACGCATGGATCATCAGATCATTATTTGTCAAACAATCAGGTGATCAGCCTGCATTGTCCTAACCAAACTTGGAAATAACTAACATGTTTCCAACGCGGGATTCGAACCCACGACCTCCGAGTCAAGAGCCGTGCTCTGAACCACTGGACCACGGATTCGTTAAAAAATGTATATATTCGGCCTTACTAATAAAAAGTTACACAGCGTGTATAGAGAGTGTATAAGATTCTTTCTACTAATAATAATTTTTTGACATAAGGCCTTGTAACTTCCATACAAATTTCCACAACGTTAATACAAGGCATCACCCTAGTTTAGTGGTGTTATTGTGTGTATATAAGAAAGATCATGATGGCGGATGTTCAATCAGCTGATTAGTATTTAAAGTCTCGTCGGCTTTCAGCTTTAGCGAATTTGTGATTTCGACCATAATAAACTAGTAATCTGTGATTTCGACTTTCGAGTGCATCTGCTAATTATTACTTAAGTACGGTACATAAAATGGAATTCGTCCATACCTTCGATTTATTTGATGAACTAGATGAAATAAATTCTGCATCCAGTTCCAGACGAAGCAAAATATATAAAATTCGTGAAGATCCTTTTCAGCTCAATGATTTTGAATTCAAAACGAAATATAGGTTTTCAAAACGATATATATATGTCGCAGGCGGAATGTATATTTAGCCGTATTACATTACGGCTAGCCGTTTTAAAAAACGGCGCCGTTTTGTAATGCAGCGTGTCGACGTTCAGCCGGATTCAATGCGGCTAAGAAGTGTTTCTTATGTCATTGGCTAGAGACTAGTCGCCCTTTTGACAGTTTTAGTTTCGTAATTCGTTTCTTAACACTCGTGGCACTGCCCGTGTCACAGATTAATATATGAGAAGTAATTAATTACGTATGCCATTCAAAAATTTGGTTTGCAAAAATAACAGCTAATAAATCATTTTGTCAGCATACAAAGATTTTGTTAGCAATAATTAAAATCACGTATTCTGTAAATAATCATGACAATGGTCAGCAATTTAAACACATAATTACTGGCAGCGAGTTTTATTATGTATCTGCAAAATAAACAGTCAGAATAATTACTTGGTCGGCAAGATTATACATTCGGTCAACAGAGAAAACATTTCAGTATTTTATTTCATTTCATTTTTAATTTAATTATTTTATTAATTAATAAAGACTTAACAGAAGGCCTACTTACCACGGATACCGAAGCGGGGGACGGGGGGCGCAGCCCCCACGAAAGGGGGCTCGGGGGGCGCAGCCCCCCGCCAAAAATCCAGAAAGTCCAAAAGTAGGTTAGGTTAGGTTAGAACTTAGACCACAACACAGAGGGAGCCGAGCGAGCGAAGCGAGCATGCTGCGGCAGCAGCCGGCGACCGTCATAAAACAAAAGGGGGGCTCGGGGGGCGCAGCCCCCCGCCAAAACCAAAAAAATAAATCCAGAATTTTTTGCTTATTCTCTGAGTTCTTACCAAAATTTAATGAAGTATAGGACACTCATTGCAGCATTGTTTTATTTTTCAATCATGGTCACCCTATAACTTACGTAGGAGTACGATGCGGCTAAACGTGGGCCGCCTTATTGAAGAACGTATCGCAATTACAATCCGGCTAAACCTCGACACGCCGCATTACAAAACGGCGCCGCTTTTTAAAACGGCTAGCCGTAATGTAATACGGCTAAATATACAATCTGCCTGCGACATATACAAGATCGTCGATCTTATAAAAGACGACATCAAACAAAGCCGGCGAGGAGGTGGGATTTCACCAGAATTGCAGGTGCTTACGGCTGTAAGAACATGGGCTCGTCAGGAAGTACAGGACGATGCGGCCGATCTGCACGGACTGAGTCAGCGGTCCGTCACCAATGTGTGCCGAGGAGTTGCCACAGCATTAGGCAGGCGAGCTGCAAATTTTTATTTATATGCCCTCAAACATATCGGAACAGGAGGAAGTAATTTCAGGATTTAGGGAAATTTGTGGCTTTCGAAATGTTATAGGTGCTATCGATTGTACACATATCCGCATTAAAAAGGTCGGAAGTGATTTGGGCCAATTCTATATAAACAGAAAAGGTTACCCGTCACTAAACGTACAAGTGGTATGTGACTCGAAATTAAAAATACGCGATATTGTGGCCAGGTGGAGGGGCAGCACCCACGACTCTCGAATTTTCCGAGAGTCCACAATTAGAGATAAATTTCTAACAAACCAGTTCTGTGGGCGACTCATTGGGGATTCAGGATATGGCGTGACCGTTTTGGTTTTTCCATATTTTCCAACAGAATAGTAAAAAACGAATAGTTTTTAACAAGTTTTTGATATAGGTAGTAGGTAAGTATAATAATAATTATTATTACAATTCGAATTTCGAGGTTTTTGATTTGTCAAAGACAGGAGCGGGCGGCGGTGACAACTGACAAGTGACAACAGACAATAATAACTTTGACATTAGCGTTGCGTTCAAAAACATTGAAATAAATGTCATAGTCGACAATTATATTGTTTGCGAAACTCACGTACTGTATATTAATATTAATTAAAAATGTTTAAATATCGATCTTGTGTCCAATTATATTTACCAGGTTCATAAAAATATAACTTTTGAATCAATTTTTGTCATCAACACCCGAACATCAGATAGCGTGTTCCTTAATTCCTGAACGTTTTCCTTTGAGTCTACAGTCTATGGTATGTAGTGCGATTTTAGTTACACAAGGTCTTGAATGTCATTATAAGTAGAGCCCTGTATAGACCCTGTGTAACGTGTGTATAGCTTACAAACCCTCTATAACTATCCGTACGTTAAACACGCGTATAAGGAATTTTTATTAGTAAGGGGGATTATGTATAGCCAGATATATTAGCCAGATGATGAAGTAGGTAAGTTACAATGGTTATTCAAGTACAAAGGGAAAAATGAGTATTTGCCCTTATGTTATAAAACATAAGTTATCTACTTTATCCACTTACGTCTTCAAATCTTAGAGTACGCGCCTCACTTTCTGTCCCCTCTGGGGCGCGTTTAATTACGTTTTTAACAGGAATTCATCCGAGGTTTTATTATAAGCACATAAAATATATCAAAGGAAAGTATCTATAAAGATTGTAGTTTTATTGTCCGGTTGTACGCGATACCCCCCCTTACGAGCCTATTTCGGTGTTCATTTCACGATATTGATGTCATTATGGCGTCTGTTTTATTAGTTTTTTATGTTCATCGTCAATTTGAATATCAACAACTAAATGCTTAAAGTTCGAGTAACATGAAGGTAAAAACTGAAATCTTTGGGTACTTATAAGTTAAAGTAAGTTGGACATCTGTCACCTCAGTCCGCCCGTGATAAAGCAGCAAGACGAATAGAAAGAAACCTCGTGAATATGAGAAGTCGGAAAGGATAAGTGAATAAGAAAAATCCGTCAGCACTTTACAATATTCGCGAATAATGCTAATAAGAAACGTTCTTCGTGGAGAATCCGTCGCCGGCGCCTAAAATAATGATAGTGATTTCTGGCGAACAGAACCGGATTAGTCAGCGAGAAAAAAAAATTACAGAGTGGCTAAAAACTAGTATCAACTACTATCACTACTACTGAACTTATCCGGTATTGTTTGAAAATTGACTTTTTGAAGCCTTCTTAACCGGTTTTGATTGAAAATATTAACAGGGATTGACGCAGATGGGGTCAATAGAAGACGATTCGAAAAAAAAAAAATACTTTCGCACTCTGGTGGAGTTGTCCTGTTTTGTTCGCCAGCTCCTCATTACTAGTAGAGTCGATATGCAAATTGTTATCATTCAAAGTCTGCTTATTCATGTATGGAGACTTTGTAGTGTTCAGTCATTTTACAAGCTAACTTTCCTATTCTCCTAATTGTTTACGTGAAACGCGACGTGATGGAAACTCCAAAATATGTTATAAATTCGGGGATGTTTTTGACAATGTAATTGACAAGATGTAAACGGCTTAGGCCTGAGCCGGGCCAAGGCCGCCTCTGGCACGTGACATGTGATAATACCCCGTGCGTTGATATTACACAATATAGGGAAATGTTACAAAACAGCTGGTAATGTGTTTTCTCGTATAAGGAAAGCGAGTATCGCAAAAAACTCCTTGGACTATTTTTTGTTTATTAGGGGAATATCTATCTCGATATTATGTTTATCTATCTCGATTACATATTTTACAGTTATCCTGTCGTAATATGGCGTATCCAACAATTACTCTCACAAAACAAAATTATTACATCTTTCAAAATATGTTTTGAAACTTTTATCGAAATTCAAATAGATATAAAAGTAGAAAACTTCATTTAAAAGGTACTCTAAGTTTAATATTGAAAATATTTTGCAATATTTCTGCTCACCCTCGGCTGCATACTAATGTAGAGAAATCTTATGAAAAACTAGCTTTTACTACTTTTTAAGTTTGGAAAAAGTTATTTCATGTTAAGTATTTTCTAACAGAGCCCGTCGTCAAGACGTTTTCGATAACATGGCTTAGTATAATAATTTTTTTTTTGACTTATATTTGAATTATATCTTTGACTGTGATTTATGAAAGCTCCTGGCTAAATTCCCTTATGACTACTAATAATAATAGTATAATATAAATCCTTTACTAATAGTTTTTAATTTTTCATTACCTTTGAAGCTTTAACATGTATAAATTTAGTTTGTTATTATTTGACATGTACTTAATAAAAAAATAGATAATTTATTTAAATTCTGCGTAGAGCTCGCTTTGGTCTCCAAAGTAATCAATACTACCAATTATTTTGTATTTTATCAAAATTCACTTGTAATAATATATTTGCTTGGAGCTAATCAATAATAATTTTGGAAACCTAGAATCTAGATTCTGGAGTGCTCTTAGTAATTTGCAAGTTGTAGAGCTGAGTTAAAGGTACTAAAACATTCATTATATCTTGAATTTATGTAGGTACTCAACGTTTGAGTAACGAACTTAATTGAAGTAACGTTAATAATTGTCTAGATGTTGGCCACAACTTTGCGCCGAAATTCGCGCAAACACTGTACCTTTTTCGAAATAAGATATTTTACTTCCTTTTCTGAAGTCTAAAGTATTTGAAAATCAAATTTCATCAATATCGCTCAAGCGGTTTATGCGCTAAGAGGTAACAGACATACAAATTTTCTCACTCTTGTTTCATATGACTATGGTGTTTAACGCCATAGTTATATGAAAAGAAAATATAAAATACTTTACAGCTTTAATTAATATCTGTGAGTATATTGACTTCGTAAAAGTAACTAAAGTTTTGAAGTTTAATATTATTATGTTATTCAATTTGATAATATGTGATATTTTCTCAGAGTACTAATGCCTTTTGTTACCCTCCTGATAAGAGATCTAACAGCTCTTTATGCCTAGCCTTGCCTATTGTGGAAAATTTAAAATATATCTAAAATTATTTTCAAGCTTAGCGAAATTACTAACTTTGTTATTAATTTTATTTCTGTTCGCTTGTCATTTATTATTTTACATTATATTATGTTATTTCGGATATGAAAAATACATGCCAATTTTTTCGACCTGCTCAATATGTTCACGAAATTTCATAGAAATCGTTTCAGCAGGATCAGTTTAAAAAAACACAATATAAAAAAATTATTAGATTTAATAAGAACTTGAATTTTTTCAATTATAAATCTCATAAAGTTTTAACAAGATGGTATTAATTATATGACAGTCATTAAAAGTTGTCAAAACTAATTTTGTTTCACGTGTAACTTGTAACAAGCCTCTACCGGCTAAACTATTTACTATACTACTGGGCTCACATAAAACCCAGGAGTTTTTGTCCGCACTAACAAGAGTTGTTTACAGCGCGGCTGTAACGAGTCCGACCAAATCGCTTTACGACCGAAACTACACTTTTTCTGGACACAACTTTCAGTGAGGTTCTTGTAAAAATATACACATAAAATGTGGGAAATAACATGTATGTCCGAAAAGGATTTCGTCATTGGAAATAGACGTTTAAACGCAAAATTAACGAATTTTGGTGCAACAAGGTTGTAGGCATGTTAATTTTTACAATAAAACACACATCGTTCGTATTTTTGCCAATTTTCTATTAAATAATAACTATATTATGTAATTGATTGTACTGTCGGTTCTTGGTGGAAATTCATGTTGAACACTAATAAAACACAATTTTTCGTGCACTTTCTTTTTTAAATATGTATAGTGGAAAAAGTTCACGAAAAATTGTGTTTTATTAGTGTAAATAATAACCGTTATTATCTGACAGTGACCCAATAAAATATGTATTACCATAAAAATCTCATAACTAGGGCATGTTTAACCGACCTTATTTTATAACCTAATATCGGCCTGGACTCTGGCTATCCATCGATCAAAACTCACATCCATCTTCGTGGCCAGGGATGGATCTCCATAAGAAAAGATAATCCTGTCGAGTGGGTAATGTCAGGAATCTCATTTAGATGATAAGACAGATAAAATATAAGGTGGCCAAAGTTGCAGGTCGAGATGGCAATCATCAATCTTCGGGAATAAATTTTGATATTGCTATTCAAATTTTATACGTTAATGTTTTTCACAACATAATATTTAGTCCCCAGTACACGGAACTAACTTTTTTCTGATACATACAAATTTACCACTTAGTGAGTGCCTTGTTTACGATGAGTCCGACAAACTTTTCTATGCGAAAAATTTCGGCGCTGCTGCGTTTTTGAATGCTTGACTCCTGGAATGGGGATTGTCCATTTTTTTTAAATTTTGCTCATTACAAAAACATTTCGAGGAATAAGGTCAGTGATCGTTTTTCTGTATATAAACGAAAAAAATACCCATTAGTTACTTATATTTTTGAACAAATACGTTTAACCTTTGTTTGACCTTCAATGGCGTTAAATTAGCAATAAATTCGACCAACATTACGTTTCGAACTTTTGGTAAGCTTCTCGTATCAGCTTTCACATAATGAGCACTTGCATTTGACGAACCAGCCATTATAAATAAGATTGAAAGGAAATTTAAAACATATGCAGAGGTCAATTGGCGGCCGATGATGACGTCACAACGAAACTTTAAAAATTTATTGAGAAAAAACTAGCTAATGAATTTCAAAATTATTTAATTTATATTCTCAAAATACTCTATTTTAACGAAAAAAAATATAAAAAGTACATGTGATTTTTTTTGGACAATGCCCATTGTCGATATGACGTCACCATGGCTCCTCGTACATACAACTTTCATTTTTTGGAATTTGTTTAATAAAGTTAATTTAAAAACTGTGATCAACTTGTCCGACAAGAATCACGCTGCGTATGGAGTGTCCGACACTCCAAAGATGTCGCTATGACGTCACTATGACTCTTCGTACATACAACTTTAATTTTTTCAAATTTGTTTAATAAAGTTTATTTAAAAACTATGGTCAACTTGTCCGACAAGAATCACGCTGCATATTGGAGTTTCGACCAGCCCAAAAATGTTGATGTGACCTCATTATGTCTCCCGTACATGCAACTTTAAATTTAGTAGTTTTTGATTTAAAATAAAGTAGGGTAAATGACTAGTGGACAGTGCCAGTCATTGGAAAAAACACAATATTTATTAAGGTTGCTTTAATTAAAAACTGCCTTTTTAAAGTAATAGAACGCCTGATTTTAAAGAAAAACAGGCAGTTTTTTAAGCAACCTTAGTAAATATTATAGAGGGGAAGGAAAAGACAAAGCACTTCAATATTTAAATAATCGGCCAAGTGCGAGTCGGACTCGCGCACGAAGGGTTCCGTTATCCGTACCATTATAGAGCAAAATTAGGTCATAAATTGTGTTTTTTGTATGGGAGCCCCCCTTAATTTTTAATTTTATATAAATTTTACTATTAAATATTAAAGCAAGTAAACATAAAATTAAGGATTTTGTGAGAAATTCAAGCACGTACCTGTCGTCATTATTAATATAGAGCAAAAAAGGCCAAAATGTGTTATGGGAAATTAACGGGTCACCTGATGGAAAGCAACTTCCGTCGCCTATGGACACTCGCAGCATCAGAAGAGCTGCAGGTGCGTTGCCGGCCTTTTAAGAGGGAATAGGGTAATAGGGGAGGGTAGGGATAGGAAGGGAAGGGAATAGGGTAGGGGATTGGGCCCCCGGTAAACTCACTCACTCGGCGAAACACAGCGCAAGCGCTGTTTCACGGCGGTTTTCTGTGAGAACATGGTATTTCTCCAGTTGAGCCGGCCCATTCGTGCCGAAGCATGGCTCTCCCACGTATAATTTTTTCATATTGTTATAGGGGCAACAGATATACATAATCTGTAAATTCAAATCTGTAGCTATTACCTTTCTTGAGTTACAGCCTGAAGACACACATACAACGAAGTCTTAGTAATAGGGTCCCGTTTTTACCCTTTTCGTACGGAACCCTAAAAAACCGGCCAAGTCCGAGTTGGACTCACCTATGAAGGGTTCCCCAGCAGCAATAAGGTTTATTTCTATGAAACTACATAAAAGGTTTTTGATTTATGTGTTTCGCCGAGTGAGTGAGTTTACCGGAGGCCCAATCCCCTACCCTATTCCCTTTCCTACCCTCCCCTATTCCCTTCCCTTCCCTACCCTCCCCTATTACCCTATTCCCTCTTAAAAGGCCGGCAACGCACATGCAGCTCTTCTGATGCTGCGAGTGTCCATGGGCGACGGAAGTTGCTTTCCGTCAGGTGACCCGTTTGCTCGTTTGCCCCCTTATTTCATAAAAAAAAGAGCCATAGTGACGTAATATCAACATCTTTGGGCTGTCGGACTCTCCTTACGCAGCGTGATTCTTGTCGGACAAGTTGACCATAGTTTTTACATTAACTTTATTAAACAAATTTGAAAAAATTAAAGTTGTATGTACGAAGAGTCATAGTGACCTCATAGCGACATCTTTGGAGTGTCGGACACTCCAGACGCAGCATGATTCTTGTCGGACAAGTTGACCACAGTTTTAAAATTAACTTTATTAAACAAATTCCAAAAAATGAAAGTTGTATGTACGAGGAGCCATGGTGACGTCATATCGACAATTCCAGGAGTCAAGCATTCGAAAACGCAGCAGCGTCGAAATTTTTCGCATAGAAAAGTTTGTCGGACTCATCGTAAACAAGGCACTCACAAAATGGTAAAGGGCATTGGGTAACTTTGTATGGACCTGTGGCGTCATTTTTTTTCCCAGTGGCCAGGGATAAAACCATTACTATTTTGTAGCACTACATTAGAGAAACATATATTAGTAATAAAAATTATTCTAAGTAATATCGGAGCTGAGCTACGATTATTTTAGTATATTTATTTCTGCACCTTATGTTCACAAAATCAATAGTAATTAACGTTACTTTATGGAGCTATCCTTAACAAACAGGTGTAGAAAGGGTATATTAATATGTTGGATATACATTTCTCACTAGCAATGGGCAATACCCACGACTTCATCCGCGTCAAATATGAATAATTTTTCATACATATTTTCACATTGGGTTAACTCTTGTCCGACTAAAATATAGCCAGACTTGAGACTTCTTTCTCATGTCTTTCATTAGACAGTGGTTTTCAAAGGGCCGGATGCAATATTAGGCAATTGTAATTATTGTTCTTGTGTCTTGTGGGTAAAATGACTCTAAAGTGTTGTTCCCATAATATAATGTCGATTATTTCCACTATTTAGCGAATTTTGGCCATAGTTTGGTAGTATAATATATATTCTGTGCCATAGTGCACTATGAGTCATACCTACCGTGACCTAACGTGTGGCGTCCAGCGTCACGCTGGACGCCACCTTTCGGCAGAATTTTCAGTCTAGCTTTTAATCTACTTCCCGGCTCATTATAGAAGTACAGCTGCTGCAGGAATGTTTTATAGAATATTAACTATTAACTTACACAAAATATATATAAAAAAACAAAACGGCCCTCTTTAAGAAATTCGAGAAAAAATGGATTTGCATTTTTTTTGCAAAAGAAAAATAAATAGTTAAAAAACTAATTAAATGACGGCGTGTAGTTGTACAGTTCGACAAGGCTTTCAAATATGAATATGTCAATGATGTCAATGGACGCTGCTGGTAAAGGAAAACTGTCAAAAATGACGTTTTTGTATGATAGGAGCGTTAGTTCCTTTTCTCGTCACGTTCATATACAGCCTTGTCGAACTGTATGTTGAATGGTTAAGTCATTCTTCTAAAATGTACGAATAACTAAAATAAAAAATTAATGATGAAATGAATAATTATTATGCTTGTTTCTATATCTACAGGCTATAACAAAACTAGGTGATAATTCTTTTTTTTTTTAATATAAAATAAGGGGGCAAACGAGCAAACAGGTCACCTGATGGAAAGCAACTACCGTCGCCCATGAACACTCGCAACATTAGAAGAGCTGCAGGTGCGTTGCCGGCCTTTTAAGAGGGAATACGCTCTCTTCTTTAAGGTTTGCAGGACGTATAGGTCCGGAAATACTGCTGGTGACAGTTCGTTCCAGAGTTTAACAGTGCGCGACAGAAAGTTACGCGAGAAACGCACGGTGGAAGACTGCCACTCATCAAGGTGATGAGGATGGAATATTTTTCGCGTGGGACGATGGCGAAAAGTTGCAGGTGGTATGATTCCGAACAATTCCTCAGAGCACTCCCCGTGATACAACCGATAGAGGATGCAGAGTGAAGTTACATCTTGGCGTAATTCAAAGGGGTCCAAGCTGTTTGAAACACTATGGCAGTCAACGATTCGAGCGGCTCTTCGTTGGATACGATTCAGAGGGAGCAGTTGGTATTTTGGCGCTCCTGCCCAGAGATGAGAACAATATTCCATATGTGGCCGAACCTGCGCCTTTTTTTTTTAAACGGGCTTTGGCCCACCGCACATTCCCAGTCCCCACCACTGTATCTCCTGTGTCGCCGGGATTGACAGCGGTATCCAACCACGAAAACCCTTTGATATGATCTCAGGGAGCCCGAGGGACATGCTAAAACTGTCTTGGGACCGCAACGAAATTAATCAGAAAAAAATAGGAGTCGGAAGATGAACCTGCGCCTTGTAGAGGTGTAGGCGTTGGTCCGGACTGAAATACTGTCTCGCTCTGTTGAGAACACCAAGCTTCTTCTAACTTGGCCAAGATGATATTGGAACTGGACTTCGCTCGATATCCTGACGCCAAGTATTTCAATGCTAGGGGAGATGGGTAAAGATGTGCCCTCAAAACGAGGATGTACGACCATAGGTGACTTTTTAGCGGTGAACGCGCAGACTTGTATCTTGGAGGGGTTGAATTGGATTAAGTTACGTCTACTCTTTCAGAGACTTTCTACAATGAATTCTCTATTTTAGACACGTCATGTTCGTTTCGACTCTCAATGACATTTAGCCGAGAAATATTGGGGGAGCCGGTATATACAGCATCACCTGTACTATCATCCGCATAGCAATGAATGCCGTTGGTCTGTAACATGTCATTGATATGCAGTATGAATAAGGTAGGCGATAGCACACAGCTCTGAGGGACACCAGCATCAACAGACTGAGTTTCCGAGCATTCACCGTCAACTACGACCTTTACGCTTCTGTCTGCTAAGAAACTTTTTTGTGATTTGCATGGGCAAGCGCCCTGGCGTAAAGAGTTTCCCCATACAAAAATGAAAAAAAAAAGTTATCTTTCAACGCTACTACTTTTACAGTAAACTTAATACACGGGACTCATACACAGTACATACACTAAAGTATTATCACTTAGTCTTGTTATACCTTGTACTCGTATACTAATATTATGAAGCTGAAGTGTTTGTGTGTTTGAAAGTGCTAATCTCAGGAACTGCTTGTTCGATTTGAAAAAATTTATCGAGGAAGGCTATAAGCTAATAAATAATGCAGTTTTTTTGTATTTTACTGAGTATTCATGTTATGATTGAATTTACTTTTAGTTGAAAATACGAACTTAAAATACCTAATATCTCGGCTCCGATATAGTTAAGCTATATGTCCCCCATAATAAAGTTTACTCCTCTTGATATGTTCTTTCATAATATGCCGGTTTGGTGATTGGCCGCGAGATTTGAAAATGACGCCAATATTACCCAAACCCCTTTGTATGTATCAGAAAAAAGTTAGTTCCGTGTACTGGGGACTAATTGTTATGGCACCACAGAAACATATTAAAATAAAATATGTACCGTGCGGTAAAAATAATATTATTCTATATCTTTTCCCGGAACTCAATTTATCAAAATATCATTGTATTGCATATTTTATTAATATAGACATTTTAATATAAGTTTTTCATACACGTGTCTACAAAATCCGACCATAAATGCCTAAATACTTAAACCACTTCTTCAAAGTCTTAATAAATTTTACGAGAGAATTTGTAACATTCAAATTAGAGGAGATTCGCTTAATCTTTTCGAGACCAATTTCAACTTGTCCACTTCCACAAAGGACATGATCGTTCTAAGTAAATATTAGATGAGATACTGTCAAAGTTTGGGCAGAGCTCGCAATGAATTGACGTCACGAGTTTACGCCCACGACTGGGCAACTTTCTGCCGTCAAAGAATTTTAATCACAAAATGTGTGCACACTCAAACACTGTATTGGAAAAGTTGTGTGAAACGTTCCATTAATAAAATAACTTTTCTACATGTTCTATGTACAATCGGATCTAATTTTATCCCCTTGACTAGTATAACTAGAGAAAAATTCGTAGACGACTAGAATTTAAATTTTAAACAGTTAAAAAACCTTTGACTTGTACTCTACGTTGATTTTGAGTAAGCTGTCAAGAGAGGTGGATATTGTATTTGTTGCACAAACGCACATTAGATAAATATGCGTCGCTTGAATTAACAGTATTTTCTAAATATCCGTATCAACAAAATAGGTATCAACCAAATAAATAAATTGATTATTATTAATCGTAGACTAATAGTATTTTTTGTGATATTTCGATCTGTGATTTAAAATTCAGTTTTAGATAAAATAAGGTATTCTTAATATTATATTGTAATCATTAATTATTTAACCCCTATTTTGCAAAATCGTGAAGTCCAAAAAAAAACTTCCAAACAAATAGTTTTTCGGAATCTTTGCAGGCCGTTATGAATATGTGTGGATGCCAGGTGCGAGCAACGGCCCAATATGTCAGCAATACCTATAACTTAGGCTATATAAATGACCTAGGGCTTACGACTATTCATATATTTGCGCCTATCGATCACAAAGTTTTCCTTATGAAGGAAAATCTAGGTGCCCTCAATACTATAATGGTGCGGGGTGTTAGTTTTGGTATTGATTAAAGGTGTAATATATCATGGAGAATGTTTTGAAGCAAGACCAAAATATCCAGTCTCAGAGTGTAAGGTTGGATTTTTGTACGGCGTCCCGAACATGCGTTTTAGCCGCTATACAATCGCCAAACCGCGCGTTCACGCCGACGGATATACGAGTATAACTCCATGTAACAAACTGTTCCATAAAAATATATATTATGCATCTAATATTTGTAGATATATCAAGTTACTAAGGGTTGTAAGTTTAAACCTTTATCAACTATTATAAAACTAGGAAACTTTGTAAAAGAAAGAAACATTATCATTTTTATTATAAGTGCCTTACAATTATTTACTCGTCTCTACTCTCTCCTCACCAGACAGTAGGCGGTAGACGTAGACAGCCTGTCGCGAACGCTGAACATTATCATGCATCTCTACACAACCACATAGAGATAGAAATGTGAAGGAATTCAAATCACAGATGTTATCACGGTTGCAGAGAGGCTTAATATTATAATATATTGTGTTGTATATAGGAAAGTTATAAATAATAATATAAAATCTAGAGTTTTTAAAAGTGCATTAAGTATGTTAGAATACATTTTCAAAGTAAGCCCGGGATATGAAAATTGTTCATATTATAGTTCTCTCCCATTAAAGGCTACAATAACAACAACCGTATAGACTACGTAGGTACTGTTCGTGTAAACAATAAGTTTGAGAATGTCATGATCGTTAGAACGTATGGCTCATACAGGTGGTGCAGTGTGTACAGAGTCGTGACACGGCGAAGGCTTCGGTAATGTATGTATCGGGCACGACAATATCACTATATTTTATAATATAAAACATTTATTTATGCGCCAAGTATGTCGTTTAAGTCTTTTATAGGAAACGTATGCCCATGCTTTTAGCACAGAATGGAAACATGTTTTCTAGTTAACAAAAATCTTATAAGATTTCAGACATGTAATGTAATGTATTTCATGTCTAGAATATCATTATTGTTTATATTATATCAGCAATAGCAGATCTTAAATTTTACTCAAAATTACTTAAAATGGATATTAATCATAAAGGAGCTTTTAGCCGCTAATTTAACACAACCATAACAAAACCTTACTTACCACATTTTACGTCCGTTACATAATTATTGTATCTTAAACATAATATTATATTACATATAAGCGCCGTTTAATTTGTATGCGTATGTTAATAATGCAGGGTCGGATTCAGCCCGGCGACCTTGGGCGCGGCGCGGGGGTGCGCGGGGCCCGGGCCCGAACAATCTCGTTCAAGGACAACCTCCTTTTTGGCATGTAAGCGCCCGTAAAGGCTCTTCGGGAAAATTTACAGACTCATGTCAGGGTATTAGAACCTTTTCTGTATAATATTTTCTTTACTGGAAAAGTGTAATATAATTTTGGTAAGATATTTGTTTATTTTCGGTCTTAAAAATACTGTTTTGTGAGTAAAGATATTGCTAAAATGTTATTTTACTGAACAATATCACTATATTAAGGTTTTACGTTTTTTTTTTATTTTGAATTAACATGAAAATAACAATTTTATTAAAAATAAAAAACATTACATATTTTCTTTATAAGATAACAAAAGAAAAACGTTTCAAAAATAAACCACTTATCGATTAATAAAATATCAAGCAATGTTACTTGGAAACGATCGAGGGACCTAACTTATTCATACACTAATTCAGCCACTGGGCCAAGGACTGATTTGAAAAATACGAGAGGCCCGCCTCGTTACAATTAAATCAGTTCCGATTCCAATCCATATTCTAAGCAGATGCACCTCCCGCCCCGCACAATAAACACCCCTATACCTTTCTAATAAAATTCATATTTATATGATAAAAGTTTAGTCATTTCCGTCTTTTGTATTTTACCGCTTTCCTGGTGGGGCAAGGCCAAGTAGGAGAGGGACGGGAGTACGCGCGCCGCCGTGGGCGGGAGCGGGACGGGTGGATAGGAATGCAAGGCTAAGGGGTCGCAAGTACAGTGACCCAGTTTCAGCTGCAGGGCCCGTGTAAATATTGATTTAGTGACCTGCTTCAACCTGTTGCTGAGGCGGCTCGCTTCCTCCGTAATGGGCCCTTTTACAACCCAACGCGTGCCACCTTTTGGACCTGAGGGGAATTTTAAAATCACATTAATTTTGCACGTCGTTGGGCCTAAATACTTATAGAAAATTTTCAAAGTATCATCTCTCTGGTATCATATTCTCAATTGAAGAGAGGAGAACTATGTCAATGTTTACAGTACTATGTCTACCAACGCAATATATTTATGAGTCAGGATTATAAATATCTTATCATTTTCTTACTTGTTGTCTAGACTGTTTATTACAAAATCATAGTATTTCATTAAAATGTATAATATTGTTTCAGCGTGGGTGCTGGGGTGGCTGATGTGCAAGACGGTGCCCTACGTGCAGGGCCTTTCGGTAGCCGCTTCTGTCTACAGCCTCGTCGCCGTGTCGCTTGACCGGTGAGTACTGTAGAGTATAGACCCGTGGTCGTCAAACTGCGGCCTGCGACAAAATAAATTCAAAATTCAATTGTCAACCATACAACACAATAGTTAAAATTACGCCATATTTAACGATAAACTCAATCGTCATATTATCGTTAAGTTTAGTTAACAAATGTCATAATAATAACCTAATCCAGTTGTTTTATGGTGTGGCCTGATTACAACTACCGAGTAGAGTAGTGGTGAGACAATGATCTCTACCATTAGAATTTGTCGAGAGTATTGTCTTGCCCCTTTACTCGGTAGGTGTAAAAAAGGCATTACTAGAGTGGAACCGCTCTTGGAGCGCCCTTCAAATAGTCTGCGGCCCGGTGCTGGCATTCACATTGTCATGTGTGGCCCTTGGCCGGTAAAGTGTGACGACCGCTGGTATATACCATAAGAACATCATGGTGATAAGACAAAAAATAAACTACAATTTGGCACATACTTTAGAACATGATAATGATGTGAAATATTTTATTTTGCCTAGCCAACAAATTCGAATGTAGACTGCAGTTGTGCTGTGCAATGATTGATACATCTAACAAACTTAATCTTCAAAATATGTACTCGTAAACTGAATTGATGATATCCAGACATAAGCACATTAGTAAGGTTTTTAGTTTGCTTATATTATGCTTATGTCATGATATTTTAAGATATCATTAACCAATTATTGGCACTTTAAAAACCTGGGTTGATCGTCCACTGTAGGATAGTTTGCTCAATATAAACGTCGCACATATATTTTTTTTTAATGCAATAAGGGGGCAAACGAGCAAACGGGTCACCTGATGGAGCAACTTCCGTCGCCCATGGACACTCGCAGCATCAGAAGAGCTGCAGGTGCGTTGCCGGCCTATGAGGAGGGAATAGGGTAATAGGGGAAGGTAGCGATGGAAAGGGAACGGAATAAGGGAGGGAAGGGAAGGGAATAGGGTAGGGGATTGGGCCTCCGGTAAACTCACTCACTCGGCGAAACACAGCGCAAGCGCTGTTTCACGCCGGTTTTCTGTGAGGACGTGGTATTTCTCCGGTCGAGCCGGCCCATTCGTGCCGAAGCATGGCTCTCCCACATATTATAAGCTCCGAGAAATTACCAGAAATATTGCTAAGATTATAGATAATTAAGCTTGTAAAGAGCGGTAGAGTTCGGCGTCCACCCGCCTCCGTTCGATTCTTTAGAACTCGCGCCCGAATTCGGATTACTTTCCACAACATTATTAAAAGCGTGTATACTCATCGTTATGACGTATTATTGAACACAGGTCAAAGCCTTTTTATATTGTTTCCATTTGTTGAACAAACAAGCAACAGAAAACAAGCACCGAGCATGCCAAGTGATACAGACGATATTTTATAAAAGTTCGCTATCTATGACATACGCCTGCCTCATTTAATGTAGGTCTTATCTGTGTCCCACAACATCGGGATGAATAAAGTTTGTTAGGAGGGAATAAACAGTGACGTCACAAAGAAACGGATCCAGATTTCTTATTCTGCCGGCGGACTTTGATAATATAATTAAAGTATACAGAACTTTGGATTCATCATCAGTTCAGTCTTATTTTTTTATACAATATTTACTTTTAAATAATGGGAAGTAGAAAAACAATATAAATCATAGGACCTCTCCCTCTCCCCCCTCTAACTTCTAAAGTAGGGGCATGATAAGTCAAAAAAATATATGATGTACATTACTACAAAAACTACCAACGAAAATTGGTTTGAACGAGATCTAGCCAGTAGTTTTTTATACGTCATAAATGGTAAACCTTAATTTAACTTTCATTAAATTAACTGAAATGTGAAAATAAATAAAAAACTTCTTGATTTCATAAAAATTAAATCTTATTGCTGCTGCGAAACCCTTCATGGGCGAGTCAAACTCGCACTTGGCCGGTTTTTTCCATTTCAAATGTGCAAAATGGCGGGTAAATACTGTGGTATATACTATCCTATGGCTAAAGATCACTTTGACCCAGAAAGAAAAGTAATCCCCTCATAAAAAATTCTTCACTTGCCCACCGTGACCTTGTAACTTTTTTATAAATCTTCCAACGTTTCGCAATAAAATTTTGTACATTAAAAGCCTATAATTAACTCTTACTTAAAGCACTCTGGTAAACTTTTGTTCTTAAGCAGGAATGATTTAATTCACTTAATTAAGACGCAATCCATTACGTAATCAGGGTACGAACAAATTAGCTTTAAAAAGCCTAAATCTTATTTCCTAAAGCTGGGGTCTTTCGGGATTATGTGACGGAGTTTTGGGGGTCGCGCGGACCCCGGCGGCGGTCTTGACCTAATATCCACTAATCGCCGGGAAGCCCCGAGCCCAGGTCTCCTATTCCCGGGGACTCCCCGTGCGCTCATTATCCTCACAATTAAGTATTAACTAAGCGTTTGGTATAACAATGGTGTGAAAACTTATATAGTGAAAGTTTTTGGGTTTTTGAATTAATATCCTACTATATATATACTTGTTACTTATCCTACTATCCTACTCCCACTAATATTATAAAGGTGAAAGTTAGTTTGGATTTATAGATGTATGGATGTATGGATGTGTGGATGTATGGATGTTTGTTACTCTTTCACGCAAAAACTACTGAACGGATTTTATTGAAACTTTACAATAATATAGCTTATACATCAAAATAACACATAGGCTACAATTTTAACCGTCTTTCAAAATGGGGGAGGTGTTATGTTTCCGAAAACCGATTTTCAAAATTTTTCTTTTGGTATATAAGGGTATCATGCCTATTTAGTATTATATTCACAAAAGTGGTGATCTGATGAAGGATCCATAAGTAACCGAGGGAACTCCTCAAATTTTATAGGGTGGTATGGTGACTTCGGTTTCGTGAGAAGTATTCTAAGCATATGCTACCAACAAGTAAGATTTTGCACCGAGGTATACCTGGTATACCGTGGTTCGGAAGGTGCTGAGAGAACTCCTGATTCTTTATAGATCACACAAGTTTGGGAGTTTTGGCGTCGTTTTAAGAACGGAAAGCATATTATGCTATACTATGCAAATTACATTCATCGTCATAATCATCACTACCATATTACACTATGCGTCGTCGATTATGAGCCTATTATGTGTTATTTGTACTTTTCATAGTCTTTTAGATCTATACTCGAGTTTGTCAAGCGATAATTTAAAAAAATCTAATTATAAACCTGAAGTTATGAGTATGTTTGCTTGAAAGCGCTAACCTCAGGAACTATAGGTCCGATTTAAAAACTTATTTCAGTGTTAGATAGCTTATTTATCGAGTAAGGCTATAGGCTATATTATATGTATCTTAGCGTGATAATTCACGCTAAGACTAATACGACCAAAGAAACTCAGGAAAATGTGGGGAAAACGGGGGAAATATTAGAAAGGGTTTATCTCACGAACTACTGGAGCAATTTTTATGGCAATATTTGGCACAGATATAGAGTAGACCGAACGACGTGAAGAGAGTAGGGACATAAGCTATTTTTTATGGGAAAATGTACGGTTTCCGTAAAATTCCTAATTTACGCGGGCGAAGCCACGCGGGACATCTAGTCTACATATATACACCACCTGTACTTTCTAAAAGGGAATGCCCAAGTGTTCTTACAGACTTATAGAGAACATAAAAATTTTCGTTGCGGTTAATCATTCCCGGAATTTCGCCTAAAACAAGTAGTAAAAAACCGCGGAAATATACGCCTGTGGAGTCCCGCATACCTCGGCCGGTGTCGCCAATTGCCAGGGATGCGAAAGTCATCATGTAAAAAAATATGAGAACAGCAACATTTTTCTTGTTTCCAGGACACAGATCAATTTTTTTTATTGAAATAAGGGGACAAACGAGCACACGGGTCATTGATGGAAAGCAACTTCCGTCGCCCATGGACACTCGCAGCATCAGAAGAGCTGCAAGTGCGTTGCCGGCCTTTTAAGAGGGAATAGGGTAATAGGGGAGGGTAGGGAAGGGAATAGGGTAGGGGATTGGGCCTCCGGTAAACTCACTCACTCGGCGAAACACAGCGCAAGCGCTTTTTCACGCCGGTTTTCTGTGAGAACGAGGTATTTCTCCGGTCGAGCCGGCCCATTCGTTCCGAAGCATGGCTCTCCCACGTATTCCCTTTTAATTATAACTCTTCTTTATTGGAGAAAGTAAAAAAATAATGATTTTTACAATGCATTACAGAAACAGGATGATCATTATACATAACGTGTAGCTTCGACCCCTTGGATTCAGCTGTCAAGCTCTTTCCCTGTACAAGAAAATAAACGTGTACGAAACCATACAATAAATATTTCACTTCCTTTTATTGGGCATCAATAGCGTGTTGAAAAACATTTCGGTATTTTATCTGTAATCTTAGACGGCTACTGGTTTCATTCTGTTATTTATAATATTTCGTCTGATGTTTGCTTAAATACTTTTCTAAATTGCGATATCGAAAAAGTTTGTTAGTTACGCTATCACAATAATTACTTATTGTAAATGGTACCTGCATTGTAAATAATTTGACTATTTGAGTTACCTAAGATTTAAAGAAGCTGAATTGAAAGGGAATATAATACCGGAACAGCAGGGTTCAAATCAAAATGTATCTTCTTTTGTAATAAATAAACTACAGTTTCAAAAGGCACATTTAAAAACTCATCGCAATCCTCGATGCAACACGTCGAAACTTTACCTTAAAGAAACATATACAAAACATTATTCCAATTTTTAGTATTGACACAGGATTTACAAAGGTCTCGGCGATAGGATCTTACCTTCAACCCCCCGGCGGCTGCCCAAGGCCGCCGATAACCCTCGGGTCAGATTAAACAGCTCCCGAATTGATTAACTTCGCGGGTCATTTAAACGACGATTGTGGTCATTCCCTCATTTATTTTTGGGTAGGTATTGTTATATATTATAAGGACGATTTATAAAGGTAGTTTAGTTGTATCATGCAGTTATTTACGGAAGTAATAAAAAGTGTATAAAACTGCCATTTTTACTTCCATAATTTATTTGTAAATTACGAGATAACATTACAAACAAAATAAAAATAAAAACCAGCCAAGTGCGTGTCGGGCCACTCACAATATAGAGTTCCGCAGTACCGCTAGTTTTTGATATTTTTTGTATGGTCAATGAATGTACTTTTATAACGTGTTTTACACAACTAACAACATCATCTCAGTTACGTTCAAAGGAATGTGAAGGAAAGGTCCATTATACTTCGCCGAATACATTTTTTTAGTTGATCGACTATTACTCAAAAACTTATAAAGTCTTCTTAGCCGTGATAGTTTTTCACATTTAAAGAAGCAACCGTTTAGCTATTAGAAAGGGGGCACTGGACTCTAATGATTTTTTCCACTTTAAAACTTCATTTTTCACAAATGGATCCCTAAATCGGATATACATGCTCTATGAATACTCGTAATATTTTTAAAAAAACCATCCAACGACACCCCACACAGTCGAGTGGACGAGAAAAAAAATCATCCCCGCTTGATGTGTAGGAAGATATCATGAATAGAAGAAGGTATCATATAAAATATATTTTTTTAAGAATTTATATACCATTATGTCGGCATCATTAATATCTACATTCATACCAAATTACAGCTTTGTAGGTCCTACAGTCACTGAGCAAAAGAGACAGACAAACAGACGCACGGACAGACCGAAACTATAAAGGTTCCTTGTTGACACGGAACCCTAAAAATTAATAACATTGCAAACAAATTAGTTGGGGAGGGAAAGAGGGGATTTCGGGAGTAGCTCGAGCGTGTCAGAATAAGCTTGCATAGGCTTTCGACATGTGTCTAGTTATCATGGTAAAGAAATCAGATTTCTCACATGGTGGGTAAATTTTTTTAAAATATTGAATTAATGTCGTATCTGTCAGATTAAGATATGTTTAGTATACCCCAAAGAAGCTTCCATATACAGCACTGACGATTCAAAGGTAAGGTAAGCCTGTAGGGACATTTTAAAATATAAAAAAATAAAGCTTCATATTTTCTTAACTAAGCTTCGCAGATATTTTATTTTGCTCTAAACTAAATGACTTAGTCCTTGTTGTCTAAAATATATAATATATAAATATATTTTAGGCAACAAGGACTAAGTCATACCTAATATACCTAACCTACCTTACCTAAATAAGCAATTTTCTGAATATATTTTCTTTTTCAAAACTTTAAATGGCTGCAGTTTTCCACCGCTAAAATAAAAATAAAACGCTCTTATTATTTTTTTATCAGCTTTACCTAATGTACAAAACCTACTAGGTCTCCATGACGCTGGAGTGACTACAAAAATAGCACCCTCCCCTCCTCTACTAAATCTTATAGATTATTCTATGTTGAAAAGATGTAAGTAGATAATTACAACTTAAGATAAAATACAGAGTGCACAAGACAAATGCCACCCTCAATTATTGTACGGCATACGTTGTGGCAGGGCTGCCGGCTGCAAAAAGGAAACCTTGACCTGCGGCTTAATAAGCCATTACGGAATTGCGTTTTGGAGCCAAACCCAACGGAAAAATGAGCAGCGATTTGATGAATAGGCGGCATTGACGGTTTATGGGAACCGTCATTTATGTAGTAATTTATACAACTTTACTATATAAGCTTTTATTATATTTGGACCGTCATCACTTTATGAAGCCTGGATGATGTTGATCGGCTTCGGTCGGTCGGTCGGTCGGATCGGTTTTTTCGACCGATAGGTGGTAAGCATCCGGCGTGTGACATCAGGTATTGCAAAATATCAGCTATATGTAATACATTTTATATTATGTACTAATTTTTGACAGATTTTTTGTAAAAATTATTATCTACAGCTTGTTGCTTGTCTGTCTCAAGATAGGCACGTTCTTCCGGGGTGTTTTCCATAAAATGTTTTTTTCTCAGCCTTGGCTCGGAAGACCCGCGGGGCGGTGGAGGGTTAGGAGTCAATTGCAAATTTATTAGTGTACCAAGCACTGCCTTGACCGTATCGGAAGGTAGACGATTTATGTCCTGAAACTGGGTTACATGGATTTTTTCGCATTTTTTCTTGTTTTCGCAAGGTCGGATTAATGTTTTAAGGATTCGACAGTTTTGTTCATCTTCATCCGGTGTTCTATTTTTTTGTTAGATAATATTATAATATATTTTTCCTTATTGAACGAATAATTGGTTTACGTTTACTGGCTATTATTTCTCAATCTTAATACTATTATGAAATTTTCATTTTCCTGTAGCAATAATTGGAAGCAATTTTTTAATTAAGTATTGCAATTGATAATCAAATTGCTAAACTTTTAATAATGTATAGTAATACTCTTTTAATTTGTTACCTTTGTACGCTAATTAAGAATTATTTCAATCTTCACATCTTGGTGGATCAAAACGTACTAAGCAGTAATGGGTCAATTTTTGTCTAAATCATCATTCACATTAAGCGGCACCTATTCGAAGGTCCTCGGAAGTTCTGCTCCTTAAACGTCCAATAGTCTCTGGGGTACAATAGCTGGGCACATTTGCATGCGTCCGGGCTGGCCTATTTCCGCAGTTCAAGGCTGGCCGTAAACCGCCGCCGTACTTGCGATCGCCCTTCCAACCCAAAAGGGATTTATGCTGGCCATTCGAGAAATATTTTGTGAGCCATTTAAAGGCTACGTCCTTCGTTTTGGTAAAGGGAGCTGCAGCAAAGTTGATGTTCGATGGAGCTGTAAAATTGAGCCCTCAAATGAAGACGAATTGTGGTAATATTTTGGGGCTTGAAAGTTGTATTTTTGACTAAATATTATTTATGATCCATTATTAAGAATATTATCTATATTTTTTTCTCAGGGGATTCCAAAAAACCTTCCCATTGAATAGGTTATTAGACCACAGATTGTTTAGAAATAAAAAGAAGAAAATACAAAAGTAAAAAATTTATTCACGACTTCACTTAATGGTGAACCGCAATGAGAGGAGCGTGTTTCACAATAGGCACAGCCTTCACCAGGGGTGCGTGGACAATTGGTGCGGCGTGCACCACGGGCGCGTGGACAGCGTGCACCACAGGTGCGGGGTGCACCACGGCGGTGTGCGCGTGCGTCACCACCGGGTGTATCGGGTGCACCACGGGCACCACGGGCGCGATCACGCCGCCGTGGGCGAACGCCACCACCGCGAGAAGGATTGCCTGGAACAATCACCAGATGTTATTTTGAGGAACTGTGATTCGCCAGTTATACGAGAAGAATGTTGAACGATGTTCTTCCGATAATAAGTTATTGCAGTTTTTAGTTAAATTTAAAGTGACTATGAAAATAAAAGCTTAATCTCTTGGCTGAAGTAGCGAAGATATTAGTAGTAGAGTCCTAGTACTTTCAAAATTCTCAAGCTTTATTTTGTTGTAGTTCAGAGTATCTAAGAACATTTCGCTGTTAATGGTGCCCACCATTACCTAAATGGGTTAGGTAGGTTAGTAACTTAAACAACATTTTTGGAAGGCCGCTTTTTGAAATTAGTAACATTATATTCTACCTATATGTCTATCAAATATTGAAATTTTATGAAACAAGAGCTTTTGGTAATTTATGATAGCTTTTAATGAGACAAATATTTTTTTCACAAAATCTCTACATTAGAATATATGATTAAGTGTTTAAATAGTTAATCTACTTAATTATCTTCCTAACTTTCCACAATAAATGCAATACCGAGTTAGTCTGATATCTCAACTATTTCATTACTTTGACTATTAATAATTATATTGTTTAGTATTTTGAATATAATACTACAACTTACCACTTTGAACATCATGTTGGTTGTATGTTGGAGTATTGAGAACTGTGTAAGGATCAGCTAGGTCCTGTCCTTATATACCGCAGTACCTTTGTGGCGTTAGAGCTCTGTCTCCTTACACAGTTGGGCAATATGCAACTCGAGCCGCGGCGATGCTATATACAGGGTGCGCTTCAGATAACAATAATTAATAATAACAACAATGCTAAATTATTGTGAATTTTGAAATATCGTACCTGAATAGTTGCTAGTTTCCTGAAATCTCAGTAATACTACCAATTAAAATGTCAAGTATTGAAACGCGCAATAACGTAATACAAAGGCTTATTTGGTCCACCAAAATGAATTGAAACGAAGTGTGATAAGTTTGAAAAAAAAAGAATATTTTTAATAGTAAACCATAGTTCATGACACCACAGATAACTAACAGAAGATTTCGTCCTTTTATTTTCCTTATATTTTACGATATTTAATGCCGCTGTAAATTGCAGTGTTAGTTTGAAAGTATTTTTAGAAGACATTCTCACAACTCAGCTTTTACCATTAAAGTCTAGATTCAAAAATAGTGTATCTATAAGCGATAAATAGCCATAAAAATGCACATACGTTAACATCGGCTCATTGTTTGCGGGAAACTTTCTGGGGTTTGCGGCATTTCGTCGATAATCCAATTTTTACGGGTCATGTACAACAGTCAAGATGTGCTCTTGCGGGAGAGTGGATTAGGGCGTGTACACACAAGGACGTATAATTATCGAAACTAAATTAATGGACACTGTGAAGGTAAATTTAAACCTTTGGCTAAAATAAACCTTATATTATCTGTGACGGTCAATTCAGACCGCAACGCGACGCGTAGATGCATTTCTATTTTTGTATGGATTTGACAGATTTCAATTGCATCAAACGTCTTGCGAATCTGTCAAACCCACATACATTTAGAAATGCATCCATACTACGCATCGCGTTGCGTTCTGAATCAACCCTAAGGATTGATTCATACCGCAGCAACGCGACGCGTAGATGCATTTCTAAATTAGTATGGATTTGACAGATTTGCAAGACGTCTCGCGCAATTGAAATCTGTCAAATCCATACAAAAATAGAAATGCATCTACGCGTCGCGTTGCGGTCTGAATTGACCGTCACAGATAATATAAGGTTTATTTTAGCCAAAGGTTTAAATTTACCTTCACAGTGTCCATTAATCCATACAAATTTATGCCGCGTCGCGCCTCGCCTCACCCCGTTGCGTTGTGGTCTGAATATAGCCTTATACGCATGATGATAGGCCACGTTTGCGACAGTGGTTTCTCAAAATATAACGAAAACTATGCCTTCATATGACATTGTACCAACTCACAATCATTACGGTTCCGACTAGCGCAAACGCACCTCACTCTTCAGTTATAAAATTCTTTAAAAGATATCCTAAAAACATTTCATCACTGCTTACCACAACAAAATTTTATTTTGTAAGTCTCAGTAAATCGTAGATCAGACATCGCCATTGCATATTTAAGCTACATTAAATGAAATTGAACGAGCCCTGCTTATCCTCAACTACTTCGGAGACAAGAATCTCAAAAACGTCTGTCTTATTTCCAGTCTGTAGCTCGCTAGTAAACTCTAGTATTTTTAGGTATTCTAGGTTTTGAATTCTGATACCTGTCGATTGTTTTTGCAAGTTTTATCTTTGCGGACCTAGTGTCTAGTCATTTTAAATCTCTAAATAACTGTTATGCGCTCTAATATTCTTTTCATTTTATGCGCGATTAATTTTCTTTAACATCTGTTTTCGATGTAGATAGGATCTACGTGTTATTTGGGGACTATTTTCGATTCGTTGAAGGAAACTCTACATTAGAATTTTACCTAGCTTCAGTATAATTATTATTTTACCAGACTACTACTCAGCTAAAATTTGCAATAATATAGTATACTAGCTGTCCCGGCAAACGTTTCTATGCCATAATATAAAGTATTTCGCCTGTATTATTTTATTGAAGTGAATAAGTAAGTATGTCACCATGGCAACGTCCATCGCTATCCCGTCGCACAAACAATGGTCGCCGTCAGTCTCGAGTTGTAATCATTTACTATTATTTATTCAACAAATGCACTTATCAATATAAAAAGTACCCAGTAGCCGATTCTCAGACCCACTGATTTGGTTAAAATCAGTAAAGCCGTTTCGGAGGAGTACGCTATCTAACATTGTGATACGAGAATTTTATATATTAAATAATTTAAACTATAATTATTTACATTTAGTATCCATACCGAATTAAGTGAACCTCCTTACAATCGCTCTATCTATTAAAATCACCTCAAAATTATTCGCGTAGATTTAAAAATCAAAGCATATAATATAGACACAGACTGCGGCAAGCGACATCTTTAAAAAAAGGCTTTATTTAAGACACGTTATCTACATTGTTGATATTCGACGACTTTCTAAACAAAAACTAAAATAATGTTAGAGCAAACTGCATCACGCTGTATATCCCTGTGTCAAAGCCGCGAGTCGCGGGTTCGAACCTGTACCCTTTACCTCGGCGCCGAGGTTCTCCGTAATAGGCTGTGACCTGGCCTGCAGGAAGCCCATACATAGCCGCTCTCGTTCCATCAGCTGATCATCTTGAGCTTAGATTTACTAGTAAGGATGGGCTATAACAGGCTGTGAATAGTCTACTGACCGCACTATGTAGGGTTTTTTAAATAATTTTATGAATATTTTGACATAAACTAAAAACCTTTTTCGTCAAACCTCTCCAAATGGAAGACCCTGGGGGAGGCCTTTGCCCAGCAGTGGGACAGCATAGGCTAATTAAAAAAAGCATTACATGTCCCTAAGTGCGGCCGTTGCAGTTATGGCTGGTTTACACGTGTTAAGTTGATAAGTATTTAACTAAATTTTAACTTAATTTTAAGTTACTTATTGCATGTAAACACACATTTTAGTAGGAAGTAGCAAGTTAAAATTAAGTTAAGTGCTAAACAAGGAAATTAAAATTTTGACTATTTTCTGTTAAGTTGGCAGGCGGGGCTTGTCACTTGACGCATTTCGGGCAGGCACTTCAAATTAAGTTAAAATTTAGTTACTACTTATCTACTTAACACGTGTAAACCAGCCCTTATTTTGGGCTATTTAAAGAGTGATTTTTATGTCAAATATAAAAGAAAAAAGTAACTGTAAACAGTTTAAACAATGCACAAGAAGATATTACGATATCTTTAAAATCACATCGATTGCCCTAAACACACATAGCAGCAGGGCAATTTTATATGGGGGCACTTTGTGCATCGATAAGACTCGTCTATGTTATAAATCTAGTTCTCGAAATATTCATTGTTTATGTTCTATTGCGCATCGAACGCGGAACATCTGCTTTTCCTTGTTGCATTTATCTAATAATAATAACAATCAATTATTAACTTATTATTATTTGTTAATATAAGTATTATAGTTTATTGTTTCTATTGTCATTGTTTCCTTAAATGTAGAAATATGGATTCTTCGTCTACATAGTGATATTTTCTGGTAGTGTCCATTACCTTACCGCACTGAATGTATTTCAAGTATAATTATATTGTATTCATGTTTTCTTTAACACTTCTTATACAGTCTTTCTACGTTAGCCTTGATGGACCAATACAACCAAGTAATTAACCAATACGAACTTGAAGAAGGTTTATTCGACTAAGATTGGTCATGATCGACAACGATTGGGCATGTTGTGAGCAGTCCATAATAATTATACCGCAATGTAAAGAGATGAATTTAGTCGAGAGAGTTACATACACCCAGAGCCGGGTTTATAATTTTTTATGAGTATAGGCTAGTTTAATTTCGCCGCCCCTATCTACGGCCTCTGCCGCCATCCTGTGACGCCATAGGACGCTGCCGTCCATAGGCCATGGCCTATACTGCCTATACAATATACCTACATAAATCCAGAGCTGCAGGAACCAAAATAATCATGTTAAATACTAAATAGTTTTAACCAGATTAATTTATTTTATAGTTATATCTGAGCTTAAGGTTTTAATAGCTTCGTAAAGTCTAATACCTTGTTAAGCGCAACAATTGATATACGAGGTATTGATGTCTGAATATTAATTACATTAGTACGTTTACCCGTCACCGAGCGAAGTCGCGGGAGGAAGGCACAAGGACACACTTTCGGCTATCGAAATATTCGGAGCGTTATTGTTTGGAATATTAGAACGATAATAAAACTGGATAAAATAATCCTCACTCCTAGTCCTAGGATAAAAGACTAGAGTAGGAATAGGAATATAGTTATTTCCCAGTGTCTGCTCTTCTTCCTTTCAATTTTACCTTTAACATTAGAATTTAAATCACAAGCACATTTTTATCTAACACTAGCTGTCCCGGTGAACTTCGTGTCACTTTAAAACCTTCTCTGGACTTCTACGAATATTTTAAGACTTAAATCATCCCAATCGATTCAGCCGTTTTCGTGTTTTAGCGTTACTAATACAATTGAAAAAAAATAGATAGATAATCAACAGGATAATAATTATTATCTTGAATTTCGCCTTATTAGACAATAGACAAGTTGCAAGTGCATTATGGGTTTTCAAACTACCTCTTTCTCTTTGAAAGGCACGATGGTTTTGCACGTCTCCAGCCATTCGTATCGAAACACGGCACTCCTTAAAATCAATATTGTAAAGCGTTAAATACATTATTATCAATTGGATATCGACCACGAGTTCATTGCGCTGAGACAATAGTCTGAAACGGGCGGAAAATTAACCTACTTGGAAGTGCTGACGATGGGTAATTAATGAAGTTTTCATAATTATCAGCCGGCCCCTAATTGATTGGTGAACCTGGCGACGGCCGACTAAATTATAGTGTTTTATTCGTGTTGAGGTAATTAAAGTGAATAACGACCGCGTAATGGTTAACGGCCGTTGTGATTGGAGTCAAATCACGATTTATTACATTAAAAAGGTGCCACTTAAATCTTAATTTGTTAAGTACATTAATTTAGGTGTCGAATGTCGATGTACCCTAGGCCTTATTCGGAATTGTAATTATAATATATATGACGTCGGCCGCCAGGAGGTATATTTTGGTCTTGCAAAACCGTGATAACTCTCTACACTTCTTAATACTTACAAATTATATTGTAATTATTATCCATAACGAGTAACAGTATGTTAGCGTCAAATAAGCTCCAAAACTACAAAAGCGGTAAACGAACTGGAAATAAGGCGGAATAAAAAATCTCCTTTTTGTACGAAATATACGTTTCTCGTAATATTTATCTTAAGATCGTAAAAAAGATCTAGTTATTAATATAAAGCAAGTCATAGCCGTGACACAGTATGTGTGCGAGAGTGCAATGTCAAAGTGAAGGCAGCACACTATAGGCCATGACCATACTTGCTTTATATCTAATCCGTGCTATCGATTGTAATAAACAATACATTATGGGTTCATTTAATGTATAATATTTATTACTTCGATTTCGAAGGTTCTATGTTGCATAGGCCCAGTGGCGCAGATCTTGGTTTAAGTTAAATTGCGTTACTTACATTTTAACGCCGAGTTAACGATGAGTTTTATAAGTATGTTGTTATCGTTACATATAAAAAAGCGGCCAAGTGCGAGTTGGACTCGCCCATGAAGGGTTCCGCAGCAGTAATAAGGTTTATTTTAATGAAATTAAAAGGTTTTTGATTTATTTTTATATTTCAGTTCATTTAATGAAAATTAATTTAAGGTTTACCATTTATGACGTATAAAAAAACTACTTGCTAGATCTCGGTCAAACCAATTTTCGTTGGAAGTGTTTATAGTAATGTACATCATATATTATTTTTAGACTTATCATGAATTACTTTACTAGTTAGAGGGGGGGACACACATTTTACCACTTTGGAAGAGTCTCTCTCGCAAACTATTCAGGTTAGAAAAAAATGACATGAGAAACCTCAATATGATTTTTAAAGACCTATCCATAGATACCCCACACGTATAAATTAGATGTTAGAAACGGTTAGATGAATTTTTTTTTGTTTCAGTTGTACCTATGGGGACCCCTAAATTTTTTAATAATTTTTTCATTTTTGTATCAAAATCTTAATGCGGTTTACAGACTACATCTACTTACCAATTTTGAATAGTATAGCTCTTATAGTTTCGGAGAAAAGTGGCTGTGACATACGGACGGACAGACAGACAGACAGACATGACGAATCTATAAGGGTTCCGTTTTTTGCCATTTGGCTACGGAACCTTAGGGTTCCATAGCCAAATGGCAAAAAACAGTCTGTCTGTCTGTCTGTGTGTCTTTTCGTCCGTATGTCACAGCCACTTTTCTCCGAAACTGTAAGAGCTATACTATTCAAAATCGTTTTTAGAAACGAAAGACATATGATATTTTAACCCCATATTAAATAAGTCAGCACAAGTCAGCCCCAAAGACTACAAACTTTTAGTCGGCCGATAGTTTGACCAAATTGGGGTTTCAGTACATTATTATCGGCCGATACAAACCGTTTACGTGCGCCTTCGTACTTATTAAGCTTTCGATCAAACTATCGGCCGACTAAAAGTCTGCAGTCTGCGGGGGCTCTTAGGCCCAATTTATATGCGTTAGCGAGAGCGCGTTTTGGCCGCTATACATCGCATGACTTCAAGAAATTGTTTGAAATTAGAGCCGCGACTGCGTTGCTATTTTAATAAATCGTTACATACAATTATTGCTTGTGATCTCGTTGCGTAGCGGCTAAACCGCTCGTTCTCGCTGACGTATATAAATTGAGCCTTTAGTGTTTGGTATTGCTTAGAGTTTTTAGCCTTTTATTAACATCGCCTGATGATAGTTCAGTAACGAAATCCGAAACTATCGTCGAATTTCGTCGTACTCGTTCAACTCGACAAAACTTATATGAGTCGACCTATTTACATGCTACCTCGGAGTTTCTGATAACCAAACAAATGATAACCCAACACCAAAAGTTTATAATAACAGGGAGATATTATAACAGATTCCGAAGTTATGTGCTTGTTAATTTCTGCTTCCTTCCCAATCGGAATCGTATCTGGGATCTCCTTTATTGAAGATTAGATAGAACCAGACAATAGTTTCTACCAAATAAATATTTCTTGGTCTCAAAAACTATTTGAGTAAAAACAAAGTCAAGAGCAAGTTAAATAAAAATTATTACTAAAGTTAACGAATGTAGCTTACATAAAAATAAACCTAGACGTACGTCCCAATTAATTAATAATATAGATAAGTACAAATATGTCTGTCTGTTACGTCCTCAAAAACCACACTTAAAGATTAAATTTAATAAATAATTTCGGTAGGTACTGTAAAAGAATTCAAGATAGTTTTTACATCGGCAATATGTGCGATTCCTCCGCGATGAACAAATGTTTGCTCGAATAATGTCGAGAGCTACATTTAGTTCAAATATATTTTATATTTTTACAGATAACATATTGCAAAATAATGGAGGAAAACGTATAGGCTTGGCAAGAAAATAAAATCTGATATATGTCAGAGATTCCGGACGCAGGAGTGTAATGAGCTTCCGCATGTTTGTCCGATATCCAACACCCCCCGGCGTTCCCCAATACCCCCCGGCTTCCCTAACACCCCCTGACGTACCCCGGCAGATCAGATATATCGCCCACATATATTTATTAACTGGTGAAATACATAAATAAGCCGAAAAGAAGTTGTCGGGATTTACGACAACATATTTACATTTAGATTGTCGCAATATACTTCAAATCATCGAAAAGTAGTTCTCTTTATCGAGTTTTTTATAAACAGGTACATTTTCGGGATATTGTCGCTTTGATTTCCTGAGGATTTTTGTCTATAGCTTCCTGACCAATTTCAAAAATTATTTCTTTAAGGAAGCTGATTATTCGTAGCGCACCGACCTAACCTGCCTAAACGAACTAATTTTATGACGTTCTCTTTAGGTATATTGGGGCATTAAGCATTCTAGTATTTGTGTCAGAAACAATTCCGGTGTATGAAACGCATATTTTTGTGCCTTTATGATGACTAAGAGTAAGGACCCTAAGTTAAGTCTTAGAGCGTACCTGGTATACAAATCATACATGTTGATGAAGAACACTAATAAAATACAATTTGAACTTCTTTCACTATACTAAGAAATTATTATTTTTAACAAGAACCAACGGTACAATCAATTACATAAATAATTGATGAAGAGCGTAACGTTTCAGTCATTCCACAGTACAGTCACGTAGTAATTTTAATGTGAAGACCATTTCGCCTGTTCAAACAATTCCCAGCGCAATTTGACCGAGGCCTGTTTATTTTCATCGCAAAGAAATTATTCACCCCGCTTTATTATTTTTATCCATTTTAGATACAGTTTATCAAGTTTTTTACGTATAATTATAGTGGTACCACAATTGCTACTTTTTGGGGTTATGCTCTATACAGAAATGCCCCTTGTCCTTTTATCAATTATTATTATTCTTTACAATTGACAACATTTCAAAATTTTTAAGCCTTAAAATAAAAAATAACGTTTCTTTAGTTTCTTCTCCTGTCAAAAAAATATTCATTTTTTTTATATTGCTTATTTACTGAGAACATAAAGAAAAACTGAAAAATACGCTGTGACATCATACTTACGGCATAATATCATACAGTTTGTTTGCCTGGTGTAAAATAGTTTTAAAAAGACAACATGAAGCATAAAAACAAAAACGTCACTGTCAACCACCTGTCAACAATGACATTTCTAAAAAATAACATTACCTCATTGGTTACCTATCCTCCAGACGATGACATTGACAGACGTCATAATAAACGTAACAAACTTACACTGACAGATTTTTTCTTTTGTTAAAGTGTAATGGAATTAACCGTTCAGACACAGTATAGCAATATTATATTGCTATACTGTGGTTCAGACGTAAGTATGACGTCACTTGGCGCTTACGTCTCTTTAGAATACGAAGGATTAAAATCTATTTTTTAGGTATCATAAAAACATAATTTTGAAAAAGCAAGAAACACGTGTCGCCTTATTTTAAGTCTACTTTCATATAAAATAATAAAAAAGCCATGTTAAAATTTTGAAATGTTGTCAATTGTTGATTTATAACTTAATGAAATCTTTACATAAAATATGAGCTCAAATAAAGGCACGAACGTTTTTTCGGATCAGAAATAGTCTGCTCACTCGATGAAATTAATTTAAATTTAAATTTAATCATTTTAGAAAAACTAAATAAAACCCAACAAGTTAATTCATCTGAAAGATATGCTCATTTATTATACAATATTTTATACATCGCGAGTACAATATACACATAATATAAATTATACAATATCTTATACATTTGGCGATATCTTAGTCTGAGGGTCGTTCTACTTGTAGAGCCATGGTGAGTGGTGCAGGGGATGGTAGAGCGGCAACAGAGGGGGGTGAAGCAGGGGGGCGGTGTGGAGCAGGGGGGCGGGGCGGAGTATAGGGGGGTGGATGCGCACGATGGGGGGGTGGTACAGAGATTGGTACAGCACTTGAGGCGCGCAGGTTGCTGCAGAAAATAGCGCCAGCATCGCCATCTGGAAAGAGGTTTTAGTTCAATCGTTGTATACAGTTAAATTGCTCTTAAACCGGCTTCGGTAACGGTGGCCTGTTTCTCGTAGAAGTCAAAAGTATCTTTTAGCACCTTTTAGCACTGCCAGTTTTACAGTGAACTCTATAATATTATATATAAGGGACACATACACACCCTAAACTATTATTAATTTGGTTTGTTACAACTTACACCCTGTATATTGTTTGAGGTGCGTAGTATAAGGTATGTCCACACTACGCGCTTTCGTCTTTATTTTTCGTCATCTTCTTTTATTCAAATTTCGTTTTTGCGCATTCAATAATTGAATGCGTCAACGAACGCAACGCCAACTGTCATTTTTAATAACAAAGCGAAAGTTTTGGATACGGTCTAAGAGGGCATGCGGTGCGGGCATGCCTCATGTTCGCCGTTGACTGCGCTATAACGCATGCCCTTGACGAACAGAAAAAGGCATAGTGTGGACCAAGCTATACAAGAGCACTCTCTCTTCCTTTCACAGTCTTAACCTAGTGGGACGGATACTTCGATACGACTTATTCCTGATAATCCAACTTCCAAGTGATGTAAGATAACCACTAGGAATAGAAATTTCCCTAATTTAATAATTATTATTAATATTACAATGTAGGTGTTCCACTCTGTTCTGCAACTTAGAAGTTCTCTGATTAACTTGAGCCGAAATCTCAGTCCAATCCCTTCACAACGATAAATCTGCTCGTTACAAGTACCAGATTAACGCGCTGCTTAATTAAACGCCTGAGGTTAGCGAGTACAGGCGGATCATTGAATAAAAGTTATGCACAGTTGTGGAAAATAAAATTGTACATATTGACATGACGTGTAATTAGCATGCTTGTCTCCTTGCCATGCAACATGCCTCCTTGGCGCTCAATTTTTTGGAAAAGTCGTAAAAACGGCAGAGGCCACTCACACTGACTTAGGTTTAAGTAAATTTTAAATTAAATAATCATGTCGTCTCAGCTGTTCTTTTTTTCTTTCGTAAATGAAAGGGACAACTTAATTTTTAACCGAAAGTTAACTTTGATCTAGATTCGTGCAAGTGAGCCTCATGCGAAATTAAAACGTTAGTATAGCGGTTTGCTCAGCGTTTATTTTCCAAGGCTGTACTTTATTTAATTAAATTGTAGCCTTTTATTTGTCTTTAACTATGCCTGATATAGAAGGCAATTTGTTTTTACAACATTTTAGTTTTTACCAGAGAAGTTTTTAAGTAGAGAATATTTTATTTTAAGAATATTTGTCAAGGAAAATAAAAATACTTTTATATATTTCTACATCTAATTTAGATAAGAAAATTGAAATTGATATAATTTATTTTAAGTATTTATAATTATTTTAATAAGAAATATATATTTTTATTCTTACCAAATGGAAAAGTTTGAACATTTTCACGGTACCACTCGCCAGTTATTCAGGTAAAGTAAAATGGTATACTGACATAGTATGTCATATTCCTCTAATATATATCAGTCACAATTATGTGCACTATGTCAGTGGGTCCATAACATACGCATATGGCCAGGAATTTCTAATTGACATACTACCACGAAACATAGCGTTTACCTCATAGCATAGTGTACATCTTTCCAACTATAGGCCTATATGGAATACTATGATTAGGAAGATTTGTAGTCGGTTTTCCTTTTAAATTGCCAAAAATGTCTAATATGTCTTGTAGTCGATTAAATTTCTTAAACTGGGAAAACATATATATTTTTCAGCAATACCGTAAAGAAATAATAATTATTAAAACTATCCTTACTTTAGTTAACGTTCCATGTATGACTAAAAACTTAGATTATAATACACAATTACTAGCTGTCTCGGTAAACGTTTCTTTGCCATATAAAGTACCAGCTCGCCCATATTATTTTATTGAAGTGACTAAATAAGTATGTCACCATGGCAACGTCCATCGCTATCCCGTCACACAAACAATGGTCGCCGTCAGTCTCGAGTTGTAATATTTGACTATTAATTTTTTCAACAAAATATGCACTTATCAATTAAAAAAGTACCCAGTAGCCGATTCTCAGACCTACTGAATATGCATATAAAATTTGGTAAAAAGCAAATATATATATATATATATATATATATATATATATATATATATAACTTCCGTCGCCCATGGACACTCGCAGCATCAGAAGAGCTGCAGGTGCCTTGCCGGCCTTTTAAGAGGGAATAGGGTAATAGGGGAGTTTAGGGAAGGGAATAGGGTAGGGGATTGGGCCTCCGGTAAACTCACTCACTCGGCGAAACACAGCGCAAGCGCTATTTCACGCCAGTTTTCTGTGAGAACGTGGTATTTCTCCGGTCGAGCCGGCTCATTCATGCCGAAGCATGGCTCTCCCACGTATAATATAAAAAGATAATATCTTATTTTTTCCTGACAAAAGAACAAAAAGAGCTAAAGGAGGTTCTTGACTTTCAACATTTTTAGAATACGTATTTAAAAACGTGCGAATTGTTAGCGTAACAAAATGAGTTTAATATAATTATTATTATGCCAATAAAAACTTTTCGTATACCCATTCGTATATCTAGTATTCAAACTACTAAATTATGTACAGAAATTATTTTAAAACTATTCATATTTTCATGTGAAAAGTTAGAAATGTCAGTAAAAAGTGTGAAAAACGAAAGTGTTGTTAAAAAAACGCGGGCCGGTTAATAATTGTAGTTAACACTTACCGATGGTTACGGTTAAAGCTAGAGCTAGCCAGGAACAAGTTATGTTAACAGAAAGGGTTCCGTACATTCAATTGGTAGATTATGTTTGGTACATTATGTGCCTTTGCTGTAATAATAAACATAATGTTACTTTAAGCCCTATGGGAAAAAACAGATAAAAAAAGATACGATTTTTATTTAAGTTTTTACATAATATCATACAGTAAACAGATGTGTCATAGTCGAGTTTACAAGCAGGAGCTGTTTTGAAATAGCCTATTACTTTTTAATGCATGTGGCTTCAAAGAACAAATATAAGCTTTCTCCTAAAATAAGTGACTATCTCTTACATAATTCAAGACGTGAGTGGATAAATAGGGTAAGTTACATGAAAAAATTTCCCGTTTTTTTGTTTTAATGGAGGCTTTAGGGCCGGAAAAAATATTTGAAATAGAAAAAGTATGGATTATACGTGTAGCCAGATATATTAACTTGGTTATGAAGTAGATAAGTCACAATTTTTATTAAAATTTTTAGGGAAAAAATGAGTTATTGTCCGTATGTCACGAAATGTTACTTATTCGATTCTTCCACTCACGTCTTCAATTATTATCTGACACTACGATCACTTGAATAAGAACAATGCTTTAGAAAGGTCTTCGACTATTTTTGTTCCTTAACGGAACCCTAGTTTATGATATAAGAACATAAATCTAAATATTTTTGCCATATACGGCGAGCATGAGAAATTGCATGCAGGCTGTGGGAACTTAGTTTGAATGTAATCAATAAAACTGTGAGAGTGTAATTAAGAAGTAATACATGGAGAGATAGTAGCTTTAACTAATTAGTAATTACTGATGACATGGGGGTGTTATTATGTATTTAGTAGATGTCCCGCGCGGCTTCGCCCGCGTAAATCAGGAATTTTATAGAAACCGTACATTTTCTTGCACAAAAAAATAGTCTTTGTCCCTTCACGTAGTCTATATCTGTGCCACTATTGTATTCTGCACATAATATCTAACACTGAAAGATTTTTTTAAAATCGGACCAGTAGTTCCTGAGATTACCACGTTCAAGATCTTACTTGTGCTAACAGCATAATATTGTGCTCGGAATACTTATCACGAAACCGACGTCAGCACAGTATGTTTCCAATTTCCATATAAGTTTTGAGGAGTTCCCTTGATTACTTATGGATCCCTTCATCAGGTCACCACTTTTGTGAACATGATACCAAATTGGGATGATGCCCTATACACCAAAAGAAAAAAAATTAAAATCGGTTCACAAACGGCGGAGTAATCGTTGAGCATAAAAAAACGAACATAACACCTCCCCCATTTTTAAAGTCAGTTAAAATCGTAGTCTACGTCTTATTTCGATATATAAGCTATATTATTGTAAAGTTTTATTAAAATCCATTCAGTAGTTTTTGCGTGAACGAGAAAAAACATCCATACATACATCCATACATCCTCACAAACTTTCGCCTTTATAATGTAGGATGTAGGATGTCTTTGTGAAAATTGACAACATTTTGACGTTTTAGACGCAGGAACTATACTTTGCTCGGGACTCAAAGTGGCCCTCGTGCCTTTACATTTATAGTTAATACTAGCGACCCGCCCGGGCGTCGCACGGGTATAAAATATATTATAGCCACTGAAAAAATGATTAAAATCGATAGCATAAAATATAAAATCCTTCACGTGGTCTATAACTTCTTATCTGTGCCAAATAAAATAAAAATTGAAAAAGACGGGGGAAATTATTTGAAAGGGCTTATCCCGCGAACTACTGGAGCAATTTTTATTTTATTTGGCACTTTCCTTCCTCGATAAATGGGCTATCTGACAGTGAAAAAATCATTAAAATCCGTTGCGTAGTTGTAAACATTAAAGGGAACAAAGGGGCATGAGGGAAAAAGCGACTTTGTTTTATAATATGTATAGATTAGTCTGTATCTTCAATTTCGTAGACTTTCTTTATCTTTTATTATTTTTTATTCTAAAAATGTTACTGATGTAATATTACACATATACTGTGCTTATAATGTAATTTATACTCTACATATTATATCAATATTATGACACTAATAAAACAGAAGGATTTCTGTACATGACGTTAAATAATAACAGTTATAAAGTGCCTCGTAACGTAAGCCTTGTAAGTTAACATGCTCTGACCTTGTAACTGGTAGAGTTTTCTGGAGCACCGAGCAATCCGTTTTCCTTACGTTTGGCAATATTTCAAGAGGCAGATTACTTAGCACGCAGAGAAAATAATTAATATACGCGCACTTTACAATCCCCCTAACTGATAAAACTGTTTATAAATTGAATTACTTTAATATAATTATTGTTAGGTACAAGGTTTGTCTGTAGTTTTTTTTTATGAAATAAGGGGGCAAACGAGCAAACGGGTCACCTGATGGTAAGCAACTACCGTCGCCCATGGACACTCGCAGCATCAAAAGAGCTGCAGGTGCGTTGCCGGCCTTTTAAGAGGGAATAGGATAATAGGGGAGGGTAGGGATGGGAAGGGAAGAGTATAGGGGAGGGTAAGGAAGGGAATAGGGGATTGGGCCTCCGGTAAACTCACTCACTCGGCAAAACACAGCGCAAGCGCTGTTTCACGCCGGTTTTCTGTGAGAACGTGGTATTTCTCAGGTGGAGCCGGCCGGAAGCTGGAATGACGATACTCGTAAAATAACGACAGTGCATAGAATTGAATTTCTTAACCCCTGATCTTATTCCAACAATACAGCTGATGATGATGATGATTTGCTGAACTCAAACTAAAATTAGTCTGCGTGTGTTTTGTAACTTGTAAGAAGACATAACGTGGTTGTCAAGTGCAAAAGTTTTAGTAATTAACGTTTCCACTCGCTGCGGCATTCCCAGCTGATGTTGTACTTCATCCTACTTTTACTTCATCATCTTTATCATCATTATCAACGTGACCGTCTTGGCCTAGTGGTTAGATACTTAACACTCGAAAGTACTCCAATTTGATTCTCAGACTTTTAAAGTCCCCAAAAGTCCGACTTCACATTGTCGGATTTATCGTAGGAGTATGTTTATACGTGGGAGAGCCATGCTTCGGCACGAATGGGCTGGCTCGACCGGATAAATACCACGTTCTCACAGAAAACCGGCGTGAAACAGCGCTTGCGCTGTGTTTCGCCGAGTGAGTGAGTTTACCGGAGGCCCAATCCCCTACCCTATTCCCTTTCCTACCCTCCCCAATTCCCTTCCCTTTCCTACCCTCCCCTATTACCCTATTCCCTCTTAAAAGGCCGGCAACGCACATGCAGCTCTTCTGATGCTGCGAGTGTCCATGGGCGACGGAAGTTGTTTTGACTTTTGTTTCATCATTCCGAACGGATCCTAACAACCTTCCTGTATAAACAGAGGGCCTAGACGCGCAAACTTATGTCAAATCGGATACATTTTGTTAGCGTTTACGATAATCGCTTGCCACTTGTCTACTAGGGCAGATCGTTCTCTGTAAGAATGCTTTAGAGGTAATGGATATCATTCTTTATAAATCATTATAAAAATCCGCACTAGTAAATTGTAGATTATGGCAATAATTAATAGTTATAAACGAATATAATGTACAGTTTGTAAAACGCCTATAGATTTTTTACGCACATATTTAATCAATACTATCAGAGAAGTTAATTCATAGGCAGATTACGGACTTACGTAATTTGGTCGTGTTATGTCAAACCCAGCCGACAGATTACGAACATTGAATTGACATAATATTATTCTAACCAGATATCGGATGTCTGTCAACTGCCTATGAATCAATTTATTCGATGGTACCTATATAATTTTGATCCTACACGTTTATATACCTTCAGAAAGTTTGCAATTGCTAATTATACTCCAAAGGCACGATAGGCACGAAGGTAAATAACGTTTTAAATAATAAATTATACTCGCATTTTGTGTACCATCGAAGAAATGGTTTTGTAAGCAGTTGACGGACCTTATGTCATTTGGTTGTTTTACGTCAATTTTTATAAAATTTTGGTCGTAGACCGTAGTGTCTGGTAATGTGTCGGCTGGGTGTGACATAACATGACCGAATTACATAGGATTGATAGGCAGACGGTGATCTGCCTATGAATCAACTTGAAATTTCAAACTTTCGCGTTGCATTATAATTAAAACTTATTGATTGGGACTTAGCGCGACTTATTCTAGTAGTAAATGCTTCTACATACTTTTCTAACAATACAAAGGTATGTAGTAGTACTATTTCTAGAGTAAGTCGCGTTAAGGCCCGCCGCCCGATTAATAAGTTTTAATTAGGTATGAATCCACTTCTCTGACAGGATAATAATAATATTGTATGGCAACAATTCTGTTTTGTAAATTGCCTTAACAAAATATACGGGTACGTACCTATCGAATATTTTTGCGTTGAAATTGAATGAAGCTAAACAAATACAATCTTGTTAATATTGTCATTGTTTATTTTCTTATGATTTTTATTGAAAGAGCTTTAACCTTTTCTAAAAATACCATAAAATATTGATGTTAATCAAAATGTTAAAAACACTTTTATGAAACGAATAATTATTACTATCTTATTATGTAAATGCCTTGAGAATGAAAAAGCAATAGCTAAAAGTCAAATGTCAAGTTAAATTCGAAAGCTTATGAGATCTATTCGTAAATATTATTGGGCCGAGCTTTCAGCTGTTAACCTTGAAAATGGACCGATTAATAACAAGTGCTTAAATTGAATTGTGATGTCCTGACTTGTTATAAGTACGAGTATCATAGCTTATATATTATAAATACATATCCATACTAATATTATAAATGCGAAAGTGTGTCTGTCTATCTGTCTGTCTGTTACCTCTTCACACTTAAACCACTGAACCGACTAATCTTATCCGGCCTGCTGCCCCTAGACCTGAGAATCCAGGAAGCGGCATCCCTATTTAAAATAAAAAAAGGGTACTCACAAGAATACCTACCACCAAACAGGAAAGTGGAAGCTAAAGTGGGACCACTTCAAAACCCACATCCATCGCAACTCATCATAACTGAGTACGAATGCCTGGAAGACGTAAGCCAAAGCCCTACCGAGGAACACCAAATAACCGGCCCCCAAATATACACGGATGGAAGTAAAATAGAGGGGAAAACCGGAGCTGCTCTAACGTGGTGGAATAACGGCCGGGAAACCAGACACTCCACTTTCCACCTAGAACCGCACAATACAGTTATTGTGGACTGTATGATTTTTGTTGATATTATTTATATATCTATATTTGAGATTTGATGACTTTAAATTAAATCACTTTTAACTCTTCACTTCGATTTATTATATTAAAATTAAACTTTGTGCACTGTACCAAGGCAAAGGGCGAACTACTCAATATTTATACTCGTTACACCCGTAATCTGACCTATCGGAGCAATTTATATCCGTCCGATAAGAATGGTGTGCTCTGACCAAGTTCCGTCAGAGTTTCTCGAGTCGTAGTTGCCGTATGAGTCCTATGCCCAATTACTATTCTATCACAACGCCACGTCGCAACGTCGACCGGCCTATTTATACGTCTAAGCTTCACTCCCGCCATGCGCTAGCGCAGAGGGAGAAGACCCCGCCCCCTTATCCCGGTGCGGGGATATACGCAGAAGCCCCCGCCTTATTTCTATCGCGCGGAGATACCATTTCAGCGTACACCTATCTCTTTCCTACCCATTGCTATGGCACTGTGCACTACACAATACAAATTGCACACACAATAATTATTCAATACATATGCAATACAACAATTTCAATACCATGATATTATGTTCTTAATCTACGTAACATAATATCATGACTCACAGATCAGAGTCTTAGATTAATATACATTATACAAATTAAATCTAATTCAGATGTGTACTAATTAATCACATTCGTATCTAACCCCAAAGGTGTTCCATATTACATACGATAGCCTAGTCTTTATTTATTTGTACTCTACACATATTCCAATACACATAATCAAATAAATAAATCTACCGTAGACAATAAACTAAGCATCTGCTAGCTTTCTAAAATTCTATTCTCACGCTAGTTTCTCAGATATTGCCGAAACGTCTGTTCCTAAATATCCTTTACTTATTGTTCTGACAAAGACAATGCTTTATTACTTTTTAAGAGAAACAGCTTTACTCGTTACTAATTTTTAAGGAACACAATAACGTATTTTAACTAACGAACTTAATACAGTCAAAGGGACCGAACATGTGGCGATTTCACTTTAACAATATCTTAGAAATACACTACTTAACTTTCTAAAATATGTTCGCCACCCTTGCCATCGTTGTGTCCACAACATTTCTCCCCCCGGCGCAGCTTGCGTAGCCTCTCCTCCCTGTAGCTCCAGCTTCCTTCCAGGCCCCCGGAACATCCTCGTCCGTGTTTGGACGACAGCAGGCCGTCCTTCTCCATCTGGTCCCGGTGCGGTGTTCTCGGCGATATCCTTCGGACCGGGTGTTGCGTGGCGGTGACGTGCTAACTTTTCTGACGTCACCACGCTGGATTGGTCGCTCGTTCTTTCGCGCCTCGCGTCGGGGTACCAACTTAGCCGTAAACCTTTTCAACTTGCGCCGCTTGAAATAACATCCAGCGAACGCAGGATCGGCACTTATTTTCTTTTTTCCGCCTTTCAGTCGAAGAGACGCATCATAGTCGTATGGGAGTTTCAAATCTTTTTTGCGCCATGAAAGTCCAACTTCTGATCGCTCCCGGGTCGGTCTGATAGATCTTGTGACTATCTCCGGTGCTCGCTGGTCTTCTTTACTCTTCCTCTTGGCACCAAAGCCTGATGCCTCCATCCTAGAAACGCTTTCTCGTGGTAATTCATCTTCTTCGATGGGGCTAATATTTTCATATACGTGCAGCACTCTTTCTGTGTCAGGCACAGCTTCGGACTCCTCCACCCTCTGCTGTAGTTCGGCATTATGCAGCTGATGCGCTGACCTGCATTTGGGACAGCCTTCGTTGCTCTTCCTGTCTCTGACAAACGTTGCGTAAACCTTCTTCTTTTCCACATGCAGCGTTGACCGTATTTCTTTTTTACTCGTCGACATTGACGGCGCATACGAATACCGGAGGGCATGATCTGCTTCTCTCATCAAAAACTTTGAGAGCATAACTATTTCCGGCTCGGCCGCTCCTTCTCTCTCGTGAGCATAGTCGCACCAGCGCGTTCGTAGGTGCGGACTCAACTTTTCCAACACGTCTCGTGTGAGTAGAGGATTGTGCAGATAGCCTCTTTTGCTCATCGCTTCGAGAACGCAGACGATGTTCTGTAGTTTTATCGCGAAGGCGTTGAGCTCAGTTGCGACAGACCCAGGCCTCTGAATCTTCTTCAAGTCCTCCAGAGCGCGATCAACTATAACTTCTGGTCTTCCGAAACATTGCTCCAATGTCTTAATTATCACTTCCGGATCCGTGGCGGTGTGTAGTAATGCCGCCACGGCATTTCGTGCTTCTCCCTTGAGGCAACTTCTTAGCCTCTGTATATTTTCAGCGTTCGACACATCGTACATCTTCGTTGTGTCTACATACGAAGCCTTGAAGGGGAGCCAATCGGTTATGGAACCGGTAAACGTCGGCAGGTCGCTATGATAAATTCGAGGTCGCGCCATTCGACCAATAGCATCGGCTAGTTGCTCGATATCTGATTTATTTCGAGCAGCGACTGGCGCTGTGAACGGCTGCACTCGCTGATCCTTTTGGCTTCTTTCCTCCCCCCGTGGGGCGACCGGGTTTGTTCGTAGCCAATCTTCAACCCTTGGTCGATCTTCCTTCGTGCCCACGTCCTCAAGGATGTCTTCCTGCTCGTCTTGTATGACAAGTATTTCTGTCTCCAAACGCTGCTCTACAAGATCCTTTTCAATAGCCAGCTCCTTCTTCCTGATAGCTGCCATTTCTTCAGCGGCTTTCAATTTTGCTAGCTGTATTCTCGTTCTGACGCTAGTTGCTGAACTATATGAGGCCACTGACTGCGTCGGTGACCGTAGACGGCGCTCCGCCTCACTCCTGCTCACTGTCGCAGGTACTGGGCTTTTTTCTATGCCGGGGCGTAGACGCTCGTATTCTGCTCTACTTGCACCCGGCTGCAGGTACTCACATTCCGACCTGCTCGTTCTTGTGTCTTGACACTCCTCTGCACCCGCTGCATTTCCCTGGCTGCGTGTAACCACCATCCTGCTACGTGAGTCGATAATCGGCACGCTTTTTAGTTGCGATTCACCGACGCGTCGTTCACGCACTCGACGTCACGTAGTGCAACCGTTCGTTGTTGCGATGACTATTCCATTACACGCCTCCTCGCTTGTTCGCGACGCAGATGAAGTTTTGCGGAGTCAGCACACAGACGTTGCGTGGACTCAACGGCAAAACGAATAGACGTTGTCGTTCGAGGGATTCAACGTTACAACGCTAGACGTCCGTTTCTTCAAACCTCTTCGACTTGGTAAACTGGCACTGGCAAGTACTTCGTTCTTCTTATTCTTCCGGCGAAAACTTGCTGATTATTATTATTTTTTTTTTTGACCTTGAAGGGCTGGTTTTCTTCCTGGTTAACCAGCAGCTCGTTCTTCTTCATCCGGCTCGAAGGACCAGACAATATTGTGGACTGTATGATTTTTGTTGATATTATTTATATATCTATATTTGAGATTTGATGACTTTAAATTAAATCACTTTTAACTCTTCACTTCGATTTATTATATTAAAATTAAACTTTGTGCACTGTACCAAGGCAAAGGGCGAACTACTCAATATTTATACTCGTTACACCCGTAATCTGACCTATCGGAGCAATTTATATCCGTCCGATAAGAATGGTGTGCTCTGACCAAGTTCCGTCAGAGTTTCTCGAGTCGTAGTTGCCGTATGAGTCCTATGCCCAATTACTATTCTATCACAACGCCACGTCGCAACGTCGACCGGCCTATTTATACGTCTAAGCTTCACTCCCGCCATGCGCTAGCGCAGAGGGAGAAGACCCCGCCCCCTTATCCCGGTGCGGGGATATACGCAGAAGCCCCCGCCTTATTTCTATCGCGCGGAGATACCATTTCAGCGTACACCTATCTCTTTCCTACCCATTGCTATGGCACTGTGCACTACACAATACAAATTGCACACACAATAATTATTCAATACATATGCAATACAACAATTTCAATACCATGATATTATGTTCTTAATCTACGTAACATAATATCATGACTCACAGATCAGAGTCTTAGATTAATATACATTATACAAATTAAATCTAATTCAGATGTGTACTAATTAATCACATTCGTATCTAACCCCAAAGGTGTTCCATATTACATACGATAGCCTAGTCTTTATTTATTTGTACTCTACACATATTCCAATACACATAATCAAATAAATAAATCTACCGTAGACAATAAACTAAGCATCTGCTAGCTTTCTAAAATTCTATTCTCACGCTAGTTTCTCAGATATTGCCGAAACGTCTGTTCCTAAATATCCTTTACTTATTGTTCTGACAAAGACAATGCTTTATTACTTTTTAAGAGAAACAGCTTTACTCGTTACTAATTTTTAAGGAACACAATAACGTATTTTAACTAACGAACTTAATACAGTCAAAGGGACCGAACATGTGGCGATTTCACTTTAACAATATCTTAGAAATACACTACTTAACTTTCTAAAATATGTTCGCCACCCTTGCCATCGTTGTGTCCACAACAACAGTCTTCCAATCTGAGATCTATGCACTCTATAGAGCGATCCAATTGGCAAGAACATCAAAGGAAAGCTTAATTAACATCATGAGTGACTCCAGATCGTCACTAAACATGCTGAGAAATCCTTTGGTGACTCACCCACTTGCGATCGAAATGAAGAAAGACCTAAGAGCTATAACAGAGGAAGGCAGAAAAGTGCGGCTATTCTGGCTAAAAGCGCACGTGGGTACTCCAGGAAACGAAAGAGCGGATGAACTGGCAAAAAAGGCTGCACTTACCATAAACACGGCCTCAGATTACAACAGAGTGCCAATGTCCTATATACGGAGAAAAATAAGGGAGGGGACAACAGTTAAGTGGCAGGAAAGATACCAATCCTCCTCAACCGGATCGGTCACAAAAGTTTTTTTCCCCACTGTTAAAAAGGCGTGGGAAATACTAAGGCACGTTACAATAACGCCTACACACGTGCAAGCCATGACCGGTCATGGAGGATTTGCAGCATACTTGTATCGTTTCCACCTTAAAGACAGCCCCTCCTGCATTTGTGACCCCGTAAAGGACGAGACAATATTCCACCTGCTCATTGAATGCCCAAGGTTTGGTAGTAACAGGTCTGACTTAGAAATACAACTGGAAATGGAGCTAAGTCAGGCAACCCTCCCTACCATCATGGAGGAAAAAGCCACCAGAGAACCGTTGATGGTATTCATTAGCAAAGTTGTCTCCAGTGCAGCCACAGCAAATGGCTCAACGTTATACACAGGCCACAACAAATTAAACTATACACCAAGGCGAGTAATAACAAACACATCAACACAACACACACGAAATCAAACACAACGCACACGACCACAAACCCCAACGTCCACACAGACACACTTCACATCAACCCACAGGCCAGGAGAAATACATGCGCAACACAATCACAGGCACACACAGAAGTACAACGGGCAGTTTCAACCGAAATTGTAACACAGCCGACCCTAGAGCAAACCCAACAATTACTAGCCCGCGGACAAAACGGGGAACCGAAAATTAAACTAAGGCCGATCCCTCTCTTTATGTCAAATCCAACCGAAACATTGGGTATAACATACAGCCGTCTTAGCACTCCCAACCACGTCAACATCTCACCGGGACTAGCAGCAATCCTAAACGGAAGTACATCAAAGACGAACATGAAAATGAGCAAATATTTAGCTCTCCCAACAACTACCTTCGCTGGCCAACCATGCAGAATACTGAAATCAGACACCAAAACGATAATAGTATTCGAATGGGATGCGCAAACAGCCTTTGAACGGGCATGTTCGTCTTTGAAAGAGTTGGGAGCAATGGGGATAAGACACAGTACCACCCCACGCATAATCAGCGTAGACGCCATGCCACTGGGACAGGACAAAGGCAGGGCTGCAAATTACTATGGAATAGTAAAAGCCTCAGAACATCATGAGATAATCGTCTACGAGAACAGAGAGGATGACCTAAGCTTCCTCAAAAAGAATCGTGATGATCAGCCAGCAACGTCCCAACCCAGCAATAAGGCGAACTCATCCTCCGCAAGTGAACGACTCCAAGCATCACGGGAGACCAAAAAAGAGGATGAGAAAGAGAGAAATAAAAATGAAATTAAGTTAAGTCTCTAAACTCAACGGCCAAATTAAAAGCGTTTGTGGGCTCCATCAAAAAAGTACTTCATCGTGAAAGAATGATCGAGGATAAAAACACCCTTTCTCGGATCAAGGCTTCGTCACAAACAAATCGGCAGGCTTTAGCAATGGAGGCTTTTTTGAGGGAACCATCTACACAAACACCGGCAAATAAAAACAAAAGATATAGGGCCGATCTCGGGCAAGTGCTCCCGCAAAAACTCAGACTGGCCCAGAGCCCCGAAGATCATATAATAAATGCCTTCCTCGAGTTCCAGGCGATAATAAGAGCAAATAAGACCATAAAGCTCTTGACCTGCAATAAGATCATGCAGGCCTATCAGCGGAAAAATCAAAAGCTGTTAGAAGTGAGATTCGAGGATGCAAAAGCTGCCATATACGACAATGTCACCTCCACAATAATTGCCGGGGCGATGACAGGGCAGTATATGGCGGCGTTAAGTGCCGACTGCGGATTCGTGATTCTGGACGAGGATGAGACAAAACGCACGGGAACTCTCAAATTTATCACAAAATCTGAGGATCCAATAGTGGTAATAGCGGAATGTACCAGAATAATGCTGGAAGACAGGATACTAGAAATGGCAGAAGTCCTATCTGGGGACCCCGAATCCAGCATGGACTGGGATATATTCGCGAAACCTATCAACTACTCGTGGGTCAATGGGGTTCCTGGATGTGGGAAGACAACTTGGATCATTAATAACTTCAATGAGGAAACAGACGTTATAATAACAACGACAATCGAAGCAGCCGAGGATCTAAAGCAAAGGCTATTGCTACGAACTGGCAACAAAGTTAAAGATAAAGTTCGTACCATGGCCTCTTTGCTGGTAAATGGGACAAAAGAAACCTACAAAAGGTTGATAGTTGACGAGGCCCTCATGAACCATTTCGGCTCAATCGTCATGGCGAATCAGTTAACAGGCGCCAACGATGTCATCCTCATTGGAGATATTAACCAACTCCCGTTTATAGAGCGTGAAAACCTCTTTAAACTTAATTACACTCGTCCAAACCTGGTAACCAGCATCACCCAGGAGTTGTCTTGCACACACAGGAGCCCTATGGATGTGGCATACGCCTTAAGCATGGTCTATAATAACATCTATTCATCGAAGGAAATTGTGCGGTCCCTAAAGCTAATGAAGTATACAGGAGCGAGAATACCTAAAGCCAATCTAAATACCCTGTATCTTGTCCACACACAAGAGGAGAAAGCAGCCCTCACTTATACAGGCTATGGATCGGGAACGGACTCTCGCGTCCTCACAATCCATGAAGCTCAGGGATTAACGAGTCCCTCGGTGATCATCATACAGACCAAGTCCCGAAAGCTGGCAATCCATGACAGCGTTCCTCATGCAGTTGTAGCCATATCCCGGCACACTAACACCTGTGTCTATTACACTGACACTGATGGAGACGCTGTGGCAAGCTTCATAAAAAGAGCCACGGAGGTGTCAACCGAACACATAAGAGATTATAACATAAAAATGGCTATAAAAGACAGGAACGATAAAGTCCTAAGCCACATGGCGGGTAGATTCGACACAGAACGATATCTCTTTAACACCCTAGAAACTCCACCCAGCTTGAGTGACCCCTCTCCACCAAGCCAATGTCACAACATCTAAAGGCAAAGGGTGGAGCAGCGTAAAATCTAAGGAAATCGGAAAATGTCGGACCTACTGGCCGTCACACCAACTGGGACCTCACCATTCAAAACATATTATTATTATGTAATTTATAAAACAATAAATATATATTTATTTATTATATGTATAATATATTATAGTCTATTCTACTAAGTATATATATAAATATATATTACTTATGTTAAAAAAAAAAAAAAAAAAAGTGTCCATGGCGTGATGGACCACAATTAATTAAAATTCATAATATTATTTCAATTATCCTTGGTGCGAAAAATCTAAATAATAAAATAACAAAAAAAGGATATGGACGAACAGTCCATAGACGGCCACAATTTTTTTTAATAAAAAAAAAAAAAAAAAACCACTGAACCGATTTTGCTGAAATTTGGTACGGAGCTACTTTGAGTCACGGGAAAGGACATAGGATACTTTTTATCCCGAAAAAATGTACGGTTCCGCCGCGATAAACGAATTTTGGCGCAACGAAGTTGCGGGCGTCATCTAGTTTTACATAAGTTTTTTTTTTTTTTTATTAGGAAAACAAACAAGTATACTATGAAATCACAAAGGAAATTACATACTAAACTTAGCATAAACAGTAGTATACTCCACTATGTTTTCATATATTACTAGGAAAAAAACAGTATACTTACTTACTTAATTATTTTAAATATACTTAATTGCTAACAGTGCATTAAAACATTCTTAATTTCTTTTCTAAACACATTTTTAGCCTTTGCAAATATGTCTATGTTGGTAAAGTGATCATTAAGGTAAGTTTAACCAGTGAAAGAGCAGATAAATATCCTGATGCAAGCGATTGTTATAATATTATGTTGTGCATTTGCGTCCATTATAACCATCCCCGATCTTATGCCTGTGAAAATAATTATATCGTTTTTCGTTGTTTTACGCATAAGTTGGGCCGTGATCTGGTCGAGCCGGCCTATTTGAGCCAAATCATGTATTTTCTGCGTTTGTCGATAATGCCTTTTTGTATCAAGGAATATCTCTTTTACGTGGTAAAGATGATGGCTTTTTTTCTTTGTCCAATTTAATCTGCAATCAGTTTGTAAAACTATAAGCAGGTGAGACAGGTTTTGACAGGTACAGTGCTTCCACCACCGTGGACAGCTTACTCAATTTTCATATTAAGGAACATTTAAAAATGTCCTTCCTTTTCAGGCGTTTAGTATAATTTCGACTAGACAGAGAAAAAAAAACTAGGCATTTTCATCCGCTGTGGATGATTTATACAGTATTTTCAGAGCGAAGTAACCACTCCTCAAATACTGTAGTGCCTACGACAAGATTTTAAAATGTCCGTATGGTTGCCCAAACACATACGGCATTCTCGCATCATAGTCGGCCTAGTCCAGAAGAAAGAACTAGTCAATACGTCTGGGACCAACTATATCACCGACAAAGACAGATGATGCCAGGATATTCGGGTGAACCTCCAGTCGTATTTTGTACTTCTCTGTGATGATGATGAAGATGATGGCTAGACATAAATTATTAGTGCAATATTTTGACATGGGCCCTCCGTCTCTAAGAACGAGCTTGTCTATTGTAGTAGGTCAAGCCTCGGGCTGTAGGCGAGCCGTGGAGATAAACATCAGTTGAGTAAGACGGGGTCAAACGGTAGCTTCGCCATTTGTTATATTGATTTCGTCATTATTATATTGCGGTAGCAACTATCATAGACACTATGAGTAAGGATTGTTTGAACAAAAATTATATTTTGTTCATCGACATGCTTTGGATCTCATTAAAGTTATTCAATGTCCAGTCAGTCATATTCAATCAGTAAAAACATACAGTAGATGATAAAATCGTCAAAACAAAATTCTTAGGGCCTGTTTCACCACTTCCTGATAAGTGCTGGATAGGCTATTTACCACTTAACTTGACAGAGAGGGTATATCGAATCTGTCAAATAAGTTGTGGATAGCCTATCCGGAATTTTATCAGGAAGTGGTGAAACAGATGAGAGTTGTTTAAAGACTAACCTTAAATAATGAGAGTTACCTTAAGTAACTCTCATTATTTCCTAGTTATTTTAGGAGTGCATCAGTCTTGTTATGCATTGGGAATATTATGGGTTCAAAATAACAACTGAAGTTTATATCACAAAATATATTATTTTTTAAATAAATTAACAAACTTAATGGTGGAGGGCGACAACAGCTCCGTGGTGTACGACCGACGAGGAGCTGTGAGAGACCGCAGCAGGGGCGGTCTTAACGAGCACGGGGGCGGCGACGACAGGGGCGGCATGTACGGCGTGGACCACGGGAGCGGCGTGCACGGCATGGACGACGGGGGTGTGGACGACGGCGGCGTGAACGACTGGGGAGCCGTGGTTGACGAGCTGGCTGCTCTTAGTGATGGTGGTCTTGGCGCCCACGACGGGGACGACGGAGGCCGCGTGGACCACGGGGGCGGCGTGCACGGCGGCTACCACGGGGGTGTGGGCGACCAGCACGCCGGGGGCGGCGGCGGCGACGGCGAAGAGGGCAGCGAATACCAACTGTTAAGGAAAAATTTGTTAGTTATTATGGATTTCATCGGAAACAAACTTGTTAAATTAGTTATTGTCTTCCAAAAATTCGCTAATCCTAATTCCTTCGCTAGTAAACAACGCATGCCAAATTAGCGAATTTTACGTTGTAAGTTGTTTGGGACCCACTGTTATCATTTTAGATGGTATCATGGTGGCGATTTTATGTCTTTAGACACTTTGCTAGGAGTACGATATAGAACTTTGTGCTAATTTTGGTACATTACAATGTCATTTCGAGTATGAAAAATAGTCGTTGGCGAATTCTTATTTTCCACTGGATAAGTATCTAAACTTCTCCAAAACGACGAACCTATAGTGTTTAGATGCATGTAAGCACTGTAGGTTCCACCGTTTTGGAGGAGTTTGTCTACAAACACGAGAATTCAATAATGTAATTTTTGCAGTTATTCTACCGATCACTGAACTTATAAATCAGAACTGTCGACGCTAAAGCCAGTTCCTTAATTTTTGACGGCACTAACACTAGAAGTTAATCCTGGAATAATTGAGTTAGGGGCAGTCCCGCGCGTGCCGTCAGCCCGCAGATTTAATTTACGTGATGAAGGTGCAGGGGGCACCGCGCTAGCTCCGCCCCTGACTGCCACTGACTTGTGGCAGACAACATAATATTTGGGCACGGGGAGACATGTAATTAATTTTACATCTTGTATTGGAGATGAATGTAGTACCTTATTATCCTAAACTGTTTTAAATATGAAAACTTAGGGAAGGTTGACAAGACGTAAATCTGGAAAACGTTTGAACTTTGAGGAGTGCTAAAAATAATAATAATCATTATTTATATGCCCAAGTAGATATTGGAATATTTTAAAATATTAGGTCATAAATTATTGTAGTAACGTAATACAAACAATATTCGTACTGAAAATTTCTAGGTTTTAGTGTTCCGCCAGCTTTATCACAAACAGAAGGGGATACCCTTAGCGGGATTCAAATCATTAATAACGAATTAAGTTTAATTACGAGTCAAATGCTCGGTATGGCTTCCAATATCACTAATACTCTCGTTATTAGTCCTAACTATTTTAGGATTCAGGATATTTAAACGGAGATTGGATAGATAGGAAACTAAATTTGTGGTTTCTATCCAGTCTGTTATCTAGAATAAAACCGTCCTACTATATATTTGGTATATTGATTCATATAAAATATTATTAGAACTTCATATAGTGATAGGCTTTACTGTGTTGTTACTGTGGGAGAAGCTATATTTTTTTGGCAAAGTCAGATGCTAGTTTTTCAGAAAGTGGGATACTTTTATTACTATTTGTAAACAAAAAATTAAAACCGACTTCCAATGTAAAGACAAAAGTAATATTCTTAAATGAACTAAAAAGTATTAAATAATTCTTATTCTGCTCTCAATCTTCATTATTTTGAAGTCGGTACCAGTCCCATAAGTTGCAGTCATGGGACTCGTACCGCTTATATTCAGAGCTTGTTGAAAGACCCATATTTGGGGTGCTAACTTTCAAGATAAATTTCAGTTTAGCCAAACTGTTAGCTTTGTTAATAGAAAGTTTCTCATTTATGGAGACTTGGAAAATTGTTGTCGTCTTCGTCGATGTTTCGCAAAATTTAAAAGGATGGTTGTGACTTACGAATTTCTGCATGTTGATGGTTGGTGGTTGTTGGTTGGTGGTTGGTTGTGTGTGGTGTGGACGAGAGTGCCTGATGGTATAACTTCAGCTGGGCCGGGGCCGGTATATATACGACTGGCCGTACTTGAAGCTGGCGCGAGCTTTCGCAATGGATGTGGTAGTTTCAGCGGATTTCTTCCGGTTTTGAATCGGAAATGAGATATTACCATACAGAGATGATAGGCTAGTAGGAAGATAAGTTTGTTGTTTTTCTTAAAGTTAGAGATGGAATAAATCAGCATAATTTTTTTGTCATACTGAGCTCGTTGACGTTGTAAAAAAGCAGATAGTGGTCACTGAAATTAAGCCTTTGACCATGTTTTCTCATTAAATATTACGGTCGTAACTCTAAACATTATTGTCTATTTTTTATTAGGCACGTGGTAGAGCCTACGAAAATAATTTAACCAAAATTGGCTACTTTGTACGCAAATGTCATTTAGGAAATTGAATAAAACCGTTAGCTCCATCCCTCTTCCTTACAAAATACGGGCTATTTAACTGCCGCATCCATTACAGTGTCAGTGGCTCGGTGTAATGTGTATATTTTTGAATAATTTGTAGAAGCAAGTCCGCGGGCGCTGCCAAGTTCATTCAGTCAAGTTGAACTTACGTAACGTACACACTACGTAGCCGTAACGTAGCCATACAATGTACACAACTATACAATACAACGGTTGTTGTCGGAACAATATTGCTGTCTAATTGAGCTTCGATTGTTATTGTTATTGTTACTCGTTGGTTATAATTTGGGAAATTGTGAAGAAAAATGTGAGGAAAATTTACTTAAGTTTGTATAATAATAATAGTAATATTTATGATAATATTATGCGATTCCACTACAATGACTTTTGTCTATAGTGACAATTTATAAACCTTATATCTCTGTATTTAAAATAGTTATCTTAGAACTTGGGCCGCAAGTTTTGGCCTCAGTGATCGCTATTTAAAAAATTGGGTATGTTAGCACAGCGCAGACGTCTCAAAATTTTCTCATTTTTAATCTCTAGAATTGCACAAGAACTTAGAGGTGAAATTACTTGTGTAATTCGCGGGGACATTTCAGCGCTTGCCAAATGTGGCTTATCTCGATCGCGAGTAATGAGTTACCACACAGACATACACGACACGCCGATACCATCGCTGACCCTAAGGTCTCAGCACAAGCTTTAGAACATCTGAAGCTATATGACCCTTGGGGTACTTATCTCTTTAGACAAGTTTATTATGATAGTAGAGATCAAGAGTCCTAGGATAATGATAAACTGACTAGTGGGTATATCAAAGGTTTAGGTATTTTGCGTATCGGTTGTCGATTCCTCCAAGGAATACCACCTAGTTTTTTCCTCATTTTATAAGGTCCTGCAGCCCAATAGCTACAACCTATTGGTTGCAACACAGCGGCACAGTATAGACGCCGCGCCGGTGGATCATTTCTGTTTACCTTAACTAAATTTAATATTATTTGTTATACTAAACAAAATGTCGCAGAAAATTATGATTTTCCACACTAAATCTGTCTGTCTGTTACCTCTGAACCGATTTTGCTGAAACTTGTTATGGAGATATTTTGGGTCCCGGCAACATAGGATGCTTTTTGTCCAAGAAAAATGTACGGTTCCCACGTGATAAACGCATTTTTGTGCAACGAAGTTGCAGCCGTTATCTAGTAGAAATATAGTTATAGAACCTTTAAATTGATTTTTAAAATAGGAGGGTCAAAAGCTCTTATTTTTTAACTAAAAAATGTAAAGTATCTGAGGTGTAGATCTTATCTTGTCATTCAGCGCAGATGGTGTCGCAACTTGTACTAGCAAAAATATAACGAGGAAAATTATGGTTATAAACAAAAACATTTACATAAGATTGCGTAAAAGTTATTTAAAAATGTAAAAGTATTTTGGAGACATATTATAGGCCTAGGCGCCATGTAGATGCATTTTTTTCCCTTTCAACTGAGGTTAGAATGTTCTTATAGATCTGTACAAATATTTTAATAATGAAACTAGACCAATCTATATTCAAAATATTATGCACCAAAAGTACGAAATGCTATTAGATGTTACTCTTCTGAAAGTGTCCGCTCTCCGTTACCGTAATCGCTTGCCATCAGGCGATTCATTATCTCGTTTCCTGATCCATTTCATGAAAAATCCGGTGAACAAAATTAATAAGTATCAAGGGAGAGTATTTATTCCGTTTTCCTTATGACACTTCTGTCGTAAGGCTGTCGATAAGGAAATTTCAATTTTGGAAGCACGTGATCCGGTTCACTGTTAAAGGGTTTCGTACTCAGTAAATTAAATTATTATTATACTTGTTCTATTGATTGCGCAGGTTTTTCTAGAAGCCTAAAAAAGTTTTCAGAATTTGTGAAGAATCTTTACGACTGCTATCGACAATGCTCTTAATTATTTTTTCTTTTACACGACTTCTGAACCTTTTGATAGCGTGTAGCAAAGTTACTTGGAGTTTATTTCAGATCTCTCCTCTCACATAAAGGGTGATATTATGTCAATCAAAAATTTGTTAAAATTATGTTTATCAAACAAGAGCTTTTGCATTATATCCTAATAGACAAATGTAGCCTGTACGTTTATCTGAAAATAAGTTTTCTTCATATACGGAAACCGCACACGCATTTATTAAATAACTTCCCAAGGAACCCAAATAATGATTATGTTGTGGAAGTTTCGAGTAACGAACTCGAGTGCTAAAGCTCGTATCGGAAGACAACAAGGTGAGCTGCGAAGGTAATTATTACGTACGCACCGTTTTGGGGCTACTGAATTACTATATACAGCTTAAAATACTTTTTGCTTTGTTCCGAGTAGGTAGTACCGTATGTTTAAATCAGTGCTGAATTTATTTTTTTATTTCCGCCTCACCATATTCGTAAATCGTGATCTTTAGGACCTCTATGAACGCTGCCATCCACCTAGGATGCTGCCGTCCCTAGGCCGTGGCCTAAAACAGCCTATTTATAAATCCGGGACTGGTTTAAATTATTGTTCTAGATTAAAATCTGGAGTAGAGAATACTTCAACATAGGTACTTAGTAACCATTTATTAAGTTTCGCTGTTATTTATACAAATACGGGCCAATAAACCCTATTGCTTATGCCTAAGTAACAACATTATCGTGACAAAAAGAAAATACAGGGTTCAATATTGTCAAGGGGCTATAATTTATTTGAATACGATTAATAAAACAAGAAGAGGTATGTGTTAATTAAATGTTATATATTGATGTAGATGTTAGGAAAGTGGTGTCAGTGGAAATAGACCGGTCTTCACTGGAGCAAGGGCGCTAGTCTAATAAGCTGACAGTCTCCCATATCTTAAAATACTCATTAATAATAGTTACTGTTAAGGTTAATAATAATATTACATATACAGCTATCAATGTAGATTCAGGTTAGCCAGTAGCCACCTCAAATAAGGACAATTTTCCGTAAAATAATGTTAAGTTGATATAATAAATAATAATGAAAGGTTCAAGAGATCCGAAAATATAGTCTATTTGAAGCTGTTAAGCGAATGAATAAATCAGCAATATTATATTGAATATATATTTTTAAAACTATTGCATAGCTTTTATTATAAGCTTTGAGCACGGTGACCGAAACAAGATATTCCGTAACGAAAATGAACCCCCCACCCATACGAAAATAAATCCCCCACTCACCCCCACAGCGGTGCGGCATTTAAAGCCGTGCATCGTTTATCGTCGTTTCAGTTTGGCAGACTTTGGCACGGTGTTGGTGTGCGTGCGTCTAGACGTACTGACTAGCTATTGCTATGTAATAGCTTTACCACGCCATTCCCCGAGTGCCACACGTATTTTTTAAATACATGTTTGTATTCTGCAAACGTATACCGACATAGCGACAAGTAGTTATTAATTCATCGAACCCGCGACATTTCTGAGTTATTGTTTCGAAACCGAACATAATTGTAGGCCGTCCATCCGCGTCCCACATCACAGGCAGATCTCCCCGCGAGGCCAAGGCTGGGCCCGCCGCGCCGCCTCTAGCCGCCGCTGGGGGCTTATTCTCGTAGTTAGTCTCATATGTTACGCGATCCCACGGCCTGATCAGACCGCATAGTAGCTACGCTACAAAGTTTTTTGTGGGTAATTGCGTCCACGACTATCTTAGGGCCTCAGCAGAGACCCATATTCTTGCGGGTAGATCCTCCATCCTTGCAATATTATGTTTAAAAGCATTTGCTTGGCGCGAAGAAGAAAATCTCACATGATGTTTCAGCCTTCAGGCGCGAGTGTAACGGCCTGCGTTCGAAGCGATATTCTAGTTACGAGAATAGGACCAGGCCGCTCACCTTCCTGCTTAACCTTTATCCGAAATAATTTCAATTGCTTTAATTATTTTTATCGGCGTAATGGTCGTTTAAAGCGAATAAAATCGGCTTAATAAGTTCAGTTTATGGAATGTTGAGAAATCCGATTTTAATGCGAAAGTTTTTACGACCGAAATTATATATTATGTTAATTTCACATACATTGTTTTTAGTCCTAAAACTTTTATTGGTTGAATAATGTTTCAAGGGCCATCAAAATTTTATTTATTTTCATCTTCCTTCATTGATTAATAATAAATATATCGATAAAACCAATGTTTAATTATTATGATAATATTATATAGGATTATCTCAATATTATAATAATACCAAACACGCACACAGGAATAACAAAATATTATGTAAATATGTTAAAGTACAATAAACCAGTTTACCGTAGCGGCTACCGAATATACCGAATATATTGTGTCAAATTGTTTATAACAGTTGAAATATTAATTTAAACTGTTATAAACAATTTGACACAATATAATTATACAATGTTCTTCAAATAAATTATCAATTAATGCCTTCTATTTGAAATTAATTACGTAGTTTAAATAAATAACAATTAATAAATGACTAATTAGTGTCAGCAATAAAAGATAGTTTAAGATTTAATGTCTCGCCACCGGTAAGATTTATATAACCAGCTCATATTTCATCTCATGGGTAACAGAGATTAATTTCAATGACAATTGTAACCTCCATCCCATATTTGAAGAATATTGTCAAGGCTGGCATTGCAATAATGGTTTGGCAACCGCCTCGTCATTAATAATCCTTTGTGCCTTCGAGATAACAATGTGGTCGCGCGGACGAGCCACAAGCTGCCGCGACCGGCCGCTGACGCTAATACGATTGTCACGCGCGTGACGCGAACATACATTTTCAAATTATTGGTTTAAAAATACTTAAGATTTCTACAAAATTATACTAATTATATCGAATTTGACTTCTTCTGCAATTCGAAAGCTATCGTATAATTTCTCCTAATTTCTCGTTGATTTTGTGGATTGCCTAAAGCGTGAATAATTTCATGTTGGCATAGTAGTGTGTGGCAGGCTGTGATATCGAAAAACAAAAACAGTGTATTTGTGAATTTCAGAAAAATCTAGGATCTTAAGCCCAGTAACATAATGAATGCTCTGCTAAATAGAGTGGTTAGTGTTGGAAAAGTACAGTAATATAATATTATGTCGCGGCGAAGTAGCTTGATGTATCTCGTCTGCGCAATGCTGTATCTTCGTATACTCCGAGATAACAATGTAAGCGGAGGCTCAATCTCATACATAAATGTTTCTGCTTCCTCTCAATTGAATTTTTCTTGGTTTTTGTCAATGGATGCCCTACAAAGGATTCTCTGAGCCTACTGTATTGTATTGTATGTTTAAATGTCATGGTATCATATTATATCTTTATTATTTTACCTATTTTACTGTAGACTTTGATAGCTTTTCTCGCTATGATGCTACTATATTTAGCTTAAGAACTAAGTAGGCTTTGCTTTTATTGTCGGTGTCTTGATATTCCCGTAGCTTGGGTAAGGTCGGTGCTGATGAAATACCGCTGAGTTTTAGTAGAGTAGAACTGCAACCACGTCCTCGGGAGCAGCAAGACATTATACTCGTACTCACGGTAGGGGCTCCCGATCACCAGGGCCGGATTTATATTTTTTATGAGTATAGGCCACTGTAATTTTCCCACCCCTGTGTATGAATTCTGCCGCCATCATAAAACGCTGCCACCCCCCCTAGGACGCCAAATCCAGAGCTGCCGGCCCGCCTCGGAATACGCAAAGGCATTATTAAAAAGGTTTTACTTTTATCGCTTGTATTTCCAAGATCTATTAAATTTAATCCCTATAAATTGTTATTTTTTAAAAGGATAGTATAGAAACTTTTTCGAAGTTATGAAATAAGTTTCAAATTATGCGTCTACCTCACATTTTAAGAGAAATATGTACCTAGTCTAGTCTGAATAGGTTTTGAAGTATAAAGTTTCTTTGGCGTAGGCGGAGATACATCGGGCGGATAAAGCTCAGCTAAAGAGCTTTTGACGAAATCCTATTGTCAATTAAACACCTCATACGAAATCGTATACGAGTCGACTGTATTGTAAACGTTATAGGAGTTGTCTGCTAACAAAACTGTGACCTTCAGTCCAGGGTTAAGGAACCCTGACGAATCGTCTGATTAATTATTATTATCAAAAACATCAGGGTGCTGAGTCAAGCTGCATTTAAATGGAAACTCCACAGTAAAAAAAGACTGCTACGCGTTATTCAAAAACGCTTCCTACAATTTCACAAATCTCTGGCCGTGCGCGCGTGCTCGCGCAGTCAGCGTGACAGGAAAGTCAGCCTAAATATAAAACCTCCTCCTTTTTTGTGGTCAGATAAAAACGGCATTTAACTTATCGCAGCGCAAACGTCATGCCACTTATAGATTCGTTGTGTCAGATCTCATACATTTTGGTTGTCGAAACTATAGAATGCAATTTGAATAAGTACCCAGTTTTTTAACCAACTCCAGAAAAGGATGTAAATCAAAAACCTCCGCCTTTTCTGGTAAGTGATAGCTCATTGACTGCAGCACTGACTTAATTATCTTGTCGAGCGAGTAAAGTTTACACTTTACCTTAAATTCCTTTGGACAGGTGATGAAAGCTCAGGGCTTATGAGTTGACAGTTAAAATAAAATTATTTAATACTATCGTACCGTCGTAATACTGGTTCTACAGGCCGCGCATTATTAAAAAATGGTAAAAATGGAAGAAAAATTGCAGTGTTTAATTTTTAGATCTCTTAGGTGGGGCAAGGAATGAGCTGAGCTGGTGCGTTGTCTCGTTATAAACTGATTGCCCTCAACAGTTTCTCCGAGATATCTAAAATATATTGTTGCACGGGCAAAACTATATATGTATAGATTTTCATCACACGGCTCTTATCAGACATATTAATTTATTATTATGCTGTCAGACATATTAATTTCTCCATAATATTAATATTGATTTAACTCAAGATTATATGATACGCCAAAATTATAGCGATTCGTCAAGCAATGCGTCGCAAATCAACCCATGTAACCCCATACAAGCGAAGGTCGCTTATAAAAAGGCCGTTTCGACTTGTTACGAAGGCTTTCGTCATATTATGGGGGTAAAAGACCGTGGCAATATGAACTCCTTTTCTCTGAGGATTCTGTATTGTCCCGAGAGCACTTCAAAACCTTTTTACGGGTCGGTGTAAACAACCCTAAACACAACAACAACCTTATTTTTAGCTCCACTTCGAAACAATTTTGAGCAAGGGATAATAAACATAAGATTTTTTTTGTATCCTTTTTCGGATTCCTTTCGTGTAATACAGGACAATTGAATTGGTTGCGAAACAAATAGTTACTCAAACATAGATTCTAAATGTTTCAACTACTTTGGGGGAGCAAGTAGCGAGGGGTACATTTTGGCTAGAGAAATACTATCCTGTCTTTTTGCTAGAAATAACTTTTAGCTTTAGCAACTAATAAATAAATAAAAAAATGTATTGTAATTTGTGGAGCTTTTGTTACGGATGCCGTGTCACCTGCTCAGGTACATGCATCAGAAAAAATTATAATTAATGTGCTTATTTTAATAATGTTTAGATGTGTGTACTGTTTGGTGTCCTAATTAAATAAATAAACTCGAAATTTATCTATAGCTCGAAGGTGAATAACACAATCTTTCGCATTTAAAAGTTTGTATGGATACACATTATTAAGTATCGTGCAGAAACAAACACTATTTTTGACCTCGTAGTTATAAGTTATAGAAAATAATAAAGGTCAATGCTGTCTATAATGTTATGAATTATGATAATAATTGTTTGATATATTATACTACCGTTGAGGACCATGGCCGAAATAATATTGAAATGTGCTCATTTTTTTTTCTCATACCAATAGCACCTAGCACAGTAGGTTTTATCAGAGAAGTTGATTCCTAGGCAGATGGCGCACCTATGTAATTTGGTCGCGTTAAATCAAACCCATCCGACCGGTCACAGCTAACATTGAATTGATATAAGCCGACCAAACGACGTAGGTCCATCAATTACTGCCTATAATTCAAGGTACTTGGTGCTATTAGTACCATAAGAAAGTCAAATACAAGTAAGTAATAAGAAGATAATAACAGGTCTTTGTTGATGATAATTTTTTAGGCAAGGTCCAAGAATTTTAAGACCTGACTTAAATTTACATAATTTCATGAAGAGTTAAAGCGTTAGTCAAGCAACATTTACGAAATAAAATAATAAAAACTCCTATATCCAAAATGTATGTGATAAATCACTCACTTAGCAGAGTAAGTATATACTATCCAATAAACAACGAAATAAATATGTCAGTCTATCAAAAGCCCATCTTGAGTGAGGGAAAACAAAGTCAGCTGGACTTGTGGGCCAATATTGTGGGACGGCTAACTCGATTCCATCCCCGACATAGTCTAAATATTGTACAGTAGTGTAGACTAGAAATCTTTACATGACACATGAATCAGGCACAGCGAGATTTTGAATAACTCTAGAACATTGTAGTCGTACGTATACTGAATTTTTTGTCTAATTTTCGTACAGCTGCGATATTGTTTTGTTGCAGTTTAGTTCTATTAAAACTGCAAAGTAGTATCTTCATGAAATGTCAAACCAACGGAATAACACCATAATAATATTTTTTTATATATTATTTTATTTTATTCAGTAAAACATAGAGCCAATTATAATGTTTTCATAAAAAAAAGTAAAGCTTTCATAGATAACAGTGTACAGTGGTTAAAGTCTAGTGACTTGATTGTAAAAATAAGCATAATAAGCAACAACAATAATAATTAAAAACAAACAATATAACTTAATTTAAATATGTATGTACGGTGTAGTACCTACATCACCCACAAAACACACTAATTAAGTACCTTTCGAAACCACTCAATATCATAAATGCAACAACACTATCATTCTTTGTATTCAAAAAACTCAATTGATAAGAGACTACAAATATCGGATGTTTTTAGTTTAAAGACGTCTTCGATATTTCTACCTGTGTAGAAATTATTATTACTATTATATAATGTGTAGTTAACAATCAGCTGTTAGATGTATGTTTCACGTATTTGAGAATACTATTTTGCAATTTGATATAATGGATTGAAGCTGAATAATATTATTAATGTTGAATCAAAATAGCATAGTCGGTGTACAGATGCATGTGCATTGTGCAACACGTAGAACTGACTGTACCTCAACTCTCAAGACTTATTAATTTCGGAAACATGTTCGAGTTACACTACTGTCTTTGATGTTTGTGTTGCGCCTCTGCGATGTAGTTTGGCCCAAATTGCGATTGAGCGTGTTCTCGATTGTGATAATATCTTATATCATGTGAAAAATACATAATATTTGGAGGCCAACTTTATCATCCTCTCCTTTATTCTGTTTTAGAACAACAGCTTGTATGTCAAATTGCTGCGGTATTTTGACCGAAGTTTATTTATTCACTAGTGCTTTCGTTTTAACGTCAACATGTGAACAATCAGCGACTTTGTTGAGTAGATAAAATCCGGTCGAAAAACCTTAGAAATTACACAGTCCATTTAGAGTTATTTCACCTCGCAGGTTTAATAAAAGAGGTGCTAATGTTATAATAGTAGAATAATAAAAGAAAATTAGGATTAAAGATCTGAAAGGTAAAACAATTACTGAACTGATTGCAGGAACAATGAATCTTGCCACAATAGGATCGGGTGACTCGAAATATTTTCATCTCACGAATTCTTTCGATTCTCCGAAGTGGAGACAAAGTTTATCAATTAGCCGTCTTGTTTAATTGAGAAGATACCAATCGATAGCCAAAGGGTTAGAAACCTTGTTTGAGTGTGAAGATGGTCTGGTCTAGACGATCAGCTGAAAAACTGACGCCGCTAAAGCCGGCTTTTTAGGTGTACTCTTCAGACAGTTTATAGGCTATCTGATAGTGATGGCGGATTGTTTATGAGTAAATATACCGAATATACCATATTATAATTTATATTTACTGAAATTGAGTTTGAGTAACTTCTCTGCCTTTCTTTTGGATATTATAATATTAACCAGTATTTAAAAACAACGGCTACAATAATATTTTTTTACTGAAAACTTTGTATGTATTTGGATCAACTTAGAAGAAAATTAAGTGCTGATTCTATAATAATAATAACTAGAGATCGCCCAATGGGCGAAATTCGACCTTAGTTTCAACGACATTAGGACTACCACCTATATTTTGTAAAAATGATTGACTTTATCATATTTTTTTCAACTAATGTCTTTGGGACTCAGCTGATCTCAGACTGGCCGTGTAAGCATTGTCTAATAGTATCTAAGATTCAATAAAAAAAACTATAATCCATTTTCAATTTGTCACCTTGTTGTCAACAGACTTCAACCATAAATAAAAGAGTGCAATTCGTATACGTATAGGCTTGTCACTCAAGTGATCACTCAAAAATCTGTAATTTTTCCTAGTGTGTTGTAGTGTATGTAATGTTTTATTTGTTAAAAAAATGTATGATAAAAGCATAATTTCAAAATAATATTAGCTCGATGCACTCCTTTAACATATAAACTATAACAGTACTGTGCAAAATTTCATTCACCTACGTTTCCCCATTTTTACAAAGTTTTTGGCTCACGTATTAATATATAGATAAAATAGCTAATTCTGTACCTAGTGAAAACTTAAATTTAAATTTCCTACAAATGTTTTGAGCTGAAGTGCAGCATGAATTTTCTCACGAGTTTTTCTTAGTAAGAGAATTTAAAATAAGTCGGGGTCACGAGATAAGGCTGCTGTGTTCCGTATCGCGATCAATCCCACGCCGTAAACTTTACGATACCGTTGACTCGTGACATCAATACTGAGCTTGTAACGTCACTCACATTTAAAACTCGGGAACGAACTGTCGCCAACGGTGTATCCGGACCGATATGACCTGCAAACTTTCTGGAAGAGAGCATATGCCCCTCTTATAAGCGTGGCAACGTACCAACTCTTCTGATGTTGCGAGTGTCCATGGGCGACGCTAGTAGCTTTCCAACAGGTGACCCGCTTGCCCCCTTATTTTATGTAACAAAAACAGCGTCACAATTCGTGCTCAAGCGTAGCCCTATAGATCCTCTAGAGTCTAGAGTCTAGAGCCTAGGTTACGCTTTAATACGGGATCAAAATATGGTAGACTAGCATGATCTAACCATAATCAAATAATTTCAGGAATACGTCTATAAAAAATAATTTTAATTTTTTTGTCTCGTTAAAGCTCAAAACCAAATAAACCGGTTTGACTAATTTTAGTCTTAAAATATTT